>NC_089874.1:1670000-2270000 GCF_040182565.1 Anser cygnoides
AGAAGCCTTGCTGTAGACCTGCAAATCGGCATCTTTGACCAGTGCTAGGAAGGGGAATGACTGGCAAAGGGATCCAACCTGGATTTCTAAGCAGAGACTGCTCAGCTTACTGGGCTGTAAATTAAACATTTACAGGGGCACGAGCAAAAGGAAAATGAGTAATAAAATGTAAAAAAATGTCAGCCTTTATTTTTCTTTCATTTCAACAACCTGCTGAGATATTCTCCCAGGGAACAGTTTGGCTGCATCTCTTGAGGCCAGCACGGGGCTGGTATGGGGAGGGGAGAGGAAATGCTGTGGTTACAAACCCCAGGGGGCTCATAAGGAAAGTCACAGCATTTTCTTGCAAAGCAGCCGATGGTTTTCTTCCTCAGCCCTCACCTTAACAAGGGATGGAGCTAACTTTAGCCTGACCTCAAACAATAGGAAACTCATTGCGGGGGTGCACCCATTGCAGGGGTGGCTTTCGTGCACTTGTGGCCCCGTGTGAGCTCTGTGGCATCACCGAAGGCTTCAGTTTGCCACCACAAAGGGGTTTCTCGTGCTGGGGAGGATGTGCTGGCAACGCATGGAAAGTTTCACTCCGCTCAAGCTGAAATGTTCCATTTCCACCTTGTTTCAAGTGTTTTGTCCTGTAAAAGCTATATCCGCTGTGAAACAGCAGTTAAAACAAACATTTGCACATTAACGGAATGGAATATTTCCAGCATATTCCCCTTTCTGAAGTGAATTATTGGCTTTTTCTTCCCACTTTGAGCCAAAAGCAGAAAACAAAACCTTGCATTTTTTCTCCAGATAAGGATGAGGGATATCATACAGCTTTTGTATCGTAAGACATGGTCAGATGTCCTCTTGTCCACCCAGCTGGAATAACTCCCAGCCTGGCTGTGTCTCCTGGTGGGTGCTGCCCCAGAGCTGGGTGATGTTTGTGGGCCACGTGAGCCCTCCTCACACCTTCAGTGCAGTCAGGCAGCTTGGCTTAAATGCCCAGAAAGGCAGTTTAAGCCAACACAGCTGACTTTGGACTGAAGAGCAGTAAGTGGTGCACAGAACACCTCCTGGAAGTACCTTTCCATCTTTGCTGACTCTGCAGAAAGTCAGTAGGGCTGGAGTTGAGCAGGGTGGGATTCAGCTCCAGTTGTAGACACCTGACTTCAGATGTCAGCAGCACAAGTGCCTACTTGTGCTTGGGATATCAGTGTCAATTAGTGACAGTTTCAGTGATATCAGTAACAATTAATGATTCAGATCCTAACTGTTGCTGGCTAATGCCATCTGAGATGCTTTAGAGCATCTATACCCCCCTTACATATAAAAGAGAGGGAGGGATTTAAACAGCATGAATGAAGTTGCTCAAGCTGGAATCTGTCCAGGAGAATGAGGTTAACACCTCTTCTCCTATAGGAAAATGCCAGGGGATTTCTAATGTGGCGAAGCCCTCTGTATTCCACGTCCTTTGAAAGACAAGGGAGAAGAAACAAAGGACACCTCTTGAAGAAATGCACACAGTAAAACTTCTTGGCTTGGATCAGCTGTGAGATGGAAAACACTCAGCTGGTCAGATAGCGGGTTTGCCAGTAACATTTTTCTTTTATGCTCCTTTAAATCTTGTTGATCCTTGGCTTAATACCTTATCTTCAGGATCCTGGGCTTTATGCTTACCCTCTGATTTTTGATCTGAATTTCTTCCAAGTGACATTAACAGTCAAAAGGAAATTCCCAGGAGATTGAGAATGTTGCTTATGACATGATAGAAAGCTACGTGTATGGGCTTTACCTTGGGGTTAAAACATTGCCACACATTGGGGACCCACCTACTAACACGTACAATGAAGATACGTTAGTTTCTCACTCTGTCTGTAGGAGAGATGCTGCTGAGGCAGATGCCATGGAGCAACTCACATTTGGAAGACATCTGGCAACAGCAGACTTGTCTGCTCTGTGCCTGGACTCCCTGTCCTGGCAATGTTCTGTAACTATTTCATCGAATCTGAAAATTCTTCTTTGCCTTTATGCAGTACAAAGACAGCACCTGGTCAGTTGTTATCAGAGCAGACAGTGCCTCTGATGCAGACTGATAACTTCTTGTAGTTTCTTTGGTGCATCTGCCTTTAGCAGAGCCCATCCTATATTTGCATCCTGCCAAGCTCGGTGGAAGTTCAGTTCACCAGCAGCTTTGCAAAAGCCTCCTTGGCCCATGTCCTTCATGTTTTCACACGGCTTTTTTTCGGCCCATTCACTGGGCGTTTGATTTCCGTTTTAGCTTCACACATGTGCAGCTCCTCACATGCACGCTTCTCACCAGCCCTTCCATGGAAAGGTTTTTAAGTTCCAGGCTAAAGTGTTAACGATGCTGGAGGAGAGGGTCAGCACTTTTCTGGAGTGTGTTGGGAAGGGAGACATTGTTGCTTTCCAGTGAGGAAACGTGCAGACCATTTTCTAGACCTGGAAAGAGGAAAACTGGAGTTGCTGGGTCTCCAGCTAACATGTTGGACTCGCAATTACAACGCCAGCAGCAAGATGAGGTGTGAACTTAGTTTCTATGGATGATTTAGTGGTTGGCAAAGGCTGGAGGTGGTAATTGGTACCATTTGTGTTAATTTTGTCAGCATTTTTCCCCCTGACTGATTGGCTTGTGTCAGCTTTTTATTTTTTAATTTTTGTCTTGTTTTTGCTTTTTCATTTTAGGGGAACAGAGTTGTGGTTTCACATTCTTGTTAAAGACTCGGGCTGTGATTTATTCTGGGTGGGGCTTGAGGGAGAGCACAGGGAAGGAGGTTATAATTGGACTTGGTTTCATATTGGGTTTAAAAAAAAATAAACTGGCCGGAACAGCAGCAGAGCCAAGTAATTCTATTTCACTTCACACTAAATTTAGTAAGATGAGGAAAAAAAAAAAAAAGCTCAATTTCACAAAACCGTGGCAATTCCTGCTTTTCACCTAAAGGTTTCTTCTCTTTCCTTCAGTTTGTGTCTACCAAGAAGAAGCACACATAAACTTCAGCTTCCCTGGGCTCCAGCTTTAAAAACTATAATCTTTATATAGCATTGTAGGGTTTGTGGCAACAGTAAAGGGGCTTTCTTTTCTGCTAGATCAGGGTTATAAACCTCCCTTCCAACGCTGCTAGCAAAAGGGCCCCCAGCCTTATAAAGACTTCTTCTTGCAGGAACAACCTCCAGAGGTCAGGAGGTATTTGTGTCACTAGGTTTATTTGCTATGTATAGGAATTTTAATGACAGGATCCTTTTATCTCCCAGATTCCTTGATACTTGATAGGAAAAGGACTGGGTGCTGGCAGTTTGCTTTGCTTCAAAAGCTGCCCCATGGGAATGAGTTTTGATAAGCCTGAACTGACCTGCAAACCTGGAGCGGAGGATGCATTTTCCTTCAGCTGGCACAGCGCAAAAGCTCTCAAAGGCGTGAGGCTGTGAAGACCTCAGCAGCTCTGCTGTGCCCTACAGCTGCCTCTGGGACACAGCCTAAACGAGCCGAGTTGCTGGTGGAGGTTGATCACTGGGATTTAGGCTGATTTCATCTCACTCTGAACATTTCCAGGTGAGCTTGTCAATCTGGACTCATTCAGACAATAAAGAAATGCAGAAACTCTTAAGACACTATATATTTAACCTTGTTTTATTTAATTGTAATCATAATTAAAATTTATTAAAATTAATTAAATTAGTTTTAATTTTAATTTAATATATTTAACCTGTTTTCAGTGTCTGCTTTGGATGAGATGAATCACACCCATGGCTGAGTAACCTTCCCTTCAGTAAAGAGGGAGCCCAAGGCAACCAGCTGTCTTAGAGAAGCCTACATTTGATTAAGAGAACTTTGGCTTCTTTATCAGGGCAATGCTTTTCTTGGCAAAAAGATAGGAAGAACCCCCCCCACCAGAAACAAATGGTAGGGCAGTTTTCTGCCCAGAAAGCCATTTGCACTCTTCCAATGGTTCCTCAAGCTGTGGAAGAGGTAAGTTGATTTTACATCTTGATTTTCTTCAAGAAAACCTTGAAGAAAACCTTGTCTCCAGGGTTGGAGTCCCAGGTTACCACGCCAAGGAGAGAGGAGACCCCAGCCCTAAGGCAGAAGTGGATCTGAGATGGCAACTGAGATGGGCTGAAAGCCCAGGATGGCTCTGCTCTGCTGAAGGCTGGGCTCTGCTGGGATGGAGCGGGGGCACAGCGAGGCTGTTGTAGTTGGATCCTGGACAGCACTGAAAGTCATTTAGTTTTAATTTTATTTTTCATTTATTTATTTATTTTTTGAGGAGAAAAACACTACGCTTCTTTCGATAGATTTTACATAGATATGGTTGCAGATCTACAAACATACCTATAAAATTGGGCCTTTTAGGCGAAATCACTGCACAAACAGAAGTGTTTACAGAGGAATTAACCTGGCTGAACTGCCGTCTGTCTGGGTCAGGAGCCCATGTCTACCTTCCCCTGCACCAGTGCACGTCATTTTGGGAGCATCGAGTACTCTCTGCTCTGGCTTTCCCCATCAGCTCACGTTGCTCAGGACAGGGCAGCCAACATGGGGAAGAAGAGTTTTTCAGAGGGAATGGGTGGAGGAAGAGCAGTGAAGACAACAGCGAGGGTGGGCAACACTTTATCTGCCCTCCCTGGTGACTGGAAATTCAGGATGCTGGGGCAGAAAGAAGTTAAAAAGGGAACGGACAGAAAACCGTCAAAAATGGGGGCTACCTTGTCTATGGGAAGATGGTCTGGATGTTTTGTTTTTTCCCAAGGACTCATGGATGATCTTGAACTTGTGGCTCATAAGGAACCATGAGCAAAGAGCTGTGAACTCACAGGATTTGCACCATTTACAGCCATGAGGTGTGATGACTAATTAACCATTATTTTGGCACAAGGGTCTCTGATGAACTGGACCAATCATGATGCCCCATCCTCATCCCAAAAGACAAGAGAACACTACAGCGTCTTGGTTTTCCTTGGCAGCTTCTCTTCTATGGATTGAACAAATGTGAAATTATTGGGTGAATATGAGTCCTGATTACTGCTGGTGTCCAGGTGACACAGCACCAAAACTAGGTGTTTTGAGGGAACAATGGTGCTGGGAGGACTTGATTTATGCAGGTAAGAAGGAAATTCAGAGTGATTTATTCAAACACGTGCAGAATTATTTTCATGTCTGACTCTTCCAGTATTGTTCAGCACTTTTTCAACAAGAACGTGAACTCCAGTGGTTGACTTCCCAAAGAAAATCTAAACTGATGTTTGAACAATTCTCAGAGCTGAAGGAGAAAAGATGTTTTTTCTGGTTGGATGGTGCAGAAAACGTAGTGAGGAGGCAGAGGTTATGAGGAAGCCCCTTAGAGAGAGAGTTAGGAGGGGAGGAGATATTCTGCACCTGCAAGATGTTTTCTTTTGCTCATCTCAGGCCACACAGCCAAGTTCTGGCCCCTACTTGGCCAAGGCATAGGCTGGGGGAGCACAGAGGATGGGCATGGATGATGATGTGAGTAGGGACGACACAGGCTGGGGGATAAGGAAGAGGGGGAAAAGGTCTGGGCATCCAGACTCGTTCAGTGTGATCAGGGAAGGACCTGACCCAGGTGTGAGGACCTGTGGGGATTTAGGCTGTGCATGTTATCAGGGGTGAGCTTGTCAAGCTGGTGGCTGCGTTTCGGGATTAGTGTTTTTTTTTTTTTTTTTTTTTTTTTTTAAACCTTCCCGCAAGCTGTTTCCCATTTTTCCTGGCCTGTGGACTTGTGTCCTGGGAGTCTGCTTTGGAGTTCACTGAAATCAAAGGCGACTTTTGCTCTGCTGGCAGCAAGGGCTGGACTGGGCCTTTTGGGGGTTCTGCCTGCAACCCAAGCCAAGCTTTAAAAAGGGATTTTCTGACTGTTTGCCTCGGTCCTTTTATTGTGCTTGGCCAGTGCCACAGATGAATTTGGGTTATTTTTGTGCTCTCCCTCTTTTTCACACCAACCCGTGCACCCGTTCTCCCCCTTATTCTTCATGGACATGCATCAAAGCCCACAGGGGACATCACGGTGACCGTAGGAAGAAAACCCCTAAGACAAGCACACATGTGCAGCGTTAGTCAGACTGCTGCTCGCGCTGTGCATGAGGAATTTAACAGATCCCTCAAGATTTTAAACCAGAATAACAAGCGTGTTTGTTTATATTTTTATTTATTTATATATTTTGCTGAAGAGGGCGGGGGTGGGAAGTTGGGAGGGGACCAGCGACCCATTTTTAAAGGAGATCTTTCGACATTCCACCCCCTGAAAAAGAAATCCCCTGAACATGCTCAAAATAGCAAGATAAATAAATAAGTTAACAAACAAATGTGGCTTACTGCAGGCAGCTCAAAAGCAGAGGGACATGAAGTCACATTCCCACTCCTGCCACCACAGCATTTTTTTTTTTTTAACTTTTATTTTTTTTAAAGAAGAATGGGACATTCATACTTTGAAATGACCAGACAAACTTTAAAAGGCGACCAGGTAGGGCAGTGTCTGTGCAGGACGTATGTGTGGATGTATGTGTGTACATGTGCACGCTATTTACAGAGAAGTATTTGCACACAGATATGTCTGCATGTATGTCTGTCTGCCTGCTAGACCTAACAGTGTGTCTTTAAATAGAGTACGACTGAAAAAGGGTCTAGTCTGCTCCTGCAAAAATCCCACCCTTAAAAGCGAAGTGGCAGGAGTAATTTTATGTGCAAAAGCTGTGTGCAAAGCACTTGTCCCCAGTGCCCGTGGGGGAGTTGGAGGCATCTAACCCTGCCACGTTTGTCACTGCTGGCTGTATGGCCAAGGACAGCACAGGGCTGCCCAAACCTGGGCCTCATCCCAAGGGAGGCCGTATCCAGACCTGAGTCCAAGGAAAGGTTTATCATGGCAAGGTTGATCAGTACATTGTCGAGGACAGCTGGAGGAGAAACAGGACCAGGAAGCATGGGGCAACCTGAGTGAGAGGAGACCAGTTTAACCCAAGTCTGGGAGTCATGGCCCCAAGCTCTGCCACCCGCTTCTCCTGGGCCTCCTCGGGTCTGCCCGGTTCCACCAGGACATGGGAGGTGGGAGCCCCAAACGTCTTCTCTGATGTGTGGGACTTGGTTTCTCCTTCTTTGCAGATGGCTGGGGAGCAATGGAGCTCAGCACCCAGCCTGCTGCTGAGAGCCTCCAGCACAGAGATGGTCACCATGACGAGACATCACTCTCAGCCAAAGAGGAGCAGAATATGGGAAGGGTTTGGGTTGAGGAGTGGTTATTCCTACATGGGAATGTGCAAAAAAAGAATAACAGCATAGCAAGGCAGGCGAGCTGAGCTAGGACATTACAGAATGGACAGATGAGGCACGCGGGGCCACGTACCCTACCTTAGATCACTTAAACCACCTGGTGAGGCTGGGGAAGGATGGAGAATAACTCCCTGGGGGACCAACAACTCAGGGACCATGGCTTTCTCTCTGTGCTGGAAGACAGTCCTTGTAGGAAGAAGGAGGCAGAGGAATAGGGTTGTTACTCTGTGGAGCAACCCTTTGTAGCTGTTCAATGCAAATTCAAATCCCAGTCAGAAACAAGATGCATCCCACCACATTTTGCGACACAGTATTATTAAGGTATAAAAACTAACCTAATAACAGGTTGTGAGTAGGACCAACCTAAGGAATCAAGTCTGTAATTCTGTTGCAACAGATGCCAAGCTGGAGCCCCGGGTCAGTGACATGATCCCCATTATGCGTGGTCGTGAAAGACCGTTCAACATTGCCCTTAGCTGCCAAGACCTGAATGCTGCTGAAAGTAAGAGCTGGAACATGAGATGAATGACAGGGCTGAGTCCTTTGTATTTCACCCCTTTCTTTCTCTTGTATATCTCCCTTCTTGTGACCCAGAACATTCTTCTTGTGACCCTCAGCATTGCCCTTGTAAGACTTGATTCCATCCTGTTCTTGCCTAATGTATGGACTGAGTTCAGTGATTGTGAACTGCACCTCCCCTTCGCAGAGCTGCCACATCCTCAGTGCTGCAGGAATAATGTCTGGGGCTCCAGAAGCCTGGGAAATTTGGGAAGTGGAGGGGTGGCAATCCATCCGCAAGGATTACCAAAGAGATGACTTATGTCAAGTACTATGAAAAAGAGAACTCCCAGGAAGCATTAAGCAGTGCCTCTGATGAGAAATGGATAGGAGGGAGCCAAGTGATTGCTGAAGGAAAGCCCCGTGGTGTGACACTGTGTTACATGGGAAATCGATCTCAAATGACCTAATGGTCCCTTGTTGCCTTAGGAAAAAAAAGATCTGTTAATTTGTTCCTGTTAGATTTTCATGAAAGAGAAGCTGTGAAGGAAAATGAGCTAGGAGAAAGAAAGGACTCCTGAAAAGTATTTGCTTCCTGTAGAGTAAGCAGTTTTAAACGAGAGCCTTGGAGCAAGTCCTAGTAAGGACAAACCCCACACTCTCACAAACGGGGACTTTTTACTACTGAAAATTTGCCTGCATGACCTCACCTAAACAGGGATGCCCCCATATCTGGAGGGAGTTGAGGTGCTGCAGATACCCAGGGATGTCCATTTCAGCGTAGCTGGGGAGAGGAAAGCTGAACATCTGGACTCTGATCAGCACCTATGAGTGACATCTGCCCGTGTACGGCTGGGAAAAAGTATCGGAGCACATCAGGACACAGAGCTTGCTGTCTATGTGTGAAGAAGACCTTGCTGAGAAATGGGAGAGAGGCAAAAGTCAGGTCTGGGAGTGTCACAAGAAAGTGTCAAAGAGGCCACAACTGCAAACTGCTTGCCAAGTCCTGCCTGTACCGAGGAATCACAATAAACATGCTTTAGTGGGTGACGTTGGTGGTAGGGTGCTGGTTGGACCAGATGAACTTGAAGGTCTCTTCCAACCTTAATGAATCTATGATTCTGTGATTCTATGCCGTGCTCTAAAGACGAGCATACCAAGCAACCCAAGCAGCAAAGCACACGCCGAGCACAGCGTGTGCCGAGCTGAATTGGAGCCTGCTGCCTACATCTGCGAGACCTCCGTGGGGAAGCTCATTAGCTCTTCCTGCCTCTGTTGCCTTTTTATCCCTCACAGCCGACTTCCAGCGTGTGCTGAAATCTCCCCAGCCACAGTGTGCATCCCCAGTGAATTCGAAGACAATGCTGCTTTCAAGGAGCAAAAGGGGTAATTACAAGATTAACAATTGACCTTCCCTCATGTGTTTTTGTGTGTATATGTGCCTCCAAGGACAGAATTTGTACTTTCTGTCCTGTTTAGAAAAACATGCTTGACCATATTTATTTTTATGAAGTGGTGTAGGTTTGGCCACGAGAAAAGCATGAAGCAGAGTGTCCTTGAAGCTGTAAACAGGGGAGGAGCAGATGTTTCTTCCCTTCTACAGAGAACATGAAGCAAAGGAAAAGAGGGAAAGCAGAGCTGCCCAGAAGGAAGGAATGAAATGTGCTGTTACCTGGTTTGTAAGGGGCTGAGAAGATCCCACCTGCTTAAATTTAATTCTAGCTTGATAGAACTTGCATAGGCCTATGCTTTGTGTGGGACCACTGGGCTCGATAGAGACCTAGCAAATCTAGTAAGACAGAAAAAGGGAAATACAACCAGGAAAGAATATGTTCTCCAGAATGAAGGCATCATGGCTGACCTGATCTTCACAACCCCAACAGCACACCCACCATCAGAAGTCCATGCTTGGCTCCAGGAAGGTGGGTATGTGAGTGGCAGGGCTGAGGGAGCAGCCAAGGTGCTGCTGGAAGGCCCTGTTTGGGTGTGCTTGCTGGTATTTTCCACCCAGAACTAGATGGTGAGCCATGAATAAATGTAGGGTTTTCTGGTCTGAGCCCCCTACAAGCCATAAGTGTCACTGGGAGCCCTTCTGTGGGGCCATAGCCTGGGATTGGCATGGTGAGATTGTGCTCAGACCTCCTCTGTGTTTCGTGTCTTGATGGTGGGACATAAAAGACTGAGGTTCTGTCTGGTTCTCAGAGGTTTTAAGGCAATTTACCTTATCTAGTAAATGCTGGACTGCATGTGTCGAAGACATGTATGACAAAGAAGTGAAGCCACCTGGCTTTCTTGTGTCTTGTCCTCATAGTCTTCTGTGGTCAAGAAAGTTGCCTTTGAAGTAGGAATGATGCCAAGAGTTGACAATGTAAGAATTGGCAATGGAGGAGAGGTCAAAACTGGGGAAGACATCAGTTTTGACTAGCAAAAACAGTGCAGAGTGGGGATATAACCGCTGTGGTTTTTAATACGAAGGTCAGTACGAAAGAAGAATTGTTTAATCTCAAGCGGAATGTCAAAACAAGGGCAAATGAAGATAAAGTGTGCACAGATCAATTCAGAGGGGAAATTAGAAGGTCTCTAAAAGGTAGAAAATGGACATTTTGGAACAGGTTCAGCAAGAAACAACCAAGGACAGATCCTGGACATTTTTCACATGGTGCTCAATCAGTCTGGGGAAGGATGGTGGGTATTTCTGCTTAGGACAGGAAGGACCGGGCCTCTTGGGCTGGTTGGTCCTTTCAGGTCCCTGGTGCCTCTGCAGAAGGGCCAAGTTCCAGGGCAGACACTTCTTGGGTGATGCTGGGTTTGCACATTGAATGACAGTGTTTAGCAAGTGACATCCATGTAGAAATCCACTTCTGTCTGTGTTACCCAGTTACACCAACCCGTTCAGTCTTTGCACATCTGCTTGCTTAAATGGCTGCTCTTCAGATCAACACCTGGCAAATGAGGTGTTGCCAGTACTGTGAGATGCTATTTACCGGCTTACTGCTGGGGAAACAATGAGTAGGAGATTTAAAAATTCATTTGACTAAGACAGGAATAAATAAATCCCTGTCATAAACACTGGCAAAGAGCTAAAGAGCTCAAGAACCTCAAAAGGAAAGGCATCCAGAAACTGAATGAATTCAAAAATACACCCCGAAAACACAAACACAAAGAGCTTGAATACTTCATTAGTATAAACAAGGTACAGAGAAGGCTGAATTCTCCCAGCTCATTTATTCCAACAAATCCATCTGAAAGCAAGAGTTTTATTTCCCCCCGAGTGCAATTTCCTCTTACATTTTTGGTCAGTATTTCACAGCTTGTCACTTCATTTTCTCCCCCACCCAAAGCTCTGAGAGATCTTGCTTGCAGATGATTGAACGAGTTTTATTTTTCTCCCTCCAGATGTGGCTGCCTCTCAGTTGCAGTCAATACGACAATGGCATGGCTGTGGAAACACCCTTTTATTCCTCCAGCCTGGGCTGGACTCCTCTCTCGGCAGACAGACGCCTGGACAGGACTCTTCAGAAGACAAAATAGAACATGAATGCCTGGTTCTCACCCTGAATTTCTCCCTGAAGATGTTTGGACAGCAAGTTCAGGGGAATTCATGAGGCAAATCAGGCACCTCTTTGTGTAGGTGTCACAACACCAACGTGGCATGGGTGCCACCAGAACCTGGGGTGTCTCCAGCAATGGATGGATGGGAGTGAGGAAGCGTGCTCCTTAAACACTCATCACCTGGGCTTCTCTCTGTGGCCTCAGGAAGGACTTTTTTTTTTTTTTTTTTTTTTCTCCTAGGAGTTCCATTACTAAAGAACAACAACTCTTAAATCAGTGTAAGGTTAAAGGAGATCTAATGTCTCTGTAATGGACTGGATGCTGAAATGCAGATATATAACTCAGCATGCTCATTTAATAGTAAAGGCAGATGGTTTCACTATTACAGCTTGTTGCTAGAGAGGAATTTATCTGGTAATCCAATAATCGTAATTGTATTATTTTTATAATAAACAATGAGGCAAATTCAAGGGAGGCAAAGGCTAAATGCAGCAGCAGCTGTCCAACCAGTCTCTGGTTTGTTATATATCATATGATATTTAATCCTGTTACCGTACCAGAAATGGATTTTCAGCCCAGTATAAACCAATGCACCTTTACTGAATTCAGTTTAACCTGGTCAATTTTTTGTGCTTTGAGTATCTAGATACTTGAGTGATTGATGCTGTTTAACTTGCAATGCTCATTTTAAGTGTGAGTCATAAAGGCTGCGATTCCAGTAAAAGACTAGATCTGCCTCATATCTAATCAAGTAATTGTACGTAATTGAAGATAATCAGAAGTCTTAGATCTAGAACACATAGCGTCAAAGAAGCATGCATTTAAAAAAGGCTCCCACTTACATGAACGGTGAAAGCAAGTATGTTCCCCGCCCCCCTCCCATGCAAGGCTTATTGCAGGAAAGGAACTCAATCCTAAAGGAGACCATTTTGTATATTCAATATTGCTTTTAATTAATCAGAAAGTGTTCATTCTCCATCATAAAACAATTCTGCATGTGAGATTTTTCTAGAACAGATATGGCATGCTACGTTTGTGAATTTCCTTAGTCCACATCCACAGGCAAACCTAAGGAAACTGAACCAGAAAGAGGCACTCTCATTTCACAGCAATCATAGTGAGGGCAGTGCTGGAAATTGGAGACTACCGTGGAAACGGCCACATGTTCTGAACAAAGTTCCCTCTCTTATTTTGAAGCCCTAAAGGAGACAAGACCTTGCTTTTCACCTTAACATATCTGGGGTGAAGTTGCCAGAGGCTGGAAGCAGCACCCTCAGTGAAAAGCTACAATAACTCACCTCCGCTAGATTTTTACATCAAACAGGTTCCCTTCAATTTCACAAGGCATGTTTTCACTCTGAACGCACAACCAGAATCTAATAAAATAAAGTGCTTTTTGTTTTGGTTTCTTTTGTACAGGAGCAGTGTTTCTGCCATGTAGCTGCACCGCTGTAGCTGGAAGCTTCTGGCACAGAGAGGTTCCATCAAATCTTAAGTGACATCACTTATGTAATTTGCAGCAGAGATACAGAATTTTTGGAGGATGAAACTCTTAAACTTTAAGAGATTACTGACCCACAAAGACATCTCCTGGATTACTGTGTCTGTAGGAATTTAGCCAGGATGCCGATTGAACCAACAGCCAAAGCATCTCAGGTCTTCGCCTAATCTGTTAGATGAGCTCACATTAAGGTGCCAGGCTGGAGGTGGAGTGGTGGGGCACAGGCACATTGGTGTCTTGCAAAGGCATGTAAACAGAGACTTTATTTCAAAATCAGAGAGAGCGAGACCTTTGAAAGTTGGTATGCTTCCTACAAATTCATTTCTGCACCTCCGTTTCTTCCAAGCTCCCTTGCACTTTATGAATGCATTTTTTTTTTTAAGCTTCCCGTCTGAGACATATTTTCCAACTTAATCCCCATAGCCCTCAGCTGCATGTGCCTCCCTTGATCCTGAGGTCTGACTTTCCCCCACTCCCTGCCAAGGTGAGTAATGTCCCCTAGTCTGCAGGAGCAAGATTTTTTGTCATTGTTTTTTTGTCATTGTTCCGTCAGTCCCTCAAAGCTCCCTCTCTCTGATTATTTGGCTGTCTTCCATGGTGCTTTGCTGTGCTGGGAATGTTCTCCACAGCACCCTTGACCACCTCTGTCTTCCTTCTTTCCCTCATCAAAACATCACTTCCTTTCTTCAGCCCTCCAATAGCCAGTTCAGTCTGTCCTACTGCAGATAAATTATTCCTGTAATGGTTAAGGGACTGGTGGGACAGAAGTATTTTTGCTCACCAAGTATCCTGGGAGACTGTGGGATGCCCCATCCTGTTTCTAACCCCTTCTCTTCCCACCACCCTGGGTAGTGCTCCAAGAGGAGTTCAAGAGCTGGAGACCCTGAAGCCAAGGACATGTGGAGATGTGGGATCTCTCTCAGAAAAGGGTTGGTTGACCTGAGCTGGTAGGACACTCAGATAAAGAGGGCTATTTTAGAGACATGGCAGCTTTTTGAATACCAGCAGTGATTTTTTTTGGGGGGGGGGAAGGGGGGAAATTGTGTTGTTTCACAGTGCATAGCAACAAAAAAATAATACTGTAAAACAAGAACCAAGAGCATGTGATATAACTTCACCTTTGGGGCCGTTTTATGTTGTTATTAAAAAAGCTAGAATAAAGGCAGGATAGAGATTCTTGCAACAAAATAAAAAAGTAGTAGTTGTAAAAGCTTTAATAGCTAGAAACTCTGTTTTATAGCTACACCAAAAGAAAGATCCACTCAACTTCATATCTTTTTACCCTTCCATGATCATTAATCCAGAGGGGATTTAAAGGAAAGGGATTATTCTCCCTGGATTTGTAACACTACGCTTTCCAAATCATGACACTTAAATCCAAGTGGATGCTTACAGCATGATCAAAGCAGGGGAAATTCAGCTGTGAAGGTGAGATTTGCATGTGAAAATGTCAGCCTGAGTGAGCCTCATGCAGTGCCCCCATCTACCTGCCCTGCACCTTACAGGGGTGGATGTTGGGCTGGAGATGGGCTGCAGAATGCAACCATCCCCCCCCCCCCGCTATTTTGGGGGTCTGTGGATTGCCAAGGGTCTGAAGAAATACAAATGATTTGCCTGCATGTGGCGTCTTATGTGGGGATTTCTGGGCAGGTTATATACCCTGCACACAAATGGAGCAGAATTGGGATTTGCAGCAAATAGGCATGAAATTTGCTTTCCTTGATATTCAGCTATTTTTTCCATGGAAGCTCCCAGCTTGGTGCATGCCTTTGCCACTATAATTACCCAGTGAGTACATTAGATTCCTGTTTTTCATTTTCATTCATTCTCTTTTGTTTCAACGCTCTTCCCCCCCCCCCCCCCCCCCCCCGCTTTTTTTTTTCTTTTCGCTGAGAAAGGGGCATTCTTTTCTGGCTGCCGGTCTTACATCTCACAACTCACGCTTGTCACTTTGGGGTGCTCCTTGCTGGGAGGGTAACAAATGTTTGCAGGAAGCACTGCTGCTTTACCAGACTCTGGCAACGTGTCAAGGAGGGAGAGCTGACTGTCAGGAAAGAAGCATATCAACTGCTGACGGGCATTATGCTTGAGTCCCGGCCAAGTGTCTGAGTCCAGTTAGTCTTCTGATTAAAAGACGGAACGTGCCTGTGGGGCTTCATGCAATTTGTCAGCATGGAAGGGGCCTGGGAAAGTGTAATTTACTGGGAGAAGAAATGCATACATTTGCAAAGATACAAGAGTTCTTTTTGTAGGGGTATATCAATAGGGTGGAAAAATGAGAGGATGGTGGTCACAATACCCACATTCCTATCTAAAGTAATTGTATTGTCACCAGTGCATTAGGCTGTCGGAGGCCAGCATCTCTGGGTGAAGCAGTGTCTTTTTTTCTCTGGGTTTATACAGCTTCTGGTACAGTATGTATGGGAGAACAGGAAGGATACAGACTACGCCTGGGGATTTGGGACAAAAGCAAATCAAAACAAAACAAAACAACACACACAAAACCACACATACAGAAGAAAAAACACAAAAATTCGGTTAAAGGATAGCACTTTTGCTCTTTGAAGAACAGTGTGGAGACAGGATGGGCTCAGGCATAAGGGCTGCCTTGAAGGTAATACATATAAGAACATTGATATACAGAATATATCAATGAGCATATGATGGTGACAGATGGAGATGATAGATGTCCCTGCCTTTGGCAGGGGCATTGGAACTAGATGATCTTTAACATCCCTTCCAACCCAAAGCATTCTGTATTCTCTGTAAGAATAAGCTGTAAGAACATTGGATGACTGCGCTTTAAAAGTATCTCTATGCCACTATCCCATCTTTGGCAGGGATCACAAACCAGTGCCCAAGACATTGTACAGAAACAAGACACACATACATAATTTTCCCCTCAGATACTCTTTCTACCTCTGACCAGTTAAGTCCAGGTAGTTTCTGACTGGTAATTTCTGTGTATTTTACAACCTTTAGCAGACTGCTTTGTCATAAACTTTGAGCATCTGCACTACCTTATGGCAAGGGGTTATACAGCTTAGACAAGGGCACAAGGTCTGGGCATCCCAAGACACTGCTGTGGGCAGTGGAGAGAAATTAGTAGCCCCGCTGGGCTGCTCATCTGTCCCAGGAGAGCAGTTGAAGTGGAGTCAGAAGAATCTCCCTTGTGTTAACTTCCACTTAAATCCAGGAAAAGATGTCCAGGGCACTATTCATCTTTTTCTGTACAGGCTTAAAATAGATAAGATGAATTACACTGCACTGGGTGCTGCTTGCCTGGGACCTGCCCTGTGGCTGTAAGGAAGGCTTGGATTTTGTAGCGGCAATTTCCTTCTGTCTGGCTCTGTGTGCAGGGGAGAATTCAACCCCAGGGTGAGTCCTAGGATCTCAGTGGGAGACTGACTGTACTTAATGAACCAACCTCTTTTCCTTTGCCTCCTGATGGATGGCAAAGTGAAGGTAGGGCTACAAACCTGTGATCTCTCCTCCTGCAGAGTAATGCAAAATGCATGAGGTTTAGACAAAGGGAAGTTAATCTGCTTACACTTATGAGAAATAGTCCCAGGCTTCCTTTGCAATAGCATCCCCCCAGGTGCTCAGCAGGGTTTGCTAAATGATACAAACAAATTAGCCAGTAATTGACTCTTCATTTGCGCTGAACATTTCTCCCTATTCTTTATTTGAAACGTCCCCAACTACACTGAGTCCTGTAATTATTTATTTATTTATTTTTGGCTCAGATATGTTTTATAATGAAAGAGTATTAAGATCTCTCCCTTTGGGGGAAAAATATTGTTATTCCTGGCTGTGATAAGCTGAGATATTATTAATCTTCCTGTTTGAGTCTGTAAGCTATTCTGCTCTTCCACAGCACTTTCCATGAGGTATTTGCAGAGTGCTTTGCTGTGAACATCAGACTTAAAGGGAAGCTGCAAATTACCCAAGGGAAGATGTGAATCCTAACCTACTGTTCTGGTCAGCACAGACGCAGTTGGTGGTGGGGGTCAGTTTTTGCTGCAGGCTGGAGGCTGTGGGAGGATTTCCTTCCTCCCCAGTTCCACCAAGAAAGAAAGGACAGAAGGGGGGCACCTACAAGATAAAGCCTTTCCCTTTAGTAATAGCCAGGATAGAGGAAGTAATTCCTAAATGAATGTGGAGCCAGGACAGATGTGGCCCTCAGGGATGAGCACCCCCAGGGTGATAGTAAAGGCTTTGCAGGCAGTGTAAAAACCCTGCTGGGCATAGCTACTGTATGGACAATTGCTCCTTCAGGTCCACCAGAACACTGGGCTTGATTCAACCCTCAGGAGTTCTCCTCTGGCCTTGGTCTCTCAGCTCTTGTTTACTTGGTCATGGCACCTGGGCAGCTTCCAGAGGGGGGCTGAGTCAAAATGAGCCAGAGGAACGAAGACTTTTCAACCTCTGTCTTTTAGAGATTAAACCCAGGGCATTTCCAGGGTTCGGTTCCTTGCTGACAAGAAATAATAATGTAAACTTGGATCGGGTTTGCCTCACCAGATTAAGCTAATCTGGCATGTCCTGATGGAAACAGAGTAGTTGGTGCTCATGCAAGAAGCTTGGCTGGTTGCTGCATGTGGGGAGAAAGAAGACTTGGGGGAAAGCCATCAGGGAAAACTTATCTGGGGAAATTTCAGCAGTGCAAAGCAAGCACTAGGGCTTTCATGGGAATTTAGGGCTTTAACTGCTTCCAGGTTTTTGGAAATCTCCTCTATGGAATAGGTTTGATGTAAACATGCCAGGGACAGAGAAATGCAATCATTAGCAAAAGAACAAGGAGAGACATAGGGAGCTGTTTAGAAATATCTTTGGGTACACAAAGCATTAAGAATGATGACAAAATCATTTCCCTTTGCTGCAGAGAGCAATCCCTTGGCATCTGCTTAAATCTGGAAGGTGGACAAGTGTCTTCTGGTCTGTGCAAGGCTAATGAGGTCGAAGATGTATATAAATACATACTATTTACCAGGAAAGAGGACGTTAGTTGAGGAAATGAATAATTTCAGAGGGTATAAACTAATCAGAGATGTTTGGAGAAGGAAGATGCTCATATAATTAGATTTGAACCAAAGGGTAATGTAATCAAATGATAATGAAGGCCGGTTGTTTATCACCTGTTGTAAAAGAGTTGTCTGGGCAGAGAATAAAGAAAGAAATAGAGTTATGTCTCTATAAAAAAAAAAACCTTCAAATAGCCTCCTATAGATTTGTAGGGTTTAAAGCAAGATGGGATAATGAGATCTTCAAATCTGACCTCATGTATGTCATTGTCCTCCCCACTTCACAGTCATCTCTGTGCTGATTCTATTACCTTGTGTTTGATGATAATAAATCTTCTGGAAGAGTACCAAGTCCTATTAAAATCTGTGAGTCAATTTTGTAGCTGCAATTCTCAGAATTGCATGGATTTAGAGTCACGGAGAGTTTGACGCCATACTTAAATTAATAATAATGATAATAATAATAAAAATGTTTCTCAGTTTTTTATAGTACAGTATGAAATCATTAAAATTGAACCTCTTTTAGGAATCATCTTGGCTTTTAACTAAGTGCACTGTCTGTGGTCAGTTTAGAGGCTGGAAGAAACACAAGCTTCATTTTGTGATCAAATTGCTTTAACACACCACTGGGGCTTGCAGTTGTTTGCAGTTTTTTGCATCCTGAAAAAAAACCCAAAAAACTCTTTTGTGATACTCCCTGGGATTCTGGAAACCTTGAGAAGTCTTCTTCCAGACAGCAGCACACAAAAGAGCTGGATCTTCATCCGAATTCCATTAACTCCTAAGTCCAAGCTGGATGCATTCAGTAAAGCTGCTAGTTTTTTATTGCAATGCTGAGATCTATTGAATTCTTTCTGTTTCCTGGACCTGGCACCTCTAGTGAGTGAGCGGTATCATAAAATACACTCTTGGTTCACAATGCTGCACAGCTCGGTGGTATTCAGAGTCTTCACATAGGCTTAGCTCACAGGCAGGCTGTGGAGGGAGTTACTGAATTACACATGGATGCAGTTGCCTTGGCAGTAGTCCCTGTGGCTGTAGCTTTGAATCACAGCTCATCCTTTTGAGGTAAATTAAGTTCATTACTCTGCAAAGATCGTTTAGAAGGAACTTAAAAAATGGGGGCCTGCTTTTTTTTTTTTTTTTTCTCTGTAAGAGATTAGGACTGGTTTATCTTCTATCTCCTGGCACCTGTCAGGGTTGGGGCTGACAGGTGCTAAGCGCCTGATAAACTGAGCAACACCAGAACCCCAGTCCCCTGGGGTTCACCTTCCCATCCAGCAACACCATATATTCCAAAGGTGAGTAGTTCTTTTGAACTAATACAAGAACGATAAGCATTTCTTCATCTTGAAGCTCATTCTATTTACAGAGAATATAAAACAACAGTAGTCTAGGCCAAAAAAGGAAAAAACAAACAAACAAATAAACCAACAACCTGTCATCAGTGGAATAATGTGATTTATTTGAAGTAATTTAACCATCTGCATCGAAAGAGTCTTTTCTGGGTGTTGAACTGTTTAACAAATGCTTTTGAGATCTCCTGAAGAATAAGCAAGCTGGCTGGGCTGTGCTCTCTGAAAGGGATATTTGAGGGTGTGAAACTTCATTTTTCTGTGGTGAGACATTTCTCTGCCCAGGGGTCAATACTCTTGTGGAAGCATATTTGTTGGGAATATGGGGTCCATCTACAGGCTAAAGAAATGCGATGTGAATGTCCAAAGGGAGGAGACTTGAATGATAAAGAAGAGGTGAAGGGAGTAACATAAGAAAGTAGGGAATATTCAAGAAGCCAGGGCATTGCAATGTGTGCCCATTGCAATGTGTGCTATCCAAAGTTTGTGGGCAGTCTCCCAAAACTTTCTGTTCTGTGGAGACAACAGCTTTGATTCTGGTACATCCTAGTACTTCCCACTTACTCTGGTATACAAATGAGTAAATCTGTGTAAAATTAATGACTGTCATCTCTAAACTCCAACTGCTCACCAAAGTCTGTGAACAGCGCACAGAGAAGTGAACTTTTATTAGTTCACCCTGCTAGAGAAAAGGTTCATGGACAGGGGGAATGGATTTGGGCTTTCTTACTTTCAATTTTTTTCTTGTTACCTCTTTGGGATTGTGCAATACCTGTGTGCTGTTACACAGGGATGGATACATTGGAGAGCTGGAGTCGTGGATGAAAACCAGAGGTTTCGCTGGGATGAGTCACAGGGCAGTGCAGAACCAAACGGCAAGGACGGGTGGTTTTCTGTAGTCCCATCACCTCCTGGGCTGGGACAATTAGGGAAAGGGGTAATTAATGGCTGTCTGAGCTGAACCCAGGGCAGGGCTGGAATTCTGAGTCCCTGAGCTCACAGTGAGCCCCCAGAGTTGAATTCTCCACAGACAGGATGTCCAGAGGCCAGTTTCACCCTGATCTAAGTGGGTGCAGCCTTGATGGTGTGTCATGGGCTACCTGTGTGTGTCTGAGTCCGGTCCGTACAGACAATGAAGTGCACTACCTGCACCTTCAGCTGCCGTGGACCACTTTCTGGGAAATAGTTTGCATTCGTAGGAGAGATGGAACATGTTACTGTGTCTCAGCTCTGTATGTGTTACGTGTTTTGCAAAGTGCCAGATTTGGGACCATGCTGCAGTGCTGTCTCAGCAGGCGTTGCATGCCCACGCAACCTCGTGCCATATTTGCAAGTCACGAAACACCCACCCAAAGGCTTACACTATAAACATGCTGCTCTGGCAGGTGGTGGGACAGCCCTCCCACTTCAGCACGCACCCTGAACAGAAAAAGAAAACACCACAATGCACCCATGAAAAAATTTCTTAGAGCCACAGGGACACCACATGGGTTGAGGACAAAATGCTGTGTAGTTCTGACATTCAGAAATAAAGCTTTTTAGCATTTGCCATTATAAGGTGAACTTAAATTCAAAGTTTCAATTCAAGTTCAATGTTAAGCATCAACAGCAGGGCTAAATTAGTCACGGGTAAAATGAAATATTGAATTTTGGGTCAAAGGAAATTTCTCAGGTTTACCCAAAATGGAAAGTCTAAAATTATTTAATTAACAAAAAGCTTTTTTATTATTATTATTTTTTATTATTTTTTAAATATTGTTTGCTGAATCCCTCTCTCTGCCTTCCCTTTTTCCCTTAGCTTTCAGCTCAGTCACAGAAGCAAAACTCCCATTATTCATCCATCTCCACGCCAGCATCTGCAGAGGGATTGCGACAGAATTGTGGCGAGGGCCAGCCCACACCATTCGTCTTAGAATAATGTTAATGTACGTCTGGGGTGATAATGCATGTGTCAGTGGGGTAAACTCTTTCTTCATCTGCTTGAAGGCAGTGTGGAGATGGGAGGATTATGTTTGAGAGGTCTGCACTGCATATCTGGAGTGACAACACTCTCTTGATTTCAATATCATGAGAGGTGTTTTTGGAAGCTCATCCCACACAGAGCTGTGGGAAAAAGTGTAGAGAGTATGAAGAGTAAAATAACATTGTTAAGTCAAACGCAGCTGAAAACCAGACTCAGCAGAGGCATGGAAACCAAGAGCAATGCAACTGAGATAGGAGCATGTAACTGCAGAGATAGCAGAGATATGAGCACGGGCTGTAACATCGTGTACAGGGGGAATGTGGTCAGCCGGGAACAACCACAAGAGAGGGTTAGCGTGGTTTGAGTCAAAAGAAATAACGGATGTTGTCTGAAAAACTTGCCTATGAAGAAAAACTGCCTTACCCAAGGGACAGCACTCAGTAAAGCTGGCTGACCTAAAATTGTTGGCCCTGTGAGCTCGGCTGATTCTCATATTTGCATTTGCATGGGAGGAACCAGAGACAGGATGCTCTTTGCTGAGTGAAGCCAGCATTTATAATCACATTGTGCTTCAAGGGCAAAAGTAAGCTATGACTTGAGCCTCCATGACTCTCTTCTGACCCAGATACCCTCAGTAAATTCAAGCACCAACTGTTCTGAGATCTGACTTCCCCCACGAAGAAAAGATGCACTTAGAAATCTAGCAAAATCCTCCAAGCCACCTGAACTCGCAGGTACCCAGAGCCCACTGGGAGTCAGAGGTAAAGCCCTCTGGGATGGGGCTGAGGGACCCATTTTGGGTGGCATCTCCTTCTGCTGACTCCCAATCCAGTGTGTTCTCTGCCTTCCTTGTCTCCTGTTTAAAGCTCTTCTAAATAATTCCTCATCTGGCCTTGTTTTCCTCTCTTCATCTGTGTCAGATTGCTCCTCTCACATCTTCACTGTGACACAAAGATTTCACAATAATAATAGTAATTCTACCCAGTCTTAAGAAGCATCATGGTGAGAAAATTTTAAGCACTCTATGGACAAGATCCCTCCAACCATTCATACTGGATATGAATGTCCTAGTGTGCTGAAGACCTCTTATGTAATTTACTCCTAACAGACAGTGTCTGTTCTTAGCACCTCCCCATCAAAATCACAGAATTGTGACTGAAATGAATGAGAGAGGCTGAAAACTGAAGGGAGCTGAAGGGTGAGGTGAAATTAACTTAAGTTGCATGGAATTTCCAATCGGATACCAGAAGAAATAAATACTGTGAGAATGGCCAGAAAATGAACAAAAGGTGCAGTGAGGTTGTGGAATATTTATTACTGGAGATATTCAAAACTCAAGAGGACATGGACCTGAACACTCTTGGAGGTTGGATATGGTGTTAAAATTGGCCCTTCTTCAGGCAGGCTGTGAGACCAGATGACCTCTGGAGGTTCTTTCCAGCTTAAATTATTATACAGGGATGTGACAAACCTAGTTAAGGCTTCTTCCAGACTTGCCACCATGTGTCCTTCTGTCTTTTTATCTTGGTTTTCTGGGCTGGGGTCTTCTTGGAGAAGACTGTTGTTTCCAGTTTGGAATGGGATAGTGGGGACTGCTGCACATCTAAATGTCGCTGCATTGGGATGTAATCCCAAGTTCAACAACATGAACATATGCAGAATGAAGAGCCTAAGAAGATATATGGAAGGATGTGTATATACATGTGTTCTTATACAGACACACACACAAAAATATTTATATATGTATGTATGGTGGGAGTAGAGTTGGGAACAAAGATATATAGAGGGAGTACATACAGAGGGACATGCTTGCTTCTCATTTGGCCTACTGTTACTGGACTACCATAAATGCCCTGGCCAAGATTTTGGCCATAATGATGTTTTTAGAAGAGCCTAATTTATACCTAAGGGATTCTTTTTATGCTAGAATGCCTTTCAGATGCTCCCAGTCCTGCAGTTCCATTCATTCCTATTTCAGGTCTTTGAATGTGGAATGGATTGTGTAGTTTTGAGGGGAGAGGAATGGGGAGAGAAAGAAAATTCCAAACCGAAGCCATTTTGCTTTAGCCTCACATTCCTATAAAAAAAATAGTTTATTTTGTTGGTGAATAAGACTGCCTAATCTCATTATACATGTATAAATCACCCTTTTCCCCATGCTGGCCATTTATCTTGATCTGTGGCACATGAATGTAGAGGAACAGCCTACATGGTGTATTAATCAGACATCAGAGTCACATTGAAACTTCCAGACACAACTCTTTTTGAAAAGGTATTCCCTGTGCAAAACACCAGGGCTAAAAATAAGCACAGCAGGGTCATGGTGGCCTCTTGCTACGCAGGGCAAAGTCATTTGGGCAGCTTGTTAAGAAGTCACGTAGCCCTGTACCCTGAAAGTGTTGGTACTCCATCCTACTCAAAATTTCCACTAGTGTCAAGGGATGATTTAGTCACAAAGTGTGGGCACTCTGAATGCACTCTGAGCAGCTGTGTTGCTTTCTAATCTTCTCAGCCTTCATGCTTTTGTCTAGCCAAAGTTTACCTTTGCCCTGGCCCATCAGTTTTATGGAAGCAGTCAGGATAAAATAGACCTTTAGTGCAACTGAGGACCACAGGTTATTTGTCAGTTTTGAATGAATTTGGGGTTGGTTTCTACTTTTAGACTGCAAGTGAGGAAGATTTCAGATGCATATAGACATTTATGAAATCATCTTTCTCCTATACCCCTAGCAAGATAAGGGAAGATGGTGGGGTATGAACAAAAAAGGCAGGACTGAGCTAAATCCAAGAGAAGGCAAAACCTCCAGCCATTGATGTAATTAGCTGAGGGACTGAGGGAAAGCAGGCTTTTTGCAGCATTCCAGATGTTTAACAGTTTATTTCTTTACAGAAACTTAAGAACTCATTTCCAAAACAGCCTGATACTTTTCTCTAGGGAAATGATTCAGAAGGCAACAAGGACGTGTTTTCCTAACTGTGAAGATTAGGACTTGGTGGCATCAAGCCGGCAGATAGTAGCTGACCAGAAAAATGTGCACAATAATAAACATGAATAATTGTGCTGGAGTGGTTGGATCCCTCTGGATTAGACTCGTGTCTGCTTTTCCTTCAGCTTTTTCTTGCCAGACACTCCCCCAAATAACTCTTGCTCCCCACCAGACTGCATTGCTGGTTCTCGTAAGTTTATTGCAAGTTTCCCAAGAGCTGGCATTTTCCTTTCATGACTCCATTCCTACAGTTACCAGAGAAGTCAGCTTTCTTTCAAAACCAAAATTAAATTTCCAGTCCTCGTGGCTGCGGGGAAAAACTAAACATGTCCAAAGTCTAACCTGAAGTCACATATAATAGGATTTTTTTTTCTCTTTGTCCCAAAAGTAAAATAGGAGACCACGTTTTATAGGTTAGACTCTGGATTATTGATTCAAAGTAGTTATCAAGAGGGCAGGCAAGATGTCTAGTTCTTAAACAGTGTTTGATGAGTATCTAAGTGAGTTTACACACCAGGATCACCTACAGCAACCCTGGAGATACTCTACATTCTGTGGTCTTCTGCATATACTGAACTGGGGTTTTTCGTCTCCCACATTTCCCTTCTGCAGTTCCATGATGGCAGTAAATACCGCTTTTGTGTAAGTAACCAGAAACTGCAGCTTCCTCCATTTAGGAAAGCAAGGTTTTACAATGGATATATCAATCCAATGGGAAGTACAGACATCATCAATATCCAGATATGCCTGTATGTATGTTGGAAGAATTAAGAAGAAAAAGATCATTTAATAATGAAATACCAGTTTTTATTTTATTAGTGCAAAAAGTAACATGCTGTTTATTTCTCCAAACACTCCTCTGCTTACAGCAGGCAGCTGTACACCACCTCTGCCTGGTTCATTCAGCAGAGTGAGAGGGGGACCTGGGATTTTGCTAGGGGAGAGAACAAGGTGGACCTCATGTCAAGCCCATAGGCATGGAGGAGCACATGGGAGACCTGCAACAGTCTATCCTGGTACTAAGGCTGCAGAAGATCAAATGCCATTTAGAAAGTGCAGGTTGAAAACAGAAGTTTGTGGAATTTCAGACCGTGCCTAGCCCAGCTGCACCTCTGGGAGGTAGCTCCAAAAAAAAGTGAGGTGTGACAAACGTGAAAGAAAACCCCTCTGAGGACCACGAAACCCACTGATTCAGCCTGTGAAACAGGGAGCTCAGCTACCCCATCAGCCTCATGGGAGTGCCTTCGCTTGCTTAACCCCCAGATGAACGTTCCCCACTGGGACCTTCCTTTGTGGGCAGCAGAAGGGCTTTGGGGCAGGCAGGCACAGGTTACAAAATAGGGCAAAGATCCCTGGAGTGTGCTTGGGAGCTGATGGTGTGCC
Organism: Anser cygnoides; assembly: GCF_040182565.1. Taxonomy (NCBI): domain Eukaryota; kingdom Metazoa; phylum Chordata; class Aves; order Anseriformes; family Anatidae; genus Anser; species Anser cygnoides. The sequence continues at coordinate 1,695,549 of NC_089874.1, forward strand.
AACCCCGCCACAACAAAAGCAGGAGGGAAGTGTTTCAACAAGACTACTTTACCCTCTTCATCCTGATTGCATGATTCATGTCACAGACCTTTTCCACCCCATGGTCTCCTTTAAATCTCTCTCTTTTCCTGTCCCATACCCTGGCTGGCAGCCTAAGTATCTCCCTACCATCTGCAGCTGTGATGCGCCTGTGTAAATTGACATGATCCCTTGGAGTTCAGTGGCATTATGCTGATTTACTTGTGTGCAGGGTCTGGCTCTGCTGTTGTGTGCGATTTAAACAAGATGTTCCTCAGGCTTAGGCATAAGTGAATAAATGATACTTGACATTTTGGAGAAGCTCATGTTCGCTAAAAAGCATTTCTTGCTCCAGCAGACTCACCCTGGTCATTTATTCACTTAGCTCCTCTGCATGCTTTCTCCTTTCTCGTGATCTCAGCTCGGCACTATATTGCTTGCAGGACTCGTGTTCAGAGACTTAACTTCCCAGGTGAGCTAAATGTTTCTTGGTGCCATCTCAGGTTCCTTCAGCACTTTCTCTGCAGATATCAGTGCTGATAAAATCTCTGCACTCTCAATGTATCTGCAGTGCTCTACTCCCAGGTGGGACCAAGCCACGAGGAAGAGCCGGGTTTGCATCTGAACTATAACATCTCTCCTGTTCAGACACGGCTCCCTCCTGTCTATTCATAAGACCGGTATCTTGTATGTTTTCAGCACTGTGGTTTCTTTCCTGTTCTGTGGTCTGAGTGTCCCATGGAAATCACTGAATTCACTCTAGATTGGAAGGTCATGGTGTGGGAAAAGTGCAGTGGCTTGGCCTGGATGTGTTCTGATTGGAGGTGTCATCGGTAGAAAATAATTCCTCGTAGTATTTCCCAGCTGCAGCTTACTCCTGGGCTCTGCCACGGGGAGGGTTCTGATGTGCCAGCTGAGCCTTCCAGCTCATGGCCCCTGAAGGGGTTGGTCAGTCCATTGACCCTATCATCGATTAAGTGATTGGCTTTGTACCTGGAAGGATGCCATGGCTCCTCCAAAGAGGATAATCATAGCACGAGGGCTGGTTTGTTCAACTTCTGGTGAAGTAAGATGTCCTCCAGGCTTGCTTATTCCTTCAAGAGAGAGGGAGAACCACAAAAACATTCAGGGAGACTGGGAAAGGGGCAGAGACCTTGTAAAACCAAGCTTGAAATTTAAGCTTGGAAAGGACCATCCTTTTAATTCCTTCTCAAACGAGTAAGAACTGGGCTTCAAGTAGGCAAGAGCAGCCTTTAAAAATCTGAGTTTCAGGTTCCTGCTTTACAATGGTGATTTTAATAGTTTGTTTTCTCCCAGTCAGGAGAAAAGCACGTTCACCAACTACGACATGAGCTATTTTGATGCTGGAGCTGATAGATATACTCCAGATAGGCTGGCTGAGTAGCCCAGTTGGCTCACAGCGCTGCCTACATCCCACTGCATAGGTGGCCGCAATCTACCACTTGAAGCTCTCCTCCCTCACCACACGCACAAAACAGCTTGAAATGCCATTTGGGATACACCTGCTGCTTCAGATAAATCATTCACCATTGTTGCATCCAGTGTTCCTCCTACAGAAAATTTATATAGTACTGCATATAAAACCCAGCTGTTAGCACTTTAGCAGATATCAATCCTTCCCTTCTCCAAAGGGGTATTGCTTCCAAACAGACATAGTTTGGGTTTGACTTCTTTTTTCTTGCTCAAAGTTTGGCTGCTTAGACATCCTCTATTTTCCATGAGCAGATGAAGGTACTTCAGCAGAGCTAATATTACTTGTTAATCTTTGTGGCATTCAGCAGAGCACGGAGAAATGGAAAAATCTTTGCAGGGTTTTTGTTCTTCGAGAGAGAACTGAAGAGATTTGGAGCTGCCAAATTGCTCAGCCAGCAGCAAAATGAGACTTCTTCTCACAAGGAAAAAATATTCATGTTTTTATGTTGATCTAGGCTCGACTTGCGTATCGCTCTTTGATTCAATATTCCTACCTTCTTTTCCAGGTTTACCTAGATTGCACCTGAAGGTCTAATCTGCTCCTGTATTAGTTGAGCTATTGGTGAAAAGTGCAGAAAAGAGTAGAAGAAGAGAAACCATCTCGCTGTGACTTCTGGCATGGGTTGGAGCAGAGTGGTTAGTACCTAGGGATATGCTTAGGTGCTCAGTAGGAGAAGGTGACATTTGCAGCTTGGCTCAACCCCAGCAGAATGCACCCGCTCACATCTGTCCTGCCAGCTCTTGGCACCACCCATCCAGTGCAGAAAAACTTCCCATTGTGCTGCTTGTCTTCCTTTCTGCTCTATGGGCAAAAATCTAATTAGATGTCTGCTCATAATCAATGTAGAGTTGTCAACCTCCCGTTCTGCCCTTGCTTCGCCTCTGGCCATTAGAGGCCAGCTATCCCCAAAGCCTTTGGAATGGTGCATAAAGGCACACTTTCTTTGAGTGGTGGTGTCTGGGAAGAAAGACCGGAGCTGCAGAACCAGCAATGCAGAGTGGGGCAGTTAGCATCAGTTGGTTTAATCCATAGTGTGTAGAGGCCCTGATCTCAGACAGGATTGCGTGAAGGGAGAGTTGCCACTAATTTCAGCCTTGTGCGAAAAAAATTGAGAGCTTAAGTGTGGACTCTGAAACCATTTAGTTTTGGAATGAGTAGGGGAAGGCTACAGGAATAATTTTATGCCTAAAGATTTCTTGAAAATACTGAGCAGTCTAGCTGGTGGGATGACATTCTGTAAAGGTCTCCATCAGTTAGGTTTTTGCTGTGATTGTATTTCATACCCACAAAGAGCAGCATTTGCTCATGCCCAGTTACAGCCTTCACTCTGTGAGGGTAGGGAATCACCCTGCATTGTTTGTGCTGGGCTGGATGAAGGCATTGCATAGCTGTGAATGGAATGAGGCACCCCTCATGACACTGATACTGTGAATGTATCAGGTGGCATGAGAGCATCCTTCAAAATAGCCACTGCAACCGCATAAGGTGAACAACAGAACCAAGAGGACACTGTGCTGTGGGACTGGGGAGGAAGGCTGGCTTGTCCAGTTTGCCTTTTGCCACTACTTTATATTTTTCTCTGCAATTTTCTATTACTTTCTCCGCCTGACAATTAGGTGCATAGCCAGAGAGATGTCATGCACCCTCTTACTCCACTGAAACTTGCAAATGGTGCAGGAAACACTCTTAACGTGAGATGAAGGACAAGCTTAGGCTGCATCTCCCAATCAACTGTTATCCACGTGGCTGGTTATTTACCAGCTTTTGTTGGGTCTGAAGCCATCCATGCTGTGCTTGGGAAGGGCCGCAGGTGGATGGACTGCCGTGTGCTCTGTCCTGTTCCTTTCCATTCAGATGGAAGAAAGCCTGACTGAAAACAAAGATTTGGGTATAGCTGTCCTAGCTCTAGCAAGCTCCAGTGTTCCAGTTTGAATCTATGATAGTTGCATGTGAAAAGTGGGAATGGGACAGGAGTTGGATGTACTGCTGAACTACACCGAAGTGGCATTTTAGGCATTCTTCAGGATACATGTGAAGAAGCATGTAAGGGTGAACATCTTTTGCAATGTGATTATTCTTCCCAAGGGAACATCATTATTGGGTTTCATTTGGAAGCATAAGGAAAAGTGGGCCACCAGGTTACTGTCACCTGTGTGCAAGTCAGAGAGCACACAGTACAAAATTTGCTGTCCTGTTTCTCTCTCCTGGATGTTATCTGATACTGATGTTAAAGTCCGTGAATGGGATGAAGACACTATAACCATCACATTTGCAGCCAAGACCCATAGAGCTCCATCTGGAACAAGCATTTGTGGGACTGTCTTTGGTCAGCAGTGTTCCCGTTCCCTGCTGCTGGGACCCGAGTGCTTTTTGAAATCTGGCCAGTCACTTAATGCTTATCATTCAGAAGAGGAGAAAAAGGTCACTCCTTGTTTCCACTCATAGCTGGTTAGCCAGGCAGGGAATGCTAGCATGCCTGTATGAACACCATGACGTTTTCCTGAAAGTATTACTGGAATGTGATTGCTGCTGGGGTGGTGATACACACACTATGCTAAATGTCAGGGACAGGAGCATTTTTTGACCAGCTCTTCCTCCTGTGCAAAGCATGCTTTGTACAAGAATGGCCTTAAATTTCATCTATGATAAACCAACTTTCTTCTTTTGAAGGTCTTAGAGCTAAAGCGTGCATAGGAGAGGGTTTTCAGCAGGTAAATTAACATTTCTCTAGAAGATGCTGCTCAGCAGGAAAACAAGATTGGAGTCAACCAGGTTTGTTCGTCTGAAAACCACAAACTTAAGGATTGTGAAGCCACCCTGTGCAAGGTCTTCCCAAAGGGTTTCCACAGACATAACTCATTCCCATCTTTCTGAATCCACAATGAACTGGAGGATCTCAGGAAGGTTCTTCCTCATGAACACAGAGGAACGTCTAGCCCACGTCCATCTATGTGTGCTCCTGAAGGATTTTAGAGGCTCTGAGGCCCATAAACAGGCAAAGACACAAAAGAGATATTTTATGAGAATCAATAAAGATTTCTTTTTATTTTAATTCCCTTTTTTACATACATCTGTGGTTTGTCATTTTCCGCTCATTACTTTGGTCCATACAGAAAGCAGAAGTGGAGGAATGTAAACCAAATGTCTGCCTGATGACACACACAAGGCAATGTCCTCGTAACACATACAAAGAAATCACAGTTTTGTCCTTTAGCTTTTCAGTCTTGTCCCTCTTCTGAAGTGAAACAAGGTCTTACAAAACCACTTCAGTGAAATTACTTGTGTGTGGGGAGGAAGAAAACACCCCAACTTTTTTCCCTCCTGCTGACACTAGAAGAAAAGGAGCCAATATTCCCAAAACAGACACGTCGGACAGAGCTTGGCAGACTGCTAGGAATGGCTGAGTCCTTTTTCTAATGCCCACACCCAATCGCCACCATGGCTTGGTCACCCTGAAGTTGCTGAGAAGAAGCAAGGAGTTTTAGCAGCAGGTCTGTCTCTTCGTGCATGCCCCAGCTCATGCAGATGGCAAGAGATCGACGTGTTTCTGAACATGGGGATGGGAGACGATGCTTGGATACACCCGTCCTTCCTCTTCTGCCACCAACCGCCTTTCTCTGCCACCAGCTCTACCTGACACAACCTGTCTTTTAAAGCATTTCACCTCCAACAGCAAATGGCTTCTTGCTCATCCTTCCCTGCAGCCCTCAAGGAAGAGTGATTAATTTAGACAGAGAAAAATTAAAAGGTAAAAGCTCAGCCTGGCAGGAAGCATCCAGCTCTATATTTAGAAGGGCCCATGCCTGTTGTAATGCTCTGATTTAAATAGATGCTGCTTTCCTGGTGAAGTCATTGTTTTGTCTTCTGTTTTAGGTACCTGAGGTCTGCTCTGTTTGGAGAACATCCTTCACTAAAGCTCGTTTTAAGTAGTCTTTCATGTGGTTATTGTATCTCTATTTCAGAGGACGTAGGCCCAGGCATTTTGGAAACCCAGTGCATGCTCATCCCATCCATCTCAAATATTTTAATCCCGTGCCTTTTTTTCTAGCAAGATACCATGTCCTAAATCCCCACATGTAGAAGCTGACCCCAATACAAAAGCCCAATGTTGTCACTCGTGAAGTATTTTGAGAGAGGAGACTCTGGCTGTTCAGACCATCTTCTACCACTTGATCTCTGCTTTCTGGTTCTTAGTTCTATTGATCTAAAACAAAAAGCCGCCCTGAACTGTGGGTGGCAAACAAGGTTTTGGGGACAGGAGAAGGGTAAGGTCATTTACTTGAATCATTATCTTTTTCCTCCTCAGAATTTAAGGGTAAATCCCACTCCATGGAAATCAACACGCATTTTGGTGTTGGTTTTCATGGGGTCAGGATTTCATTCCATATCGATGCCAGCACATCTGTGTTGTTGCCCACCACACTGCTTGCCCAGAATGAGTAACCCTCGGTTTGAGGAACATAATCAAATACTTTCAAATTCTTGAGTTCATACGCCAAGAAAACAATTGCTAAGGTCAGAGGTAAAAGTTACTCTGTGGGACCCAGGAGAAATGGTTTTGAATATCAGGTCCTTGTGCTGAGGCTGCTCTAATGTATCCTTTTTTTTCAGGGAGAAAAAAAAAATAATGAAAAAGTGCTGGTGAGGATGAAGAGAAAGAGAAAGTTGCACAGACTTTGTTAAATCCCTCATTTGCTCTTTCAAGATATACCCTGTTTAGGAGAAAGTGTCATTGTGCAATAGTGCCCACCTCTATTAAATCTGTGCTGGACAGGGAGGTCTGCCTGAAAAGAAGCCAGATTTATAAGATTCCCTGGTTACTGATGTTCATCTGGGTCAGCTCTTCCTTCACTTTTCTTTTGTTCCTGGCCCCTGTTCTGTGTGCCAGACTCCGAGCTGATTTCCAGCCCTGCCCTGCCTCACTGGAGTCTTACAAATCCATTCCGAATTAGGACAAAGTTTGTTGTGCTCTGTTTTTGCAGACGCTGCCTCTGGCTCCTTTACAACACGGCGTTGCTACCCATCAGTGCTGAATGCCATCAGGAGATGTGTTCAAACTGGCGACAGCTTCAGATGGGTACAGTAACACACCACCGATGCAAAGGCAGCTCAAGGAACAGTTCTGCAAGTGTGCCCCAAAGCAGCACGAATGGACCAGCCTAGAGAAGGGCACATAAGCTACCTGAGCAGACCAGAGCATTAAATTTAAATTAATCGTAAAAGAGGATATTTGATAGCAGTGTGCCAGATTTAACCCCAGGCCCCCAGACACTGGAAAGACATCATGTGAGCTTTGCAGGTCATAATGAATGTCTCAAGATCTTCTATGAGCAAAACATGAGCAAGTTCAATTGGAGGCTGAAATGCTGTGCCAAGGTTTGCAAACCTTTCCCTGGCCCGTGGGAAAGGTTTCACTGAACTTTATTTGATATTTCTTTTAATGCTCCCCTATGATTTCCATTAGCTTCTCACACTCTTTTTCCCACTTGCTTCCCAAATTCTGGCAAAATGTTGATATTATCTTGAACTTTGTAAACTGTGGGGCTAGATGAAACCTGAAAGCTGGCGTGAAAACTTGGAGGATCTGAGTTCCCATGCAAGCATGAGAGAAAAGAAAAAAAAAAGAAAAAAAAGAAAAAAGAAAAAAGAAAGAAGGAGCTAAGAAAAATCTCTACCAGTTAAAATAGCTGAGAATGGCTAAGTGACCACAGTGTATGGCCATGGGGAGAATAGAGTAATCTGAACAGGCACAGATAAAACACGGTTGCTTTACGTGATGGCTGATGCCTAGGGTGTCATTTTATTTAATCCCAAACAGCAAACCCAGTGTCTAATTCTCAGCAGAGTATTTCTGTTGCTACAGTTGGAAGCTTTATTTTAATTCCATTATGCAAATTGTAAATGAGTCTTGAACTGTGGTCTAGATTCAGATCTGTTTTGCCTTGGCATTCGACCGAGTTAACTCAATTAACTTCAGTGGAGTAGCTCCTGCCTTCTGCCAATGAACATAAAATCAACATCAGGTCTGTTTCTAACTGTCCTGCCCTAGGGACTGGCGTTGAATGACTCCGTCCGCTCATTATATCTATTCCCTCCACCACAGAGAACTCCTTCCGCACAGGAAAAGCCAAAACACCAGACACTGCACAGAAACCATCAGAGCATTCAACAGAACGTGATGAACCAAACAAAAAATAACCTATTATGACTATTTTATTGTTTATAATCATTCTTAAGTGTGGAGTAAAGACAGCAAGTCTTTTTCTTACTCTCTGTGCTCTTTCCTTAAAAATTCATGGAGAACAAAAGACAGTTTTGGCAGACCAACCTTTCAGCTCTGCCAGGGTGCCTGTACTCTGAGCCCGGTGTGATGGATGTGATGTGACTAGGGTGCTGTGCAGCCGATCTGTGCAAATTGTTTTCCCCTCCTGATGTTCCAGATTGGTTTTGAATCTTGGAGTTGAGATTGGCTTCTAGCCATTAAAAAACCCTGAGTCTGCATCCAGTTAAAATGGAAAATGAAATGCTTGACTGAGTTCTTTAGGTGAGATTTAGGGGGTTCTTTTCTAGGGCGAGGTTTGAAAATAGGAGCAAAGTGTAGAGAAGGACCCCAACAAACTTGAATTTGGGATAGAAGGACAGGGGTGTCCACTCTGCTGGTCCTTCCTGTGGCCTTTTCTGCCCACTAAAGAGAAGCAGAGTCAAAGATCTAAAACGGTTGCTGGTCCTGTCTTCTCTGCAGACCTGGACCACAACCCAGACTAATGCTTCAGGTGAGGTCTGCTAGCACTGCCAAAAGCCCACGTCTCAGGCTCACCTGCACCTGCTGGACTCTCAGTAGAAGATCCCTGCTCTAAAATTGTAAAAAACACCTACAGGCCAAAGAGCAGCCAGTGAAGGTGTCGATCAGCACTGAATAAAGAAATACCCTGATTAGGACACATTTTGCCTCTTATGAGGCTTGATATATAGACAGCAAATAAACTTGTGGCTAACCACTAAACAAAGCTCATGAACAATATTTCTGGCCAAGACTTCCAGAACAAGGTCACTGTTTTTGGTACAGCTGGGCTTGATGTCTCTCAGTTTTACATGACCAGAAGCTGGTCACAGGTGGGTTCTCAATCACATCTCTGTTTATCTCCATGCATCCCAAGGAGCACATGGAAACACGAGGGAGCCCAGATTTCTGGCTCAATTGATCAGGTAATGGATCATTATTGGGGGGGAAAAAAAAGCCAACCTGTATTCCTTTTTTTTTTTTTTTGTGAGTGAAAGAAAAATCAATGTTTCCTAGCTGTTTTGTTTGTTTGTTTGTTTTTAGCATCACAATGGTGAAGTTTTATTTTAGTACAGTTTAGTTAATCACTGGTCTTTGCTACAGCTCACCTCTGCTTTCTTTTGCTATCCCACCCTTAGCTAAGAGCTAAGCTTGAGTTCTGATTTTATGAGAGACCAAAAAAACAGTCTGGATGGAACAGGGTAAGCCCAATAACTTTTGTACAAATGGCAGGATTTGCTGCCTCAAAACAACATGTTCCTTTGGGCCAACAGAATTTGTTGTCCAGGGGGCTCAACCTTTCACTTCTGTAGGCAAAACCAGGAGGACTGCTTTCCAACAAATGTCCACAGAGATGGACATGATCCTTATTTTACTTATACAATTTATGAACCATTATGTTTTCCAGGCAAATCCAGACAGACCTGGCCAATCCATGATGGAAATTTATTTATAGGGTCTTTCGCAAACTCATTTCCTTTACAATTTAATATTTTTCTCATTTCAGGACACCCTAGAGGAATGGGATATAAAATCTACTCTGTCTGGAGAGTGACACTGGATTCTTGAAAAGCTCCGTAGCTGGCCAGGAATATCATATATGTCCTCTGTTTACTCTGGAGAATGTGGCAACTCATCAGCAATAGAAGTAAAAATAATAATAATTAAAAAAATCAAACACAAAACTTGTTCCAGCATAAAGATTGTTAAAAAATATATATATATATATAATTTCCCTAGACCTGTTTGAAGTGCAACATGATTTCTCCCCCAGCAGGTGCTGTCAGCTGGAAAGTGCCATGGTGAAGATCTACCTTAACCTGCTCATGGCCTTAAAACAAAGCTTCCTCACATGCTGAGCAATTTACAACTTGCAGCCACCAGTGTAATGTCCATGTATGACACAGGATACATGGCTGAGGAGACAGACATGAAACCCTTAACCCCAAAGGCTGGAAAATGCTGCCTCATTTTTTTATTTTTATTTTTTCCTTTTTCTTCCTGTTACAGTTAAAATGTCATAAAATCTGGATGAAGCCAGAAAGAGAGGATGTGAACCACATTATTGCCCCATAACTTTCCATGACAAGGTACGGACTGGTCTGTAGCAAACTCATGGGCAATGGGCACAAATAGGTGCAAAACGCACCCATGCTAATAAGAAGCAGTGCTGGACACAAAAGGACTTCACAGGTTCATGCAACCTCTCCCTTAAATGCCAACTCTTAAAGTGCTTTCTCTCATTTCATGCAGTCCTATCTCAGGTGAAAGAATGATTGAACATAATGAGAAATCCAGATGACTTAAGGGAGATACTGAACACTTTCCTCATCCTCAGTAATTCTGCTTGAAGTTTTCATTTCTGGGTGGAAGTTGTGCAGAAAAATCAGCCAGTGAAAAAACAAAGACAAAACCAACCAAACAAACCAAACAAACAAACAAACCAACCAAACAAACAACAAAAAAATGATAGCTGAGGTTTCTTAACTTTTTAGAAGATCAGATTCTGAAGTTTAAAAATTTGTAAGCCAGTCATTGAATTCATCAAAACAATAAACAGGAATAAAAATTGGAGATCTTCACTCCTAATGTATTTTTATAATTAAAAAAATGGAAAATTCTTACCAACACTGTGGATGTTCTGCAGCTTTCAGCCAATTACCAATAAACAAATAAACGATGCCGGTCCCTGGCTGAAGAGTTCAGTTTTTGGGAGAACTTTGTCAATATTTTGACTCTGATATGTATTGGACAAGATGGAGCAGAGCTGAGGAACAGTGCGGAATGGGACAAGACATAAACTCATTTGCAACAAGACAAAGCAGTTTAAAGAAGGTTTAAAAACACTGATCTGCACATATCCAGGGAAAAGGGACTCAGGAGCATCAGCAGACTGTGCTGCTGTTTGAAGAGATGCTGGGCTGGGTACCACGACTTGAACCTGCCAGGGGGTGACATTCCCTGCCCAAACCCAGCACCTCAGTGGCACTGAAGAAGAGAACACACACCCAAAAGGTGGGCAAGGAGACCCCTCCCCATGTAATCCAGTCTGCTGGAATGTTGCAGTGCTCAGCCTGGCCTGGGCCAGCCCAGCATGCTTAGACAAGCAAGAGGATCTATAGGATACAGCCAGATGCTCTACAGGATGAGAAGAAAAAGGACACAAAGCTGACAGAGCTGGAAGAAGAAAAACTGGAAAGATACAGACAACCAGTTCCTCCAAGCCTTTGCCTCCTCCTAGGGTGGGTTTGTGAAAGTTTGTGAAAGTGAACTCTACCCAAGTGTTGGCTGCATCCTGACTCCACAGCCACCTGCTCTCTATCCTCCTCCATCCATTTCTTTTTTTTTTTTTGGTGGCATTTTTCTGTATCTGCCCTAGTAAATCAGACAGGATGGGAACTGTCACCCCAGGGGAACTCAGACCTTTGGATGGGGATAAACTGTCCTTGAGAAGTGCCTACATCTCCTGGTGATGGAGAAAAGTGAAGGTGACTGCACTCCAAATCTGGAGGTTTTTGGCTAAGCACTGGCAGGACCACTCTGCCTGCCCTTCCAGCACAAATTCAAACTGCAAATTGTGGTTTCTTCTCTGTTTCAGAGAATCAGTGGTGGATGTCCTTGGATCCCTAGCTGACAAAGCACGGCCTATACACTCAGTCAACACTTTCTGCAATCTCAGCACTCAGCACAGGACAGATAGGAACAGACTTTGACAAATATACAGTCTGCCTCACAGTCTGTCATGAGTTTGAAGGCAGAATTATTCCCCAGTTTTGGTATAAGCATCTTTGAATTTTTTTCATGAATATTGAAACACCAAGAAAAAAGAATCTATTACGTATGATTTGCATTTGAAAAGATCAGGAAAAGATTTCTTCCCCTTGTGCATGTAATTTTTAATCTCCATTTATCATCAGCTTTTAAGCATTTATTCTAAATAATCCAGTGATGAATGCATTTCAGTTTACGAGGGGTTTTGTATTTGTTTATAAATAATTTTATGGTTTTTGCTAATTCCTTGAACTTTGCTAAGTGATTGTCAAATGTTATTAATCTTGAGGTGTCTGTAACAAGCAGAAGTAAACAGTGAGTCACCAGCGTTTTTTTTGGTGATTTTTTTGGGGTCTTTTTTCTTTTTCTTTGTTCCAACAGTGAAATGATGCTAAGTGATCTTTGAGTGAGAAAATCAGGAAGGTCATTGCATTTACTTGGAGGATTTAAGCACAACATACTTCTAGATGGATAGAAAGCCAGAGCCAGCATACTCGATGTGCTTCTCTCTTATCAGTGGTTCAGCCACACAGGATGGTAAATATTGCAGCTGTACACACTGACAGCCGACTGGTGATAACTTCTGCCCCCTTTATATTCCCTCCTGAGGCCATGCCAAAATCTGTGAGGAAAAGGCAAGCAGCGAGCATGGCTGGGCTGACCCAGATTTCTGCAGAGCTGGTTAGCTCTCCATGCCAAGCTTTCACTAGAGCTGACTTCTCTGGCAAGGCTACCTAACTTCTCTGTAATAACATTGTTAGCATTGTTCTTATGAATATTGTTGTTCATAATAGCAACAGTGACAATAAGAGAGCAGGAAAAAAAGATTATGCTATGAAAACCTGTCCTTTCAATAGCTGCCGATTGGTGTTAAATTGTTATGAAAAATTTTGACTTATTCTAATGATACAAAACAAAACAAACAAACAAAAAACCCAACAAACATCACAAATAAATACTGGCTTTTAAAGATTGGCTCATGTGTGTTTGCAACTGTTTGAGAGGTGCTTTGATGCCTTACAGAGGCTTGCTTCTTAGCCACCACATCCCCTACCAGGTCTGAATCCAAAACCCAGGGATGTCAAGGGCAGGAGGTTTGTTTCTTGATTTCACTGGGCTTTGGATCCTAACCTGAGAGGCTGCTTAAAGAAAATTTGGGACACAGAAAGCAGAGTCAAGGTCTCAACAGCTCTTCCTGACCTCCTTCAGAGTTTTGGGGGAAGTTAGTCCTTAATACGTACTCAAAAGTCGCAGTGGATGTATCTCAGAGGTGCTGGTTGGTGCCACCCAGCAGCATATCTAAAGGACCAGGATAGAGAACAGGCTATTCTACAGGTTCCACCTGCATCCTAAAGGACTTCTGCAAACTGCCCCAAGGCCTGTTTTCTATCCAATTTGAATAACAGCAAGGGGGAGTGAAAATGCTTCAGATAATGGAAATTTACCAAGAAAGCAAAAAAGAAATATGAAAAAACAACAAAAACAAAAACCAAAAAATCAACAAAACAAACAAACAAACAAACAAACAAAACCCAAAACACCATGAGGTGCTGACTTTAGGACAGCTTGAAGTGAATATTGACTTTATGACAGGTTCTGAAGAGAGGATCCAGGCTGTCTCAGCCAGAGTCCTTCCTTTGAGGAAGCACTTGCTGCAATAGGAAATCTGGTCACTTTTCCTAATTTCCCAGTACTGGGTGCTTCAGAACGGACAGAGACCCTTTGCTAATGCTCAGCTGGCGTGAAATGGCCTAAACACATAGCACGGTTGGTCAACAAGGGCTGTATCTCTTTGCCACTGCTGAAGACATGAGGTGTGTCAGAAAATGACCTTTTGGCACACCTTGCAAAAACCACCAGCAAGGAAAACTCTGCACAAGCACAAAATATTCCTAGTCTCTCTCTTCATACATCTCTAGGATGTACGAATCAGGCCTTTCCTTGTTCTCTTCCCTTCGGAGGCAACCCCACCAGCATTTCCTCATCTGAGCATCTCTAGGCAAACTCAGTGGCTTTGGTTGAAGTTTTATACTCACTGGCACCAGCTAAGGCAGTGGCCAGGTGTACATAGGTGTGTGTGTGGCTCTTTTGAATGGCCCCACCATTAAGAATGGGAAAGATGCTCAGAAGGTGACCATCTAGGAGCAATCCCTGTGCTTTTGTCCAGCAAATTTTGCCCTTGGTTCTCATGAAGAACCAAGCCAGGTCTGCCTGGCTGTATCCAGCATCTCATGCCTCTGGGTGATGCAGGCGGATTTGAAGGAGTCTTTCTCCTCATGAGGGCATGGAGTAGTGAGAAACAAGAAATTCAGAGGGGAGAATGAGCATCAATTTAAAGATAAAAAAAAATGACCAAAGCTTGTTTCCATGAGCATCCACAGACAGGGAGGGCTCAGTTAACTACCCTCTGAGCAGATTTTAGCCACACACACACCAGCACACACGCTTCATGAAGATCTTCTGAAGATCACAAGCAAATTCCCCTCCCTGCCTCAGCCCGCCTGGGAGCAGTCAGGGTGGGCCTCTCTCCACTACTGTATCTGGAAGAACGACATTTTCGCACATTCTGATAACCACATTTTCCATCCTAAAATTGCACTGGTTTCTGGCTTGCTACTGGGACTCAGGTCAGAGAAAGGAGAATATGGTTTTCTGCCTGCATCTAGCAACATGAGCTGTTAACTCTGCCCACTCCAGATGAACATTTTGGCAGGCAGTGGGAATACCAAAGGGAAGAACATGTCCCAGGCAGCTGGTTGTACTGACCCGTCCATGCTGAGCTCTTGGCTGCAACAATGGGCAGCTACAGCCCCCCGAGTAGGTCTCGTGTGTGTTACCAGACAGGCTTTAAGAGGAAAGAGCAAACTGAACCGAAGATGCTGGTGCCCAGGGTGGCTTTGTACCCTTGCAAGAAGATGGCACTGCACGCTCCCTGCAAGACTCTTGCTCTACTGGGTGAGACTCCCACCCTCCCCAGCTGACCAAGCTCTCCAAGAGGTGAAAGGACCACGTGCTGCGGTGCAACCCTCCCTCGCCAACTCTCAGTATCTCTGTTCAGCAGGTAGCAAGGCCCTCGGGACAGCCCTGCCCCCATTATCACCAGGGAGACTTAGATCACTGAATATATGTGTGTGATCAACCACTGGCCACATTGGTGGCTCACTTTTTTTTCCCATATAACTTAACCTCTCGTTCCACCGAACAGAGAAACTGTATGGAAATCCTTGGCATCTGATGCGTGGCCTGATATTCTTTTGCCCACTAAATGCTCTCCAGGAACCTTTCTCATCCTTTTGCTTCTTCTCCTCCTCTCTTTACATCACTGTCTCTCTTTCTTCTTCAACTAGTACTGTGGGTCTGTCTCCGTCATAAAGCCCAGAGCCGTTCAGGTACTCCTCGTCTTTGTTGTACTGCTCTGGTCCAGAAGAAGGCATGGAGTTTTCGGAAATAGAGCCATTTTTTACATAACCTGGTAAATTCCGGTGTCCATTGAGTGTCCCTGGTATAAGTCTTGTATTGAGATGGAGGGCAAGTGCCCCTCTCGTGGCTACATTTGTGATGCTGGTGTGGGAAACCATTGGTCCATAACTGTAGGTTGTGCTCCCACTTCGTGCTTTCCTTTTGAAGTCAAGTGCTAATGTCCACCTGCTCCATGACTTCTTTATTTCTGCTTGGACCTGAGAGACAAGGGGGAAAAAAAAACATGAGTAGAAGGAGAGGGGGACAGAGAGCCATCAGCAGGATGTATTATCCACAGGGGTGGAGAACTCTCTGGAGGGTAAAATTGGAAGGAACATCTTGTGTTTATGCTGCAGGACATAAGGAACATATCTGTAGTTGCATTTCCCCTTAAAATCCATAAACTTAGGCCAAACAAACCTTATGTTGGGCCATGAAAGTAATTCTGTTCTTTCCAGTGTGCGTTCACTGACCACCTAGATTTTTAGCATGCAGCCATAGAGGGAATTAAAGGGAACAAAGACAGCCCAAAAGCAATCTGAAAAGTAAAGCATGTCACTTGAAACAGAATAAAAGGGTCAACAAAGCCTGGCCTAAAAAAAGAGCTTGCTGATTAGACAGCTATTCTATCAATCCCCTTTTATTTCTGCCACAGATCTAATATCAGGCAGCACTAAACAGCACTTGTGCTGGGAAAAGGAAAAAAAAAAAAAAGCACATTTTCCCCCCATTAGCTACTTCCAGTAGCTCATTTATTGATGACAGATTGATCTGTATGTCTTACATGACCAAAATAAGTGTACGAACTTTCTATGTGCATGGACAGATCTTTCAGTGAGTGCAAAACAGGGTTGCGTCTCTAGACTAAGAGGAGATACACTGATGTGCATCCACCTTACCATCTGCATTTGGAACTAGCTTAACAAAGGTGGGACATAATTAAGAAGCTGATGACTCTTACCTCTCCATTGCAAAAACAGTATATGATGGCAACAAAAAATCCCTGGAAGGAAGAAGAAATAACACATTAATATTAATCTGGCTGCAGCTGAGTATCTAATACCCCAATGGGGTTGCCCAGCATCCCTGTGTTCCTCTGAAATCAGTGGTGTTTATAACTTGCTTTATATAATATGGAAAAGAAACACTGCTCTTTTTAGTAGTGCATGAGGGACAGATGAACATAGCCATTTTTTAGACTATTGACAAAGTAAAAGGACTATATACACCCTCTGGATCATGTTCTGCGTAACACATCTATTCTCCTGCTCTGATCTTTTGCAAAGTTCCTAAGACAGTGATGAGTGCCTGGGAAGGCGGTGGGGTCTCACTCACTAGAGGTATTTATGAACATATTGGATAAACATTTCCAGTGCATTACATGTAGCTGCTGCGGGACAGGAGGTGGCCCTGATGGGACTCTTTCAGCCCTGGTTGCAAGTGGGGCAGCCTGTACATTGGACAGAACTGGCTGAGGGGGAGCAGCAAAAGCAGTCAGATGTGAGAAAACCATCCACATCTTTTTTGTTGGTAAACAGTTCAGCCAGATCTTGGTGAGGTCACCTGGTATTTGTTCCCATCTGAGCCCAGCAGGAATTGTGGAAGTGCATGTATGCAAGCTTTGTCCCCACCTGCCTTACAATTTCATCTGGCAGACCCACTGTCCACCTCCATCATCCACACTAGTTGACCATGATGATAGGTAGTTGCATGTGAGCCAAAAGTTAATCTCTGAGGGAAGAGTGGGCAGTGGCTATAAAACACTGCTTTGCTTGTACAGAGTTGCATATTCTTGCTGTTATGACTTATACAGGAGCAGTCCTATAACTGAACCTGCCTTTTGCCCAAACCTTGAACTGAGGAATCCATTCACAGTGCTGAGACAGCTTGGGATAAGCTAATTGGAAGCTAATTTGAAACAACATGTCTCTGTGGATCTCTACCAGCTTATGTCTATCCTGGATCTACACAGATTTTGTGGGGCAAGGTATCTTTCAACAGGAATGTTTTTTTTTTTGTTGTTGTTGTTGTTGGACACGCTGATCCTTTTTACACTGTATTTTGCAAATATAAAACATACTTGTTGCTAAAATACTGTCAAATCACCCTGTGAATGAAATCTGGCATGCTGTAAACACAACCCTGTTTCCAAAGAGAACACCTTGCACTCTCATTTCCCTCCTCCCTCTGTTTAAATTCTCGTAGTTTGTCCCCATAGTTTAACAATTACAATACCTGGAAAGAGTTGAACAGCATTTCATAGTGCATTTGAACTTGCCAAAGAATCCCTGACACATCTGTGTATGGCATAGCCATGAAAACAATATAGTGAACGCCAAAGAGAGGCATAAGGACGAGGGTAGATTTCAGCAGCTTCCTGTAGGAACAAGGAAAGAGAAGACACAGAGGAAGTCAGTGGATGGAGTGAAACTTCCAGCCAGGCTGGTCCACCTCATACCTTGGGTGTCTGTCATGCATAATGTCGTTATGGCTCAACATGCCCCTTCACTAGTCCTGGATAGCTTACATTTACACAGGCTCTGTGTCCACCCACAGTTTCAAGCCATTTATTCTCTTCTGGCATGTGACACAACCAAATCCATCCCCCAGCATGTTGTGGTATGCTAATCTAACCCTCTTCATATGCACGTCCCCATGAGATGCTGCTGTAGGTACTGGAGGTGAAGACACCAAGACTTCTTTCTCAGCCTCAGACCATTCACTATTTTGGGTCAGGAACATGGGAACAAGGTGGAAGAGTGACTGGAAAGAAATGTGCACTGCTGCTTCCGGGTCCCAGCCTCTAAATTCCCTTGCCCCTAAAGGGTGATTCTGCTTCTGAATTTAAAGACTGGACATGGTCCTAGACAGCCTACTCCAGCTGGCCCTGCTGGAGCAGGGGGATTGGACCAAATGATTTCCAGGGAGTCCTGCTCACCACAACATTTCTGTAATTCTGCAGTTCTGTCTTCTTATTGAGGCAAAGATCCACCCAGGGTTAGTGCGTTCTGTGCAATGGTGGAGAGGGAATTGCATTTCGGAGCAGAATTATGTTAGATACCAAGGGGAAGTGGATGTCACAGTATGGGGTAAGCAGGGGGTCACCACTCCTAGGAGGCGTTTTGGACTGCAGCATCCCCTGGAAAGCCCTGTTTTGAGGGAGAAGCTCCATCTCAGCACAAGACCTATGGCAGGGGGTAGGAGGGAGGTAAAATAAAGCCCTGAGTACTTGGCTGGGTTCTCTCCTGAGGGATCCAGCTTTGCCTGGAAGTGATGCTAATTGGAGGATTAAACCCACTGCCAAGAGTTACAGCAAGTCACCAAGTGCAGGCAATTATTGAGAAGGACGGACATCACTACCAGAAAGACCTGGTACCACCTCTGTCCAGCAACTGGAAACCACTGAGGGAATTTAAAACATTAAAAGGAGCAGGCCCCATCCAAACCATAATTAATAGCAAGTTTCAGCCAGGGATAAATAAATAAATAGATAAATCAGAGCCCTGACAGGGCAGCAAAGGAAAACGGAGATGTGTTCTCTAGCCAAATATCATTCCTGATTCAAATGAAACATCTTGTGTTTGGAGAGTGTGATGGTAGCAATGAGCTCATGGTTTGCAGCCCAAATTGCCCTGTTCTTCCCCTCTGCATGTGTTCTGCTGGTGAGTCCAGCCGAAGGGATTCGGAGAAGCCTTGGGAGCCCTCGAGCAGCCGAGGTGTCTCAGCAATCTGCTTTTTCTGTCCAGCTTTGACCATGTTACAAATATCCTAAATTATCAAGAGAGAAGAGCTGGCAGAACAAAGGAAAACAAAACAAACAAGGAAAGGCCAGATTTCCAGCAAAGTTTCAGGAATCTTTTTTTTCATTTCAGCAAACGCACTGAAGCACCCGCTGAAGGGCAGATTTAACAAATAGACCAAGTTTTACAAAGCACAGGAGGGAAATAAACAGAAATAAATAAAACGGTACAAGTTTTAGGGGCTTCAACAGCACAAGAAATGCTTTTATTTTTGCACTGTTGGTTCAAGGCCAGCACAGTCACTTCCTAACTGGCTGGAGGAACTGAGCTCCTCTCTTTACTATGAGGCAGGTCCCCGGAGTTGGATTGGAGAGGTTTAGGGGAGTTTTAAACAGCTGCTGATTCATTCCGCATTATCAGGCTCAGAAGATGGTGTTCTTCTCACCTTTTTTTAAGTGTCTACAGGGTAGGTATCTGCAGCTGAACCACTAACCCTGGGCTCCCTCTGTAGTCAAAGAGGGAAACAGGGACTTTGACTTGTCCCCAAACCGAGGAGGGTTTGTGACTTACCTGTACTGTTGTCTTGAGTCACACCTCCCTGCATTTGTCTCCCGTAGCTTGGTTGCTAGGACTCTGATAATATTGATAAAAAGAATAAAATTTACCTGGAAGAGGGAAAAACAACAACAATGAATAACTGTTAGAGGAGATGAAGCCAATGCTCATGTTGCTCAGTCTGTGCTTCCCCCAAGGTGAGTCAAGGGGCTTGTGTCTGAACTGGAGGTGTTCCTCCTGTGGCAGGGATGAGCTGCCCTGGGAAAAACCCAGCGAGTGGTGGGATTACACCAGCCATGTTTAACCAGAATGGGTGAGAGAGAAGGGAATGGCATCCTCTGGGAAAGGGTAGGCATCCAGATTAAAACACTGACACCTGAGCTAGCCAGCCTGGGCTGCCTTGTGCATGAGACCCTTATGGAAAAACGCTGTGAGATAGGGAAAGACTGAAAGACAGCAAGGAGATGGTGAGTAGACACCTGACAAGTGTATATAACCTCAGTATTCAAGGCAGCAGTTACCAGGCATTTCAAGGTTTGGACCGCAGTCAGCTCTCAGTGTTTTTCACATCATCTTTATTACTTGGCTTACTTGACTGTACAGTGATATGGGTCATTTTTATGGCCTAATAAACCTCTTAAGTTGAGTTTGGGATCCAGGGAGCAGAGTGAAATTCAGTTATATTGTCCCTTGCAGCCAACCTGATGTTAAGGTCCCCTCAGGCTAAGAGAAGCATTAGCAAGATGCTTTTCCATATTTCCATGTGCAAGAGGAAAGAAGAACAATCAACCTGCATCATGAAAGACAGAGTAGACATAGCTAGATATGACAGATCAAGACCACAGAAGAGTAAAAAACTAAAACTTTTGTCGTACATCTACTGCAAGCTTTCTCTAGAGGAGTGTTAGGTGTGGACCAGATAAGGACAGTAGGGACAGCAACAACAGGCAGAAAAAATATCTTTTTGCTTTACAGGGAGGGATATCTGTGAACCCAGTTGCTGAACTAAGCTCACCCAGTCCTACAGGAACACGCCCACGGTGAGCAATGCTGCATAAGGTAACGACACCTCACGGTTACACTGATACTTAACAGAGCTGAGAAATGGGGAGATGTTTGGGAGATTCCTGGGTTTTTGAATGTCCTTGGAGTTTGGTTTCTTTGGGGCCAGGCTTATAACCCTAGCTGCCCCCGACAAACCTACTCTCAAGGACATGGTGAGACTACGAGAAGGCTGCACACTGCTGGGCTAATGTTGACGTCTATGGGTTTGCAGCAGTCATTTGACTTCTCAGATACCAGTGTAGCAGCATTTCAAGGAAACAAATTACCATGCCACACACAGGCTTGTAGTTTTACACCAGAAGGGACCATTATGAACCTCTAGTTTGATCTCCTGCAAAACGCAGTCCATAAGACCTCCTTGTATTCATTTTGGTTTGAACTACAGCAGATCTGGGTTTCAGTGTTTCCATGACGGAGATCCTACCACAACCATTGGTAAGTCGTTCCAATGGCTAATTATCCTCACTGTTAAAACAAGTAGTTCTCTGAGCAGCTGAATGAACACGGCCTGGTTTGCTATGGCTTTGTCTTCTGTGGTTGGATTCTTTCTCCTTTAACAAGGTGCAAGTTCGTTTCGAACAGCTCTCCTCTGTGTTAAAAAGGGGTAAGGTCGCACTACGCCCTTTCCAGTGAAGGGGCATTAGTAGAATTTCTCTCCAGTATCTATTTGACTGTTTTCATGAGGTCTGTGGGATTTTAACATCTATGCAACTCCATTCCCTTAGTTACATTTGGTTGGAATTTACTGACTGGCACAAGAGTTGTAAGGGAGGGATGGATAGACCGCAGGCAGAGAAGCACACAGCCTGGGGCATATAACTCATTTTCATTGGAAACCAATGTTAGAAAAAGGGGAAGAAAAGAAAAAAAAAAAAAAAGCAGACTTTGTTTCTCATATGAGTTTTTCTAGCTTCAAAGGCTCAACTGTGGTATCTTGTTCTACATTTGTCGACTAAATTGAAGATGTCCAACCTTATCATAGTCAGGAGGGAAACTCCTGTCACTTTTCCTGAAACGTGCTAAGGTTTAAAAGAAATCCAGACAACTGAATAAAATCAGTTAGTAACATAGCAGAGGGATTTTAAGCCCCTCAGCTTTCAAGTTCTCTGCAAGTACGTCCAGAAAATGCATAACTTAGTCCAGCAACATATGACCAGCCAGTGTGGGAATCGAAAAGGCAGCCAAGTGAACAATATGAACCCACAGAAATTAAACAGAAACAACCCACAGAATATTTTTGCATGATAAATAGCTGCATTTGCAAATAGCCAAGGTACAAGCACAGCATAGCCTCATGGAGAAACATTATTTTTACAAGGGCAAGCCTCAATTGAGCTCTTTCTCCTCTGCTAATTGGGCTTTAAATTAAATGCAATGGGGTTGCTGGCATTCATCTCGTTGAACTATCTGAACTTTCTTCTCCATCCTACTATTTTGTTTCCAATGACCACGCTGTGGGCTTGGTGATTCGTTTCTTCCAAGGTGCAGAATTGATTACTAGAGCCAGGTGGAGAATTTCCACCAAAAGGAAATTCTGAAGAAGAAAAAAACCCCATCAAATCCAAAGCAGCTCACCTAATCGCACATATGATCACATTCACCTCAGAAACTTTCCTGCTGTTTATATGCAGATGGACTGACTTTCTTCTCACCACATTGATCTTCTTCCAGGGCCTCCTGATTTGTGAGTCAGTGCAAAGTACACAGAGCTTAATGCAAAACCCTCTGAAGACTATAAAGAGATTCTTACTGACTCCGCTCAGCTACTCCTAGATGTATGTAATGGGGAGCTAGGATATGTGGGTGTGGAAAAGCTCTTTTATTTGCACTTACCTAACTATCAGAAGATGGAGTAATGGAGAACCATAGAGAAAGACAGGAGGAATGAGGGTAATGACTGAAAATTGTGAAAGCAACTTCTCAAGCTAATTAGGACCCTGTTCAAGCAAACACTTGACCAACCAAATGCCTCTCATGAACTTAATCACAATGCTTCCCAATGCAGACGCATGGTAAGAATGTGTTAAGACCCCTGGGGGTTTTCAGTATCTCATGGGTTGGCAATATTATCTTGAATGTTTGTTTCATTAATGATTTTAGGGTCTTAGCTCGTGCCATCTTTCTCTCCTAAGCAAAACAAAGCTGCACATAAACCCCTCTGCTGTATGCAGCTGTTGAACTTATAGACAGGTCAAAAATAAGACCCTTAAACTGGAGATGCTGAGACTCCACGCCTAAGGCAGGAGCTGTGCTAAGAAGGTAACTAGAGCAGGGTAGCCTGGCCCCACTCTCTGCACTGTGCCTGCACCATCAAATGCAGCCTCCCACCACTGCAATCAGCCAGTACTCACCACGATAGCTGCCAGGATGGGCACCTGAATAATCCATTTTAAATTGCCAGCACTCAAGTCCCAACACCTGAGAAGAGATTGAGATCCCATTAGGAAATCATTGGTTACGAGGAGCAACAGACACGCTGTCTCCTTGGGTAAATCCACCCTCGAAGGATGGGGTTCCTCCAAAGCCTGCTGGGTTGGAAAGACCTAGATCTAACCTTGCCTTCAATCCCCATGGCTCCAAAGGAGCCCTTTTTCCTGCTGTTACACCATTCAAAACTGAAACCCCTGTTAAATGCATTTAAAGTTATGCTCTCCAGATGGTGGAACAGCTCTTTCCACAGTCATCAAGACCTGTCCCTTCTGGGCAGGAACCCACTCCTTTCCACTTCTTCTTCACCTCTTTAAGAGAGAAACCTACACGAAAAGTAATCTGGTTTTCATGAAAACAAGAGAGGCCGTGCTGGGTTTTGCACTGGCTGAAATAGTTTAATGCTACCCCTTGGAATAAGCCTGCATGACTTTGCCTGGGGATCAGTTCTGTCTGAGTACGTGGTAGTATGGATAATTCTATTTTTCTACATTCAGATCCTGTGCTTCCTTCATCCCTGCAGTCACAGTGAGACCCAGACATGCCTCATAAAAGTCTTTATCTTCTTTTCATCTCCATCCCTTATCCGAGTGAGGACTGAAAGGGCGAACTGTTGGTGGCATGGATGTTCATCTACGGTCCTCCATCTGCTGACGAGGGGCTGGACACTATTTCCTCCCAGGCATTTCCAGCAGCCATGGAATAAGGTCACTCAGTGTTAATTACTCTGTTTGAATTCTCTCCAACCACAGAGAGAGGACTGCCACAGGCCTTTCTTTATCTGAGCCAGACAGCCCCCATGGCAGCTGCAGTTTTCATTTCGTGGGCCAAACAGCCCAGGCAACTCTTCAAGGAAAGCGAGACAGGGGCAGAGAAACCACCAGTGCTGACTGAAAGGCTGTACGAGGATGAGCCTGAGCCAATGCAGATGCGTCATCCTCCAGTAGCTGTGCTACCAGGTCCTTCTGAGCCTGGAGCTTGGCTTTCTCCCCTTTGCAACGCAGTCTCTTCCTAGGCAAAGTCATTGGAAAAGTTGCCTGGGACCCCCAAATTTTTGATGGCACATTGTGTGTAGGTGAAACCTGCCTTGTGGTCAACGTTGGGCTTTTGGGGGGCAAACACGGTTGTGTTGGGCTTGAAGATTAGCTGCTATGGATGCTTTCTTCAGCTTGATGCAAGAATAGGAGGCCCCAGGGTGTTTGTATAGGACCAAAGAAACAGTTGATTCAGCATCCTATTTCTACAGTAGCCAGAAAGTGATATTTAAGGAGAAACAGACAAGAAGGTAGTAACATTTTTCCAGAATATTCTTCCAACAATCTGCAGTTCAGGATGGCTTCCTGAGCCAGAACATTACTATTTAATACGTCTGGAAGAATTTATCTCTCATGAGTTTGTACAAATGCTTCTTAATCCTAAGGACATGCTGGCATCCACACTTCGTGCAGCGAGGAGTTTCTGCTTCATGCCTCCTCAGTGCGGAAGCACCTCCTGTGGCTGTGCTGAACCTGCTGCCTCCAAGCTTCATGCAGGGCTTCCCAGCTCGGCTACTGGAAGAAGCAGGGAATGACTGATCTCTACCCATGCTCTGCAGGGCATTCCTTCATGATTCAAGCCATTCCTGCCCCTGCCTGGCTGTGAAACAGCTCCTTCAGCCCTAGGGATAACAGCTGTAGGTGTTCACATAATCAATTTCTGTATAATGAAAGCAAAGCCAGGAAAGTTGGACCCATTTTAACCTTCACCCCCAACAGAAAAAAAAAAGAAAAAAGAAAAAAAAAGTTGCTAATTTCATAGTAGGAATTGATTCTGGCTTTCTTTGGTTCTTTTTATCCTTTTGATTCACCCACAAAGTCACCTATGCAAAAAGCCCCACAAAGGTATCACTGAAAGGGAGAAAAGGAAACCCAACAGGACTTACTCTGTGTCGGCTAGAGTGGCTCTCACGCTGGCCCATGCTGTAACAAATACAGCAGGGAGACCTGCAAAGAAACACAGATCAAAGGGGTGAGCAGGGGAATTAGAGGACTCTGATTGCATAAGCTCAATTGGAAAAGGATAGGGGAAGGTGGAAGAAGGAGCTTTTAAATATTCAAGCATATTTTGGCCTATTAAAGCCTGATCTTGGTCTTTTTATCTCTTCTGTAGTCCGAACACTATAATGGTAAACCAAGGACTGGAAGGGAGTGTTTTATGGAGGTCAAATGGCATGGCCTGGACATGTCCACCCTACTAAAGTCTCCTGGCTTTCAAAATGGAGCAGCTTGCTTTGCTTAAGCTTAAGCTACATTCCAAGCCATTCCTGGAGATGCCCTCTTGGTCTTGGCCCAAGGGTCATGGACTTAGGACAAATGGTCATGTTCCTGTGCCTGACTTCTGGCACTGGTGTACGGGGACGTGGCCTGTAGGGCCTGAACCTGGGTGACTGCCGCTTGCTCTAAATAAATGATTCAACTCGAAACAGAGACGGGGTTTGTACAACGTGTCTTTCCTAAGATATTTGTTCCTTTCCTTTGGCTTCAGGGAACAGCGGGCCTAGAATTGGGCTCAGACTGTATCACCCTGAAAATGGCCTTGAGTATGTCATAGGTCCTAACTCTCTACAAATTTTCTTTACTCCATTTTGATTTTTTTCTGGCCTGGATGGATAAAAAACTCTGTAAAGTGTGAGAAACTTGCTGCATGAAGCAGACAAATGCTGGAATTCAGGGTAATACTTGCAAAATGCTCTAGCCCAAGGTTCACTCCCAAAGGAACCATCCTCATTTCAGCACAGTTACACTGGGCATCATCTTTTCCCTGAAAAAAGTAAAAGAATCACCAATATCCAAATGCAATCTTCTATTTATTTTTTTAGGGTCCAGTTCTGCTTTATTTGTACAACTGAGTCCCCTACTGGCTTCCCTTAAAAGGCAGGATCAAATCCACAGTAGCTTCCACAAATTCCAGAAGAATAACCCCTTTCAGGTGAAAAAAAAAATTAAAAAATAAATAAAGGCGACATTTATCACCGACGACTGTAAATATGCTGTTCACAGTCTAAGCTCATTGGGGCTCGGCGTGCATAAGCACACGCTTAACTTTCAGCATGCACTTAAGTCTCATTAGAGTGCTTAAAGGCTTTCCTGACCACGGACGCTTTCCTGAGCTGGGGTGTGGGGCAGGGACGCCTGTCTCGTACACACATGGACAACGGGGCCGTTATCTTGCTTGGAACCTTTAAATGCCACGGTAATATAAGAAAGCATAAATAATTAAACACAGAGCCTCACTCAGGACCAGCACTGCCTACAAAGATACATTTATAAGGAATGCACCCTGCTTCACAATTCCCTGCAATGGCTGGCACTGGATAGAAAATACTTAACCTATTGCACCGGGAGCCCGTGAGCGTGCTGAAGCTGAGGGCTTGGGGAAGGTGATGATTTATTGCAACAAGCACCATCTATATCCTTCTCACTGCTAATCACCCATCTATGAAAAATATGTGCGTGCTGCGAACGACTGGCTGAGCTACCCGAGGCTCAGACGCTGTAACTACTGATAGCAGCAGTCATATTCCCCTTTACACCCTCTGCCTTCAGAGGCTTGGGTGCCTGCTGCCTGCCCGTAGGCAGTGGATGTTCACCCGTTATGGTGAAGCTCTAATTTTGAAAGATGGATTATTTCAGAGATTTGGATGTGTTTGACACATACTCGTTCCTCCCTAGCCTGTCCTATATTTCATAAAGAACACCATTCCCATTCCTATTAATCCTGTGTTGTGTTAAGGGTTCCTAGCAACAATAACACATAAAACATAGAAAATAATTATATCTATGCATGTATTTATTCTGCAACTGCCACCTCACTCTGTGCAGGCAAGCCTAGGAAAAGGATCCTTGACATTTTCTGCAAAACACACAAAATGAATTCCTGGCACCGGTTTTATTGCTACGTTTGTCTTTCTGTCTCTCTAACGTGCTTCTTATTTTCAGTGTGACCAGTCATAAATATTCTTAAATTTACGGAATGTGGAATGAATCCTCCCCTCCCTTTCCTCTGCCCCATTTTTAGATTCTCTCTCCATCAATGCAACATGCAGAGCTTGGGCCTCCAGGTGATTTTTAGAGTTCAGTTTTTTCCTCCCTCTCTGGTAAGCCAGTCTGTTGAATGCAGGGTCAGGAGGCTTAGCCTTCCCTCCAGCACCTCTTTTACTTTCAGAGGGTGATGATTGACTTGCTGGTGTCTCCACACGAAAGTGATGCCCTGAGATGGACAATCCTACTGCTGAGCATTCACAGCACCCACTGATGGGAGAGCCATTAACCAGAAAACCTCAGAGTTAGAAACGTAAAGATGCACAGAAACAGGCAGATGCCTGAGAGGATGCAGCTCTTTGAGGAATAAAGCCTCTCGTGATTAAATGCATCTGGCCAACCTGCCAGAAAAAGGAAAGCAAGCCTCCAAAATATCCCGTGACCTCCTGGGCGGTTGTATGTGCAGAGGGGTGCGAGCGCAGGTGGGCGCATGCTCGTCCTCCCCCAAATGCCACGCGCACGACTAGCGTGATGCAGGACGAACCCCGCCGGGCGGCGATGCCGTGAGCGACTTCTACAGAATCCACATTGTATGCGCTGTGCATTTCCAGTCGTTACACACAGTGTGTACAATGCAGGTGCTATAAAGTCAGGCGTGGAACGGGCTGCCCAGGGAAGTGGTGGAGTCGCCATCCCCGGAGGTGTTTAAAAGCCGTGTGGATGTGGTGCCTAGGGATGTGGTTTGGTGGTGGGCTTAGGAGTGGTTGGACTTGGTGATCTTAAGGGTCTTCTCCAACCGATAGATTCTATGGTTCTGTCATCACCCCATCAGCCAGAAAAAGTGCAGACCTCAAGCTGCACAAATTCTAGTGGCCATCCCAGCCCCTGCTCTGCTCTGACGCCTTTCTGGCACACTGCACACATGTCTCCTGGCACGTGGAAAAGTGCCTTCCGTGCATGTGTCAAAGCTGTGAGTAAGAGAGGCAGTTGCAAAGCTCCTGCTAGGAGAATAAAGCTCATGAATAAAGACCTTATGTAGGTCTGGAGAAATCTGGTCTCTGTTCCCTGCTATTTGAACACCTCTCTGAATTTACAGGGAGTGTTTTTTCAGCCCCTCTCTGTCACAGTTTCCTCATATCAAATGGGACCAATAACACATATATACCTCTTGCCCTGTTAGATAGGAATGCTTTCAGGCAAGGATGATTTCTGCATAGATAACCATGCAGGGCTTCCCATCATGGGTTTTTGGACCTGAGCACCTCTGACAACAACACGTGGATCTGTTTGTCTCGTTCAGGTCTCCCTGCAATGCTCATTTGCACCGTAGCAGAAAGCCAGTGCAGTCCAGCCGGGGGAATTAACGCGGTGTGAAGGAAAAATGCCAGTGGAATCAGCTTGGGTTTTCTGGCTATTGGTCATGCTTCTTAGACTTCCTTCATAAAACAGCTGCAAGGAACTTGAAGTCTGCTGGGGAAATTATTGTTGCCCATAATACCATTATTTATTTATTTTTGTTGGGTGCTGGCAAGGAACAAGTTCCTGTCTGTCATCGGTGCCTCCTTTGCAACTGCAAGAAGGGTGCTGCGGACTTGCACGGAGCCCTGCTCCTTTGTGCCAGTGAGGATGTGGACTGAAAAAACTCAGCCGAAATCTTTGGGTCTGACATCAGAATAACTGTATGTACTGGTTTCCGCTGGAAATAAGCTGCTGCAGGGTGACTTTTGCTTCCCCCACGTTGGAAATTTCCAGGCAGGATAAATCGTCCCTTGTTTATTGTTGCACAAGCAAAAAAAAAAAAAAAATCCCAGCTTTTGGGGCAAATGTCTTTTCTATACCTATGTGGAATGTCATAATTATTTATCACTGATTCCCTGTCATTTGTTGCTGTGGTATGGGCAGGATCCAGTGCCCACTGCAGGGAACTGGAGTTTTTCCACTGACTCCAGTGGGTCTTGGATTGTGATGCCCTTTCCAGTGCCCAAAAGCTATCAAAGCAATACGTCTGTGCGGGTGTGTGTGTGTACATTATCATGCTAATCAAAACAAAGCAAAAACAAATGCAACTGGAGGGATCCTATGTTCTCATTCCAGGGGAATTTAAATTAAGCAGCCTCAAACTTTTGGAAGCACACAGATGATTGGTGTTGTGACAGGTGTGACTTCAGCTTTGTGGTTGCTCTGATAAAATGATTATACTCTGGCAGTGGTTGGAAGAATTAATGAGAGGAACCCATGCCTGTTAGACTGTTTTCCTTTGGCTGCATTACTAGCAGCATCAAGTTGGTTTTTCTTGTTAAACATATGGCATTATTTTTCAACTGCTTCTCTCTCTTCCAGAATTTGCTCTGGGGAATTGCTTCCTGAAGTCTGCTCCATACAGCGCAGTGCCATTTTCTGAGGAGCACATTTTATGTAGCTTGAAAGTTTGGAAGAGGGTGTGGAGTATTGTTTGTTTGTTTATTTGGTTTTGTTTGTTTGCTTGTTTGTTTTAAAGAGCTGATATCTAAAGTCTTTCCTCTCTCACTGCAGCCAAGGTAAGAAACTCTCTGTCTCCAGAATATCTCTACTTTCCCCAAAAACCTACTGGCTGGTGGGGACTTTACCTGAGAGATGGATGCCCATTTCGGGACTGGACATTGACATTACAAAACACCTCCTGTTTTTGTCACAGGGCAGCACCAGCAGTTTTTGTCCTGTGTGCCAGCTGAACATGAGGTTAGAAAGGAGCTTTTGGGCTCCTGCTCCCCCGTAAGCACAATGTGGAAGGAAAAAAGCTGGAGAGAGTCCTGCAGGCTGGACCGTCCTGGACTGATGAATCACTTGCATGTTCTCACAGACCAAAAGTGCAATTCTCCATAAACTCAGATTTACATTATCATCTGGCTTGCTTGGAGATCCATTGTTAGGGACACTGGCTATGTACAGTGGCAAAGCACGATAGTAGCCTGCCATCCATTTCCTGGAGCCCTGCCTAATATTTCTTCGTGTAACGTATCTAGACTTTTTTACTATGTCCAAAGGCTTTTCCCAGACTGTGGGTACCTATGCCCTGGTTATCCAAGCCTTTGATTATACCATGGTTCACTCAGCACCCAAAAACTTGGTTTTTCTTCTGGAAGAAGACATGCCCTGGAACGGGGGTGGTGTGGCGCACTCATTAATCTTGCCCTAAAATGCAGTCAGGATGTGGCCAGGTGCATTTTGGACCTGGAAACTGGGAAATACTCCTGGGCCATATAGTTTAGAGGTAACCATCGATGCCTCTGAGCAGGTTTTTCCTGCTGTAAGCTCCTTTGTAGACCTACACCCCATTATTCATAGTTACATCCTCAAGGATCATCTAATATGTTTCCTGTTCTCCCTTCCAGTCCACATGCTTCAGACAACCATGGGCAGTGTTTTTATTGTCCTCAGCCTACCAGCACCTCATAACTGCTTGCAAGCCAAAGCTAATGCCAGAAGTGAACAAAAAGCACATTCTCGTCTGAAATGCCTGTGCCCACAACGCCTCCCACTAATGAGCACCCCCTCTGCACCCACACCCCCTCCCTTTCTCCTTACTCCATGAAAAGATGCCTGGGTTAAAAGAAAAAAAAAAAAAAAGAAAAGAAAAAAAGGCTTTCCCACAAATTGCAGGCTTCTCCTGGTGTTCCAGCATTTGTGAAACCTCAGGAGCTTTTTACAGCGACTGAGATCAGAGGTAGGAAATCGGAGCCGAGGTCTGCCGTTGGGAGCAGATGCTCACAGCTTCACGCAACTTCCCAACCCCTCCAGCTCGGTGCTGTGTACTCAGCGGGAGGCACTTGGCAGAGCTGGGGATAACTCAGGGGGACACCAACATTAGCTGGACTGATCCTTCCAGAGGTCCGGGAAGTACCACAGTGTGAACACCACAATTAGAAGTGATAAAAGCTTCACCACATAGCTCACCTGCCCTTGCAAAAGCCACCGTGTCCCTGATGCTCACTCTGCCTATGTCCCCTCCCCTGGATCTACATTTTTTGCTTCAAAGACCACCTGCAATAATCTTCTGATGGGTCAGCCGTAAGGAGCAGCCATGACTTACCCCAGCCAAATAATGTGAATCCCCAAAGATACTTCTTCTCTGAGAAAAATGCCATGAAGATGAGGCTGTGGAGATAGAGCCCTTCCACCAGGATCCAGTAGTAATTGGTTGCCAGGAAGTAGAGGAAGAAGGTAACCGCTACTTTACAACCCACCTGCAATGACCACGGAAAGATGGGGTTATGCTAAAGCACGGTGTGAAATTCCTGTTCTGCATAAATCCATGATATTTGCCAAGATGGGTCGGGAAACAAGATGGAGAAAGGGAAAAAAGAAATTAGAAAGTTCTGTTGCAGGGCTTTTACATGGAGGGGAGTCAGTGCGAGAGCAGAAGAGATGAACAACTGGGAAGAAAGCTCCTCAGGCTGACTTCATGTCTCCAACAGCAGGTGAGCAGGGAGGTGCAGGAGAACTGGGTACAGGTGGGGAGGTGGTGACCTGAGACTCTCCCCCAACCCAGTGATGAGGGGCTCACCCCTCATCTAGAACTTTCTAGAGTTTCTGGGTTTCCCCTTTTCCCCGTGACTCTTGGCCATGTTACAGAAAGGACCATGGCCAAGTCTCCTTGGTCTGGGTGACCTGGTGCCAGTCACTTCACCTGGACCCCCATCACCTGGCAGTGTGACACCCCCATAGCCCACAGAGAGACACGGGCGCTGTGCAGAGGGGTGGCCCCATCCTGCCACAGGTGCCCGAGGCAGTGTCCTCCAGGCTGCCTGTCTCTCCTCATCGAGCGGAAAGATGCTAGATGACTTCTTGCAGAGTGGGGCAAAACTACCCTTGTTCCTTTTTCATCCATCTTAGGTTGCAAAGTGAGGATGCTGCATGTGGTTAATTGGTACAAAGGGACACATAGCACCTCCTCTTGTGAATGTGGGATGGATACCAGTGCAGATGTTAGGAATTTAGGTAGTCCGGCTTCACAGGACACCTATGGCTACCAAACTCATCCTACAGCAGCACATCTCCATGCTGCCCCTTACTTAGAGAGGAATATGAAGAAGGAATATAAAGTTAGAGAGAATATAAAGTTAGCACTGTGGCCCTTAAAGCAGCTTGCAGAAAATGTCAATTGTATACACCTTGTAAATAAAAAGAGGAATTTTTATTCTGTCCAGCTTTTATGATAATCATTTGCCAATCATAATGGATATGGACACATTATATATAGAGAGATATATACGTATATATAAAAAACATGGACACATATGCATCGATTGTCTTTTACAGACAAAGTGAGATGGAATAGAATGAAGGTCAATTAAAAGAAATCCCCATCCAGGTTTAACAATAACTTCAATATTCACAAAAAATCACAATCTACCCACACACAGAGAGTGGCAGGCAGTAATTGGAAACAAGAGAAATAATTAATTGTTGCCTTCATCACTCGCTTGCCTTTCAACTCAGCAGAATGGGAAATGCTGTTTAATTGCTAATATTCAAATAATGTAATACATTATCCTAATTATTCCTAATAATGAGTCCACACCAAGGAAAACCAGAAAACAATGGTGTGAAACGTTTTGTGTTCTTTTCAAATAGGGAGTGCATTGAAGCGCGCTGAGCACTTCAGCCAGAGACTTGCCAAATTAATTAAATGGATCTCTTAAATGAGAAGAAAACATGATTGCAAATTTCCATCTGGGGAGACTTGGACACACAGAAGGGCATTTTGCATATGCTGATTTTATGCTTAGACATGACCCCTCTTGTTCACAACCTGAAACAACATTTGGGGATGCACCGGAGCAGAACGTAACTGGCCAAGTGAGCGCAAAGGGCTCTGCACAGTAAAAGCTGACCTTGGCCATTTCCAGAATGGGTAAGCTGGAGTCAATGGGCACAGCTCCCTGAAGGGGTCTGTGGCATGACAGCTGTCTTTGGACAGCAACTTAGGGATGCCTGCTGCAGGACAACTGCTGCGATTGCTGCCACTGTACGAAAACCAGACAATAGGGGCGTTTGTGGCCAGTAGCATGGGCTGTGAAAGGCACTTGGGAAGCCAAATGAACACACAGGAAAAAAGCTTGTGCTGTGGGCTGCGGTGCCACATTGCTAGAGCTGCTCTACTGGCATGCTTGAATTAGCTTGGATTTTTTTTTTGGTGTGTGCATCCTTGATCTTAGATAGTAAAAACCTTTCTGCTGTCTCTGTAGCACCCTGCAGCATGTGGATGACAAGCTGCCACGTCTAGGCTCAGCCCTGGGAAATCTGTGATGAGGCCAGTGATGAGGAGAGCAGACAGCTTCTGCAGGTGGGGAGAACTTCAAAACCTGAGGGCAGGCTCCATTCCCACAAGCACACGGACAGTGCAGATGTCTCCATCTGAGCCTTCTGCGCAGTGACAAGACACAAGTACTTCTTGAGCCAAGTTCACCTGACCTCACTCCAGTTTTCACTTTGGGATGTGGTGAATCGTGCTCTTGACCACTGGCTGTGCTGACCAGATCAGTGTTGACTGCAGGAACACCGAGGTGACTAATGCAGACATCAGCTTTTATGCAGATGCAAGAACACCTATCTGTTCTTGTGATAGTATACAATCCTTCCACTGTCCACTCTAAAAAGTCTTTTATCAGAAATGGGAGTGATAAATCGTATCAGGAGCAACCTGCTGTGGTTTGACGCAAAGTTACAGTGAGGAGAGATGCCTACTGCTGACCTCCGTCACAAGCCACCTCTGCTCCAGCCCTGGAATCAGGGCCAGGAGTCTCCCAAGACTCATTGAACCAAGGTTGTGCTCTGTTCTGGCTGCCAGTCTGATGGCACTGATGTTACAGCACAGCAGTGCCTCTGTGGCTTCCACAGAGAGGAGCTCCAGGTCAAAAATCAGTCAATTACCCATTGCAATAAAAATGAATGATGGTTTAACATGCCACCGAAAAAGATGAGTTGTTGAATAGAAGGGACAGAAGCATGAGGTTTAGAGGGGCTGGCTACTCTGGCAATACTCACAAACTGTGACTTGTCTGCTGGAGGTGCTTCAGTAATGGATTTCAGGTCTTCCTCAGAGATCCGCTCCATCTCCTCCAAAGCTGACCCAGAGTACAAGACCGCATCCTTCACAAAGATGCTCACGGCTCTCAGCATGAAGGAGACAAATAGGTGCATGTGGATGTAGTTTCTAGTGCAGTGCAAACGCCTGGCGTGGAGGAAAGAGAGAAGGGTTGGGGCAGTTTAGTCTATCTGTCGGACATATCCAGGGTCCCCTCTGCTCCTCTCCTCAGCACCATGCCACCTCTAGCAGTGCTAGTGCCACTGCTGCCCTGCACTCCCAGTTCACCCATGTAAATGGGTTGAAGCCTACTCCAGGGGTTTGGCTGCTGCTGGCTTTGCATGAGGACAACACAGTGCCTCTATTAATTTAAGCTCCTCTGTTTCTGACTGCGAACTTTTGGCAAGAAATAAAGATGCATTTTACTTGTATTGGGCCCAGGTAGTGAGCATGCATGCAGTGGGCAGCGCGCACAGTTAGTCCGCACCTAGAGGATGGGGTGTGTGTGGCATGTGATGTGCAGTCCATGCTCAGGGTGTGCAAACGAGGAGAGCAGTGTGTGTGCAGTGTGTCCAACCACTGTGCAGCATGTGTGCAATGAGGTTGCACCTGCAGGACGCTGTGTGCACAGTGCACGTGCACCTGGAGGCAGTGGGACGTGCATTCAGTATGAAGGACATGCACAGGGCATGCACACCTGAAATACAGATGAATTTCCATGAATGCAGTTACTGCGCAGGGGGTGTGCGGTGAGCATGCACCCAGCATGCAGCACACGTTCAGGGAAGGTACACCTCGTGTGCTGTGCATGTGCAGTGTGTGCAGGGTGTGTGCACCCCTGTCTGCAGCCTGTGTGCAGTGTTCAGTGCATGGGCAATGAGCATGCATCAGACATGCAGCCATTTTCAACATGTACAGACATCAGGCAGGGTACGTGCAAAACACTGACTGATACTAAAGAGTGTATCTGTGTGTGTCCCTTTCGCTGGTAAATCCATCCCTCCAAGAAATCCACCCCCCTTTTAGAGTTAAATCCTGCATTCAAACACTTCACATTTATCTGCACTTCATGCAGAAGAAATGGACTACAAAGGCTACACAGCTTGTGGCCACTAAAAACCTTGCAGAGTTCCTTGTACCATAAACTGCTTATTTTTGTGCCCACTCCAAATTCCATCCTGGGGTTCATACCTGGAGTGTGCTGGGCTGTTTCCTCTGTTTGTCATTACAGACACTATCCATTGCTTGGACATGTCAAGCAGTTTTGGGGCCCCAACCCAGCAATTGCTGCCTTGCAGCTGCAGGTGAATGACCCCACAAATGCTGATTGTAAAGCGCTTTAAGGTCCTTTGGGGGGAAAAGCTGGATGGTTAAGAGGTGAATTAGAC
Organism: Anser cygnoides; assembly: GCF_040182565.1. Taxonomy (NCBI): domain Eukaryota; kingdom Metazoa; phylum Chordata; class Aves; order Anseriformes; family Anatidae; genus Anser; species Anser cygnoides. The sequence continues at coordinate 1,730,832 of NC_089874.1, forward strand.
CCACTTCTATGAGGTATGTTTTAGAAAAGCAATCCTGCCTTCAGGGAGAAGGATTAGCTAACTGACATGTCTGGGGTCCCATCCCTCCCCCTGGTACCTGGTAAGCCATGAATAAGTCAATGAATGGATTTATACCTTCTTAAATCCCCAGCTCCAATACAGAAATAAAAATACAAGTGCACAAATAAGAACTATATATTTTTTTTTCCTCTCCTTTTGGGGAGCTTGTTGCAGTAATAGCATGTGTTTCCTGTGCTATTATAGTACAAATTATGCCAAATGGAACTGTTGAGGTATAAATGCAGATGGGCTTTGCTTCCTGCACCTGGAATGTAGCCAGTGCATCTCTGGATTACGTGTCATCTGGAATAAAGCCTGGCTTAGTCTCTGCTGCTGCTTTGATCCCTGGGACAAAGATGCTCCATTGCAGTCAGCTGTCTAGCCTGGGCCGTGAGGTGCTCTGGCTGGGTGATGGAAGAGAGAGCATGCCTCCTGAAACTGGGAGCACTCATGCATACGTGGACATTCGATATTTTAACAACCTTGCCAGTGACCAGCAGGAAAGGGAAGAAGGGGGAAGGTCTGAGAGGACAGGAATGTGGTGGCTTTTGTAGGACATGGCCGTGTTTTGGGACTACATCATGCCAAGTGCCTCCAGGAGGGGTCTACACTGGGACGCTCTGCTATCCACACAAATCCTGCTAGCCTCCTTTAGCTCACTGCTGAGAGATTTGGGCGCTGACAGAGCCAAAGGCCACACATTTTATTCCCAGTGGTATGTGTCCGGGGCTTAGCCCATGCTCGTGCGGTGGGAGCTGCTGTGTCCCTCTGCAGACACCACGTGGCTGTGTGCTGCGTGGGGAATTTCCCTTCACAGCTGCTGTCTGGGCCCTGCTCTCTGCTCTGAGAAATTACTGCCAGCAGCCAAAGGGAGGCAAAGCTTGTGGCACTGGGCTCTGGGGGCCAGGACCCTGCTCTACCTGCCCTTGGTTGCCCAAAGGACGAGCTTCCAGCTGCAAATGAGACATTTCTTCCTTCCCTTCCCCCTGTGCAGCAAGAAGGAGCAAAAGCTAGCTCTGTGGGCTGGATGGTGCAAGTTCAAAATGGTATTTAGGGATCTATGTCCCTTGGATGGTGAAGAGGGTGGGCAGAAAGTGAGAGTTAGATGGGCGAGCGGTCATTTCTAGCTCCCTAGGGCTCTCCACATGACTTGTGTATGGCCGGGGTTCCCTTCAACAAGTCCCTCCTACATGAATATTTCAGATTAGCGTGGAATTCCCCTTGTGAAACCTCAGCTATCTAAAAATTAGCCATCTACGTCTAAGCTAAACATCTGAAGGAGAATTTTAGGGATGGAAAACCCTAGAAGGTCTTCCAAGTGAGACACGTCTCTTCGCCTGTCTTCCCGTTCGCTCCAAAGCTGGTTGAGAAAACTCCATTGCAGACAAAGGGAAGAAGTTCAGACATCCCTCCCCTCATCCCCCAAGAAGTTTGACCTAAGTGGCACTACCACAGCCCGAAGCACAGATGCAACCCTTCGTGGCTTGCTGAAGAAGCACACGCCACCCCGGTTTTATCCTTCAGGAAAGCCGGAGGCTTTTCCAGTCCAGCGACAACTCGCTTAGGTAAAAACAGAGCCGCCTACCTGAAGTATCCCAGGATAAGGACAGCAACTGTGAGGGATCCCAGAGAGATGGAGTATCCAACAGTATAAATCAAATAGAGGCGATCAAAGACCTCCTGCAGTACAAATGATGGAAAAAATAGCGTCACATTAGAACGCGTCCTCCTGCATCGTAACACATCCACGGTAGCAGTACAGAGATTCAGGCTGTTGTACCTGCTGGGGGTGTCCAGCTCTGGGCCTGGGAAACCTTGGGCAATCACACCCGTTGCCATCTTGGGCATTAGGGCAGCTTGGAAAGGGGTATCCCTCTTTCCTAATGATCCGGGGGGAGCTGTGACTTTTGCAAGGGAATAGTGATGAAGATGGGCTGCTCCCACACCTGGGAGTTTTACAGCATTTTCATCCCAAAGGAACCCAAAGCGCTTTACAAACTCTCAGCCAAATCCAGAGATCACTTGGCAATTTTTGCTCAAACAAATCGAACCTGGGACCTTTGCTGGAACAGCAAAATTTAGCTGTAGGTCTATGCCATACCATTGCTGATTGACTGATGTCCAGGCTGTGGAGTGTCAACCCACCACAGAAAACATGGGGAGGGCATATTTTGGCTCAGAGATGTGAGAAGAACTCACTTTTTTTTTTTTTTACTTTTTTTTTTTTTACTTTTTTTTTTTTTTTAAATCAAAAACCTGTGACTATGGTTATCCAATCCAGACACAATTTTATCCAATAAAGACACAACTTTAGTTTGCCAAAGTCCCATTGGAAAAGGTTCTGTCACAGGATAACTCACAGCAATTAATCCTGCAGTAATTCTTGTAAGTAATTCAGTAAGTCTCTTGGCCCTCTATATTTTAGAGCTGGGTGTAGAGACTCTGATCTCTCCATTAGATATTGAGATGCTTTTCTTCATTTTGTAGCTGGGGTATGAAGCTTAACTTGGGGATTACTGCCTGGAAAGGGTTAAAAGGTCTGCCACCATCCTGGCTTGTATGCCTTTCATCGTCTGAACTTAGAAATAAACTCTGAAGAAACCAACCAATTCAGCATCTTTCTCCTCGCTCCCTCCTCCTCCAATCCCCCTCCTGCCCCCCCCTCCCCCCAGTCTTTCCCTCACCCCACCCGCTGGGTTGCAATAAAATTCGTAACACTGGGCTCTGAATGACAGCTCTGATTTTGATTTGAGGCTAGAAATGCTGTCCTGGAATGCAAAACCTCAGCCCTATTACATCAGAATCCCCAGATATGTGAATGTTTCTTTGCGGTTTCCATTGGTAGAGTGGTGTGCTTGCCAATATTAATCTTGTGTGTATGTGTGTGCATGTATTTATATATATATATATTATATATATATATATAGGGGGGTAGTAGGCGCTAAAAAGTGAATGTTAGTAGGCTAGAGAGGCTAGAGAGTTTTAGGAATAAAGGAATAAAATTTATCTTGTTCCCTTCAAGGCCTGGTGCACATTTCCCACTGCCGGATTAGTATTTTGAACTGGAAAACATTTGCCTCCATGGTGAAAGTTGTTTTTTTTTTTTTTTTTTTTAAATCTTACTCCAAGTTTTGGATTCTTAGTAATTTGGCAATTCTGAGGTGTTACTACGCCCAGCTGAACAAAAGCGTCCCTGAGACCCATTCAGAAATTGAACCGGAAAGATCCACGTTCCCATCAGACAACGACACCGTTGTAGCATCAATGGCCTTGGAAAGGGCCTGCTGATTGGCTGGCAGGACATTTTGGGAGGCTGTGGTTAATTCCTCTGATTAACCACAGGGCCTCTTTTTGAAAGGATGTCGAGTCAGAACTGCCAAGACATACACATGCTTGCATGCATGCATGCTACTGGGCCTGCCTGCAGACATAGGTGCTGCAAATCCTACCCAGTGCCACAGTGGGGATCCTTCAGGGAAAGTGATTTTTTTGGATGGGGGACTTGGGTCCTTGGGGAAGGCCTCAGAAGGTTTCCCAAAATGTGCGGCTGCCAAAATGGCTTCACGGGGCAGCCCATGAGAGTGCAGCTCATGCTCACTAGTTTCCAGGGGTGTTTGTCCTTGGGAATGGTGAGACCTGGATTTACCCAGGGAAAAAAAAATGGCTTGAAGGGCAGTTCCAGGTCTCACTCATCTCCTAGCACAAGGGAGGTCCTAGCTCTGTGGAAACCACAATGCTGAATCAGGAAAGGTCCTCCAGGTAACAAAATATTGAGTCATCTGCCAGCTGAAACAACCACCTTCATGGTCTGAGAAACCTCTTTTTCAAGTAGAGATGGATGGGACATCAAATAATTCACAGAAGACCACAAAAGTCATGCATGGCCAAGCCATGGGCATAACTTCCATCATCTCAAGACGGTGTGCCACCCAACAGACCATCCTGCTACAGCCGGAGCTCAACTTAATGTTTCTAGCCAACCTGCCCTGAAGACACGCTGACCACCACTGGACATCCACTGACCTGGAGTGGCAACCCACCCTTCAGAAATATGGCCTCACCACCCCAAAATATGCTGTTTTAAAAGGTTTGGTACTTAACCTGTGCCATTTAATTTGACCCTTGGCATAATCCTTCACTGTTTCAACTGTTGATGCATGCACACTGAAAAAGAGAAGCTGAAAGGAAACTAAGGAAACCAGAAGGACAAAACCTCAATGTCTATGATCATTTAGATTATCAGCAAAAGTGTAAAACTCATGATACAGTAACCAGATTAGGGAACATCGGTTTCATGGCTGGTGTCTTTGAATGTTGCTGTCTGCCCATTCCATCCCATGTCCTGTTGGGACGAGATCATGTTGGGGAAGGTGTGGGATGGATCTAATCTTCCTCCTTTATGTCTCCTACAGTTTCTTTGTGTCTCTTGCCTGTGTCATCTCCCTGGGAAGTAACCATCTTGACCCCTTCCCCTGCCAATGGGGGCTGCAAATGAATTTTTTGAAGGTGTTCACATGGCTGAGCCAGTCATGGTAGCTCCTGGAGGGATCTGGGCAGGATGAGGCCCCTCTGATGTGGCTGAGCTGGCTTTGGGGGTGCTGAAATGACTTCCCATCAAGTCACGCACCATGCTTCCTCTCTAGGTTGTACTCCCAGGCACTGCTCACCCTAAGGGCCCTTCCTTTCCCCCATCCTCATGGCCTTGCATTGGATTTGCTCCACCAAACCACAGGCACCCTCCACGTACCACCAGGTGAACTGATGTGGCTGCAGAGAGCCACCCCACCTGATCCTTCCTTCCCACCTCGTCCCAGCCATAATTCAGAGACCGACAAACCACGGAAGGCATAAGTACTATTGCAGATGTATTGCGTGCTAAACCTGTAACCAGAGCTCCCTTTTTCCTCCTCCCTGCTGGTATGGTGGGAGACTTCCTCCCTGCTCCCCTTTGCATCTCAGCTTTCCGCCAGCCTGACCTCAGGGTAGAGACTTTACAGCAGCCGAATGGCTTTGGGAGAACAGGAAACAAAAACAGGGCTGGAGATGGCTTCTGCATGAACTCAGAGAGTGTATGGAAAAAAAAAAAAACAAACACAAAATAAACAAAACCCAGCCACCACGGGCATCCACAGGCTGGATGTGCCCCCTCCCACAAAGGTCTCTGCATTCCCCACTCCCTGCGGTTTGGAAATCTTCCAAGTGCGTGACCCTCAGAGCAGTTGGCTGTTACATTTTCATACAGTGCTCAGGGCTGAACCTGACTCCTAATTTGTCCACTTCCACTGATGGGGGGGTAATTTGCATTGATCTGAGTCCAGAAGAAAACTGCTTTCCTCTGCAGGACGGCTCGGAGCTACGTCAGAGCACCAGGTATGGGGTTTGGAGGCCCCATCCCCTGTGAAACCATGCCTATGCTTTCCCTCTTTCATTGCAGCCAGTGTAGAACAACCTGTATGAAGAATACTTGTGCTCCCTCAACTTTTAGTATGAGCACATGGAGTCATAGTGGATATGGTCCTCCAATTTGATGTTAGATGTCTGTGGTGTGGATGGCTCAGTCAGAGCTGGCCACCTGAGGTCTGGGCTGCTGGAAGAAGGTATTTTAGGTAGAATAAGGTATTTGAGGTTTCAATTCATTGAAAAATTATGCAGTTCATCACAGGATGGTGCCCTCAGCGACCAGCTGCATTGACTGGGTTGTCACTGACAGTAAGACGAGCCCAGGGTGGGTAGCTCAGATAAAGGTGTTTGAGTTTAGGTAACAATTCCCATCCATTCAAGTCTCAGATGAGAGGTCTTGTCACTCTCAGGATTCAATTTGGTTGTCCTTGCACGTATCCCATCATTTTAGACACCCAAGTGTCCTGCCTGGCTTCAAGCTGCTTTTGCAGAAACGAATGAGATTAACTCTCATATTTATATGGCATTCCCATGCAGATGTTTCTCATCCTCCAGGACATCTCATTTGACTCTGGACATAAACATAACCTAAGTTTCAGCAGCTGGATGAGGCCTTCAGGGCTTCACTGTTTGTGTGCCCTGTTTCCTTCCAGTGTCACAGGGAGAGACTGGCTCAGACTGAGAAATCTGAATCTGTGTATCTATGATTATATGATTTATTGCCTAGGTGGCTGGTGGAAAGTTAAAATCTGAACATCATTGCATTGTGCCTTATATCCAACTTTCTCCTTTCAGCCTTTTTCTTCCCTCCTGCGTGAGACAATGGCAAGATGGCAACATTTATACTGTGAAGCTGAAATGGATCCAGTGGTCTTCTGAGGGGTTGGCAGGCAGTGCTGAAGGGTGGGATTAGCAGTGCATTATGAGAGAAGAGTATGTAAGGACTTTCCAGATCAAGTATCTGCAGAGTTTCAGAAAGCTGCTGATTCAGATGCTGCTAATGACATGTTTGAAATTAGCAGGGACAGCATTTTACTGTTCTGAATGATAAGAAAAGCCAGAAAGTCTCTGTCACTAGCTCTAGTCACTGATTTTCCTGCCTCTTTTATTTTTTTTAATTAATTAATTACTTTTTTGTTGAATTATTTAATAAAAGGTGTCACTTAAAAAGCTTAATGGCACGGAGAAGGAATATTTGCAAAAGGCACAAAATAGTTGCTGATTTCTAAAGCTTAAAGAAAATAATTGTGTTGAACGTGACCTTTTGTGGTGTAATTCTGTTACCCTCATTCATGGAGGTGTCAGGCACCTCAGAACCCCACAGTCTGGCTAGGGACTGGGGTAGGAGTCAGCTCTCAGAGCAAAGCACCTGAAATTAGCTGTTTAAATGCGTCTCCAAGTGTGTTGAGGGTCTATGTTCACATGATAGTCAACAAAGGAAGGTCTTCAGATTCGGTTGCCTACACCCAAGTACCAGGTGCTGTGCAAGATGTCTGAGGATATCCACATGGACCCCAGACACTGTTCCAGAAGAGCATGGGTTTCATAGGTATCTGCCAGCCTTGTGCTGATGTTTTAAGTAGTGTAACACATCTCCAGTGGCTCTAGGTGTCTAGGTTGTCTAAGTGCAGGCAAATTAATCAAACCCCTTAACTGCAGTCACCATTAAAAAATGGAAAAGGGTGGGGGGAAGTTTACATCTCAGAAGCCAGCTGAGCTCTTTGGATGCCCCATAGTAGCATATATTCCTGAAAGGTAACCCTTTTCCATGTCATGCTTGGTGGATCTATGGTATACATAGCCACAGGACATCCTGGAGCCACAGAAAAAATGTGCCACAAATCCGCTGTTCACATTAATGGTGGAAAAATCTCCAAATCCCATGCTATAGCCACATGCTCAAAATGCCCCACAGCTGTAGGCTTTTGGAGGCTACGAGTAGGGAGAAAATTTTCTTTGCTTGCAGCTTTTATAAACTGCTCCTAAGCACCTAATATGAGTCAGCAGTAAATATGGGATAGGAGGGAACTGCGTCTGACCATGTGTGGTCTTTCTTGTGTTCTGATGTGAAGTATTGTTATGTTACTGTTAGAAACCATCAGACTTTCTCAGCAGACTGTAGGCATAAAATATTATCAGCAACACCGCACTAAAAGGCGCTTCAGCATTTGCAGGAACCCAATAGACTTACCAAGACTATAGACATGAAATGAAGACTGCATGACAAGATTGCTTGCAAGAATAAAGAACAGGTCTCGATGATGCATTTTTATTCCTACGCATACTTTAAATCAGCTATCCGTCTTTCGTGATGTGAATGCATGACACTTTGATGGCATTTCATCTGTGTAGCTCAGTCTACACTGAGTAAACATGTTTTATGCCATCAGTTTGAGGCTACACAAAGTTATTGGCTCTTAAAAAGACCCCAGAGGGCTCCAAGAACAAAGGCCAGGCATACAAGATCTTTGGTCTGAACAATGGAGTTTAGATAAAGCAGCCCTGGACCATGCTGTGCCTTTCCTATTGTGTTTGGTATGTGATGGGGTTCCCGAGGCCTCTCTGATTTCTCTGGGAGCAGTAAAAACACCATGATATAAACAAGCAGTAGGAGAGGAAGACGGGATTGGTGGGCTGAGGTTTGGTCTTAGGATGGTCCATCTTACTAGGCTGGTGGTTTCCAAGCTGAGCTAACCTCCCAAGTAGCTGGCACATATTCCCCTTCCCCATGATTTCAGTAGATGTCACATTTACCCTTAAGCTCATCCTTGAAAAAAGGATGGGTTTGTCCCATTTTCAAAAAAAAATGTGTTTGGCATAAGTGTTGTTTTTGGGGAGATGGAGGAAATTTCTTCTTAGTGAGCAAAATATGCCATTTCTTCTGCCAATGTCTGAAAAGGTGAACAGAAAATTGACCGTGCTGAAGGTGCTGCTATTAGCTGGCTGTGCAAAAGGAAAGGGGTCCATGGTTGAAGTGTTATTATGCTTTTTAGAGAGATATTGCCTTAAATGCTGTCTGCTAATGCCAGGGCCTCATCAGGACTTCCCATGTGTGCCACATTTTATCCAAAGCCTGAGGAACCTGGACAAGGCAGATCACCCTGAATCCTATTGTTAAGGGAACCCAAGAAAGTGCTGAGGAGAGCAGCCAAAGGTCCTTTGAGCCCTGGTTCCTGTCTCCTCCCTGCCTAGGAGCTGACATCTAGGGTGAAGTGTGAGAACAGAACAAATATAGATAAATATATATATGTACCTATGTGTATATATAGTATCCAACGATCCATCCAGTGATTATGTAGCAGTGCTGAATACCCTCTCCTGATGTTCAGCAGCCTGTGGTGCAGTGACATGAAGCACAGCAGACAGACAAACAGCTGGTGTTTAACCACACTGCCTTCCTCAAAGAGTGAACACCAGCCAATCTGTTCCCCTCCCTTCCCTCGCCCTCCTGTCTCTCTCTAAACACTGGAGGGAAAATAAACAAAGCAGGGCTGCCTGGTCAGGGTGCTGGGGTGGGAGGCCACAGCTCTCTGTTCAGAGGCAGGGAGACCTTCAGAAAAGCCAGAGTGAAATTTGGATGGGGGATGGCCATGCACAGCTCTTGGGAAGGGTGATTGTTCTTGGGAAATAAGATTTCTCCTGGTCTTTGCTACACCGGTGAAAGGTTATCTTAAAAGCAGAATATGAGAGTTTGAGGAAGCAACCTGTGGTGGAGAGATGGCTTTCAGCACAAAGAAATCCATCTTATCTTCCCATGGTGTGCTGCTACGACACCTTCCTCTGAAACTCCTTCCCATCCCTCACTGAACTCCTGCCTTCTGCAGACCATGTCTGAGAGATGGGTCTTCGTGATAAGATTAATGCTATCTGCAAGGTATTTGGGGAGACACGCTCCAACAGCTAGCTGCAACCTACCTGCTCCCCTGGCGAAAGAGAGGACATCAATCTGGGCTGTCAATCCGGCGTCCTTCAGCAGTGCTAATTTTCCCTTAGAAAACAGCCCAAGAGCAATTGCTCACTGGGCAGTTACGAGCTGTTAATTCTCCTGGCTCTGATGGCTTTAGCATACTTTGCTAATTTCAGAAAGTGGTTTCCTTGCTGCTCTGTGTGAAATAATCCTATTTATATGGCTCAGGAAAAGGCAGCAAGAGACACAAACTTTCTCTGGGGCTCTCTGTGTACTGCTTTGGTCAATCTTATAATTATCCCACAGTGGCTAAAATGAGAAAACTACACACCTAAACAAACATGCGTGGACATATATATGTGTATGTGTAGATGGACGTGGGTGTTTATTTAGGTCTGTGTATCTGTATATAGAGCTATCTATGGCTATAGGCCTATTTCTAGAGATAGCAATGCAGATATATATAGATAGTTGCAGACAGACATTTTTTTCCTAATGCTTTCTAATGCACGGCTTCTTAAAATTTTCTCTGGTTACATCTGCTCAGATGCTGTCCTACTCAGAGTAGTAGGACAACATCTGAGTATTTTGATCTCCTTTCAAAATGTTGGTTAAATGCAGCTGTTACTGGTGACGCAAAGATGCTGTTCCCCAGGGGGGGAAATAATAATAGAAAACAATCTCTCTCTAAAGACGACTAGACTATCTTGCCAAATTCCCTGATTCTGACATCTCTTGACATATTTACTTCAAGAAAAAAATCAAAGGAAGGTTTATTAATACCAGTGCTTCAGAGTCATGCTTGGGTGTGAAAAACAAGAGCTCTTCCCTGCGCTCTGAAAGTCATCCCCCAACCAAGAAAAAAAAAAAAAAAAAAAAGAGGGTTGTTCCTTTTTTTCTTTTATTTCCACAGTGCTTTTCATACCGTAAGGCCCAATGCCAACGGACCCTCAGTGGATGTATATGCATTGCTTCACTTGTCACTAAAATGCAGCCACATCTGGGACAAAACATGGCAACTACACAATAGCATGCAACATCACTATGAGGTGAGTGCAGGGCTGGACAGTGGCCTCATGCAAATACAAGGTTAATAATAATAATAATAATGAATAAATAGTGTTGTTGAAAGGCTTGTGGTAATCAAAATTCAGTTCAAAAGCTGGGAGAAGCTTCCATTATTCCTAATGCTCTTTGGCCTTGGCAGGCATCACTTAGGCAGTACCAAACTGTCCAAGTAATCTGAACAATGAAGGTGGGCTAATTTGTCTTGTCATTAAATACCGTTACATCCATCTCTGTGTAGCTAGAGCAGGAAAGTAATGGCAAAAGATGACTGAGCCTTGTGAACAGAATAATGATGATAATAAGGTTCTTGGGAAGGTTTAATTAAAACAGTTCATAAAAGTAGAGGTCATAGGGAGGAGTAATTTTCCAAGTAGGGGCAGAGCAGTGAACAAAAATGCATCGTGACTCCTCATCTAATGTTTCTCTGCTGTTAGGAAGCACTGCTCAAGTGCCTCGTCTGTGAACTGACCACCTTTGCACTGAGGGGACAGACAAATACATGAAATCCAGGGAAAGAGATTTTTTTTTTTTTTTTTGACTTGCTCAGGTGGAGAGGTCTGCAGCAGATGACTCCCACCACAGGACAGGACATGGCTGAGAGTAGTGGTAAAGGGGAGTTGAAATGCCAAGAATCTGATGTGACCTTGTAAAGCTCTGTGTGAGATGCTCAATAACTCCATGATCTACTCCAGAAACTTCCCAGAAACCTCTCTGAAGCTAAAATAGCTCTTTCCACCACATTGACTGGGAGGAGACATGTCCTGCCAAAGCTGTTCTAAAAGCAAATGTCTTCCAGTGCTGAGACACCATGCTTAAGTAGCTGGAGCAGTACCTGGCATGTGCAACCTTGTCTGTTCCTTGACTTCATGATACAACACATGCAAATGCAGAAATAATCTCTTTCCTCATTAAACAACTTCATTCTCCATCCCTGGAGACATTCAAAGTTTGTCTGGACATGGTCTGGGACAACCTGCTCTACGTGGCCCTGCTTAAGTAGGGTGTTTGTACCAGATGACTTCCAGAAGTCCCAGCCTCAACAAATTTGTGATTAAAATGTTGCTTCACCGGTGAAGAAAAAATACAAAAACTATGCTGTGGTTGGATTTAAAATTAAGAACATTCTCCCAAAGGGACTGTGTGTCATTTTCAAGCCTGCTCCCCACCGTGAAGTTTGTGGTTAGATCTTTATCTCCAACTGTCTGAAAATAACCCTTGCTGCAAATGATCAGTCCCTACTACCATATCCCATATCCAAGGAGGACGTCTCCCAAATACCACTGAGAAATAGAGATTTCTGCTAAATACTTCACAAATTGTGAATAAAGCAGCAACCGCATGAGGATGGAAATGTCTTTCTCTGTGAAAGAAGAAGCTCACATCCTCTCAGGTGACTCCACTGACAGCAAAAAAAAAAAAATGTTTCTGCAATGCACTTGTCTTGGGAGAAGTTCAGAAGCACTGCAGAAGCACTACCCAGCTGAGTCCAGGCAGACAGGTGAGAAATGTCAGCTACTGCTTTGCCTGCCATCTAAATGTAAAGTAAGCACAAGTAAACAAGTAAGGCCCACAGATCCGATATGTGTGTGTGTATATATATATATACATATGCACATGAATGTTTGCCCAGGAGCATACCGAACCCTCTCCATGTGCTATGAATCTCTTTTCTAACTTCTGGACTAGTTTCCCTGCTTCAGGATTGCAATTACACCAGAATTAGTTCAAGATCTGCTCTCACATGTTCATGTTCTTTAGCACTGGACTTTTCCCTCACCCATCTCCAATGAACAGATCATGTAAAACCTCTGATCCTGTAGCTTATACCTTGCAACCAAGAGGTTCTCTGACAGACACCTACAGAAGCAGGATCGCTAATGATTTGTTTGTCACAGCTTTTAGCTCTCTGCTTGTGCATCCCCTAGCACAGACAAGCACATACACAAGGGAATAATTAATAATAATCTGCTAACAAAAATATTGTTTGGTGGGAAGAGGGAGTCTCAATGACATGGAGCATAACCCCTAACCACTTATTAGTGCCTCTGAGCCTGCTCCAAGTTTCTCCACGATCTCTTTACAAATGGGATTGTGGCAGCTGGGGGAACCCTTCCTGGCTTTGAGGACAATTTCCCATTCAAATAATTCCCATCAGAACTACGATGTGGCTTTGGCAAGCTTGGATGCGGTCTCCAACAGGAGGCAGCAAGCTAGGGCTCATCAAGGGTTTTAAGTGTGACCGTACTCCTTAGGCTAGCCCTGGATGAGGGGCTAACCCCATGCCCCATGCCCCAGTGCAGTTGCCTACCCTTTCCCTCGTCTCGTTGGTGAGGAACTTGGCACATTCACTGTAGTTTGCCCAGGTGCGGTTGTTGCCTGGGACCAGCTCCCAGCTTCCATTCAGGTCACACCGGCGATACGCGTGGCCTGTGGGAGAGAAACGAGAGAGTGTAAATGGGGCTGGTAGAGCAGGAGAACCTCTTCAAAAGGTGGATGCCATCAACTACAATACCTCTTGCCTGCTTTGAAGCTCAGCTGCAAGAGCACAATTTCCATCTCCTTTGCAACCTTAATAGTTTTCTAACTGAGAGACCCCAGACAGCTAATAAGAAGTTGCACTTAGTTTAGATCAAGATATTGGTTCTAAAACTAAGGGGAGAAAATGCAAAAAGTTCCAAAGCACAAAATAATTCTCAGAGCTGCATCTCTCTCTACAAAACAAAACAAAACAAAAAAAAACCAAGCAAACAAACAAAAACCCACAAAGAGAAACCACTGATCCTCATTATGCCGCTCGTAACTTTACTGATGAGTACATCTCAAGGTAGAGTTTTCTATGGCTCCCCTCTCTTATGATGATGGAGGAAGTAGAGGAGGCATGGTTTCATTCTGGGATTCAACTTACGGATGGAAACATCCATGTTCAGAGGTCTGTGTGGGGTACAATTTCATGGGCTGTGTGTAAAAAATACTATTACAGTTAATGGGGATGAGACCAATCAAGAGATCCATCTGTCCAGTGACTACAGAAGGACAGTTTGTAGAGAGATCTGCTTCTACGAGTCTTTATACGACACTTACCCTGTGTGACTTGACCAGTGGATGCCAATGAGGTGGGGAATCCATGCCCTGTTGGTTTGTGGAAGAAAAAGGGATGGATCACCTGTTCCTCCTGGCTTCTAACACGAAATCTATGTGCGTGGGGTCTCCGAGAGAGGACATCTGTCAAGGGTTAAACTGGCTCAGCTCAGTTTCTTATAGAAAAGGCAGAGCAGGCTATGTGCAACCAGAGTGCATGGAAATATAATTACTTGTTTTCTGAAAACAGCAGCAGTGCTCTGCTGGGAACATATAATCTTAATTCTCTAATTTCATAGGCTTTGGGTGCACAGCTTTGCCCGAGAAAAGAGAATACGTTAGCTTTGAAAATACTCTGAGGGGCGAGTGTGCTTCAATTGCTTCTAAAAACATGCACAGACTTTGTGGCACCAGAAGCAAGCCAAGAAATGTGCTGCCTGAGGGAAAGTGAGATAGGGAGGAATTCACATGTTCTGGTTACCAGCGCTGCTCTCAGATAGCCACCGTAGGGGTCTGGGCAGAGAGCAGGGGTTACAAGCAACAAGCTGGTGGAGTGAGGAATACAAATCAGGAGGATATCTTATAGATTTCTGTTGCCACACAAAATTTGTTGCAGCAAACAGATGTGCATTTGAAACCCTCCAGGACTATCTGGTTGTAGTTACCAGCCATTGCAGTCTGGCTTTGGCAGGTGGGAAATTTGGGATTGTTTATGTTAAAATAGTGCTTTTCTTTTTCTCTCAATGTAAAATAAATAAATAAATAAGATAAAATAAGATTAATAAAATAAAATAAAATAAAATAAAATAAAATAAAATAAAATAAAATAAAATAAAATAAATAAAATAAAACAAAACAAAATAAAATAAAATAGGAGTGTCTTTACTCCTTGTTCAGTGACTCCCCTGCTTAGATGGGAGTCACCATGTGATAAGCAAAGGATGCGAAAGAGGATTTCTAATTCTCTGACTCCCAGGTCTCTCCTTGCTGCAGCTTTCCAGGCTCTTCTGACACCGAGGACAGCACCTACCTTTGTGATTGAAGTCGTAGATGTACTCTGGACATGGCATAGCCACCACTTTGCCTGGCACGCCTTCCGGCCAGCAGACAATACCATCCCACTCAGGAAGACAAAAGCCATCTGGGGAAGAGACACAAACATAAAAAGGAGTCACTCAACCTGCAGAGGTGACAGATTTATCCCTCAGACCCAGAGTTTTGAAAGGGTTGTCCATGAAAAACTGGCAACACTGCTCTTGGGCATCATTCCATTTTTCTTCTCAGTGTTTAGCTCCAGAAGGCGTAGCGTCTCCCAGGTTTTAGTTCAGAAGGATGTGGTCGGCTGTGGGATAACTGGTGAGCACTCTCTGAGGGGGGGCAGCACTTTTCTTCATCCAGAGAGTGGTGAGGCACTGACACAGGCTGTCCAGAGAGGTTGTGGATGCTCCATCCCTGGAGGTGTTCAAGGCCAGGCTGGATGGGGCCCTGAGCAACCTGATCTGGTGGGTAGCATCCCTGACCATAGCAGCGAGATGGAATTAGATGAATTTTAATGTCCCTTCCAACCCAAGCCATTCTCTGGTTCTGTGATTCTGGAAGCTTGCTTTTACCTGTGAGCTGGAAAAGAACAGAAATGGGGCAGGAGAGCAGAGTGGAGAACAGGAGGACTTGAGCACTCAGGACTCTGCAGACTTCTGGGCAACCTGGAGGTGGCTGAGGGAGCTTGGCTGGATGTAGGCTTGATGTGGCAGCAGAGGATTAAGCCTGGGCTACAGTACCATATCAAGGAGATAAAATATGTTGGGGTTACATTATTGTGAGGCTCATACCTAGCAGTTCAGGCCTCCCTGAAAGGCAGTCATTCCCACAGATGAGATTGGTTGTGATTTCATGCCTAGAGACCATCAATCCAAATTCAGCTATCATCTTTACTTATCTTTTACATCAGCCTGTGCTATGCTGCACCACAATGTTTTGCTGCTTTCCCAGATGCCTTTGCATGCCTCATTTTGACTCCATTAGCCCCAGATTCCCTCTCCCCCTGTTTCCCTGGGATGTCATCATGGGGCAAGATGCAGGTCATGCACTGATTGATTTGGAGCTGTGCCCATGCTAATTGCCTGGCAGTGTACACATGCTGATTGACGTTCCTTCGCCTGCTGCCAAGCACAGCATACGATGGTTGAGTTTTCCCAGCTTTTCCCCTTGCTTTCTCACTAGTTTGTATTTCTGCCTTTTGTTCAGTCACCAATTTTCACAAAATGAGAAGAAAGAAAACGGGCAGGTGGAGAATATCCTGGGAGAAGTTTATCTCTCTGTGTGGTACCACTTTGAAAGGCTAAGTGCTACTTCCTAACTTTTTGGGAACGGAGTGGTGTGATGGTTGTTAGTGGATTTTTCTTCAAATCATCCTTGTTATACCCTTTTTTCCTTGAAGAAAGCTAAAATACACTTGAAGGAGAAACCCTGCTTCCCCCCATGAGGTCTCCCTCTTCCCTCTGCATATGATAGTTACTTGAAGAAATCTGATTTATGTGCTTTGTGCAAGGAAAAGCAGAAGGACAAACCGAGAAAAAAGTCCTTTCTCACCTTATACACTTTTCTAAAAATTGTCGAGTATGTGTAAGTAAGTATTGAAAGTACTCTAATTCTTGTTTTGCAGTTTGCTGAAACTTGAGAAGTAATTAAGCAGGTCTTCTATCACCCTGAAATCATGAGAAACTTTGCTTCTCTCTTCACTAATAGACGTCCTGGACAATCCTGCAGAGTACCCTATGTGAGCAGGTGGGCTGAGAGGGGTCAGGAGGGAGTCTGCTCGCCATGGGGTTTGTCACCGGCTTCCAAAAGAGCTGAGAAGCAGCCCTGGTTTATTTGGTGTGCAAGGGACAACGCCACCACTTGCCCACATTTGAAGGGCCACGACATCCTCCAGGCTGCTAGAAAGCTGTGGGAAATGACCCCGTGTTCAACACCACTTTAAGAAGAAGGAAGCCAAATCCACCCTCCACCTCCTACGTCCTTCCAGCTTGTTGGTTGCCCCTTCCCTGCAGCTTTTATTCCTAAGCTCCCATTCCCATGAGGGAGCACGTTCCCATGCTGAAGTGTGGTTCAGCATGGGCTGTTTCCCATCCCTGAGGAGACTGGGAGGACTATGTCCCCAAATTTAACCTAGTGCTTGCATACTCATTTCAGTTGGGCTGTGTTAACCACCAGTTAAAATCCAGCTACAGTAGCACATTTGAAGTGAAAACCAATTGCTGGTGAATCTGCTCGAGCTCCACTTTCAGAGCAGCCCCTGGACTCTGTACCAATGGCAGCCCACAAAAGGAGTTTATCAACGGCACATAAAGTGTCTGACAGAGAGAAATTACATGAGAATCAAAATAAAATGGAACAACCTGCTCTTATCTGCAAAAGAGCTCCACTAGCAAAGAAATGATAAGCATGGTCAAGATCTCAGAGTGTTTCATTAATATTAAAGCTGGTGCTTTAGCAATCTTTCACCCAAACGGCAATTTATCCTTTATAATGCATGTGCTTTCACAAGATTAAATAAGAATCCAGGTTTGCTTTAAAAACCTTTAGCTGGTGTGGTGCCTTTCAGGGTCAGAGCTGACAGTGATCAATTCAGTTTGCTGGCATTTTTGGACATGAAAAACATCAGAAAAACTCATAATTTAACAGTCTATTCCTTATCTTTCATTTAGTGTTGATGAAAAGGACCAGACTAATCACCGCCTATCTTCTAAAGCATTTACTAGGAGTGGGGGAAGAGGAGCTAGAATTCCTTGGCATCAGTGTGATAAAAAGGAGGAAGAAGTTTATTGCATGTTCTCTGCTCTGAGTCACATTAGAGGAAGATTAATACTAGATTTCCTATTCATGAGAACTGCGTAAGCCCTGCCATTTGGCTCACTGTGTTGCAGGATAACTTACACCATGAAAAACAGTTTATTTATTTTTTTTTTAGTTCTCTCTAAAGATCAAAAGAAAAAGGAAAAAAATGTCCCACAAAATTTGGATTAGGTCAAAATGTTATTGCTTCTGAGTTCTTTCTGCAGACAAGAAAATAAATAAAGATTTCATTTAGCCCTCAAAGTGCTCTTGATTAAAATAAAATAATTCTTCTTACAAAATAAATAAATTTGGGTAGATTTTAAAATGAACACTATGGAGAAGCAACAATGAGGAGAGGAAAAAAAGTGATCTGAATGCCTGCTGTGGAAGTCCTTCCACTTTTCTAATGTGTTCAGAATGACTTGCAAAGTTCAGCCTTCCCTCGTGAAAAGTTTCATTAAATATCGCACAGCAATTTTTGTCCAGAAAATGTTAATTTGAAAAAGTGTCTGGTGGTACTCCTTCCCATGTTGTAAACACCACCCCCCCCCAACACTTGCAATAGACAAATGCAAAGGAAAACCGATACTTTCTGGATAACAGAATATCAAATTATTTACTTTTGCTTCTTTATTCCCTACTGTCACCCCCCACAGAAGCAGAGGGTTGAAGGCGCTGTGCAGGAAACATGGTGCAAACTGGCATTGGGACCCCTGTGGACCGCTGCTTTATCATGTGGGCAATCTGGGGAGCCATCAGCTGTCCCAGAAATCTGAAAAAAAAATGATCTCTGGCATATCTCACTGCATCTGAAATCTTCCAGTGCCTCTATGTGTTTACCCATGGAATTGATTCGTTAAAGCCATCAAGGATCTCATGGGACTCAATCTTCAGGAAGCATCTGAGTTTCCCCCCCAAAAGTGCAAACGAATCTGTTGCCACTATTGTGAACTGTTATGACACAAACATCTTTAACCTCTTCTCCACCTCTTCACCTTCCACTCCTTCTCCCGCCCGGCTCCATGCTTTGAAAACCCATTTCAGACAAATTCAAAAGAAGGGTAAGAAATCTCAGTTGTCATTTCCTTCCTGCAAATTTCTCTGGGAGCGATGATTTGTAGAGACCTCCACCACATCCTTTCCTGCCGCCATCACCCCACTGTCTCTCTGGTCTGCACAGCAGACACCTTTACAATTAATTTTGCTTCAGACCACTGGTGTAATAATTGGGACCAATTGAGACTAAATTCTGCATCTTCTGCCTCCAACTTTCCTCTGTTTTGCTCACTCCAGAGATCATTTAGCAACAGAACTGGTGATGAAATGGAGACGAAAGGTATCACATATTCCATTGGTATTGTGCTGGAATCCAAACAAGACTTTTTGTTTTTCTGTTTTCTCAAATGTTTCCTCCAAATGTTTTTTCTTGGTTTAGAAAAATATTAACACTACTAGTAACTTGGCTCCTTCCTGCTGTGTTCCTTTTCTCCTGGTCATTTCTCAAAACAAATCTACATTGAATTACAAGAAAAAAATCTGAAAAATGGTGAGGAGAATCAGGAAAACAATATAAAAATCCACAAGCTGACAAGTTTTCCTGATACATTAAAAAAATATAAATTTTATAACTTTTATTATAAGCTGCCATTATTATTATTTTTTAAACATCCACCACCTGCAAGTAATGTGCTTTTGGTACGCTAAAAATAAGTAAGTCTGTCCTGAGACACTGTTAATAATGTTTAGAAGGGATCATCAGAAGGGATCCTGTTTGTTGTAAATCCTGACTGAAAAGCTCTTGACAAATTCCTCTTTTTGGTGAAAAATAGTTTGAGGGTTCAAATATGCTGTTTGGATCAATGCAAGTGGGCAGCTTTGGGAAAAAGGGTTGCATGTTCCAAGTGAACTGGGAATGCTAAACATTTATTTCCTTGGAAGAAGTAGTAGAATTCACTGAAGATGTAAGTCAAAAGGAATGCATAAACTTTAAGAAAACATGTAAATCTCATGCATATCCCACATCCTAAGTGTCTTGGACATGTATCAGTCATTTGGGCAATGCTGGATGGAAGATATGGCTTGTGTCTCAGGCATGTACGTAAATGGGAGAAGCTCCTTTGCATTCAGAGCTATAGCTGTAACTTAAGAATGGAGAGAGAGAAGGGGGGAATGGCACCAGAGATTCTTATATTTAGAGGACATCACCAACAACTTTGGTGCTTTTTCATGACACTGTGAGTGGCTGGGTGTAAAGTAAGACTTCCTCCTTCTCTGGAGTGTTTACAGATGCTTCATCCTGGTGTCTCCCTTTCCGTTTCCTTGGTTTGGTATGAGTTCAGGGAGACACAGTGATTGTCCTTGTGGAGGAAGTGAGGAGCAGTGGTTTTCCTTGGAGGCTGCACATTCAAACAGAAATGATGTTGGGACTGTTCCCTCACCCTCCATGAGTTCAGCCTCTGTCACCTGTAGCAGAACAGGGCTGGGCTCTGTGTTTGAAGAGAGTTTCTGGGTTCTCCGCCAGGTAAAAAACCTAAGCTCTTAAGATGGGTTAAGCAAACCCACCTTGCTAAGTAGCTTGCTGGATCCAAATGATATCCTGTGTGCTTGTCTCAAAAGTAAGAGATGCTCATGGGGCAACCTGCTTTAGCTGGCAGTCCTGTGTTCCCTATTGCCACCAGGGCTGGAGAGGGATAACACTTTCACTCACTGGATTTCAGTCACTAATAAACACATATTCAAGCCTGTGTTCTCTGCTTAGACTCTCGGACTACAAAGCTATCACAGCCAGGTTGGTAGAAGTCAACTGCTGAGGCTGGAATCAAAGCTTTGTCTCCTAAGGTATATTCGGCTTCTTCATTCCACTGTAATTTGCTAGAGGAGGCTTCACAGGTCCTGACGTGTCCTTGCTACAGGTCAAAGAAAATAGCCTCTCCGGGGGAAAGTTTGTAAATTCCTTTGGCAAAGAGAAACAGAAAGAAAAAAATCTTCCAGCAATGGGGAAGGACTAGTAGAGTGAAAGAATTTGCTGGTGTCTCTGAAGGAAAATAAAATAAAATAAATAAAATAAAATAAAATAAAATAAAATAAAATTAAAATAAAATAAAATAAAATAAAATAAAATAAAACAAATAATAGAGAATGAGAAAGAAGGTTTTTCTTATCCTATTGGTAAGCCTTATGAATGGAGATGAGCTCTGAAAGTGGGAGAAGATGCATAAATAAGCATGTGCAAACTGGCAGTGAACAGAGCTCATTCTGGAAATTAAGACAGAGCTTCTGCCCTTCAGATGATCTTGTTCAGGATGAGAACTCTGGAAACAACAACAGGTTTTGTGTCCCTAAATGGTGTTAAGGTGGCATCTGATTAGATGGAATGGATGCTGCAACACTTAGGTACAACAACTTCCTAGGTACAAAGAAGCCAACACAGCCCCTTCTATAAGTACTTGCTATGCCCTCATCTCCTGAGATGGAGATTCCCAGCTCACCACTTCCTCAAGATAAGCTAAACTGCAGCAGAGCTCAGCTTTCTTCCACCATTTCACTGTAAACCTCACCTCCAGTTTCCTGATGAATTTCCCTTAAGGCTATTTTACTTTGCTCTTCAGACCATTTCTCCAGCTCACTTGAGACCTCTTACATTCAAGTCCTGTTTAATCTAGGTTCTTCCTCATGTCTATACCTCCACCGAAGAGCTCACATGTGTTGTCAAAACTTCTTGGTCTTATTATTCATAGTAGGTTCATTTTTTTGGATGGTAAAGGTGGGACCTAATATTACACACTTCTTAAATATATGTATACATTTGCTGATTTCAAATGGCAGCATCTCAGGATCATTGAAATGGGGTTGCTTCCCCAAACATTCCTCAGTTCTCTATTCCAAAGCTACCAGCACCTCAGTGAAAGGCACTGAAAGACGTGGTACTCCACAATAATCTCACTACACTGGGCAGGTATAAGTCACGACTCTGATTTATTTCTCTGCATCTGCATGCCATTTTGTTATAGTTTGTCTTTGCCCACCTTATAAGGCTGCCCTGCAAAACCCTCCAGGAGTTGTGCCTCATTGCCTGTGATGTCTGAAGGTTACCATTATAGCATACCCATTCCAGTTGGTTGGACTGTCGTGAATGCTCCCTTACAGCAGCGCCATACTACAGAGAGGTTATAGTTGCACCTATTACTGTAGTTTTAGAACAGACGTGCCTTACAGCTCTCCTTAGTCCTCGAGGGTTGAAATCTCATTGCACGGAAATTGTCTTCATTAGTGCAAGCCAGTAAGCTATTCAGGACGGAGCAAGCAAATGCTGTTTGATACCACTGCTGCGGGACTTGGCTTTTGAAGGTTGGAAGGCTGGTCTTTTTGCTTGGTAAAAGGGCACATGAGTCTCTCCAGTTTGCTCTGCACAACCCCTTTCTTCATCTCTGCTTGCACACCTGAGCCCTGTCGGTATTCCCAGCACACTGCAGGTTGCTCAAGTGGAGGAGGGAGGGAGGGAGAGGTGAGGTGCTTTCGGGCCATGCCTGCTCACTGCTCAGACTGCATCCCCGGGATGCACTGAGGGCTATTCTCCCTTGCCTGTCACATTTCCCTTGCCTCCTTCCCCCTGTCCTTCCCTCCAGTCTCAGTTCCGAGTCCTATGCAAACGGTACATGCATGTGGAGAACACATTAAAACCATCTGTGAAGCTGCTTGGCAGCTGGATAAATGCAAACATGGTCTCGAGGTGTTTATCTAGGGGTATGGAATATAAATCAGACCGACTTCTTCTGGCACCATGCAAGGCACCAGGGAGACCACATTTGGAATACGGTGTGCAATTGTGGTCACTCTATTACGGGAAGGACATTTGGTGGATTGGAAACAGGCAGGGAGGAGCAACCAAAAAAATGACCCAGCATTTTGGGACAGGAGGGGGAGAAAGGGAGGCTTGGAGGGCCAGTGGCTCTGCATAGGGTGTTTGGTGCTGCAGATGTATTTCAGACCTGGCTGTCAGAGCATGTGTGTGTGTGTTTATCTCTGTATAGATGTGTAGGTGGGTATGTGTGCAGAAGGGTGTGTGCTGTTGTTGGCCTATGCTGTGCAACGCAGAAGTGTGTATCTGTTTTGGGGAATGATGCTCTTCATGCCTCCAAGGGCATTTGCATGGGTATCTGGGGATGTGGTGTTGCAGTGGAGGTGTGCACGGTGTGCCCTGTGTCAGTGTGCACATCCATAAAGACCTGGGGGTGTGCATGGGCAGTCTGAGTGGGAGGAGAAGTGAAGGATGGATGCAGGTCCCCAGAGACTTTTGCTGGGCTTTAATGAGTAGAGCACCCCTTGCATGCTCAGTCCTAGAGGAAACGTACTTTGAAGGGGAGAGACGCATGGGGCTAGGGGCTATTTCTTGTCACACCATGTCTTTCCCCTCCCTAAGGCAGAATGGGAAAACCACAAACTTATGAATGCTACCAGACAATTGCTAACAGGACACAGCTCTGGAGGGACGGCCGCCCTGACATCACTAGCCCATTTCCCATGCTGTCTGTCCCCTGCCAATCCCAAACTCAAACTACCGCCCCTTCAGCAGCCTCTGTGGTAGCACCCAACATGACAGCACTGGCCCTGCTCAGCCAAAGCACCCTCCTTCCCTCATTCTGCTGTGTCCAGGTCTTCCAAAACCCTCTAAATCTCCCTCTGCAAGCTGATAGTGCTGGTCTTATAAATCATTAAAAATAAGTGTAGAAATAAGTGTAGTAACAAGTACTGCAGTGCAGCTGTTCCTGCATATTGTTATTTACCCTTTCTCCATGCACACATGGACCATTTATTCCTATCATAACTCCTGATACTTGATCCTCCTGTGCATTGCAAGACCTGTAACTCTGCTAAGAAGAAATTTTTCAGTGGGAATGGAAGGCTTTGGCCCATAAACATCTGCAGGTAGAGGCCAACTCTCAATATTACTTCTCTTGCTAGCTATAACTCAGGCATGAGCACAAGCTAGCTGTGAAGAGCTACAAGCCCTTGCTAGCCATCACAGCCTGCTGACTTGAATACTATCTGTAGCAGAGGGTTGGGGTGGGAGAACACATCTCTCCATAGGTCTTCCGTGCTCTTTTGACCTATTCCAGAACAGACACAGACATAACGAGAAACCCAGTCTTGACCAAGACTCACTGATTACACCTATACCACTCCATACAGAAGACCACAACCTGTTCTCACGCCCTGTAAGCCCAGCATGGCTCATATCCATTTGAAATCCCCGTCTTGCATACCCAAGAAGAACAGTCTTGTATGCGCTGCCATATGGAAAATTCTTCTGGCGCATGCTAGTCTGTAAATAGCGTCTACAGGGGCAGTGATGGTTGTCCCAGGTTGAAACTGTGTGGGGAGCATGCTAAAAAGGGACGGTGAGGTTGTCTGGGGGGCAACGTTTGTGCCACAGCTGTGGTCCAGACTTGCTGAGCTGTGAGGACTGAGGGTCCACAGACAGGGAGAAGCTAAAAGAGCAGGAGAAGATACGAGGTTTATGGAGGTCTGGGATGTTCAGGCAAATCTGGAGTGCCCTGAATGCTTTTATATCCCTTGGCTTCAAGGGCACCTGAGGCTGCTCCCTACCTCTGAGGACACCCTGGCAGGATGGATGACCAGGGATGGGGCTTGAGCCTCTGGGAAGAGAGCCAGGAGCAGATTGTGAGCTTCTTCAAGCCCAGAGATTGCCTGGGCTTGGGCATGGGTCCTTTAGGGACAATGGAGCAATAAACTCAGGCAGGCAACCCACATACCTTGGGTAAAAACACACGGCTTCTCAACTAAAAATAACCCCTCTCCCTAGCAAACAGGTTTATTTATTAAAAAAACAAGCCATTCTGAGGCAAATTGCAACACCTAGGACTCTGAAAAAGGACTGCCGATGGCCTTTGCTAATAACAGGTTTGTGTAAAAATCTCTCTTCCCCCACAAAATGTCCCATCTCCTCTTCCAAACCAGGGAAAGACAGACTTTTAATTCATGGGCAAAAAAAAATCAGGTCTGATGGCTTACGGCTGGGAATTTCACTTCATCCCCTTCCAGGTTTAACTTTGGGGTGGCATCAGGCTGCCCACCATGGCTGAAATCTAATATTTATGTACGTAGATGAGAAATTTTAGGGTTTCCTGTTCTTTCTGAAAGGCTTTCATCTAGAAACTAAATTTAAAGAAAAAAAAAGGGAAAAAAAGAGAGAAAAGAAGAAAGGAAGCCAAATGCTTGTGGGGACAGATTTTTTTTTTCCTTTATTTTTTCCTTTTTTTTGTTGTTGTTGTTTTGTTTTTAATTTTCTGGGTATCCGTTAGCTAAAAGTGACAGACGAGGAACATATCCTGAGGCAGGGCTGTGTGGAAGCACACTGGACTGGCACAGGTCCATACGGGGCTGTGCCCATATCAGCCCCATTCAGCGGGGGTCCACAGCAAGCCCTCAGGCTCAGAGATATTCCTGGGGGGTGAGTTCGGGAAGAGGGCACTGCCGACGTGGTCTGTGCTAGGAGGGAAGGAGGGGACTCACCCTCTACTAGTTAGCTTAAAACTAATGAAAGGTAACATTTTTAGGGGGAAATATAATGTAATTTGGAGTTTTTACAGATAAATAGTGTTTCATTACTGTTGAAGGAAGTTTATATTATCTCTTTTTTTAAACCTTTGTTTGCTAAGTCTTTCCTTTGGACCATCAACCTTGCTCACAGTCACACGAGAAACAGCCACATGTTCCCACTCTCCAGAAATCCCCGGCGAATCCGTGCTTCACCCTAATGCTTCTCGGTCCCTGCCACTGTCAGAATGGGGCTTAGACGTGGCTGTGGTTAAGTTGCATCAAATTGAACAAGGCATTGCCGAGCCATGACAGCAGATAATATATTTGAATACTCCAGTTGACAGCCTACTTGCCTGGTCTATCAGGGCATGGGCCAAGGATCAAAGGAAAATTGAAACCAAGACAGATGTTGAACATCCCTTCCAGCCTTTAGAAGTCTCCTTCCAATGAACATCTCCTTCCAGCCTCTACAAGAAGGGTGAATGCCACTGCTCTCCGTGCACCTGCCAACCATTTCCTTTTTTCACAACATCCAGTCCAAATTTTAGGCATGCTAGCTGGGGTTTTAGAGCCATTTTTAGTAGCTGGAGCCACGTTGGATCAGGCCTGGCACAAAGATGACGCCAGTGCTGGCCAGGGAGGAAGAACTACGCAACCACTCACTGGCCACTTGGATAGGAGCCGCCCTGGAAACTGCTGCTCTTTGGCACCGCACCACAAGGCACATGGCACTTGCTAACCATCATGCAGGCTAAGAAATAAAACTATGGATTTAATAAAACAGAGCCAGTAAAACCAGCAAAGGGAAAAGGACAACATGGATTGGCCTGGAGACCAACATCTTCCTGCTTCCAGAAGGCAGACGAGCATGATTTGAGATGCTCGTCTCTTCTGGGCTTGCTGCTTCCCAGGGAAGAGCTAATGAAGTCCATGCACAGGCAGGATCACATTTTGCAGTCAAAGAGCCAGTGCTGGTTTGTGTCTCCAGCCCAAATCCAAGCCTGAACTGGAGGAGTGGTGCACAGAAACCTGCTCCCCAATCTCAAGGGGCAAGAAGTGGTGCTGGACTCACAGATCCCTCCCGCAGTGCATTTTCTTCACTTGCATTAATCTACGTAGACATTTCTAGCCCGTTATTAACAGGCAAACACATTAGGAGTGGGTAGCTACAAGGTGAAAAAGAGATCAGCAGATAACAGCCCCAAATCAAACTTTGGTGCTGAGCTGAGCTACTTTCTAACTTCTCCATAGATCTCTCTGAAATTCTGGTTGTTATTACTATTATATTTAAATGTTGGTTGCCTGTTAACTGTTTATCACATTAGTCTGAATGGACATTAGTTAGGGAAAAAAAATTTGCAGTGCTGAACTGTGAGAGAAAGCAACGAATCTGAGACAAATCAATGCCCTCACTAAACTGAACGGGAATCTGCCAGTTCATACCAGGTGAAGAACTGGCCTGTGAAATGCACTCAGCAATGAGATGGGGGAAAAGAGGAAGAGAATCCAGGTACCCACTGCACTGCAGGAAATTTCAGATGTGCTTTCCTCATTTCAAAACAAAACCAGAGGCTTTACGGCAAGAATGATGATGAGAGTTTTGAGTTTCAGTCAAGTGGGATATGTCCAAAGATTTTCGTCGGTTTCTGTCCACCTGGATTTGAATCCTTGGAGCCTCACCTTGAATTCCAGGACAAAAGGAAATGTGGTTTGTGGCTTGCGCCCTGGCTGAAGAGTAAGGAGATGAGAACCCAAATCTTGGCTCTGCCACAGGCTCTCCTTTGAGATGGGAGGTGAGGCGTTGAATATCCCTGTGCGTCAGCTCTCAAGAATGAGGACAGCAGCCCTAGCAAGCTTTCGTGCCAGCTTACGTGATATTTCTTTCTATCAAAAAGAAAAAAAAATCAAAAAAAAAATCAAGGTGTCCCAGATTCTCTCACTGCTTCTGAAAACACAGACCATTGACTACTATAGAGTGGAATAAATAATGACAGCATGCTGCAATCACACCCAGGCAGGAGGAGGATCCAAGCAGCCATCTGCCAGGTGGTAGCTGGCAACTTCTGATGAAGAAGGATAGGCGAGCATCTAGGGTGATGGTGGGACAGGATGTGACAGCACTGAGTGGATGCACACACCTCTTGATGTGCAGCAGGGCCACACGGGTGTAATTAGAGCAGGCAACAAGAGATAAATCATCCTGGGCTTCCAAAACATCAGAGGCTTAGCAGGCAGTGCTCAGTGCAACACAGCTTACTCCAATACTTCTAATTCCTGGCTCTGCTTCTCTCCCTGTGACAGCCCTCTTGTTTATAGGGCTGCGTGATGAACCAGACCAGGAAGCTGATTCAGCTGAAAAACAAACTTCCTCCAAAAAGGCTCTTTCTCAACTTGATCAGTTGCCCCATTTGGCCCTGCCCGAACTTCCATGCTAAAGGAATCCAAAATAGCAAATGAAGTCATGCTTTCTGTGGTAAGAAAACTGGCCTCTGTGCATGCACATGGGTCCTTACCATGTCTGTCACCACAGCCCATTTCTGCCTGGCCTTTGTTAGCCAACACATCTCACCGAGGATGTAGGCTTGTGCTGAAGTCACTCATCATAGAATCATCAAGGTTGGAATAGACCTTCAAGATCATCTGGTCCAACCATCACCCTACTACCAATGTCACCCACTAAACCATGTTCCTTCCCCTTGGTAGGGGGATGCCCTGTAGGACTAGTCAAGACATGGCGTGCAGTTAGGAGTGGATGGGACTACTTTTTCTCCTTGTCTGAGAGGGGAGATATTAAAACACCTCTGACACCTCCCAGGTAAGCTCATCTTAGAGAGCTACATTCAGTCCAGCTCAAATCTGGGTATGCACTTGACGTGTTGGTGAAATCAGATTTGCAGGAAGGGGTCCTCAAAAAGCTCCTTGGAGAAGCAGAAGCTGTCTGCAGAAGTGCTCACCCCGTGGCTCAGAGAGCTGCAGGAGGAGGTATAGGAGCTATCCCTGTGTGCCTGCGGCAATGGGTGCTTCTCTCAAGGTCTTCTGAAGCTGTTCCATCAGCCATAACGCTGAGCATGGAGGGGTGCCAGACAAAACTCTGCAGCAGGGATGCAAGAAGCATCAGCAGTCTTTGCTAGTTGCAGAGCCTGAGTGAATATGCGGTGCAAGGAAGCTCTAAAACAGCCATGGGGTCAAAGGTCTCTGTTCCTATGACCCTTGCGGTTTAGAGCTTCCCTGGAGAGATGGGACTCTTGAGTTCAAAGCTGCTCCTCATTGACTCAGGCCAGGGATTTTATGCTGTAACTTTCTCCTTTCCCAAACATCTATGTCACGGGGCTGTCACTGGGGTATCCCACGGCTGGAGCTGAATGCTGTGGCACAGGCAGATCATAAAGCTTGGATCCAACTGCTGCTCTAAAGCCTTTTTTGATACTTTCAGACAGAGTGAAGTGGAACTAATGGAAGAGATTTCAATCCCCTTTTTCACCTTTAACATGCCAGGCAGTGATGTATTGTTCCTGGGAGGCAGTGAGTTAGATTTAGATTCCTTCAAGCAGAGCTCAGCATAGTTTTTCCCCCTCGTGTGTGACTCTTAAACTAAGTGAAAAATTGCTGAAGAAATCTTGTCCTTTGACAACTGTGCGATGGGCTTTCCTTATGACCCCCAAAACAGATGAATTACCTAGACCTTCTCTCTCCAGTTCTGTATCTGCTGCGTTGTAGCTTGGCCATCATCAGTCCTCAATACCTGAGCCCTGAGGGCTGCAGGGAGGAGGCAATCTCTCCAAGGAGCTTCAGTGTCACTACTTTGTAATTCTAAGTCCCCTGGGCAGGACTAATCATTGAAATGCTGGTTGGAAGGGACCTCTGAACATCTTGTCCAGCCTTCAGCCCAGTGTTAAGTGGTTCATCTAAATAGAAATCCTACGTTTAGTCTGTGATCCATATCTGGAGAGAGTTGGGACACAGATGTCACCCAAAGGTGCTCTCCTCCATCCACCAGCTCTAAAAGGAGCTCAAGATGTTCAAGCCCATTAGTAATCTACCTCTTCTGCATGCCACCATCACCAACACTGTGACCACTTTGGCTCAAATTCATATTGTCCTCTGGTGGTAACAGCTTTTGATTTATTGACATAGAAATAGTGGCACACTGGTGATGTGTGCTGCCATTATTGTTACACAGATTATTACATGGCACAGAGATCTTCCTGAGCAGGTCTGCCTGCAGATCACATGCTTTGCTTCCAGGAAAGGCCAGGTCTTGCTGGGGCTGAACACACTGTGAAGTATAATTCTGTCCCCTACCACTAAAAGTCCACAGACAAGACAGAGAAAGGACCAGGTGGGGTGGCAATACAAGAACAGTCCTTATGCCACCCAAACTGAATATCTGGAGCAGTATCACAGGAGAGTGCCTGAAGGCTTGGAGTGCTCACCCAGGATCCATATTGCTCCACGTCACGACCATTTTGCCCGCATATATTCTGCAGCTGAGGATTAGTACATTTAATTTTGAAAACTGTTGCCTTTTCCAAATTGCTTTCTTTTGCATCTGTAGTGAGGGAAGATGCAAAGGGATTAAGTCCTCCTCCATCTGGCTGAGAAGTGCACAGCCTCGTATGTCCTTGGGTGAGCAGCACAAATAGAAACCAGACCCCAGTTTCCATATCTTCAAAGAAGGAAAGGACTGGGCCTGACCACTTTTCACGCTGAGCTATGTGCAAAGACTGAGCTTGTGAGCCTTAGCCAAGAGATTTGATCACGCAGATTACAGCCTTTTGTTCTACCACCCCTCAGCACACAAGAAGGCCAAAAACTATTCATTCCTTCACACTCCTGGAGCATGTAGGGGTGGGAAAACCACAAAAATAGACTTTGAATTTTTCTGTTCACAAATATCCTGTAACATTATCATTTCGTGTGTTCAGGGGTGTCTGTAGCCTAAAATCTCTGGATGGCAGCTCCTCTGCTAAGTGGAAAGTTCTTTTCCAAACTGAAAGCCCTCCGTCTTTGACATCCCAGAGGTGGTCTGGCAGCTCACTGCCCTGTGAAGCACAAGTGAGAACTGCTGGGGGAGTCACACAGGTGTGGCAAAGTAGGGGTTTTAACAGTATTTTAAGACACCATCTCTTGGGGAAGGCTAAGTAAGGGTTCTTTCTGCCTTTGGGTTGAGGAATCCCTTGCAGATGAGTTTGTTCCAGCTATCTACTGTTAATGATTGCACTGAGTCTTTAAAGCCTCGAGTGCACTGCTGTAGATATCAAGTTAATGATTCCTCCTTTTGGCTGGGCTACTTGGAAACAAGCAGAGGTTTTCTATAGAGGATGAAGCAGAAAACCAAAGTTTTATAGCTTGAGCAGCTCAGGATAACTTTTTCCAAGGCCAGGACTCAGCATGGGTCCATGAGATGTCTAAATGTCACTGGATTAGATCCCTCTCTGCTGCAGTCAAAGGAAGAGCTAACTCTGGTCTCATGGTTGAAGAACGAGGTCTTAAAGCAGGACCAAGGGTGTGCTTACAAAACCTCATGATGGGATTCCTTTGTTCTACCAAAGTGACTGTGGTAAGGAGCCCCAAACCTGGTTGTTGGTTATACACAGTCACCATCTCCCCAGCCCTACCAACACTGCTGCTGCCCGTTAAGAGATCAAGGCAAAATGCTGATGGTCTCCTAGAGAAGGGCTAGAAAATAGGGTGTGAGAGCAAGACCAGCTGGTTGATATCACCCTGTCCCAAGGTAGGCAGGTGGTCTGAAGTACAACAGAAGGAAATGCCTTTGCACATATGTTTTTTTTAATGAGGTGTTAATTGGGCATTGGGTGAATAGGACAAAGAAGCACAGAGGATGTGGCTTGAGGTTTTGGCTGATGTAAAGCTGGAGGCCTGGAATAAACTGAAAGTGATTTTTTTTTTTTTACAGCCCCTTCCTGTGATTTCCAACAGGAGAGAGACACCAGGTGGGCAGGCAGCTCTGCTCCAAATCACAGCTGGCTTTGGGGAGCTTTTTGTGGGCTGGTGATGAGGTCTCCAGGTCTCTCTGCCAGTGCTGGCTGTGGAAAGAGAGACCTCTAGGACTCTAGGGTGAAGGTAGGAGGCAATCTGCCTCATCCCCTGCTCTCAGGCAGTAGAGGGAGAGGGGACAGGATGCCCACCCAGGACTAGCTGGGTGGTGCAGGATGTCTCAATATACAGCCCTGGTGCCAATAATTAACACATGTGAGATTGATGAAAGAAACCGATGGGGGATGATTATTTTGCTGCCCACATGAGAGAGCTTTCTCCCTTCCTTCTCTCCCCAGTCCTACATCTGGTAGTAATTTTACAGCTCAAAATAGAAAGGAAGTAGAAGAGAGGGGCTTAGCCAAGCTTGGGCCCATTTGAGGAGAATAGAGACAATTTGTTCGAGGGAAACAGGAGGGGTGTTGGAAGGCAGCTTTGTTTCCCACACCACTTGTGTCCTGCTGCAAAGGTGTACTGGTGGGTGATGCCTCCCATGCATTGCCTGGGGTTTGGGTACAGCAATAAGGGCTGTAAGCCCATGACCATGTCTCTTGTATCCTCTAGACTCCCTGAATCTGGCATCTGGAACGGGAGAAAGAGGATGTGACGTCTATGCTTTCCAATACCTTGTGCTATAAAATCTTTCTCATAGCTTAACCAGAAAAAAGGAGTCTGGTGGGATGTCTTCAGCTGCCCCCTTCATGTGCTCCAAGCCCCAGCCCCGCAGTTGGGGTTGCTGTGGGAACACTCACCGTGCACCTTGGGCACCTTGGCTTTCAGGTGTCGCTCGCACTTGGCCTTGGCTTTTAGCAGTAAGAAGATCTGCTCCTCTTTGGTGATGACATCGTCAGCATCCACCTGCAGCAATGGCAGAAACGAGGTTAAGCTTCAGCACAGGAAAAGCAGCAGGGCACAAGCTTCCTAGACAATGCAGATGATCTGAATGCACAATCTCCATCGCACCAACAGTTTCTTTCACCAGCCTTGTTCTTCCCATCTCATTTTGCTCCCTAATTGGTGTCCAAGCAACACCCTCTACAAGATGCCACATGGAAATATTTGTGTACAAGGCAAAGGAGGCGCACATTGCAGTTGCACGCAGCAAACACATGCTTGCACGCAGAAAGGGAGCAACTTCTTGGGTGGCACGCCTCAGTTTGCAGCTTGGAGGGACAAGGCTATTACCCAAGGGAAATAAAGCATTCTAGTAAATAACATAGGCGCAGCATTTTTAAACACTGTTTCCTTTGGGACACAGAAGCATAATTAAATATAACGCTCAGGGTGGCAAAGCAATGCTTTGTTTGCTGGCACCCACCTCTTGGAAAATACTACCAGGGGGTAAAAGTTCAAGGGCTTTTTCTCCCTTTAAGAATCACAACCTGGCATCATGAATGCTGTGCTATTTACAACCTCTTTTTCAGGCCTTCAGCCCCATGGAGTCAGTTCCTATCAATATCCTTCCTAAATCCAAGAACAAGTACAGAGGGGGCTGCCCTAGGGGGCTGTCTATGAGGTGACAGCATCTGCCCCCTGACTGAGGGCTCAGGGAAAGGAGGCTGTGAACATCACCCTGGAAGATTTGATTTCTTCCCCTCTATGTTCTGCCTGTAAGGTTTCCAGAGGTCAAGGAACAAGAAGAAGGGATGGCAGAGCAGGGAGGGTGCTTTACCCAGAAGCTACTTTACCCTCCTCTGTTTGCTGCTTGCTGATACACAATGATACAAGGCCCTCTGAGACACTTGTTGGTCACAAAAACCATCTTGTTTCATGAAGCTGGCACTTTCCCGTTAGGCAGGGCTGGCCTCTGG
Organism: Anser cygnoides; assembly: GCF_040182565.1. Taxonomy (NCBI): domain Eukaryota; kingdom Metazoa; phylum Chordata; class Aves; order Anseriformes; family Anatidae; genus Anser; species Anser cygnoides. The sequence continues at coordinate 1,763,550 of NC_089874.1, forward strand.
AAGCTGGGGTTACACCCATGGTGTAGGCCTGACCAACAAGTGCTTTGGTTATCATGCCATTAAGAGCTTTGATCTAATACAATACGGCCGCTCTCATTTCCTCGTGTGCCTCTTAGGTACTTGGTTTGTGTCCTGCTCAGGCATCCAGGACCAGTCCTCTCATTGCATCAATTTCCCTAATACTTTTTGTTTTTTGTCTTCATTAAACTGTAAAAGCAGTAAGCAGAGCCTACCTTTCTCTGGACTTCTGCAGGACTTAGCACTTTTTCTTAATGGTGTAATTTAATCAAAAATGACTGCTGTACTATTTTATAGAAAGCAACAGTTTTATTATTATTATTTTTTAATTTATTAACCTGTATTGACTGTGCTGGTGAGACTGGCTGCAGTAAATCTGTTATGCCTATGGTAGCTCTCCACATCCTGATGGATGGAGCAGGTCTAAACCTCAGTGCATAGCTGAAGGCCAATCTGTTCTCAAGACTTATTACAAACAACATAATGAAGGTTAATGAAATCCAACTTAAAAGTAAACCTAGACTTTATTTCACATGTGGTCCTACAGAGGGGAACGGTGAATGCTCAAGCAGCTGATGTGCTAACAGACACACAGATGGATATCTAGATCTGATAAGGGGATTCTGAGTAAAACAGAAGTTAGTTTTTCATACCCTTGGAAAAAATCCACACTAAAATCCTCTTTCAGAAGTGGGAGATGGTTTCAAAACATCAATATTAAAGCAAAATAAAATTATCCCTTTCCAGATGTTTGGCCAGTCCACATTTAAGGCAATATCCAGCATTTAAACCCTTTTATTGGAAACATAAAACCTTTGGGTCCAATCCTGCTGTCACTTGCAGCTGCATGAATCCTGAACAATTCCATCAAAGCCAGAGGAGTTACTCTGGATTTATAGTGGCTGAATAGAGCAGAATGCTCTATGAATGCTCATCCTCAGGGATTTCAAATGATACATCCCTTCATCCTCAGCTTCCTTTGGCCATGCTCTGAGAGGGGACAGCTCCTTCCCAGTAGGATGTACGATGTCCTGTCCAGCCCAGGCACAGGAAATAATTTCTATTTCCCAGAAGCAGAGCTGAGGCACCAAGCTCTGTGCCCTGAGCAGGGTGCAATAGCTAGGACAGGGCTCTGAACTGAAGCTGGCTTTTCAGCTTTCCTGAGCCCTGGAACCAGGGATTATCAGCTTTGCACTTCCAAAATTTGTCAGACTACTCAAAAAATAAAATAATAAAAACAAATATATATATATATATATATATATTCCCCATTTCCTCCCCTCTCCCCAAGCCGATATAAATACTAAGAGATATGTTTAAACCATATTTTTTTGTGTTTCTAGGCAACCTGCTGTAGGTGGCCCTGCCTGAGCAGGGGTCTCAGACCAGATGGCCTCCAGAGGCTCCCTCCAACCTTAACCATTTTGTGATTCTCCTTGGCTGAGGAAGATGAAACATGTATGTAAACGTATACATGAATAAGAACAGAGATTTTCATTGAATCCTCTGGCTTAAAGAAGATGAGTCTGCCTCAAGAGATGTGGAAAGCTCTGTCCCTCATGGCATCCTTCTGGACAGATTGTGAGATGAAAGAGGTTCACACCGTGCTGAGTGAAGAACTGGTTGACTGCAGAGCTCAAAGTATGGTAGTGAATGGGGCTACTTCTGGGGCACTGGGTGATCAACAATGGTGTGAAATGCCTAAAAATGCCTAAAAATTCTTTATTGTGAGGGTGGTCAGACACTGGAACAGGCTTCCTAGCAAGGTGGTTGTTGCCCCATGACTGTCAGTGCTCAAGAGACATTTGGATATTGCCCTCAATAATATACTTTAACGTTTAGTTAGCCCTGAAGAGGTCAGGCAGTTGGACTAGATGATCTCTTCCAACTAAACTATTCTATTATATTTAAAGAAAATCCGAAATGCCATTCTTTTGCTGCTGAATGACTCACATTAAACACCTAAGAAGCAAAACTGGTCTGACTGCAGCTGGGACAAGACGGGATGACAGGCCCAGAGCCACCTTTCTCATGCTTCACCATGCTTAGTCTCCAGCCCTTGCCCACCAACTTGCTGGGATATTTCAGCACATCAGCACTGCTGAAAGCTCTCCAGAAACAGCAGTGTGCTGCCAGATCAGGCGCTGAAATGGCTCAGACTTGGGTGAAGGGCTGGTACACAGGATAGGGCAGACAACCACAGCTGGACACTGTAGAGCAGCTTTAGACCTGCCAGATGCTGAAGCACCTTTAACTGTTCATTGCCACTTTTTTTTTTCCCCTGTACACCTGATTTTATTGCTCTGTCTTCTGACCTTAAGACAATGCCTCACTCTTTGTGTTTCTAGCCTGGCTGTAAGGTTAAATGAAACCAACAGGAACATTTTCATTGCAACACAGCTGTACTCATGAAATTAGACATATTTGGGTCAGGCTTGGCAAAACTTCCTCTTTGACAAACATCCTTGATACCTGATCCAAATATACCATGGGATGGCCTCACTGAAATCATTAGCAGACATGTGTACCAACTTCTTTGAATCTGAATATCCCTGGACAGCAAAATAAGTGGCTTCACTTTCAGAAGTGCTGAGGTATGGGCTGCAGGAGCTTCGAACAGGTGGGAACCACTGCTGGCAAACCAGCCACTGGCTTGGAGTAGATTTGAATCCCTAGGGTTGGGAGAGAGACAGGACTAAATACATGTGCATGAGAGGCATCTAAAATACCAAGTGGTGCAGAAAAGGGGAAGGATGGCAGTTAGTCACAGTTCTGCAGAATTTGAGCACAGAGAGGCACAAGATGGAGAGAACACAGTGTAAGAGAAACAGAAGAATGATGTATGTAAGTTACATGAATAGATTCAAAACAGAACTAGACAAATTAATGAAGGACAAATCCCTCAGTGGCTGTTAAGCACTGTAGCCTACATGCTAATTTTGATGCAGGGAGGTCTTGAACTGCTGACTACCGAATGCTGGAAGGTGACAGCCATAAGAGCTCTCTCCTTTTCTAAACATCCTAAGCTGACAGCTCTGGGAATGCTCTGTCAGAACAGAAGGTCAACTCAATAAGGTTATTTTTACATTCCTGTAGGTCCTCTATTTTTCCAAGGTAAGAGAAACATCCATGCCCTGCTGTGCATCCAGATAGATGAATATACATTTAGGGCACAGTCCAGTGTGGCACACTCAGCATAATCTGCTTTGATTATTCTGTACACCTACTCTTCAGGACCAGAGAAAATCAATTAAGAGAAGATGCTAGAAGTGTTCCTTCCAAGCAAATACTGTAGCCCCAGCCCATACAGATTTAATTACCCATCTTTTACAAAGAACCTCTTCTACCTGCCTGGAGGCCACCTATTTGCAGCCCAGTACTTCTCACCTTCTGCTTCTCTAGACAACCATTAGTCAGACAAAAGGAACAAGTATCATACCTTGTAAATACAAAACCTGCCATATTGGCTAACTGAGGACCTCCACAGCAGCACTTATCCATCTAAGATGCTCATGCAGGGCTCCCCTTATAGCCCTTGAAGATTTAGCTACAGAGATCACCTGAGATTCATTCCATTGTCAAGCCACCACCTAAACCAAGTCAGATCAGCTGTGCCTTTTTTTTTTTTTCTTCAACAACTATAAGGGGACATGACTCAGATAAAGATATCTTTTTTTTTAAATTAATTTTTTTTTTTTTGAGTCTGAAGCGAAGAGAGCACTTCCTACTCCAGAGTTTTTCCAGGTGGATTGGTGGTATCCTCTCATTTCCTGGTGGTTAGGGTCATAGGCTATACTGTTGCCATTTTTTTTGTACTGGTGCTATCTGCACAAAGTTTCTTCTATACATTGGACAACAGATGCAAAGAAAATCATTTTTAGAGATTCTCAGAAAACCTTTCTTGTGGGGCAATTTAGATTGTTATTTAAGTTTGGTTTGATTTCAGGATGAAGCATACTTCTTTCATAACACAAAAAGAAGAAAAATACATTAAATAAATAAATCAAAACCATCTTTGTAAAACATGTAATTGCTGGAAATTTCCACATGAGGTGAGAGAATTTCCAAATTACTACTAGTCTTATTGGCTTGATAAGAAATGTGTATTCAGTTCAAGAGCTGGGGACGTGGACACGTTGACAGCTCTGGACCTCTGGAATGGCTGCCCAAAGTGAGTCCCTGATTTCAATGCAGGTGATGCAATAGGAGCAGCCACAAATCTTTATTTATGAAATACCTGAAATATTCAGAAGCTTGAAGGAAGCTTTGCTTGTGTTTCCTAAGAATTTAACTGAAACTGTGCCTCCTCAGGAAAATCCAGTTCTGGTTGTTTCTATCACAAAATGAGGAAACTCAAGCACTTAGAAAAAAACAAAGTCAATGGTTGGACCAACGCTAAAGGCAAGTATAGAAAGAAGGGCTTTCACATCTCTCTGCCTGACCTGTTCAGCTGCACCACCTCTTTTTTTCACGACAAGGTGCCCATCTCAGACTTGTACCTTCTCTCTCACAGGCCATTAATTCTTGTTTTTAAGCACTTTCCAAGCCTTGATTCATCACAGAAAGGATGCCAAATCTCTGTCCCTGCTTACACCACAGAATTAAACTTTTGATGACAAAGCAATACGCCCCATTGCAACCATAGATGGGGTTTAGGATGAGTTATTTAGGGGTGGTTTGAGTCCCTAAGGGGTGCAAATTGCCAAGTTCCAGGGAACAGCTTTGATTTTACTCACAGAGCATTTCACAAAAAATATGATAGCCCTGAAGAGGGAGAGCTTTGGGCAGCTGGAGTCTGTAGTAAGCGGCCACCTGAGCAGAGCTGACAAGATCTGCAGAATCAAGGAGCAGAGATTTTGTGGTTTGAGCACCGGGAGCAAGAGAAGCATCTGAGGGAAGTCAGAAATAGTGTCACAGCTAGGTATATCTCCCAAAACTAACCGTTTGGAAGGATGAGGTCAGCGTGCCCCTGCAGAAGGTAATCACTGCAAAAGATCTGACAGCAAATCCCTTTCCATGAGACTTCCCTAACTTGCTTCAGCACAAATTCCTGCACTGAGATTACTTGGCACCACAATTACACAAGTTCAGAGACACAGACAGGCCCGGCAGTACACGGGTGGGTGCAGGAGGACAGCTTTGCCCTGCACTCCTGCCATTACAGGCTGGGTGCAGCTGGGTGGGATGTGGTGTCCTCTCTGGCCTTCCCAATTTTGCAGCATGAATGCATCTGCTACTTTTTCTCAAAGGTTCTCACCTCTTGGCTTCCCGGTACTGTTTTTATTTTTATTTAATTTTTTGTCAGAAAATTTCCTTGTGGAGGAACAATCTAGGAATGTTTTTTCTCCCCTTTGTTCAGAGAAAGCAGAAATGCAGAGCAGGAGACAGGCCAAGCAGGGAAGGGTGAAATGACAATGCTATCCAGAGCCTGTCAAATCAGTTTTCGTTTTTTTTTTTTTTTTTTTTTTTTTTTTTTTCTTCCTTGCCCCAGAGGAGGCCATAGGGTAATTATGATAATGTTTTCTGGTATTTCCATTTCATTGGCTGATCTCCCAGCCACTAAAGTAAACCCCAAATCTCAACGGGGAGGTCATATTCATCCTTGTTTATGGGACTCATTTTCAGAAATAACACTATCCTTTTCGTGAAACTTCCCTGGCAGCAGCTCAAAAAATAGCTAAAGGCAAACAGATTCCTTGGTCAGGGTTGAGAGCATCACAGCCGCTGGATGGGCCCAATGCAAGGGATTGCTGGTGATCACCCTCCTGGATGGCAGTACACCAGGTAATTGCCAGTGTGAAGCAGAAAGAGGGTGCAGGTGGCAGGGGGGCATGAGAAGGAAAGGGAAAAGGTAAGTGTGAAAACGAAAGCACCGGTGTTGGTGATCTGGAGGCAAAAGAGAGGTCCCTAGGATGCTGGAACAGGGCAGGACAGAGGGCGGCACAGCGGGGATTCAGCTGCCTTTGGCATAGCCTTCAGCATGGAGTGAAGCAATCGGGGTCAGCAAGGAGCTCGTGGTGGTGTGGGATCAGAGGCAGGAAGATGTGGCAGCATGTAGGTGGTCGGGAACGTAAGGCGTTGCATGAGGATGGGGCAAACACTGAGATCCTGGCACCTGTTTTATTTATTTATGTATTTATTTATTTATTTATTTATTTATTTATTTTTAATGAATGGCATTTAGGTGAGAAGGGATGGATGCTCTTGGTTCTTGTGTGATCGGGTTTAGATATCTAGTTTTCCCCTCTGTTTTCCCCTACATTTCTGCAAGTATTTGTGCAAGCCTGCACCTCCTGGCCACCAGACGCTGCTGATTTACTGAGATCCAGATGAACCCGGTCAAGTATGGAAGGACCAGGGATTGGTATATGGTGTCTTGGACAAAACATACCTTGTGCAATCTCTGTTACTGGATCTGCTGCCAGGCCCAAAGCGAAATAGGATATATACAGATATATACTCATGGATATACAGAGCAGGGTAAATACAGATAAACAGTGCTTATTCTCCTACAATTTGGGCAACACTGGATTTGCCCATTGACCAGACAGTTTAATTCCCTTTCCTCACTAACTGCTACCTCCATGCATCTTTTCCCCTGACTGCCCACGTGTTATCATCACCTGGGTATAAAAATGACATAAGAAAACAGCAGCAAAATGCACCAGGGGAGAGCAGGGAGTGGGGCTTGCTCTGCCCTGAGGGACTTAGTTAAACTGAATAGGCATTATTTCCAACATTAGAAAAAAAAAATGTGGTTTGCAACCTATTTCCTGTCAGGTTAATGCTGGAAAGATTTAAAAATAAATAAAGCTGGAGTGCCAGTTGGCCGAGATGGAGATACAGTAGCAGAAGCAGCAGCGGCACGCTCCACTGCCAGCAGCTAATGGCAAAAGCTCCGGGAGCAGAGCTGTGGTTTGCTCGGACACTGAGGTGGCGAGGAAGATGGTGGGAGGAAGGCCAGGTCCTAGCAAGAGACCCTGATTCAGGCGTGAGAAGGGAGACTTTAAGCCCCCGTGATGCTGGGTGTGTGTTTGATGTGGGTTGTGGTGGTGGGACTGAGTGCTCATCCCTCGTGTGGCTGCAGCTCAGTGCGTGCAGAACAGGGCTAAAACAGCAATAAAACACAGGTCTTGGTGAGGCTGAGCATCGACATCCCTGCCTGGGGTGGGACCAGGCGTGGGGCCCTCTTCTGGTCCCCAAGCTCTGCTGCGCCCCATGACGGACGAGCACCCGTCTCTCTCAGCACCCTTCATGGTGCTAGAGCGATAGCAGGAATTCGGATCGGAGGGAACTGGGCATGTGGGTGCTGAGATGAGCCCTCTGCGCTGCTGTCCTGCCCTGTAGGTGTGTGTCCCTCACCCCATCCCATCTCCAGAGGACAGAAATCGACCTCCGGAGATGTCTTTGGGTGAGGACTGAGGTTACAAAGACTGGGCTGGGACAATGAAATCAACAGGGCCTGAGTGCAGAAGGGTGAAAGGAGGGGGACATCCAAGAGGGACACAGCTAAGGAGGGGATGGGGGAATGGGAGCTGCTGTGAGCAGAAGGCAGAGCTGGTTGAATCCTGATGAAACAGCACGCTGGGAGCTGTGGAAGCACGGAAAGCTTAGCGCACAAGCTGCCCTGCCCTCTACCTGCTTTTCCCAGTCTCCCAGAGGGTAAATGAAGTTGGTGGTTTTGCCTTAATCCCTTGACCACATCACCCAAACCACCGCCTGCTCCAAGGCAGCAGCAGGACTCTGCTCCGGCCAGCTGGGCTCAGGGACCCTGCCCTGCACCCACGGACAGCCCAACAGCCCCCTGTGGTGCTCAGGGCTCTCTCTGCCCTTCCCAGAGCTGTTCCCACCAGGCTGGTGGATCCCTGCTCTTCTTCCTACCCTCAAAGCCAGGTCTGCCATGACTAGGAAGTGTCTATGCACCCAAGGAGCTCGTCTTCCTATTTCTCAGTGCCTCGATGCCCTGCTGGGAGAAGGACATGCTCCTTCCCTCAGTCATAAATCCACCCATGCCCTTGTGTAATGCAGTCCAGCTCTCAGCATGGATTTCCCATGACTGCTGCAATAAGAAAGACGGCACTGAATGGGAAAGAAGAAAAGTTGGCATGGAAAGATGTTTTGCAGAACTGGGACTGTCTCATCGTGACATTTAAAGATCTGTGATATCTACCAAAGGCATGGCCAGGTGAGGGCACTGCAATTTACTGAGCTTCTGCTAAGAAAGGATGCTGGCCCTTTGGAATCCATTGTCCATGTCATACCATGCCCATGCCATACATCACCATCACTGGTGAATGCATTTGCACGTGCTACACGGGCACACACAGTTTGTCACCACAGGGATGGGTAGAGGACACATCTGGTCCTGCAGCATGTATGTCTGCTGTTCCTTGGGGAATAGATCATTCTGATTTGGTCCCATTGATGCCCTTCCAATCCCATTTACTCTCACTTTACCTTGGGGAAGTCTCATCCCTCAAGCTGCACAAGCAGAGCAAGAAGAAAATCTGCTTGGACAAAGCACAACTTGCAGACTCATCATAACTCATGCCACAGGGAATTAACTGATCTGAAAAAAGGTGTCCACTACATTTGACTATAATAGCAGAAGATTTTTGGGGGATGAGGTGGTGCCATGCCAGCAACAGAAGAGACTCTTTATCATCCTTGTCACTTCTAGACTCTTGAAGATGATTACCTGTATGGCTATCCTTCCTCAGCTATCCTGCCATGTAAATGCCCCTCTTACTAAGTGATCTCACGATTTACAGTCAGCACGTACAATTCATCAAGGGGAACTGACATGTATGGTACATTGCCAGGACATGGAGTTTTAGGAGAACATCTGTCTCACCAAAATTATTTCCTGCTTTCCTGCTTTACATCCCTGGAGCAAACAAGGTGGAACCCAGGAGGCTGAGCTATGAAAATGTTCCTTCCAAGCAAGGAGAAAACCCATGTCAAGTATTTATCTATGCTATCCAAGCAAAGGTGGTCTTCCTGGTAATTAGAAGATGGAGCTGGTGTAGAGAGCTCGGTAGCGATCAGTACAGATTTGAGTTACTTTCTTGGGTCATAAATAACACACATTACACTACTCACTTGTGCAACAGGATTACTGTAGCCAGGAATGATAAATCCCAACCTAAAGCTAATGTCTAAAACATTCAGATGAATCACGCCCTAAAACTGTCAAGTCTCCCTTCTGACTGCAGTGGGTCCAGACAAGGCATCTGCAGATCATCTCGAACGAGGTGAGACGAAACCGAGCCTGAGTGCCTTGGCTGGGTAGCCCCAGGGCTGTCTCTTCTGCAAAGGGGCTGTAAGGCTTAAACCCAAGCTAGGAAAGCAGGTCTGTGCTCTCCGAGTTGCCAAGGGGGTGCAGCATTTCTCCTGGGTGTCTACATAGCAAACATGAAGCTGAATGTGATGTCTGACTCTTCCATGACTTGGGGTCCTGTTGTTGGCTGCTAAGGGAGCCTCGTGTCTGTGCCTGGCTGGCTGAAAAATCAGGGGGGCTGTAAAAGACAGAGGAGGTCACTCTGACATTGCGCTGTGATTTACCTTGGCTCACAGCAGTACATTGCTGTCATCTTTAGGGGATGATAAAGTGAATTGTGCTATGAGATCCCCGTTTCCCAGTGTGTGGGCATAGCTGCAGTGCTGGCTTCTCTCTTTTCTCCTCATCCTTTGGAAGCAGATGGTTTCCTTCAGGATCATACCTTGCTGTCTACAGCGATCATTTTATTTTTCCTTTTACATTTCATTTTGTACGTTTTTCAGAGCACGGCTGGAGTCCAACGGGCCATGGAAGTGGGAACCATGCAGACCTCTCCTTCCCATGCTCCTACCGCAGATGCAAGGAAGATCTCCTGCGTACAGACCCAGCTGCCCAAATAGATGCTGCTGTGGCCTTTCAGAGCTTGCTGACTCCACGCTCTCTGTTGTCCTGTGATGGTTTAAATGTCACTTTGGACAAAGCAATAGAAGGGACAGTACCTTTCTTGGTTCTTCATGAGGAATTTTGACTCCTTTCACTTTGTCCGCCCAGCTCCCTTACACCTCTCAGAAACAATTCCTTCTTTTGGATTTATCTCCTCATTCTCAAAGCTTCGCACTCTGATTTTTTAAAGCCTTGCTAGGAATACCCTCCCTGGGCGAGGGAGCTGGAATTCAGTGCCTCACTCAGGTCCTCAGACAGACAAGACAGATGGTTGCCGTCGGCTGGGCCAAGGATGCAAACAGAGCTGTCTTAACACACTCCAACACATATTCTCTTGTTATCCTCCCACGGTGGAAATTACTGATAAGAAGAGCAGGAGAATCATCTATATTAAATCACGAGATTAGATCTCTAGGAAAAGAGCACTTTTGTTTTTTTTTTCTTCCCCACCTCCCCCCCCCCCCTTCTTTTATTTCTGGTATCAGCAGCAAAGGCACCGAGGGTTAGAAAGCACAGTGCCTCGGGGGAGTGTGCTGGGGACGAGGATGCCAGCAGCCTTCACTTTGCTCTCCAAACTGCACAGAAACTGGATTATCTCAATTTCACAACTAATTGCTCTTGCTTGCCTGTAACCAGGTCAATAGCATTAATGCTTAAGAATGAAAGACTCCCAGTAGAGTGTCTAATTGAAAGCCATTTAGGAGCAATTAAAAGAATGGTCTAGGAATAAACACCTGCTTTTTAAGTAGTAATAACAGCAGATAACACTCTGGTAACTTTGGTCCATGAGTACTAATAAGAGGTGTGCCGCTGTCATGCATCGACAGCCTTTAAGGGTAGTTATGATCAAAATTAGACAAGATCCAGCTTCCTGTAAAGAAATATCAAATATTGTATATGTTGATCCGATCGCACACAAATATCTTTGGGTTTGTTTCGAATCAAACCAAACTTTTCCAAAACTGCTTGTGAAATAGTCATTAGAAAGTTGAATGTAACACAGTTAAATATGAGAGGTTCCCCCCAAGAGTATCTGTGGAGTGAAAATCATATTCTTCCTACTATTTGCCACAAAAGTGACAAGCATGCCAAATTTGATGAGAGGTGCACAGGTAAGAAAACCAGACATCCCCTGTATTGCAGGGAGGGACTGCACGGCCATGGGGTGAGCTAAATCAGCGGTCTGTTCTGATGGAAAGATCTTATTCTGGAGGAAGGGGTGGGTTATTTTCTATTTCTGTTTTCTTGTCAGATTCAGGCTGGAAGGGACCTCAGGACCTCACCTACTCCAAACTACTGCCCAAAGCAGGATAAGCAATGAGACTGGATATCTAGGCTTTATGCAGTCAGGTCTTCAAACAAATTACACTACAAGCATGCAATGCAGAAGAAGAGGGGAGCTATGACTAGGGGTGAGGTGGAAAAGGGGAAGGCAGGGAGAAAAACCCTTCAGCATCAGCTTGCTGTCACATCCAGTTAGGTGTCCTGCACCCTCCAGATGGCTGACCTTCAGATGACCAGAGTCTTCTGCAGAGCTGCTGCCCCTCTTCTCCGAGTAGCACTGACAAGGCTGTCATTCGGGGTTGAAAAGGAAGCAAGGTGAAGAGCCAGCACTTGTTCCAGGCTCTGAGCCTCTCCCTTCCTCCTCCTCTCACTTTTCTGTTTTTTTTTTTTTTTTTTTTTCCATGCTTATTTCTACTTGCCCAACAGTTTTCTCCTTACTTCTCTGCGCTCATGACCGACCATGTCATCAGGGGGCACAAACTGTCAACATCTTTTTATTTTCTTAGTCTACAGCCACAAGGAGTGATGTCTTTTCTTTATGATCAGAGGCTTTATTGCTTTCCTCTGAGGTGAGCAAGCAGCTGCCTTAGATTTCAATGAGAACATCATGCTGCCCAGACCTGGGCAAAACAGACAAGAGCTCAGTGGTTGGCTGAGTCCCCTGGAGGTGTTATCTGGCAAAGAGAAGTTTCTGTGTGCAGAGAAGAGAAGTTTCTTGTGAGTGGAGGGCTTGCAAAAATCTTTCAAAAGCTGGAGGCTGTAATATGCTCCTTTGCACCTGAGTCAGACCTGTCCCAAGTCAGAAATCAAACGGAGAGTGGGAATTTGCCACCTGAAGACCAATTCTGTGCTTAAAACCGCTGTTGACTAAATAATGCTGAATGCTTTTGGGGTGTGGGGTAAGGAGGAGAACACAGTTCTTGCAGTGGAGCTGGTTCTCCTGGCCTGAAGGGAGAAATGGGGCTCAGAGCCAGAATAGCTCCTTGCCCCTAGTTTTGGGGCAACCATTCATGCTCTCCAATGGTGCCTGACTACTGGATCCAGTGAAAGATCAGCTCAGACACTGAAATATTTTGCTGTGATCTGCTCTCAGGGCTGCTCCCCACTCCTTCTCCTTTGGTGAAGGCCCACCTGCATGACTCAAGGGAATCCCAATGGTGCACATGCAGGAAACTGATAGCAAAGAATTTGTCTCTCCAGGACAAGCAATTCAGATTTCCAAAATAAATATCCATGTCCTTGTCACAGGAAATGCTGGGACTTTGGAAAGTTCCCGGGGGGAGCCGAGGTGGACTGTAGCCCACCATCTCCGACAGCAACCCCAAACTGCTGTGCTTTTTGCTGGGCTATGAACTGAGTCCAAAGACATCCCTGTGACTCACCAGAGGGAGCCAGGAGCTGGTTATGACTGCCAGCACCCCATCCATAGTGCCAGTCCATGACCATCCTGCTAAAAACAGCTTCTGAGTCCCAGGTCAGATATCAAACAGAGCTTCCTCTTCTGCATGCGTGATCCATGCTGTGGGGTTATTTTAGCAGTCAGGTCAAGTCCTGCTTGAAAAACAGCCCTGATAACCCAAAGCCCTCTCTTTTGTGAATGCATTCATCAAACAGACTTCTCATGCCCAGACATTTCAGGGCCCAGCTGCTGCTGGCCACCAGGCTTGGCTTCCAGGTAGAGGCCAGACAGAGCTGCCTCTGCCTTTTATCCATTCCTGGAGGTGGGAAGCAGCACAACTGCGATGCCACTTCAGCATTACTTTAGCTCACCTTGCCTTTCCTGGTGCAACCACAGGCACGCAAAGCAGCTAGGAAGCAGCCTCTGCCTGCAAAGGACCTGAGACTCCGGGGCTAGGGTGCATGACCCTACACGTGTTTTGAGTTTTCCAGCTCTGCCGTACAGGATCCCAACTCCCAGATTTGGACCTGCAATTGCTTTTTCGCCATCTGAGGTTTCAATCTGCTGATGAGATTGAATGCTTATTCCAGACACCCATGAGGATTTCTCAGGAAGTAATATTCTGTAGGCTGCTGCTCACCTCGAGGAATGGACAAGCCCAGCTGGAGATGATTTTGCCTGGCATCATTTTTGGCAAGTGCAACCGCAGCATCACCCTTGGGCCACTGAGCAATCCGAGGCAGAGCTGAGGTGCATCTAGGAGGGCTCTGGGCAGAAAAGGCAGAGTGATGGGGAGAGCAGCACCAGGCTGGAAGATAAGTGCATCGTGCTCTGTGTGCACTGGCTGCATGGACTAGAGCTCCACATAAAGGGACTGCACTGAGGACATCCCCACTGAGTCCCTTGTTAAGTTACCTTACAGTCATGAAACATTCTTCATGCATGTCATATCTCGAAGGGCCCAGTGCTGCCAGCCAAAAGGGAGATGAGATCTGCAGGTAGCTCCGAGCCCAGACAGCCCCCAAGGGCAATTCAGGGAGCGGAGCTGAGGCTGGAGCTGGGAGCAGAGCACGCGTGGCCTCAGGCACCTGGCACCAAGTGGCATGAGCGTGGGCTTGCAGCTACCGAGCTGCCTGGTTCGGATCCCAAACCACAGCTCAGCACCCGCGGGGCAGAGCATTGCCCAAGAGGCTAAACAGCCTCAGCAGGGAATGCAGGGTGACCCAGCCTTACCGGGCTGGTGCTGAATTAGAGGTGTGCACATACCTATGCATATACAGAGCACCCAAGTGCCAGCATGCATCTGCATCACTGGGAGGGAATGCCATTGAAAAGTGAGCGCAGGACATGGCCTTTCTGCCTCAGTTTCGCCCAGGCGCAGCAGACCTCACCTTTCCTTGCCTTATCTGTTTTGGCCACCTCTGCCTGTGTGTACACCTACGTCTCACTGGGGCAGGGAGAGAGGAAATGGCAGATTTCAGAGCAGGCCCCTGCAATGAACAGCAGCAAGCTGGAGAAGCGTTTACCTCTCTTCCTCTGGTGTCAGGGAGAACTCTGCTTGTGACGGGAGAAAGGAAACAGCTCCTGCTGCCTTCACATTGGCAAATCATCAGCCTTTTTGCTAGAAAGCTTGACTGAATTTCCAGTACAACTGCTCAAGGCCATGCTGTGATTGATTCCTTTTTTGCCCTCTTTTTTTTGGCCTGTTTCTTTTTAAATTTATTTTTCCCTTTCCAAAGCGTCATCTCTTCATCTTACAGCAGGCTGGTGAGCCCTGATCAGCGATCAAGCACAGGATCACACGATGGCCCATGCAGCCCATGAATTTTGTGAGAGAGGCAAAGACTTGGCACATCATTCCTACTGTGGCTTGGTGACCTGGGACACCAAAGCCCCCAGGTCAGGCTAACCTGCTCCCTTCCAGAGCCCTGTGTGCAGTTTGCTCTCTCGGTGCCAAACATCCAGATGTGTCCAGCCTCCAGTCCCAGCAATTCCCCAGCCAGAGCCACATGCAGACGTAGCAGAGAGACAACGCTGAGCTGGCTTGGTCCAGCCCTCCGTTCTTCTATCCCATCTGGGTGAGAAGTCAGCTGTAAGCTAAAGTCATTCTTCCCATCTCTGATGCCCAATAAAGAGGCTCAGTGGATGCTCCTGAGACCTTTCTGCTACAAATTGTCACCCCCACATCCCTCAGCCTGTTGCCCCAGTGCCGGGCTTTGGGATTTGCTCAGGTCACGTCTGCCGGTGCGATGCTACCGCAGGGAGACAAAATATTTGTGCCCTGTGCGAGCTGTGCCAAGGCTGCGGGCCGGGCAGGTATGGGCTGGATGCCATCTCCTCCTCTGCTCTGCGTGTGCCAGCAGCCGCAGCCGAAAGCAGAGAAACCTCGGCGGCGGCTCAGGTAGCTCACAGCACAGCCACAATGCTGCTCGCCCTGGGGTGCACCTCCATGTACCCGATGGTAAACTATGCAAGGTTACCTATAATTAGGGGTAGGGTTAGGGTAGGGTTAGGGTTAGGGCTATTATCACACATAACCTATATGAGGGACCACACCACCCATTTAATGTTAGACAGAGCCGTGGGCCAGGGAGTTTTTCAGTTTATGTATCACTTAGAGGGGCTGGGTCTCAGAGTCACTGCTGCTCCAGGGCTGAAATCAGAACTCGTGGGACCAAAAGCAGGAAAATATTAAAGTCTGGACCAGGCTGGTTTGGTCTCTGCTGAAAACATCCTCGGAGCACGGAGACCTGCTCCTCACTTGGAGTCTCTACAGCAAGACTCAGGCTCAGAGCCAGAGTGACATCCAAACCTGCAGGTAACCAGGTGACAGCTGGTAGTCTAATTAGTGTCATGGATCCAGGCCCAGCAACTAAATGGCTTTGGGGAGAGTCTGCGCAAGCTACAGGCTCCTGGCAGGAAGGGGCACGTGAATTGCCGTGGGGTTTTTGGAGTGGGCAGCCCTCTGGGACAGGCTGCACGCCGTCCCATTGCTTCCGTGCTACCCAGTTTGAACTTCTCCTCGGTTGCACGTAGGCAAGCACAAACAAACCTTCAGAGCAGGAACGGGAGATGGACGGGGGTGTGTGTGGCAAGGTTCGGGGAGGACCTGAATTTCTAGACCCCTCTCGGCCCAGCACTGAAACCCAGAGCCCTGCCCTGGCGCGGGTGGCATGGAAGAGCGTGGCGTGGTGGCATCTCCAGGGCGGCTGCCGCACAGTGCACGTATTCTGTGCAGCCCTGGGGTGTGCGGCACCGCTAATAGCTCCGGGGGAGCTGGCGTGCCAGCATTCCTCGGCCGGTGCCAGGAAAGCCACGCCGAGTACACAAGGAGTTGGCTTCCCTCCTCGCTCACATTAAAGGCACTCTCAGGCCTTTCCAGCTTCCACTGCAGTCATGCATCATCCCCTTCATTGTCCATGGGAAGCTTTGCGGACAGCTCGGGACACGGGAGGAGGCTCCTGATGGGGTTGATGGAGACAAGGCTGTGCTCCTGGGGGAGTCAGCCCCTGAACCATCGCAGTGCACCGGCCCTTTCCCTTCCTCGCTGCCCCTGCGTGCACCTGAGCAGACGTGCAGTGGGTAGATTAAACCCATCATTTGGGGGTCAGCCCCCATTAGATCACCAGAAATGTGGTTTCTGTTCCTTGCTCTGCTGAGTGAGCTTCCCTTTTTTCCCACTTGTATAGCAGGGGTGATACCCCATCTCTGGCACTGCCTTCTTTTATGGCTTTGGGTAAATTATGGAATTCCTGCACACTTCAAACATATTATTTCAGTGAATCCGGAAGGTTTTATGGTAATTTTCAGGTCTATACGTCATTTTCTGCTTAAGATGGGTCACAAAGACCATCTGTTGTAATGGAAAGAGAGATGTCATACTGAAATTACTATGCATGCCAGAGTTTTACCCAGATGACTCAGGTATTACAGTACAGGACAATATCTCCTGTTAGCAGCCTTGGGAGTAAAGGCGACAAGGAAAAAAGACACAACCAACATAGAAAACCTCCTGCAAATAAAGCTCAGAAAACTCATCCCAGCATGTCTATGAAATACATGGAACTTGAAAACAGAGCTAGAAACAGATCCACGGCTACAGGAGCACAGATTTTCTTAGGACTCAAGGATGCGCTGGGAGCATGGACCCATTCTGGGTCTCAGTCCTGGGATGCTGGGAGAAAGGCTCTCTAGGAACAGATAAACCATGCCAGCCCATATTCAAGTTTATACAGAAGTGACTTCACTATTTTTCCTGAAGGATTTTTTCCCCCATTTGTCTGGGAGCCTAGGTGCTTGCCCAGGACTTTCTGGATATTAAGCCGACCTGTTAGACTATGCTGGTGCCTTTCCATGTAGACTATCACCTGCTGGAGAAGACAGAGCTGGGCTGCTCCTGCCTGCTGTGAGTCAGAGGGGTGTGCCCAGGCAGCAAAACACAGCTGCTCAGGCAATCAGAGCCCTTCGAGTCCCTTAGCTGCTGTGCCAGAGGTGGCACCAGCAAGCTGCCGTTCCTGGAGAGCAGCCTCAGAGTACTCACGGTACTGAGCCTGCGAAAACCAGGCTTGTCTTGCCTATGACTTCTGTGTCTGTTATATTAACTGAGCCCACTGTGACAGTACAAACCTGCAAATCAACCTGCTGGTTACTACTAGCAGCAACGATAAAACCAACCCCAAACACCTGTTTTCATTTTGAAGGTGTGTTTTCTCCATAAGAGGCTAGAAGCAATGCCAGCAAAAGCTCATTGCACAGACAGCAGCCCTTCAGCCAGCAATCTGACCAGCAACATGACCTGCAGCGGCATCCAGGACAGCAGCAGCACTCCGGGTGTCAGTCCTTGCTCAGGTTAAAGAACGTGCCCCTGCTTAGTCCCACCAGATAGTACCAGGTAGATGGGAACAAAACCAGGACCATCAACAAACACCATCCTCTAAAGGCCACAGAGTCCTGTCCTGTCTAAAGAATCACCCCATAACAACTGATTATCAGAAAATAAAATTAAAAAAAAAATCAGCTGGTTCGGCAAATTCTTGTGAGCCCAAGTTTAGGTCCCAATTTAAGCAGATGGGATAGAAATGGTTATGGTGCCTCCTATGGCTCTTTCTACATCATGGATAGAAAATCAAGCCCATAAGTTGTCATACAACCCCAAGCATTGTGTGACGACCAACCCCATTGCAGCTTCAGCTCAAAATGTCCACATTTTACCAAAGTGGAGCCAACCTTGAGACATCTACCCACCTGTGCCCCCCGTATATGTGCTCTACAGAAGAGAGCTCCTGGCTTGTGCCAAGATCTCTTCCCTTTGCAAAATGCTTGGGGCAAATAAAAGACACCCCAACCCTCCACTGCTCTGTATGCAGGTAAAAACCTTTGAGGAGCTGGCTGGTGCAGGCTCTTTTTGCCCTGTCAGTGTGGCTCAGGCTCCTGATTCCTACAGGTGGGCTAATTCCTTCCAAGGAAGCTGTTTTTCCCCCTGCCTCTCTGCTTTCTCTTGCCTTGGTGAGAGCTGCAGCTTTTGCTCACTCTGGGCTAGTGTGGGCAAGGATGTAGTGACTCAGTCTGCCCCCCTGGTGGGGCCTGCAAACAGGCTGGCAGGTGAGCAGAAACGAGAATTAAACAAATCATACAAGAAAAAACATATAATTACTATTACAACTTCTACAGGACTCGTCCTCTTGGGTTCTCCTGTGCTCATCTCCAGCCCTGCTGCAGCTCCAACACGTTGGCCCTCCAGCAGGACATCGCCGTGCTCCCACCTCCCCTGGCGAGCTGGGCAAAGGCAGCAGAGGCAGGCCTAGAGCCATCAGGCCTATTTTTGTTGAACGGCATCCTAAATCAGGGGCTAAGTAATGCCTGGGCTTGCGCACCCTTCTTTATTGGACTGAAACGCGGAGCTGTTTATTTGGCTGTAATGATTTGTGACAGTCAGACAGTTGTCTGGCTCGCGGCCCTCTTGGGAAGAGAGCGAGCCTCTCCTCTCCCTGTCCTGGGCCAAAAAGCTCCTTTTTGTTGTTGCAGTTTGTCAGACGCCTTGCTGAAGGCTGCTCCAGGAGAGCAGGCTGGGGGTGACGGACCCTTTGCTGACCCTTGCGATGCAGCAAGGCCCAGGAGCCCTGCCAAGGGCGCAGAAATGGCCACAGAGCAGCTAAGACTGGAAGCCACCTGCAGGGGCTTTGGGGAAGCTGAGCGCTACCCTGAGCAGGCAGTGCTGGGGTAGAGGCTGTTCCCAGCCCCTCATCATTAGAAGCTTGCAGGCTGAGGTTACGGATCCCTTCCAGCACTAATTTCATTCTTCTCCAGCTCACTTTTTGCAGTTGTGGCTGTGGATGTATTTGCTGTCCCTTCAAATGCCCAGTCCCCTGGGTCTGACTGCAGCCCTTGGTTTCCCCACCTCTCCGTAACAGGGAGTTCCTTACTCTGGGAAACCTCTCAAGGTTTCTTGAGGTTTTATTTTGTCTCCCCTTTGAATTCGCTCAGCAAATCCCTTTTTGCTCTGAGACACAAGACAGATGTCTCCGGCCACCTTTTCCTCCTAGGTGTGTCTCTTCTCAGCCCTGGCTGCAGACTCCGTGATGTCTTTGCTCCATGAGTCAATGCTCATTTGACCCATATGTGACTGATTTCAGGGGACAGAGCTGTTTCAGACTGACCATAAACAGAGGAAAAAGAGGCTTAGGAAGATTTCCATGAAAGGCACAAGAAGTGGAGTAAGGTAAATTAGGAGAAGAAACAATATACCCTGCTGCTCAAGCCCCAGTGGGGCAAACATGATGGATCCCCAGAAACCAAATCCTCATAGTGAGGAAGCAACGGTGTAAATCACACAGTAGACGTAAGTTGGAAAGAGCAGTGCAAGTAGGCTCGGTAAGGTTTCCAGGAAGGCTGTAAAGGCTTGGGAAAGAAGTCAGACAGCAGTCTGGATCTGAGCAAAGCTCTGTTCCTCCTCACCCGAGCCATGGCTGGAGTGCTCAGCACTGCTGCCTGACAGCAGAGCTTTCAGATCAAGTAGCCAGAACAAAACCACCACGAAAGGAATAGATACTGGTGGAAAGTCTGGTGAAAGCCTCGTTTGGCAAAACACAGGAATACCATTTCCTAGCAATTCCTCGTCTCAGTCACCACTTCCCATTTATTATGGCTGGGCTGAAGGTGCTACCTTTACAAGAAGCAGCGTGAAGAAATCAAAGCTGCTTTAACAAGGGTAGGATACATGTTGTAGGACGCAACATGAAAAGAAAGGCAGATATTTTGACCTACAGGTTTTTCTAGGACATTACAAGGATTCACACCATGTAACTTTGAGCATCTACAGCTCAGAAATCTACATTCGAGCTCTGCACTCCCTTTGTAGATAAAGAGGAGAAACACACACTTACAGCCGTGACTGATCAACTCTATTTTAAATCACTGTTTTAGGTGAACCTAGATAGTGCCTAGTGCACTGACAAAATTAGCTAGATCTCCACTATCTGTAACAATACAGAAGGATTCCTACGCTGGAGTGTCTACATGAATCCTGTGCTGAGTGTTGCTCTTGCTCTTTGCATCCTCTTTCCTACACAAAAATGTCAGCAACAATATTAACATTGGTGTGTCTTTTCACATTCAGCAGCAATCCTGAGCACTTGAGGATGGCAAATTGAGAAACAGATTCCCAAGCCAAAAGGATGCCAAACTACTACATTGTTCCCAGGAGCTGCAAGGCCAGATTATAGAGAACCACTGGTTTGGGTCTAGGTAACATGCCTTTAACACACAGGACTTGTTGGAAGACTCCTGGGTTCTCTTTTCCTTTCCTATGCTGGTGGGGCTGCAAGGGAAGAGGAAGAACCAGCTGAAGAGCAATCGGTTCTGCAGCAAAAGCAATTGGCACCATAAGGAATATTGCTGTTTCTTTGTACTCTTGTAAGTTTTCATTATGAAAAATAAATGTGTACATGACAATATATTGGACAAACCTGTTTTCCCTAAATAATTTATATATTTTCTGTGTTTAAAATTTCTCTCATAGAAGGGGAAGGAGAAGATAAATTTTAGGCTTTTTCAGAAAAAAAAAGGATTTTTTTCTATTAAAAATCTTTTCAGTAAGCATTCCCATTTCATTAAGAAGACATTTTCTACTGGGAAAAAAATGCTGAGAGAAACGTTCTGACCAGCTGCTACAATGCATCTTGCCACCTGCATCTTGCACCTTGCATCTGAAGTTTTAATTAGCGCTTAGGATGAAGATGTGCTACAGGATTCTCTGATGTGAAATTCTGGTAAATGATTATTCCAACCACCTGTTGGATGCTAGTTTCTTTTTCTGTTAATTCTGTGTTTCACTGGGGCTTTGCAGTCTCTTGAGATCTGCAAATCCCTTTAATCACAGTGACCAAGGATGGGCTTTTGATCAACAGCATGGCAGTGCTGAGTGTGAAGAAGAAATCAATTAGTGAAGAGGCAGATTGTTTTCTCCTCTTCCACCTGGCAGAGCTTCTCAAATGGGGACAGAGTGGTGTTTCAATGGTAGGGAAAAATGCTGGAGGAGCACCATCACTGCTGGAACCTCAGTGCTGGACTCGGACATCCCAAGGGGTCAAGGCCACTGGGACTGAGAGTTGGCCAGGTGAGTTTGGTAAGGTTCAATGCATAAATGTTTTAGATGTGTTAGGTGGGGAAGTGACTTATTAACCAGCTAAACAACTCCTGGGCAAGAGGGGCTGAACAGCACTGGAGGGAAAAATTTGAATCCATAAAGCAAGCAGCAAGAGAAGCTGTACATAACTGTCTCAGGTTAGACCCTGCATGCAAGCAGACATCACCCAGCTCAGACCTTCTCCCTGTCACAGCCTGGCCCCACTGCATGTCCCCAAACACTGCAAGCTTCAAGAGGCACTTGCTGAAATACAGCAAAGAATCCCAGCATCCCTCGTGGCCTTAAAGAAAAGACTGGTGCAATTTTTTTTCCATAGTGGTAGGTCAGTGGTCAAGTGGCACAGGGTGATGGGTGGCTCAACCCTGCCCCCAAAATCAAGATTAAACCTGAAATTCTTCTGCATCAGTCTAGGTGCTCACAAATACTGAGGCTGTCCTGAAAGCAGCACAGCAAAGCATCCCTAGCACTCCGTTCCTCAGCACCAGAGATGTTTAAAAGTATTTCATGCACGTCTCTCTCTGCTGGTGCTTAATAGAAACGTGCGCAGCGAATTCCTGGATTCCATCAGAAATCAAGCAAGAAGTTCAAAGCAGGTTTAGTTTCCAGCTCCAGCCACAATAAAACAAAAATACAGAGGAAAAAAAATCTCAACAAAAGTTATATAAATCTCTTCTGGTCTAAACTGTTAATGGGGGAGAGGAACAACGATTTCCTGAGCAGAAAATTATAGAAGTGCTCCAGGTTTAGCTCACTGTCCTGTCAGCTCGATTGGAGCTGGATTCCCCTTCTCTCCCTGACTGCCTCTTGTTTTGCAAGGTAGCAATAATAATTATGTGAACCTGCCATAGCTGGGCCATCTAGAGCTCCCCAAACCATCTCTCTCACAAAAATCCCTCATCCTGCCTGCATGGCAGCCACCCCATCCCTTGGGCCAGGTGAATTCAGGAGTGGTGTAGGGAGCCCCATGGCAGGGAGGATGCCTGGGCAGAGTTAAAGGCAGCTTGCTGAGCCATTGCAGGACTTGCTGGGACACGGTGAGGTTTCTCCTTTTGGGCTTTCAGAGGAAGAAAGTTACTCTCCTTGTGCCAGCATTAATACAAACCATGGGAGGGCAGAAATAGCACTGATCAGTTCAGCCTTTCTCCCATCTCCCCTCAGCCCAGGGATTTCTGCTGTCTGTGAATTGCTTTCTCCGCTTCTGATTTCACCTGTTTTGCTTTGTAAGGGTGGTTTCCCCTGTTCTTGGGCTGAAAATTTGTGCATAGATCCTCTGCTGATGTCTCTGTGTATGTCTGTGCTGATGCATGTCTGTGTGTGCACATCTGTGTGTGCATGAGGCTGTGCGTGTCTGAATGTGAGGAGGCTGGGGGGATCCCATCTGGGTTCAGTCCTTTCCACGGTCCTCCCAGTTCCCCTCTGAATTCAGAGCACAGGTGATGTCCTGCTGAGGCCTCTGCTCCCTGTGCAGCTGCAGGGAAAGACCTACAGCTTCTCCTGTGCATTAAGACAATAGAAGCTATTCCTGAAATTAGAGCAAGTTGGGTACAGAAAAAGCTTTGGGGTTTTGTGTCTGACCCCTGGCTGTCCCAGGCATACCACCTGTTGTGGAGCAGTTCCATAATGATATTCCTGCTCATTACACTTGTTTCTCCTGTTATCAACAACTATTAGTCCAATAATGTTCTGGGATCAATAAGCCAAACTTTTGGGGGCACTGTCTTCATCTCTTATTTTCCTCTATATGCTTTCCATATTTGCCTTCCCAGTTGTTACTGTGCTTTGGGGGAAAAAAAATCAGACAAGCATAAATTGCCAGCAGCCTTTTAAAATAACATTTAACAAGGATTCAGCTGACTAAATGCAGATGTCTCTCCTGGAACTAGTCACCTTGGGCTCTCTGCAGAGCCAGGGGAGATGTGCCCAAAATAGCCGCTATCTGCGCTAGTGAATGAGTTATTCCTGGGGATCACCCCAGGAAATGTCTACCCGGTCCCTGGCTTACCTGTGGCTCATGTCTTCTCAAACCATTCCTGGGCATGGGGTAGTAATAGGATAAATACAATGCCTGGTAGGCTGCTTGGATGGGGCCCCCCTCTTCTGAGTTTAATGCTAAGGCAAGGTCCCCGTTGGTGTCCGGGCACTGGCAGTGTTTGGTTTACTAGCACTGTCGTTGCGTTGCCTGGAGTACCAGGCATGATTTATCTCCTCCTAAAGTAGACACATAAACAGGGCACATGAATCATGCCTTAAAAGTGCCTGTTTTTCCTCAGTGGCTGTAAAGGGAGCCTGGGATATGAGCTCAGAGGGAGTGGTTCCCACCCCTGTCACCAAAAGAGTGGTGGGTGAACTGCTCTCCTTCCTCCTGCACCTCTGCATCCTCTCGATGTGTCTGTCTCAGAATAGCTGTTTAAAATACTAATCCCCTCCTTTTTTTTTTTTTTGTTAACTGCCGCTGTTGAAGTTTATAAACTGAACAGACATGGCTTACACAGCGACAGATGTTCCAGATAAGCCATAGCCTCCTTAACAAATGTTTCAACAATTTTTCCTTCCAGTACTCTCTCCTGCCAGAGCTCTGCGGTGGGGAATAGCAGATCACCTGGCTGGATCTGTGATTTTTGTTCTGCCGCTGCTCGCCCAGCACAAAATCCACTTTGCTAGTCAGCAGGCTGTCCCACAAGTGATGACCAGCCCTCTACCTGGCCCCCTGTCATCTGTCCAGGAAAAATGACTTGCTGATCTCTCCATCACAGCCAACCCTCCCTGCTACACTGTCTGCTCCCCGTGATCTTTTCAGCACATACAAAGGCAGATTATCATTATTTATGAGAAAAACAAAACAAAACAAAAAACCTAAAAATATCTCACTCTATTAAACTACACCAGTTACCTACAGTTGAAAACTTTTCCAGGAGTTCACTTTGGATTCAGAAACAAATGAGCCATCAGTGTGCATTAAAAAGTCTGTAAAACAGCTAATGAGTTTTAGTCTGTTCAAAAACAGGTCCTCTGAGGGGGGAGGTTGGTGGAGGGATTATGACAAACACTGCCTGTTCTCACCCCGATTTGAAGGCAAAACGTGTGTGTCAACAAGAAGCAGAGGGGAAAGAATGTCAATGGAATTGGGATGGTGCTGGAGAGCTGTGAAAGAGTGCAGGAGGCTGAGATTGATGCAGGGCTCTGGGGTCGTGATTGTAGGTAAATGGAAAACAAAACTGTGAAGGGAAACCTGAAGGCAATAGGTTCAATCTGCATTTGTACCCAGCAGATGGATGGGCATTACTGGTGATGAGATGAGGGAAGGAAAATTTGGTTATTAGAAGAAAAATGAGTATTTTTCTGGCTCTGGAAATCCTCTATTTCTGCTGTTAGGGAATAATCTTGATCAGGATTTTTGGACATTTCTTTAAAGATGTTGCCTGTAGCTCTCGGTTCAGTATTTTACTGGAAAAGGCTGTTGCTCTTTTTTTAGAAACACGATGCATGCAACTTGTCATCACTAGCCTAAGACCTTGTTCTATACATCTTTGGTTTTACTGACTAAATGCCATGCATCCAACTGCTTTCAAAGCTTCCATCCCCAGAAATCACTAGCTGACCCACTCAGACTTTTTCTGGAGTGACCTTGTTTGCTAGGAACCCTGCTCTGCTGTGGCCATATGCAACCTGCTGTGATTTCAGCCTTCACCTTCTTTCAGTGTTTTTTGGCAAATGGAAACGAGGAAGTTTGCTGAAGACTTGTCGGCACTGCCACCAAAGCTATGGCCCCATGGTCCTGCTGAACCTTCATGGCTGTTGCTCAGCTTGGGTTCACCACATATCCAGACACATAAAAGATACATCTTGACAGTCACCTTGTCACCCCAAGCTCATTCCATCATTAGGGGAAGGGTCCTTCTACCTAGCTACCAGTCCACCCAAGGTATGGAGGTGGCCCTCAATCCATTGTTTGTATACAGGGTCCAGAGCAAGCTGACCCTCAATTTAGCCACCTCAGGCACGCCTGCAAGAGGACTGTTTGCCACATATCGGGGAAAAAAAGATATTTATCTATTGCATTTCCAGGGCTGATAGTGGAGCTACCCAAACCCCAGCAAGTCCTGGGCTCACATAAAAGCACAACACTATCCATAAACATCTTCTCTTTGTTGCTTTTCATCCCAAAGCTGGGAAAACCAGTGCAGCATTTCTCTGCGTCCTTCACGCTATTTTTTTCAATGCCTCCTGCAGCTGTAGGACTCAAATTCTCCCATCGTCGGCAGCCCCAATGAACCAACCGAGATGCAGCAAATGGACCCAGAATTTCAGCCGATGTAAATCGAGCTGCCCCACTGACGTCAGCTGGGGTAGGATCTCTTACCAAAAGGCTCGTTCAGAATACCAGTGCTCTCGCCATCACAATACATGATTTGTATCCACTAATATCTAGACAGATATGGCTATCAGCATGTGCAAATATCAAATTACTCTTTCCCCAGTTAGAAATACTCAGAGGAGCACTGGGCATTTTGGTGCACACCCAGACCTGTGACTTTTTGTTGATGCATATAAATGTGTCTGTGCCATAAATTTAGTGTAGGATGCAGATGATTCTCTATCTGAAAATGCAGATTGGAACCCTGTGGAAAAAGAAATGCCCCAGCTCGACTGTGAGAAATGAGCTTTGTGACGGAATAACAGAGTGAAATTTTGTCTTGAGTTATACAGGAAAGCCTTCTGGCTTTCATATCCAGGAATAGCCCATGCTAGCAGGTCATCAAATAAATACTGGGCATAGTGAATGCTAGTTTTCAAATGCTTGGCATCTCAGGGATGCTGGATGCTCTGCTGGCTAATAGGACTGAACACAAGTTTCAGCTTTACTTCTGCGTCCCCAGCTGGTTCAGTTGCTTTCCTCTAAGTGGTGGCTGATTTTCACTGAGTTTGCAGGCACTGGCTGGCTTCAAAACCTCAACCAAAAGTCAAATTTCTTTAAAGATTTCCAAAACATTCAAAGCTACTTGAGAATTATGGATACACAGAAGAATACATGTATGCACACATATGTATAGACACGTTATCAAATAAATCTTATTTCTTTAGAGGACTAAATTTAAAAAAGACACTTTTTTGTGTGTGCAGCTGAGACACACCTCATCATTCAGGCCTTTATTCAGGCATTAGAGACTAGAAAATAAACCTGGATGGGGGAGAAGGATGGATATTATGCTATATATATTTACACTGGTGTTTCTTCCACCTTTTCTGAAATATTTGCTTTTGCCACTTTGCAGACAGGAACCGGGGTAAAAAGACCCCAGCTGGGTTCAGCTGAG
Source organism: Anser cygnoides (assembly GCF_040182565.1). Classification (NCBI taxonomy): domain Eukaryota; kingdom Metazoa; phylum Chordata; class Aves; order Anseriformes; family Anatidae; genus Anser; species Anser cygnoides. The sequence continues at coordinate 1,790,153 of NC_089874.1, forward strand.
TGCCCCCTCTGTTCATCTTGTGAGAGCTGTACAGCAAGAGCAACGATGTCCCACGATTACCACCCTGGGATGCTCAGCGCTGCGGTCATGGTCTCCCAAATCCCAAAGCTGCTCTCCCCTGTGGGTAAGTAGTCCTAATTGGCAGGCAGCAAGACGGGAAACAGGCCTCAGAAAAGACAGAAGGGGAAATGTGGCCTCTGCCATCTGTAAAGCTGGGCTCTCAAAGACCTGCAACTGGAAACCTCTTCTATCAACATGGTCGACAGCATTAGACAGAAGCCAAATGTCGTTAGTCATAAACGGGGTCAAACTCAGTAAAGCAGATGGAGGAGGGATGAAATCAAAACGGAAAAGCTTTCACGCCTCATGCAGGGGAGGATGCATTTTGGGTTTCCGGAGAAACAGGAGGCACCTGGTGAACATTTGCTCAGGATCTCTACCCAGTACCTGAGTGGAGGACACCCCACTAATGCCCCAGGAGAGGGTCCTGGCCATGAGATCAGTGCTCCTGATGGACTCAGCACATCTTATTATCATGCACCATGCTAATGAGCACGTCCCTGTATGGAGAGCACTACTTTTAACTGAGACATTTTGTAAGGCTTCCAGAACAATCTGAAATGGCAGAAGACTGGTGGTGTGTGGATGCCATGGAGGTGGGGGGAAATCTGGGACCACGCTGTGCAGCAGATAACCCAGGAGGAGAGAAGTGGTGATCCAGTGCCTTGGGGAACCAGGGAAGGATTTACTGGTGGTTGACATAGTTCCGAGTAATTTGGGTCTTTTGGCTTGCATGTAATTTTAATGACAAACCTTCGAGATGCCGGGTTTATGTTTCCTGCTAAAAATACAATTGCCACAATTCAGATGCCTCTCATCTAACTTTACCTACCACAGCACCTAAATTGGGAACAGAGCTTTGTGGCAGCCCCTTCCACCACAAGTGGCAAGGGACAGGCTCTGGAGGATGATTCAGCCCATCCAAAGCATGAGGCCTGCAGGAGGAGCCTACTTTGACTACTGGGAAAGGCTCAGCTGACCAGATCTTGACTTACATCTCTTGGGGACCCTTCCATATTGTGGGGGAGAATGTCCTTGCATCCAGAAATAGCCTTTAAGCTGTTGGCTTGGATGGAAAAGTTTTCCATAGCAAAACACCACTGGCATTCCTTGGTGAATCCCGATGCCTTCCAGTTTAGGAGGTTGGTCAGCTGGAGGACAAACCACTTGAGGACATAATGATAAGATCTCTTGTCAGAAACGAGCAATTCAACGGTCAAGGGTGACATCTGGTCATAAATTGCCCTCAAGAAAACGTACGCATGAGCATGCCTCCCACTAATGGGTGTCCTTGCTAACCAACAACTTGTTCAGCCTTTTTGCAGCAAAGAAAGTGATCTGAGGACTGCAAAGCCTATGCATGTGGGATTATATACATATATCTGCAATAATATATGCTAGCAAATAATAATATGCAATAATATATGCTAGCAAAACCCAGAATCCATGCAATTTTCATTCCAGAAATTGTCAGCTGAAAATAAACCCACGTTCCCTTGCTCTTATCCACCTCCCTGCCTCCAGAAGGGACAGCAGTTACCTACAGGTCATTCATTACGTGTTCCTGACTTCTGCTGTGGCAAAATGACCTCAGCTACTCCCAGCAGTGGGGACCCTGAGGTAGCACTATTCACGTCCCAATGGATTTTCTCCCCCAGGGCAGGTATGAATTTCCCTCTTCACCTTTACGTTTTCTACTGATATTAGAGTTCAGTATCAACAACCTCCAGAAAAGTGCAGACAAAAGCATCCCCAGCCAGACCTTCTGGAGATGCAGTGCAACCCATCACTACTGGAGTGAGGAGAACTAGCGTGGAGACCATGAGCTTGTGTCTCACCTGGCTTAGGGAGGAATCCTCAAGGAGACACCAAATGGCATCCACCCATTTTGTCTTTCATTCTTCCCGCGGCAGAAATAACATGAAGCAACTGCACAGACCCATCTGGCCCCCAAACAGCCTTGCCTGCTCACTCTGCACCAAGCTGCTGGGCCCAGACACGCACGTTGCTTTTCCACACCATTTTCCAGTGGCTTCTAAAACAGAGGATGGCAAGTGCCACAGCTATGAGCTGTTTAAAAAGATGCTACCCATTCCCTATCCTCCCACACGTTGTCTCCTGGGGAGCACAAAAGGTTAGTGAATCTGGCATAAGTTTAAGAGGACCTGGCTGGAGTTTAGAGTTTGTAACAAAACCTAAAGATGAGCAAGCTGCCCGGGTGGGAGTTTGTTCCAAAAGTCTGCGTACAGTTCCCTGGTGCCAGGACAGGACACCAAGTGTCTCGCCTGGTTCTGGGAAGATGTCCTGCTGAGCTGGAGGCGTTTCAGTACAAGGCAGATTCCTGTGCTTTAAAGGCCAAATATCTTGAATGATGCAAGTTCGGAGTCTCCCTTGCCTTTGGCCCTGGCATACATGGGTTTTAGCACAAGGGGATGAGGTCCACCAGCACCCAGAGGCACAGAAGAAAAAGTCAAGGCTGAGACAATCAGTGTTGTTTCCCGGGGGAGAAGGGGAATCTAATTTTGGGACCCAGATTTTTCAGCATTCCCCAGAGCCATGGATTAGCCATGGTGACAGCTACTTTAATCCCAACAGAGGACATGAATGGGGGACAGCACCTCCAGGCAGTGTAAGAAAAAGCTCAGCTCCCAGCAAAGCTGGGGGTAGAAAAAGGGTGGAAAGGAAAAGCTCCATGGGAAAGGAGAGAGGAGAATAATGATGAGGAGCACTGGAGGAAAGCCATAAAGCTGTGAAATAAATGAACTAAAAGAAGAAAAATAAAGGGAACAGGGAAAGACAGATGCTGGGTAGTCCTGCAGCTCAGGAGAACAGCTCGAAACCGGCATCTCTCTTCTGACACAGGCTCACGGTGTGACCGTGGGCACCTCCCTTCTCCATGGGGTCTGCTTTCCCACCCTTTGGTCTGCCTTAGAAAACTCTCTGGAGTAAAAAGAGCATACAAAATTTGCCAGCACAGGGGAACTCAACCTCCTTTGGAAATACTAATCAGGAGGAGATGTGGAGCTGGGAAATAAGTAAATAAACAATGAGAGTAACCAAATAAAGAAGGGGTGCGGCAGAGAAAGTTTTGATTTGGGTTTTGACACTATGCCCTGAATACTCAGTATCTCTGTGTCCTGAGCAGGCAGCAGATTTGTCACAGCTGCATGTTCGCTGCTCCCTTCTGGTTTTGTTTAGCCATGTGTGAGCACACGCGTGTGTGCAAGAGGTGGGGCTGCGGACCAACCTTAACCCTGCACTTTTCTCAATTGGAAACAAATGGAAGCTCTCCGTTTTCCATTCACTGGTTTTATAACAGTTTGAAATTAGACTGATGAGGTGTTTCCTTGCCAGCACCATCTATCTTGGTCTAATTACACAGGCGGTGCTAATTGCAGGAGCCAACCTAAAGAGCCATGGCATTCCTCTTCTGCACTTCTGGGGGGAAATGTCGGAGGGAACTCACACTCCTGCTCACTCCGTCTCTGCCTTCTGCTCTCTGTCTCTCCCTCCCTGGGTGATTATCCTCCTGAAATGATAATTAAAGGATTGTGAAGAGAAGGGGACCTGGCAGAAAAATGGCGTTCCAGGCTCTGGAGAAGAGCCATAGGTCCGGAGCTTGGCTAACGATACGCAGAACAAAAAGCTGGAGACAGAGAGAATCCAGTCATCCAGCACACTTGAGGCAAACTGAGAAACAGCAGGTTTCTCATTGCAAGGCGTTCACTTTTTTTTTTTTTTTTTTTTTCTTACATAATGTAGCTTGTAACAGCAGGGGCTGTGAGATGCATAGATACATCTAACCCCTGCAGAGCTGCTGCTGGACGTGGGGCAGGATTGGACCCCCTCTCTTCCAGGAAAGGAACCAAGGTGTGGAGGAGGCTGAGTGACACCACCGAGGGTATCCAGCGAGCCTGGTCAAGGCAGGAGCCTTACCCTGGCTGTGACAGCACACCCAGGCTGCCTTCCCCAGCAAATCCAGCACCTGCATAGTGGGACAACAGACCAGCAGAGTTCCATCTTGAGACTGCAGAGGGAAATAGGGGTCTTCCTGGGCTGGGATGTGCGGAGCTCCATGCAAATGGATGGTTTGTCCGAAAACAGGACACGTGGAACTGCTGCTAACACAGGCAATAACTGAATGGAAGATATCTGGAAGATGCCATGAGCCTTCATGCAATCTCTAGACCTGGAGGCCTTAAAATGACAGGGACTGGAAGCTGGGGCAGACAGAAAAAGGGTAAAGGATTACACCCAACAACTCTGCTTCATATTCCTTTTCCTGAGCACCTGCTCAATGGGAAACGGTGCACGGGGTTGGGTAGTTTTGATCTGATCCTGTCCGACTCTTCTTAAGTTCCTTTATTGCAGATAGAAAGTGGGGATGGTAAAGTCAGAGCTGCATTGATATAGGTGATACAGGTGAGTATATGGACCTACAGATGGAAGCCCTTCAGATTTGTCTTGTATACCTGGACTCAATGGTTGCATCTACACTGGCAAAATGAACCAAAGCAGGGCCGTTTCTCTGGCCACATCCATCCTGCCCCGTTGCAGAACCTTCCCTGTCCCGTAGCTGTGATAGTCATAGAATCATAGAAAAAATTTAGGTTGGAAAAGACCTGTGGGATCATCCACACATCCACATCACCACATGATGGGTGCTCTTCCCAGCTAAGTCCCTCCAGCCAGCTGCACACAGGGCTCATCCCTGGACCATTCCTGGTGAGGAATAGGGAAGGGATCACCAGGTCTTCCTCCTTTCACAGTTCCCTAGGTCATGTTAACACTCTGCTGCATGTGGGCCAGGAGGAGAACCAAGGGCTTGCTTGTTAGTGGCCACCAGATCTGCTCTGCTGGAGATCCGTGGATGGGAGCTAGTTGGAGTCCCTGCACCTCTCCTCTTCTCTTCCTTTGGAGAAGGGACCATGCCCGTAACACGAAGGGACAGAGGAATTTCTCTGGCTTGTTCCTGCGGCTCCCTGCTGCAATCAGCCAACACAGCGGGATGCTTTGAGACGTTTGCTGCCATCTATGGCCAATAATAAATAATGCAAAAGGAGCTAGGGAGCTGGTCTCTGGCTGAAGCCTGGGCTTTCCTCAGGGCTGCATCTGTGCAGGGGCACTTTTCAACCATGGGGATGGGTACGGGGAGGCAGGGAGGTGCTGTCTGAAAGAGACTGTCCCTACAGCAATCCCTCCTGCCCTTTCCCGGCCCAGTGACACCATGAAAAACTTGTATCGCGGGATTCTTGGGAGACCAGAGCTCTGCCAGTCGTTTGACTCAGAGCCCACCAGTTATAGTTACTAAGTGCAGAGACAAGAGAGACAGGAACTGTCTGTGACAGTCGGGGAGCTGGGAGTGATGCTGCACAGCTGCCCCGCAGCCAGACGTCTCCTCCAGTAGAGAGGAGCAGCAGATGGACCCATACACACACAGAGATGTGTCCTTCCCACTGCAGAAGGCCTTTGGTTGGTGTTTCTGGTGCCCTTTCTCTCTCTTCCCTTTCTCACCTTGGTGTCTCCGGAGAAGATGCCTGGAGAAGAGCCAGCACTGATTTTTTGGACTGCCTTTGCCTCAGCATCCCCCAAACTTCAGAGAGCTATTTCAAATGTACATGAAAGGTTTGAAGGTGGTGATTTTGCCCTGGCAGGCTTGGCACCAGGCCTTATATCATCTCTACACCCTCTTTGGTTTCCTACCAGATTAGATTATTATTTTTTTTTTTTTTGGGGGGGGGTGTCACAGACTTGGTTTTAATGATCCTGGGATAGTTGAGAGAGGGCTGATTGTTCAGAGCATCTTGCACCTTTACAGCAGCCAGTTAGCACATTTTGCTTTCTCTCTTTGACCCATATAACCAAAAGGGGGGCACAAAGTAGGTCCCTGAGGGTTTCTCAGGCAGCATGGTGGGCACAACCAGCCCCTGGGCAAGGGGACATACATCTAGGTTACAGGCTGGGGCTGCTGGGGATGTGGATCTTCTCACACGTGTTCTCTGAACACTAGGCTGTGTATCCCAGACCAAAACCTGGAGCTGAAGCCTCGCTTCCTCCTCATGACCCCACGTGCCAGATGCAGCTTGATGGAGGTTTGCTTTCTGCTGAAACTCAGAGAAAGAAGTGATCCCAGTGATGACATGGATTTGCTCAAGATCCACCAGGCAGCTTATGATAATGCAATAAACTAAGTGAACGAAGGCCTCACCATTGTCCCCCCTTATGACAAGATGATCTTGCACACCAAAGATCTGCTCCTGCACCATGTTCAGACCTGAGGAGTCACCAGCAGGCAGGGAGGCTGAGCAGTGTGTGCATATATCTGCTGCAGGGACCAGGAGCCTCTGGGGGTTCACTGCTGGTGGCTGAGGCACCGTGAGGCTGTGCCCTTTCCGTGCTGCAAAAAGGGTGGAAACACGAATCCACCCCACTTCATGCAAAACCCAGAGAGGGGCAAAGTCCGTGTTGCACCACACAGTTGACACAAAGGGCTTTTGGTGAGCACACCCATGCAGGGAGCCCTTTGCCCTCCGGGCTGGTGTAGGGGAACCCAAGGACGATACCTGGCACCAGCACAGGAGAGGCACTCACCAGGTGAGGTCTCCACCAGACTAACTGGAGACGTTCAGGTGGGGAAAACAAATACTTCACAACAGGATTGCTTTGATTTACTTTGCAAATCAAAAAAAAAAAAAAGAACCCCAGTTAGGCTGGTGACCTCCTCACTGGTAAGGGGGACTTGTCCATACAGCAACCAAACAGCCCAGTGATGATTCTCCAGCCTGGCTGTCAGCACAGAGGTAGCCACCATCTCCAGCTCCTTTTTTGTTTTCACGACTGCCTTCTCCTGCTGCTGTGACTGGTGCTGTTATCACACAGCCTGGACACTTTGTAATGTGTAAACCTTACACAAAAGGGATGATTTCCTGTGAAACACCCAGAGCCTGTGCAGTGATCGCTGTGTATGGATAATGAGTCTGTGTATGTCTATGTGGGTGTGAGCAGCGTGGCTGAGCACACGATATTGGCTTGTCTGCAGGGTTGTCAGAAATGCACCTATGCTGCTCTGCCAGCAAATGTGCTTTGTGTGCAGCACAACCAGCATCTCTGTGGGCTTTCTAGCTTCCTCCTGAGATACCATCACGGTGCGCGCCAGGGCTCGGAGGAGGTTCTGCTCTTGCATACATGCTTTGTGCCACATTACTGTGCCTTCCCCCTCTCTTCTGCCCCTGCTCAGCCCCTCAAAGCCTAGACCATGCATGTGGGTTTCCACGGGCATGGTCTTCTCCTTGACTACACCCCTCCAATAGAAACACAACTGTGAGATGTGTTAAAGTACTTTACAAAGAGCAGAAACTTGACTACAGCACCTTTCTTAAGAAATTTATCCGACAGATCTGCCTCATTTGCCTCCCTTAGCTAGACATTTCATCCACACGAGTGGATCTCATGGGCTTGTGAGGTAGAACACAGAGCCTTCAGCATGCCTGGAGGGGTCTCCAGAAGACACCCCCATGGCAGCTTGTTGTACAGCTCTTCCCAGCAGGTGGAAAGCCTCTTCCATCACGTACCTGCCCTTCACACACGAGGGACTTGCCAGAGCTGCCCACACCACCAAGTGCAGGTGCTCATCCAGAAGGGTTTCAGAGTCCTTTTCTGAACACGAGTCACTCTGCCCACATCCATGCACCACTCGGGGTGTTTGCATCCCCCCGTGCCCAAAACGAGTTCCTGGCGTGCATGCACCCGCCTGCAAGCATCTGGGAGCTGCACAAGGAGCACGCGGTGCCTCCCTGCCTCCCTCCCTCTCCGCACGGCAGCAGAAAGCATTCCCAGTGTGGATGGCCACTGCTAATGGCCCAGGAATCCTCAATGCAGCTGTTTGTTCTGGCACCAGCGCAGCGAGGTCCTGAAGTCAGTTGAACCGCATCGACTTCCCTGCCAGGGTCAGATTTCAGAGGTATGCGATTGGGGATGCCCCCACTGAATATTTCCAGCACCTGGCCTCCGCCCCCTTCCCCGAGCTTGCCATCACTTCTGCGCGAGGGAAACCTAAGCCTTTTCAACACGGGAGGGAAAGCGCGGCCGCCAGACAAGTGATTTACAGCCCTGCGAAATCCCATCGCCCAGCCAGCCCACGAGCCAACAGTGCTGCTATTGTGACGGCCCCGGCTTGGCGATAGCAGAGGACCCCTGTGCCAGCCCCTCTCCCTCCCTTTCCCCTTCCCCTCCCCACTGCCAGGTCCCGTGGCCCCGTGACCCCCTGACACCCGGGGGACCCATGGGGCAAGGGGGTGTAAATGAGTTCCCTTCTCCACGCAGCACGTATGGATGCGCCTCTCGGAGCCAGCTCCAAGAGGCACCTGGGGTGAAGACACCAGAATGGTGTGGCAGGGTTACCAAGGCCTCCACAGCCCCAAGGATGCACCACAAAACCCTACCCCGCTCTTCTGCCTCTGCTGAGCTCGCCCCATGAGTGAGCCTGCAAGCAGAACATAGCTGGGGGGTGGGACGGGTTCTTCCACAAGCCCTCTGCAGAGCATCCCATGGCAAGGACTCCCACCCATTAACTTCCTGCTGTGTGAAATCCCACGTGCCCAGCTTCACAGCACCTCTGTGGGGCAGGACAGTGAGGTCTGCCCATGCCTGAGACCTCAGAAGAACGGAAAGGTGCTTTGGTGGTGCCCTGATTGGAATTTTAAGGCATCCAGGTGTACCCAGATTGCTAACTCAGCTCAGTCACGTTCTTCAGTCCAGGTGGAATGAATTTGGGCTGTTTAGCCCAAAAATTCAGATGGAGCCCAGTGACAGACCTGGCTGCAGCAAGGAACGTGGTGCAGAATGACATGGCTGTGCAGAACCATTTGTACTGGTGGCAGCCAGCAATGTGAGTGTGTTTCCAGAGCCCATGGGGGACTTTGAACACAGAGATGCCCTGGCTGCCTAGGGAAGACACACGGATGCCAAAGGGCCCCCAGCAGATCCGTGGCAGAGCCAGGTATCAAAATCAGCTCTCTCCACCCCAGCCCACTGACCTGACTTGATGATCAGCATGCAAAGCTCAGCATGAGCTCCAGTAAAGCCAGAGAAGTTCTTGCTGCAAAATGTTGTGGGTGCTAAAAGTTTAAAGGAAGGCTGAACCGATTAAAAAACAAAGGAAAAAAAGCCACTCTGCTCTGGTGAGTCTATGGAAACTAAGCCTTGTTCAGGAAGTCCCTGAACTGTGTATGGCTGGGGTACTGAAAGTAAGCATTACAATATGCTTGACCTGTTACATGCTTCCAAAGCCATCTGCTCTTGGCCACCTACAGAGAAGAGACACGGGAACCTTTGCTCTGAGTTGTAGAGCTCCTCTTCTAAAAATAATAATAATAAAAAAGATTGCGCAGATGAGTCTTCCTGCAGGCTGTTCTGTCGGATTTGGGTTTCCTCTTTTTCCACTGAACTGGGTCAAATCTATCTGGAATATTGCACCAAGCAGGGCAGGAAATTTTTGTGATCTGTGTGTGCTGGGAGGCCCCTAGGAAGGACCGGGTGCTGTTGTGTGAAATGCTGTGTGAACATGGGGAGGACCCTAGTAGGGTTTTCTCTACCTTAGTAAGAGCATCTGAAAGTCTGATGTCTCATCTGAGCTGGTCTGCTTTCTGCCAGCAGAGAGAAGTCGGTGCTGGATGAGGACAGCGCTTGGGAGAGATTTTGACATCTGGGTTTTCCCCCCACAGATATACAGGCTGGGGTGAGCAGCTCAGGTGGAGCAACCCATCTTTTTGACACCTAGAGAGAGGAGAAGTACTGGGGGGTGAAGGACCACAGCCCTCCCACCTGCTCTCCCCTCTGGAGCAAAGCCCCCTTGCTCAGGGCTGAACAGCGGAAGGAAGACCAGGCTGTGACGCACGTGCCTGTCACCCAGGTCCTGGTGCAGACAGAAGGACCTGTTGTCATCTCACAGGAGCAAGATGTTGGCATGGAGAAGTCAGTCTGGTACTGCAGGGGCTATCTGATGGGTTGCAGGATGAGAAAAAAGGATGGGAAAAAAACAAACAAAAAAAAAAAATTGTTTTGTACTGAAGAGAGAGGATTCCCACCAGACACAAGCTGTGGGTGGTGGTTGAGGTCTGAGAGGCTGTGCCTTGCCTCTTCCCTGCATGGCTACCATCTGGACCTGCTCTGGTGGAGCTGCAGGTCCCCACACCACTGCTTGAGGCGATTATGGGCACTTCTCCTTTAGCCATGCACCAGGTGCACAGCCAGGCTGCCCTCCGAGCCGAGTTCAGCCTGAGCTGCTAACTTTGTCGCAGTGTCCGGGCTGCCCACAGGAGTGTGGGAGCTTTCCTGTTTAAAGAAAGCACTTCATGGAGAGTTTGAAGGTGTAATTTAGCCAGCAACTGTAGCAGCCTCTGCAATCATAGCACTCCCTCTGCTTCCTTCTCTTTCCTTGCCCTCCCTGACCTCAGAGGGCCTGTAGTCAGTCCTACTTCAGAAATATTTTATTGACTTCTTAGATATGCACTGAAGAGATTCTTGTCTGCAGATTAGAATCCTGTCACTGGGCAATGATGTTGTTCCATCAGAGCAATGCACTGACAAAGCCCCTGGGATGTCACCAGGAAAACAAGAGACAGCCTCTCTGTGGTGGTGACTCCATGCCTGCTTGTTACAGCGTGAAGAAGGGGGATTGCTGCCAAGGGAGCCAGGGGATTTCTTCCTAATGTGGTCCCTGCCGTGAGATTTATCGCAGCTCCTTTCTGTTAATAGGGAAAGACATGAAGAGCCTGCAGGGCAGGGTGCAGGGAGACTGTCAGTCCAGCTAAAACTGTGTTTTTCAACTCTCATCACTGGAGAGGGGTGTAAGAGTCTCAGAGCATCTCTCTGTCCTGCCTCCAGCAGGGCCTGGACCTTCCCCATGGGGCAGGTGTGAACGGAGAGGGGAGGACCAGGCAGAGGCACAGCCTCAGGTGGGGAGATCTCATCCCTCCCAGAGCCTCCTGTTCAAGTGTTCAGCCTCCCAACCACATCCACCTCTGCAGGGGGGGGTTGATGTCCTAGACATGCCCTGTCCTCCATGCTTTCACATCCCTTTGTGCACGAGACACAGGGAACTTGCCTGGGCTACACCTCCCAAATTAGACTTCCATCACTGCTGACCACATATCCTCTGCTAATTTCACTGGGGGCTGAATCTGATTTCCCACCAAGAGCAATGGAGTTATTTTCCGTCAGTTCACAACCACAAGATGAAGAAGTGCCCTCTCCAAGCCTTTGCTCCAGCCTTCTCAATGCCACAGGAGAAAGGAGACATTGCCCTTGCCTTTGGAGCAGGCTCCAGACACTGGCAAGATCCAGGATGAGGAGGAAAAGAGCTCAAAGCAAGAACCCTGCCAGACTAAGCCTTTCCTATCAAGTCCACCGTGAGACACTTTTGCAGAAGCTCTGCATGAGCTTCAGACCGAAATATTCTGCATTTGCTGAGCAGACTTATTCCCCTGGTCCTTCCCGAATGCCAGCTATGCCATGTGAGTGAGCACTGACCATGTGCTGTGCACCCTGCATACATGCACACGATAGCCTGGTAGCAGACCTGCTTTGGGTGATGTTAAATTGCTCTCTAGGTGCTTCATGAGCAAATAAGGAATCCCACGGGTGGCTGGATGACCATCGCTTTGTGATGGTTGCACACCCATTGGGACAGCATTTGCCCCATTTATTCCTGCAGTTCCCAGAGGCCATTTTCAGAGCCTGGTCTGTTATTATTAGTTTTTATTTTTATTTTTTATTTTAAAGAGCACAGCATAGAAATATCACTGCTGCAAGGCCAATTTCATTTACCAACCTGATGACTTTTACAAGAAAATAGTATTGTCTTTTCCTGCGATTCAGAGAGAAATATATGGTAGCAGGGCTGCCTTTGTTTCCCTCCCTTCTGGGTATCAGCAAATGAGTCTGTCTCTTTCCAGCCTTCTGCCTCTTAGGTGCTTTACACTATTAGATAAACCCACGGTAGAAGGAAAGGAAATTGAATTAAAAATTGATCTGCTCTACCTCTAGGGAGCTCTATGAAAGGCAGAGTCCCAACATTTCCTGGGTAGAGAGGGAGGAAGGAGAAATAATAACCCTTATAAAAAGGAGGAAGAGAGGAGTGGGAGTATCGGACTGAAAAGATACTCAGGTTGCACTGCCTGTGTACTTTAGCAGCTAAACAGGCAGATGGTGGAAATCAGGTCCAGATTCAGAGGATGCAAATTTCCTCATGGATCACCTGCCTCTAGTGCAAGCGGAGGCTGGCCGTGCTCCCTGCCGTGCTCAGGCACCCAGCTCCCCCACGGCCGTGCTCTGCAGTGACATTATGTGCCTACCCAGAAAGTCACGACACGGAGTCTATATAAACACTCTGTAAAACACCACTAATAGAGTAAACACAGCGAAGATTACACAAAGTGATTCGGCTGGCCCGCGCTCGCTGTTTTGCAGGGCTCTGGTGATGCAAAGCAGCTGTCAGCGTGGTCACTGCCATGAACAACCCTCTCCCTTTAGCCAAGCCGTGCACTTGGGTCTGGGCATACTTGGGAGTCTGCTGCGCCGATCGCGCCCTCGATGCACGTAGATGTACGCAGGACGCTGAAGGATGTCTTCAAGATATAGGCATGCTGTGCAAGTGCCTGGCAGCTAGGGGCTGTGAATAAGAAACCCATTGAACCGAAGCCAACTGTGGAGAATGTAATTACACAGTTAAACTCGGAGGCCACTGACAGTTACATAACAAAGAAAACCCGTCCTCGCTGGAGGCAAATCGCTTTTGTTCTGCTTGAGAAAGGAAGGTTTTGTTGACAGCCCAGCTATCTGCTTTCGGACAGGAACACTTAGAAAGAGTCACCCGGGTAAATAACAACTTCTTACTCCATTAGATAGCTCTTCCCAGGGTAAATAAAAACTTCTTACTCCATTAGATAGCTCTTCCCAGGCCGAAGGGCTTTCCTGTCCTGAGGATGGCCATTCTGAGTTGGGCCATTAAAACTGCAAGTCAGCGCATCCTGTCCTCAAATCATCACCATCATCTGTGGAAAAAACCTTCCAGGAGCACATTAAAAATGCAGTGATTCATTTAGGACATGCTGTTTGCTTCCTCCCCTCCTTCCCAGAAAGGCAGCTGCGTGCAGAGGGGGTTGTCTCAGGGTTTCTGAATATTCTGCTCAGGTTTATTTAATTCACCCACTGTTGTGAGGGTGCCAAGAAGGCAGACAAAAATAAACAGGTCTTGGGTATGGAGGGGAAAGTGGAGGTGGTGGGCTAAGTGGTCTTTGGGAAAATCATGGCACCTCTGAAGTGTTAGAAGGATAGGTCTGCTGGGAAGGACCGTGTCCACATTCTTAATTTAATGCAGAATGAGCTCTGTTGTAACTGCTCTGGTGAGGTGCTTGAGCTATTTGAGAAAGTCTCAGCGACCGTCTCTCCCTTTATGAGGCCCTCTGCTCCCCTGTCCTACTATCCTGTGTTAGAAATCTGACATTTAACAAGATTTTCTTTGCTGTAGTCTAAGGTCATTACCTCCTATCCCTGAGGGACATGAGGAGCATTTTTTCTCTTCCTATCACTGTGAAGAAGCCTTTTATGTATTGAAGGCTGTAATCATGTGTCCCCTTGATCTTATCCAGACTAGACGTCTTCTCTCCTCAGCCTCATGGATCATGAGGTCTTGGTTGCTGTTGGACCACCTCGGGACAGAGCCGGGTGTCTCCATGGATGACCTTTGCACTTGCTCTGAGTTTTATGGCTACCAAAGAATGCTGTTATTATTATGCCTGCAGCCAAATTGAAAGATTTCTCCCATATCCAGGATGGAGGATATGGAGCATTCAGAAAGAAGGGATCAATTTCAACCTTGAATCAAGGCAGGCAGCCTAAAAGGTGTAGGATCAGTGGTTTTGAGTCTTTGGTGCCTAGGATATGCCTCGCCGCGTTCTTGCCTTGTTCTGAGGGAGAGTGTGGGGTGTCATTCAGGTACTGGAGGGGTTTCTCCAAGACATAGATGTGCCGTACCTAGTCTGGAAGATGCAGACGGTGAACAAGAAACCCACTGACCTCAGGGCTGCTGCAGTAACTTTATGGCACTTCATGGGCCTTTGGAAACCCAGCCAAGAAGAGGCAACGAGTCATTACCTGCTGGAGTGGGACAAAGTCTCCTCCAGCCAATGTATGAGAAAACATTATTCATGGACTCTGTTATCTAAGAGAGACGAGACTGCAGAGAAACAATGAACCAAAGGGTTGTTTATGGCAGATGCCTAACCTATGAGTCACCAATCTTCTAGTACATACTAAACAACTTGATTGGGGCTGTGCTGACAGGTCCTTGGTAAGCAGTCCCAGGCAAAGCACATCCTCATGGCTTGAGAAGCTCTCAGAAGTCCACTGGGTATTTGCAGGGAGGCAGAAGGATGATATTTAACAGCACTTGGCAGTGCTTGGTTGCAACCACTGTGGAGTGACAATGTGGGACATAGCAAAAGTTACTTCTTGGCAGCTATGAGATGCTCCTCACATGACGTGCAGTTAATTCACGGGATTCATTGCTGCAGGATATGGAGGCACAAAAGACTTGCGAGGACTGAAGGTGTAGCTGGACAAGAGTTTCTCATGGAACAGCAATCCTGAGCTCATGAGTTCAGTGTGTCAGTGGAGTGGACTAGCCTTTGACTCTTTCTCCTGTAGGCAAAGCATTTTTTCTACTTTAAAGACTTTGAGAATTTGCTGGAGCCTTTGAACCCTCATGACTACATCACATTAAACGCTCTGCTTTGTTGCCTGGGAGTTGGCAGGTCTCTGGCCTCTGCCTGAAGGAGCTGTAAAACTATTCTTGGTTATGATATCCTTGATCTACCCTTGTGATACTCTCTAACATTTTGCCTTTGATTCTGGCAAAAGCCACCTGCTTTAGATAAAGGCAGAAGAAATTTTGTAATATACAGCTATTAAATAGTCTTCCATTGGAAGAAACTTCGTCTTGGCCTTTATTTTGGCTAACATTTTGTGCAGAGGAGACTGGCTTATGTCCCAAAGCATCACAGTGTCTATCATTTCCCAAAGAAGTTATCAATGTCATATATTAATGGTACTCTTATCCACTTTTAAGCTCAGATTTGAATCCTTTTTCATTGCTGCCTAGATGAAACGTATGTTGGCAAGGAAATATATATATATATATATATATATATACACACATATATATATACTAGATACTGGGAGGGGGGGATATTTTACTCAAAGGTTACCATAGGCTACCTTTGCTAAAAATTCAAAAGTTCCATAGACATTTTCATGACAAATGGAAGAGACAGGAGACAGTTTTGGAGAAAACACTGTCAGACTACACAAACCCAGCCTATCCCGCTCAGCTGACCAGGAGTCTGAAACAATATCCATAAGCACTCAGCTGTAGGGGCAGAAGGAAGATAGTTATTTCAGGGAGGCTGCTGAAACCACAAAGCTGTTGTGCACAGTTCCTGTTGTAATGACCTCTCAAATCCATTAACTGTGATTCTTTTCACCCCTCCCAACGTTGATTTGCAGTGGAGACAGCAAGAAAGCAGAAAGCTTCTCTGGCCAGACTCCATCCTCTACATGGGTGAGCAGACACTGGGAAACACAAGCCCCCATCCTCATTTCACCCTCCAATCCCCCACAACTACTCTGCTGGTTTCAAGCACTTTTGAACAGGAGCTGGCATAGTCAGTGTGTCGATAAGGTATGCATCTCTGTATACTTCCTCTCTGTCACCCTAAAGAGCCTTCATAACTGAAAGGAAAGCTCCTTCTGAAATGACACACTAGATTCACACAATATATTTTGGAGGGAGAGGACAGGAAGATGTTATTTTTGGCTGCTTGCCTACAGCAGAACTAGCCACCACTCTAAAGCCAATAGATCTATATTAGCGACTCCTGTGGGAGGCACAGGCTAGAGATTTACATCAGTATTTGTAGGACAAACACTTTCTGAGGCCACAGTTAAGAGTCTGTTACTATTATGCTTATCTTTATGAAGGCTTACAGCAAAACAGATCTCTCCTCTGAGGAACTTATGGCCCAGGGCCCAGAAATTAGGGTGTAAAGTTGTTTTGTTGATAATAACTTAGATTTCAGTTAGTACCTCGATGCTTCGAAAGCCAAGCGTAAAAGAACAAGTTGGAAAAAGGATAGAAGAAACAACAACAAAAAAAGGAGCTTCTCCAAGTCATCCTGGAGTGACTGAAAGAAACAGAAATAGCACACAGGTTATTTTGGTGCCGAGCCATTTTCATCCTCAACTACCTGAAGGTTAAGTCTCTTGCCTAGTGTGTACTGTTCAAGGCTCTTCCTGTAGACCACAAAGAAAAGCAGCAACAAACAGCAGGTGAAACAAACTGCCTTTCATGGATGAGAAGAGGTTTCTGATGGTGCTAGTTGGCTCTCTCCTCTGGCTATAGAAGAAACAACAACATGTTGTAAAAATCTAGATAAAATGAGATTAATCCCACCAGCTGGGCTGTGGTTCAGCAGAGGCCAGATGTGGACCCTGTATCAAAACTGTCTGTTAATGGTAGACTTTTGTAATTGTAGACAGGGTTTTAGCTGCCTTTTGCAAACCTCTCATGAGCATCCATGGCTGCCAGTGAAGCTGGGGAGTACAGACTCAAAACAAAGGAGGTAGAGCCTGAGACAGCAGGTACTATTTGTATTCCAGATATTTCAGAAGAGGGTAACAATTCATAGTTTCAGCCATTCTTCAGCATTACATGAAAATGCAGTAAGATGACAAGGACAAGGACTTGCCATGATTTCCTCAGAAGTCCCTGCTCAAGCGGATGTTTTCCTTCTGGTCTTTGGAATTAGTAGGTTTATTTACAATCAGATAAATGGTTGTTTTTCTGGCTTTTTTTTTTTTTTTCCCTCAACAAAACCATATTTTAAAATTCAATTTAAAAACAGAGTTTGATTCGGAGCTTGGTATTCTGGACAGAAATCAAGGATGAAAATTCTCAGCCTCACTGCAGTCTTGGTGGGATTTTTATTAGGAACTGCTGCTTGCACTACTGCAGCAGCTTCAGGTTTAGACTGGGAATGGGAACTGTCCAGAACTTGCTACAGTCTATTCACACAGGCCAAAATCCACCACACGTACCTGAGCTGTCCTAGAGTGAGCCCCTCCAGCTTAGTCAACAGAGAAAGACAGACTCTGCTTGTGAGGAGGGATGCACCCTTTCCAGGCCTCTGTCTTGTTCCACTGACCACAGAGAGGAAAATCCCAAACTGTGCCTTGCCAGAGGCCGTTTAATTGCATACAACAAGGTGTTGAGCTCATACTGATGTCCTACAGTAGCTCACTTGGCCTCCAGCTGCCACTCCTTGGCTTTCTGCTGGTCTTATGCCACATCTACCTGCCCTGGGCAGGTATCTCAGACACTCTTGGGACCTCTAGATAAACACTACCAAGAGGAAGCAGGAATACTAAGAGGAGAAAGCAGCTTCCCAGCTACCACCCTGGGAGATGCTCACACAGCTACGTGCAATACCCGTGACTGCTTAGTGCACGACTGTCTGTGCATTCCCCAGCAATCGCTTGTAGTTCTGGGGCTCTTACTGCGACTGCCATCTTTTACTCATATTCAGTACTCTTAAAAAATAAAAATAAAAAAAATCATTTCCAGAATGCAGGGTTTTGCTCTCTGCCAAGGGGCATTTCCCAAATCAAAACATGCAAACTTCAGCTTCAAGATCTCCCAGCTCTGAAAACCACAAATGCAACAAAAAGAAGAGATCATCCCAAGACACTCAACAAATTAAACCAATTTTCTTTTGAGGCATTTGCAGAACACCTGCTCATGTACAAACAAAGCAAACAGCAGTAATCCCCAGAGGAGTGAAAATCCAAATTTTTATTTTCTTTTATTTTGCCCTGACGCTTTTCTCCACCACACAGGGACTGGCCAGATGATGAGAGTAAAAACCAGCAAAAGAGCTTTCCCTTTTGGTAACCCCCCAAGCTCTTTAGAGGCCTACTTTGTCATCTCCTTGCAGAGGATGACTTACTGAAGGACACGTGGGAAGAAGATAATAGTATTTTCTTACCTATAAACCCCTATTCTTCAAAACCATTGGGTGGCTAGCTGTGTAACAGGACTGCAAGTTCTCACTGCTTTATCTGATGTTTTTTTTAAATCTGGTTTTCTTTGAGCCTGAACTTCTAGAGTCATGTGTTGGTGGGCACAGCTTGCACTTAAAATGAAGGCAAGCATTTACCCTGCATGGCAGCAAAGAGAAGCTGGAGATGATTATCTCTGGAGTGCCAGAATAAGAGGAGTAAAGGGAAAAGAAATATAAAACTTCCCCTTTTTGAAAATCTCATGAATTTTGAAAATATTGCGCACCTATAATATTCAAATGGGTTCCTAAACAAGGTATCCCTTCACAGCAGCACGGGCTGCTACCTGCAGCTCTCTTTCATTATGAGTAGCAAGAGATGAGCATTGCACCGCAGAGTCTGAAGAGCATTTTTCTGCATGGTAGAGGGGAAAAGACTTACGAGGCCAATTGTTGGCATCAAGCAGAAACATAAATTCAGAGCATGCAGCGCTCATGGAAACCAGGAAGCTTTTGAGAACATCCTGCTGATGTCTCTAACCACGACTCCACAAACACAATAAAATTATTGTCTTAGAAAAAGGGAGGATGGCCTAGAGCCCACCCTGGTCAAAAGATGCAACAATAAAACTGCAAGAACAGAAATAGGTAATGAACAACAACAACAAAAAATAACACACAAAAAAAAAAGAGGAAAGTTTGCTTTTAGAAGGATGCAGTGCTGAGCCAACAGGCTTGGACTTTGCCTTGGTAGAGCTGCCTGACCTCCGGTTTGGACCTCCTGGACCACAGGCAGAAGTAGCTTGTGTCAGTCAGCACTGCTGGTGTCTGGCAGATGGATGTGGGGTCTCCTGAGGGCTGTTCTGCCTCTCTCCTACCCAGGGATTCAGCTCGCCTCGCTGTAGATATCCACAGGATCGTGAGCTCACCCTCTGGGCTCTCCCAACCGTAGGACAGGAATCAGCCATGTCATGGTGACTTATCTGCTCCCCTTCAGGTGTGTGGTGGAGCACCTCTCTTCTTGCTGGATCGTTGCCTCCTACAGAGGAAATCTGGACTCCTTCCCTCCCTTGGAGACGGAAAATTGGCCTCCAATAGTTGAGATCCATCTCATCTTAATTCCAGTCAAGCCTGGCAGCAGCATGCTCAGTTGCCCCATGCTTGCAGTAGGGACTCTTGCCTCTCTCCAGACAGCAGAGAGACAGACACACCTTTGCGTAGCCAAAACATCCCCACAAATACCTCAGAGCATGCTTAGGTGGTGGTCGCAAGCACAGACCCCTCTCTCCTTACACTCTCTACTTCCCCACCCCTGTGCGTTTGCAGCGTGGTGTTCTGGCCCATTTCCCACCCTGGGATGGCCTGAGCTGGAGATGTCTGGGCCAAACCTCCTACAGGGGCTCTCCTCTTTTGTGTTATCAGGGGTGGGAGGGTGAGAACTCGGCAGCAGGGGACCACAACATGCTTCTCTGAGGGCAGTCCCCAGATGCAGTCGCACTTTGGCTCGTCCCCCATCACTGCGTGACTTCCATAGCAAAAGATCTTCTCCCATCCGTGAGCTCACCTGCGGTGTCCTGTCATGCACGGGGAGAAACCAGCATGGAAAGCTCTGCAAAGGACCCGACCCTTAACCCCTGACAGCTCCCTGAGGACTTTTTAGCACCTGAAAGGCAGAGGCAGCAGGGTGCCCCTTTCACACAGCCCCCTCCTGGGGAAGCAAAGCAGCCTCGCTCACGGGAACAATGAAAGGGCCTTGTCTTCTCTGCCCTCACCTTCCCAGGAACAGGAATCTCATTGATTTATCTCCCAAGCTCCCTGCCCAGCCGTAGGGCCCTGCTTTCCCTGCCTTCCACTTTGCAGGCTCTCATACCCCTAATTTCTTGCCAGCGCTTGTGGGAAGGGATGTGCAGCAAGCTTCGTGCACAGAGGGTGGAAAACGGAAAGGCAAAGCATCGACAGGCAGGTTATAAAGCAGGCAGCCCTCTCTGCTTGCACGCATGCAGGCAAAGGGACCACAAAACCCACGGAGAGGGTCGGTCTTTCTTTCTTTCTTTCTTTCTTTTTTTTCTTTCTTTCTTTCTTTCTTTCTTTCTTTCTTTCTTTCTTTCTTTCTTTCTTTCTTTCTTTCTTTCTTTCTTTCTTTCTTTCTTTCTTTTTTCTTTCTTTTTTCTTTCTTTCTTTCTTTCTTTCTTTCTTTCTTTCTTTCTTTCTTTCTTTCTCTCTCTCTTTCTCTCTCTCTCTTTCTTCTTTCTTTCTTTCTTTCTTTCTTTCTTTCTTTCTTTCTTTCTTTCTTTCTTTCTTTCTTTTTTCTTTTCTTTCTTTCTTTCTCTCTCTCTCTCTCTCTCTCTCCCTTTCTCTCTCTCCCTTTCTCCCTTTCTTTCATTTTCTTTCTCTGTCTCTTTCTTTTTCTTCCTATTTTTTTTCCCTCTTCCCTTCATCTTTCCCCTCCCGCCCCCATCAGCCCTTGCCCATCCCCGTCCCTCCCGGCACCATGCCTCCTGGAACGTCGCAGCACTGCTCTTTCATGAGCAGTGTGTGGTATTATGACTCCGGCGATGCTGAGCCCTGCCAGCACGCCTCAAACCACAGGTATCTGACCCCGTCCCAATCCCCATAATACTGATTAATGTCCCGATTCACCACCCGATAGGGCCGGCACCGTCTGTGGCCGAGGCAGAACACCACCCCGCTCCTCACGCTCTCTCCTCCTCCCTGCAGACCCCTCTCCCTTTGCTCAGGGACGGGGGGATCCGTTCCAAAAAAATCCCACCCCGTGGCAACCGCGGGCAGGGAGCGCGGGAGCTGCCAGCGGCGCCGGGAGCCGTGCGAGCCGGGGTGCAGTTACAACAAGGCCAGCTCTGTGATTACGGCACATTAAGCCCTCAGTGCGGTGCAGGCTGCTCTGGGGCATGACGTCCTCCTCGCTCCAGCCGGTCAGCTCCGGCATCCTCCCTTCCTTCTGCTCTCCCCTTCGGCTGGGACGGGGAGGGAGCCCAGAGGAGGGACGCTGGAAGGCTCTAGGTGGTGCTCACCTGGAGCCAGGGGCAGCCATGGTCTTGGAGGTGTGGGGGGAGAACAGTGGGGAGAAAAGCTTTGGTGGTAGGAGGACTGGTCCCCAGAGCGAGAAGCGCAGGCTGCAACCCACTGCAAGTGGACCTGAGGCCAAATAAACCCTGGAGGGCGTTGCAAGGGATGTCTGTGCATTTTCCTGCAGGGATAAAGGCATCCCCGTGCTCCAGGAGCTGGCAGCTGCAGTCCCAACAAAGCCCGTTTCAGGGTTGTGGATGCCTCGGATGTGGCTGTAGCAGGGACTGAGCTGTGCACCCGTGGATTGGGACCTGCTGCAGCGTGGGACCGCTGCCCATGGGGCCACACTCATCAGCTAGTCCTGCATGAGGAAATAAACCCACTGGGTCCCATTCTCTGTCCCCTTTGACTACATTCATATCCATATGGCTACTATATAATTTTCCCAGAGCAGCGTGATCTCATCCAAAGCACCTCTTACAGACCATGGCACACCTGAAATATGTTATATATATATATATAATGTAATATATATATTACATTTATATATAAATATATATGCCAGGGAGCATGCTGGCAGTGAAACAGCACGGATGACTGAAGGGCAGCACTTCAGCCCTGGCCTGCCTATTTTTGCTTACTAGTGAAGGCAAAGCCCCATCAGCTGGGAATTTCTCTGAAAAGTGCCAAAGTCTTGTCTATCCCCTCTTGTCTGGCCTTTTCCCTGGGCTGGAGGAGCAGCCTTGGTCCTCACTGCCTCCTCTCCCTTGGCTGGTTCAGAAAGAGCCTCTTGCCCTATCAAATGCATTGTCAGCCCCTGGGACAGGACATATCACTGCCTGCTGCCCTTCTCCAGGGTTCAAATATCAACCCAAGGCTTTAAGCAAAAGCCCCGGACCTTCCTGCAAAGTGGTCATATCTCCTGTTATCTCATGTCCTGTCTCCACTAAAAATATCCTTCTGTAGCCAGGGTTGTCAGCGTTGCCTCCTTGGGCACCATCGGTTTCCAGGTGATTTGCAGGAGGTGTGGGACCTGTTCCAGTGGCTGCCAAGCCTGCAGCAGTGTCTTCCCAGCACTGCAGCACCGTGGCTGGAAGAAGAGATGCTAATGCTGGGGTTTTAGTGGATCAGATAACCCTCTCTTCCCAATTCCTCCTGCTTTGCATTGTCCTGAGGGCTTCTTGGGAAACATGGGCTTCCTGACCTGATACCTTTGGAGGCACAAACTATGTCTTTGCCTTGTCTGTTCTCTACAAGGTGTTAACTCTGAACCCTAAAGAAATACTTCCTAATGTAGTTATTCTGCCATTTGATTTTAGATGTCCATTTTGGCAGCTGGGGGCTTAGGGCCAGCAGTAGGGTAAGGAACAACAGTGTTGCCAAATGGCAAAGGGGAAAGTGCTGAGCAAGGAAACCCAGAATAGAAGCAAAGGCTACTGTCACAACAGTGAGACAACGTGTACTGAGTTCATTTGGTGGACCAGTAGTGTTGATAACAAGGCTGGTACTGCCGGCAGAGTATATAGGAACTAGGAACTAGTTTGGGAAAGGAGCTGGATGCCCAAGTTTGCTAGGTCTCTGTGCACACCCTATGGGCTCTCACCCAGCAACTCCACTGATGTGCTATCATGCAAATTTGGCTGCGTTGCAATCACAGGAGGGGTGTTGATTCACCTCCATGTCAGCAGAAACAGGAAAACTGCTGAACAAAAGGATGCAGGGATCCACCTGGGCAGTGTGTGAGGGCTGGGCTGTCTGCTCCTGCTTCACCTCACACTTCTCCTCCACCCAGCGCTGTTCGTGGGCTGGCAGTCAGTTGACCCCTTGGCTCAGCCATCATTCTGCTTATCTGGGTAACTGAGAGTCCTTATCACCCCGGGAAGTGCTGAGTCAGGTCAGCCCAGCACATGCCCGCACCGACCCCTATGGAGATCCTCTTTGCGTGCAGACTTGTTGGCACAGAACCAGGGCCGGATCCTCATCAGGGGGAAAGGCGAGGATTGATGCTGTTCCATTTTCACCAGCTGAAGCACTCTCCCCTTCCCCCGCTCCTGCAGAAACCTGAGTCATCTTTTGCTGATGACAGAGTAAATTAGGAGTGCACATTAGCTGTGACTTTGAATGGCCTAATTTCCCATTTACAGCCCTACAAAATACACACAAAAGGCACCTTAAGTTCAATTTGTTGACCGCACTGAGGCTGTCAATGACACTAAGGAATGCTAGGACAAAATCAGTATTAAAAGTGAGTTAGGAGAGAAGAAAAAGCAATCATCTATTGTACAGTCTGCTTGAAACACTGATGACAAATTTGCTCAAATCTCCTAGATTCAGACATCGCGATTTGGCGTCTTTTAAGAAATGACCCAAATCAACCACTGAATTCAGCCCCATCCTGTTGTTTGAAATAAATCCAGCCTGCCAGCGTGCCTATCATCCTTCCCTACCGCCACCAGAGCCAGAAACAAAAATGACGCTCCCTCCCTTCGAGATATCCCCCAAATTGCTCATGTTTAAACGCTTTCAAAAAGGCATTCATTGCACAAGGCAGCGAGCCACAAAAGAAGCTACTGAAGCATGGCTTAGCATGGTTTGGAGAAGCATGTGGAAAGTGGGGGCTTGTCATCCGACCCAGATCTCTCGGCTTGCAGGATCCTGTCCCTTCCCGTCCAGAGGCAACCCAGGGTCAGGAGGTACCAGCATGTGCTGGCTGGGCTCCTCCGATTCACCCTCTGGCTCCCTTCCTATTTCCCTGCAGCGACGCTGATTGGCATCAGATGAGATTCTCTTGGTCCTTCGGCACTCTACAGGAACACCACTGATTTATGCCAGCAGAAGGCTCTGGCCCCTTGAGCTTTGTGGTTTCTGTGATGAGGTTAAGGCAAATCGCAGAGAAAATCTGATCCCAGGAATGAAGCAAAAAAACAACAAACACACTTCATTGTGGTGGTGAAAGGCTGACAGAGAAACACCAGGCATGGTGGGAAATGAATTAGGGATGAAGCTGGTGCTCTGCAGTGGGATCATATGATGGCATGCTCCAAGACTGCTTAACAAAGCTGCAGCATGAGTCAGAGCCATGCAGTTGCACCCCCACACCCACTCGCACGTATGTGCACACATAACAGTTTTGCACCAGACCCCACGTCTCCACCAGCTGAGGAAATGAGACCTCCTGGCCCACCCAGCATCTTTGGGGTGCAGTCACAGATGCTCTGAGGCGGGATGCTCTGTGGCTGAGTGGGTCCTTGAGGATGTGGGGTGTCTCGGAGATGTATGAGTACACATCACTGACATCTAAAGCCAGGCAAAGGAAACCAACCGCATCCTGCTTTGTTCCATCCAGTGGCTAGCTTGGGTAAATGCTTCTGCATCACCCACAGCCCTGATAATTTAGCACAAGTGAAAACAAGCCATGTCTGCATTAGATATAGTGCATCAGACCCTCTGAATACCTACAGGCTATGTTTTAGTGAGCATGGGTATTTAGACTGGGAAATCTTTTCTACCTCTTGCTTACAGAACCATCTCTCTCTCTCTATTTTTCTCTGGGAAGAACGATAACAATAAACCATATTTCCAAATGCACAGACTCTACCCGCACTCCCCACAAATCCTCTGTCCTTGTACTGCATATACAGAACAAGAAATGCCTGAAAGCATACAGAGATTAAATGGGAGAGCTAAGTCGCAACTCCTGGTCTCATCTCCTTACTGAAGAGGTCATTTCTGAGCAAACAATTCATTTAGCATAACCTCAAGAGCACTGGAAGAAAGCACAGGCTCAGAGAAAGCCTTGGAGATGCAAACTCTGAAAGGCACAAAGCCCTCATAAGCTGATGGCTCTTGACAAGCCAACAACACAAGGTTTTGAAGTTGTATGCATTGGTCACCTCTTAGCAGTTCAGCCTCTTACAAGCTCTCTCCCACTTTCGTTTTAAAAAGAAATTTCCTGTATTTTACTGAGCTGAGGGAGATTGCAAACCATGAAATGGATACGCTGCATAATGTTGCTTTATTGATCTTACTCGTTGAGTGCGGCCAGGAGAAACAGGTCATTTCCTTGCAAACACTCGCCATAGCCATTGTCTCAAAGCTATTTTAACTCCAACTGCTCAGTGTCTGAGAGGAAAAGTGGTTTGGGATGCAGCAGTCAAAAAGAAAGTCAAGGTAACATTGAAATACGGCAGAGGTTTAGACAATAAAATTGGGGTAGATGGAAATAGCACGCAAAGTTCCTGGAAATCAGCCCACCGAGTTTTGAAATTCGATTTGCACTTTTGGAAAACCAAAAAGGCTACTGGTGATTTGTTCCTGGAGGAGGTTGGGCATTTCCTAAAGTGTTTTGATCCACAGGATCAGCAGTCCTGTGTGCCTGCTAGGTTGGTCAAACAATTGGTTTTCTTTCCTGCATTGCCTCTTAAGAGGTCAAAGACAGCGACAGAAATGACAGAGCAGCGTGCAGTCATGGTGGGGAGATGTGGAAGGGGAAAAGCATGGAATAGGAAAAGGTGAACAAGGACGGGTTCAAACCATGCTCCCAGGTCCATCAGTCCCAGAATTCCTGGGCAGAGCAAGGCGAAGTTGTCCCCGGCTTCTGAAAACCTTCTTCCTAACCTGAATTAGGAAATGTCCCCCTGCACCTCTGCTACTGCCACCGTTCCTTGGCTTAGCATGCAGGATGGGCCCCAGGGTGCTGCGCTTCCTTGAGTGCCCAAGGTGTATAAAGCAGGTGAATGAAGAAGGCAATGAAATGAGGATTAAATGACTTACTAATGGTCCTAAACAGCGTCCCCAAAGACCCCACTGGACCTCAGTTAATTGATCATTTGTCTTCCACTACAAGTCCAAGGATGCTAGGTCCCTGCCATCTCCTTTGTACCTTAGCCCTTGGCAAACATAAGCTAAGTTTTGCAAACCATTCACTTTCCTGTTAAAAAATACAGAAAAGGAAAATAAATAAATAAATAAATAAATAAATAAAAACAAAGCAAAAAAACAACAACATGTAGGTCCCAAGCCAAAGTTCAGTGAAGGTTTTCTCAGGACACCCAGTGACTTTCAAACTGCCGATACAGACACGACTGAGGCTGCTTCTTGCTCTCCATGTGACAAGACCAAGCAAATAAATACGCTGAAGTGCCTGGAGAGAGGGGAAGGGAGGCTGAAGTAAAGATAACATCGAGGAACCCTGATTAACAGCAGGGCAGCCATGTGAAAAGCGAGATAACCAGCCTGCCCTAGGTGCTGAGACAGCAACTCCTATACCCAGACACCGATCTACGGGGGGTTCTTCAGGAGGCCAGGTCTCCCCTCGATGAGCTGCCCTTATCTGATGGACAGCTAATACTCGAGGTCGTTACGGTGGAAAGCCTCGAAGAGACCAAACTGCTGTGGACTTTGAAGGCTCATTTTTCTGCACGTCGGCTGGGTCAGGGAGGTGGGCTAGGGCAGGGCGGCCGTGCTGCACCAGGCCACCTCCTCTGCCCGCGAAGCTGAGCAGCACAACACACCTCATGTCTCCGAGCCTAAAATCATTTTTCCCAAAAAAAAGAGAATGTTGTCACTTCTGGTCCCCCTGACCTGTGCTACCCTGAGCCATCACTTGGGACCATTACCTGGAGGAGAGCTCATCTGCTCAGGTGAAAACTCTGCCCAGAACTGTGCTTGTGATTCAACGGTCTGGTAGGGGACAGAGGTGGGATGGAGCCTACACTGAGTGTGGCTCACCTCGCTGGGTGTGCATGAATTGCCGAGGAGCAGCAGGTACAACAGGGCTCGTGGCAGCCCTGGGATGTACTGTGGGTCTGCTAGATGGAGGATGCAATGGGCTCTGCACCAGAGCAGGATGGTTACACACGTGGTGTCAGGGTGAAGCTGCTCACATCGCTGCTCTCCTCTACTCCCCCTTCTCCCTTCTGCTCCCCACCTGTGTGCCCTGACCTCTCCCTTGTGTGTACCAGGAGCTCATCCAAACCTTTTAATGTGCAGACTCCATTCACTGACCCAGCAACAAACCTTCTCCTACATTTATTTCCTTTTTTCTTCCATCCCGGTTTAATTTTCGTGCCAGCTCAGTTCAACCATCTCATGGAGAAGGAGGTAGAGTTGCAGGTAGGTGGGACCGCACCTTTCCGAGCAGATTTATTGGGTTACTTGGTGTGTGTCACAGCACCAGGCAAACGCCTCCCTGCTCCCTGTCCCCTGGGTCCCCTCCAGCCTGCCTGTCCTCAGAAATATAGGGCTGCCCCAGCAGGAGAGGAGAAATGAATTCCTTCCCTTGACTTCACCCCACCCCAGCTACAATACTTGAAATATTTAGCTCTCGCCCAGCGATAGCACAGTCCCTGCCTTGCTGAAATGCCTTGAGCCAGGGACTCTGGAGGGGTGAGAGGGAAAAGGGGCAGAGAAGTCTGCTTTCTGCCTTGCTGGATAAAGGGAAATATGTGTAGGCAGAAAGACAGGCCAGCCTTACAGAAGATTTCAACAACTGAACCATCGCCTGACTGCTGTCAGGGGGATTTATGTAATGGAAGGATCAAAGTACGGCCTGATAAGAGGGTGCCATCCATCCAAAATTTTCCATTCTTGAATATTAATTTTCTGGAAGTCAAGCCAAGCTGGGTCTCCGTAGGGAAAAGAGAACCATAAAACACAGAGCACCTCTACCCACTGGCAAGGGTCAGCCTGGCCCCATTGGAAATATCAGTATTAGTGTCAAGCCAGGCACAGCACGAATGAATTTGTGTGTTTTTTTTCCCATGACACATGACAAGAGAGCTCAGGATCAGACCCAGTCAGGTATTCTGCTGGCTGTATTTCAGCTCCAGGAGTGATTTTTTCACTGCTGGGACAGCCCTGTGGAAGGTGCAGCACAAAGATCACCTTGATGACACTGGTTCCTGCAAGACCAGCCGAAGCTCAAGGTGTTATCGGGTGAGAGATTCACATGATGTTAAAACATCCACGTGGGTACAGAGGGAGACAGAGGAATGTGTTGGGGCAAAGTACCTTATCTTTAATGCAGGCTGATCCTGTTGAGGTCTTCGTTTCAGCTAGGGGCAAAGGGGATGGGAGGGATGAGAGCCCAAAAGGCCAGAGAGCAGGGCAGGCTGGTGGGCACACAAATACGTGCTGGGCTTCATCGCCCTCTTGCAGCGGTGTGGGATGAGGATGAGGATGACACGGAGCACTTTCTGGGAAGGATCTGGATCTGCTCTTCCCTCCACCTCTTTGTTAGGCATGAGGCAAATGCAGCCACTGCAGGGATCAGCTGGGGCCAGAAGCCAGCGCGAGCTCTGCCACCGGCCCGGGGAGCAGGATGTCACCTCTTCTATCTTTCAATGTCACTAGAGGGGCTTTACCACCTCACCCCATGCTGTTGGAAGCTGGCAACCTATAGCTGGGATTTAGGGCATTCAGCGTGGTCAATTCCACTCACTGGTCAGTTTACCCTAAAAATCTATATATAAAAAAAAAAAAATCACGACTTTAGCCTCTTTCCAAGCAGAAAACCCTTTGCTTTCTATTCTCTGCTCATGGGCCAGTGGGGAGGATCCCGACTTTTATTTTTGGCCAGGATATGAGTTAGATAATTTTTTTTTTCACTTTTAGTCTGACTCCTGAGAAACCAAAGCATGATGAGTGCGTGTCTGTGCCCCAAATAACTGCAAAGCAGGGACTGATTTCAGCTGCCTTTCCTCGGGGGCTGAGCAGCACGTTCCCAAGCACATCCCCACGGAGGAAAAGCCTTCAGCTTGCACCTTGCACCCAGACTGAGTCCTACATTGGTGCGGCCAAGAAAGGAGCTGATGGATGCAGAGCTATGGGATGGCTCGTGCTGTCGTGGCAGCGATCTCAGCATCATTTTGCCCAGGGACCTGGGTGCACAAGGACTGCTCGGTGGTGGCGGGGGCAGCAGCTGTCCCTGCCGGGGCTGTCTGGAGCAGGGTACCTCTGGCTGGGACTGCAGACGCACCGCCCTCGCCGGGATAATCCTGCTGATCCCTAAGCACCGCTTCGGGGCTATTTCGAGGAGGTCAGAAACCAAACAACAACTGCCTGGACCTAAAAGGCGCACCTCGGGTTTCATTTCCTCCAGCCTTGACCCTCTGTGCACGTACTTGCCCTGTTGCTTTCCAAGCAGCAATCGCGCACACCAAGCCCAGTCTGCTCAGGTCGGACTCGTCACTGGGCAGCTGAACAGTTTTGGCTCGCATGGGATGAAATCACAGCCCCTGCATTACCCCAACGCAGAGGCTTGTTTGCTTTATATTTTGCAGTCAAGTCTTTTATAATCCAGGGATATCTGCTAATCCTAAAGTACAATAACAAAATTTGTATCTTTCATAAATACGCAGGGCAGGGATGGGCACGCTCCCAAGCATGTGTGGAGAAAAGAACATTTCAGACATTGTTTCCTTGCACTCGGAGGCTGCCTTTATTTAATGAAGTTAGACAGCTAGTTGGGATTTGCAGGATCCCTATATAGGATTATTTTATTTTTATTATTTTTTTTATTATTGGCTGCATTCTGAGGCAGAATAAGATTATCTTTCCCTTCCAGCTATGAACTATTCCACTTCAAATCCTTCCCTTTTCCAGATCCATTGCGAGGTGGTTCTGATCAGAGGAACAACAAAGAATAAATCAAACATCGATCAGCACCTCCTTAATGCAGCGGCTTTGCCCCTGAGCACTGGGTTCTCGGCTGCTTGGTGACAGGAGCGTCACCAGTGCGAACCAGGAGAGTTTTTCTCCTTTACACCAGACCCTCCTGCTGGAGATTAATGCCACACAGCTTCCTTGGGAATCGGGGCTGGGACCCTCCTGAAGATGACCTGGCTGAGCTTGTCCCCGTTTTGGGTGATGCCTGCAAGAAAGGGTTCCCCATCCCTGTCTGACACCCCCTGAGTTTCCAGGGGAGCACTCCAGCTTCTCTGCAAAACCAGAGGGAAGCTTCAGCTTTGCCCAGACGGAGGGGCCAGGACTGGGGAACCGCCGACTACAGCGGTCAGATGGGCTGGAGCCCATCCTGCCGGCCAAGCGCAGCCCCTGAAGGCTCAGCACCCCCAGCCCCACTCCCAGCACCACGGAAAGGCAAGGCTTCTTGCCTCCTGCCCCCACTCCACACCCCACCTGCACCCACTATCTCTGGTCGTACAGATCTCTGCAGCTGGCTCAGGCTGTTACCCATATCCTAAAACTGAGTTATTCCAACCCAAATCCTGCAGCGGGATCTGGGCAGGACAGTGCCTTGATTATTATTATTTTTAATTATTCTGCAGAACATCTCCGCCAATGATAACCCGGCTTAGACTGGCACAGGACGAAACCAAGTGAAAACTGAACAGATCAGCAGAGCGAACCATGAGGGTACGGGCTGGGAGGTGGGACGTGGGGAGGCTTTCCTGCAAGCAGCTCTGGCAGCGCTTTTCTGATAAAAACACGGTGCCCACATCTTAACTCCTCCCGCGCCCCGCCGATGTCGGACCCACTTTTAAAGCTCCTTTTGCACACCTCATCTTTTCAAGCCCGTATCTGCAGGGCTGTCTGGCTCGGGTTAATCTGTCTTCCCTGGCCCTTCGACAAAATAGAAGAATTAACCCAAATTTCCTTTCTCAGCACGAAGGTTTGAGGCGCAAAGCACTGCGTTGATAAACTAATCCCCGCTGCTGTTTAAGCAGGTGTCGATTGGGAATATTCCCAGGGAAAGGCAGGGAGACTTCCCCAGATTTCCAGGGGATCTGGAGGAGAGCAGAGGTCCAAAGCAGCCATCTGAAGCCCTCGGCTGCCCTGAACCTCTCAGCTGCCCCATTAAAGCCCAGGACCAGACGCTGGTCTCGCTATGGCTTTGGTGTGGCTGCAGGCTCACAGAGGACCACGACTGGTACACAATCAGTGGTTCCTCCCCAAAAGAGAGATCACAGAGCTAAAGGTGGGTGAGAGGGACACATCTAACCCCGAGAGGACCCACTCCCGCAGCACTTTAACGTGTGCTGATTTCCCCCCCCCCCATGCCTTAGAGTTAACGCGGGGACACGCAGCCTGCACCCTGCCGGGCAGGGATTCAGCTGCCGGCCTCCTGCCCCATGATGTACCGGCACGGACGATGAAAGAAACCATTTCCCACCCCTGCTCCAGCGCTCCTGCCACAAACGGTGCTTTTCTTGCCACCCTCGCCTGCTGACAAAAGGAGCAGCGGGAGTGATAGCTTCAGATTTAGGAGGTATGGTGACCCATTTGCGCTTCGCCAACACGGGGACGCGAAGCGACCGAGCAGCGAGCAGCCCAGCAGTCGGGGCCACGGCTCTCCTGCCTCGGGTCCTCCAGCCTCGGGCAGCTGGGCTATGCCCTGAAGCTCCGCGTGGCTTCTGCCTCTGTCTGGGGGGATCCTCCTGACTCAAGCAGGACTTTGCTTGGCTCTGCCATGGGAGCAAAGACCTGGTACTGCTTTTAGCCCAGCCCAAAGCTGCCAGGGAGCCTGTCTCTAAATTAAGCCCTTGCATCCCTCTCCTTCTGCGGTTATCCTCACTGATTTTTCACTTGCTGCTTGTAGGAGAGATGCGTTAGGTGGCTTTTATTGGTGGCAGCACATAAAACACGCAGACCTGCCAGGCAAACATCAAGCGTGTATACAGCCTTTCTTCCAGCGCAACAACTGAGACGTCACTGGGCTGAAACACGCACTCGATACCATAGAGTGTTTTTAAAGTTCATTTAAAAATCAAGTCAGTTTGGGAAAGAAATTTAAAAAATGAAGCTCTAGGCACCTTGCAAGTTGTTCCCTGCCTCGCAAGCGGTTGTGCGGTGGGATGACATGGGTCTGGCCGCCTTGCTCTGCCTAAGCGGGTGCTGGAAGGGATGCAGGATATCTCGGTAGCCCCTGGATTTCCAGGGCAACTTTTCAAACACCTGAGCAACTTTTTTGTCTGTCGGTGGCAGGTTTGCAAAGCAAGGGAAGTGTCTGAAAGGTGCATGTCAGCCTGGGCCTAATTAAACCTAATGGGCTTTCTAGTGGAGCCGTTCCCGGTTGATGCCCAGGTCCGGCTCCCCCCGAGCTGGGGCACGGGGTGCTCTCAGCAGCTCCGTCCATGAGCAAAGCACAGAGCCTGGGATCTGAACAGGTCTGTTCTGATGGGGTGTGAAAAATAAAGCACACACGGGAGATAGGAGACAGCTGAGACGCGGTTCTCTGGTCCTCTGCACCTTCTGGAGGTACTGGGATGTACTGGGAGAGGGACCAAAGCGGGAATGGGACTGGTGGTAGGCTGTGAAAGCTTGCCTGTCTTTTCTGGATACTGAAGTTTTCCCAGCTCCAATCTGGCTGTTTCAAGAACCGGTACCAACAGAGACAAGGATGCTAACAGGAGTTTGGTGCAGCAGGGCTGTGCGGTGGGGGCAGCAGGTGCTACAGGACCTACAGAGCCTGTTAGGATGCAGCCCTGGAGCCGGCTGTGGGCACGGGGATGCTAAGAACATGGGATAAACCTCAACTCTCACTAGAAATTCAGTGAACCCACAGTTTCTTCCCCCCAGCATCCCCCAGTTTTCTCTGCTCTTTGAAAGGTTTATTTATGCTTAGAGGTAGACCAGGACAGGGATGGACTGCAACAGCGGTTGTTTCTGAGGGGCTCTTTCTTTTCATTTACTGGTGAGGTCTTTTCATCCAGCATGATGCTGGAAACGTGGGGGAAATCCCTCCCTGCCAGCCCTGCACAAGGTCCCAGGTAGTTCCTACCAAACCCAGGAGAACGGGCCCAGTGTGACAGTCCCTGGAGGGGCAGAGGGGACCTGGATGGAGCTGGGGTCGGGGGCAGCCGACTCCTTTCCCAGCACATCTCCATCCCCTGGGGGAAGCAGACACCGCTTTAGGTGGTGACCGTGCCACTTGCTGCACCAGAAGGCACTGAGGGACGGCGGCGGTGGTGGTGGTGATGCCAGGGATGCAGAAAGCAAGCAAAACGCACGTCAAAGCTGCGTGCGCAGCAAAGAGTTAATATCTGGTGGCTCATTCTGGGTGACATCTGCCTTCGCTTCTGCAGAAGGACCCTGGTGACCACCCGGGGTTGCAAAGGGGGTCTGCAGACCTTATCCCGTTCCCCATCAAGGCGGTCTGGGCAGCCCGCAGCCCTGCTGGCCACCTCTGCCTCCCTCTGTCAAGGTTTTCTGCCTCTGCGTGTGGAGGAACAGGTGAAAGCAGAGCCAGGTAGCAAAGGGTTAATACTACTTTCGTGCTCCTGAGTGTAAACTGTCTGCAGTCCCCGTGCTCTGAGGTCCTCTCCAGGAGTAATCCTGGAGAGGAAGGCACTGTTTTGCTGAGATTAAGCAGATCTGCAGATTAAGAAAATCAAATTAAAATTAATATATTTTTTTTTGGGGGGGGGAGGGGGAGAAAAAGAAAAATTGCCCTTTCCTGGGAGGTGTCTTTTGAATTATCCCTGCAAACGCTTTCCCCAGAGCCCTGTCAAACTGCACGCGTTGCTGTCCGGAGGGGTTTAAAAGTGATTCAAACTCCTCGGGAAGCACAGACATTTTAATTCCATCTGGTGCAGCCACTGAGCCCAGCTGCGCGCGGTCTGCCAGCGCAAGGAGCCACCGGCCCCAAGAGCTGGGGCTCTGCCTTCTGAATCCCTTCTGAAGCCCTGAAGCCCTTCTGAAGCCCTGAAGCCCTGCTGCAGCAAAAGGCTCGTCCGGAACGCGAAGGGAAAAGATCGAGGGACTCACCAGAGCGTAGACTGAACTCAGCACGGAGCAGCAGAGGATCAAACCCAGGCTGTGATAAACCAGATATGATCCCATATCCAAGAGGCTCCTTCCAGCATCCAAGCTCGCTCGGGGAAGTAGGAGGACGAGAGGTCTTCCAGCGCTCCGGTTGCGGATGATTTCTCCTTCTCCTTCCCTCCCGCCCCCCCCCTCCAGAATTTGTGTTTGTTTGATTGTTTGTTTGTTTCCACAGTTTTAGCCAGAAAGGCACATGACAAGAAAGCCCGGTCCTTTGCTTCGCTTTCTCATGGCTGGAGATCTGGGCAGCTCCCTGAACGCAGCGGAGGAGCCCATGTGAAGCGGAGCAACTCAGAGCTGCAGCCCCTGGTGCTGTTTGTTTTCCGTGTGCATCTGTCTCAGAGCAGAAAAATCACATCCATATGTCAAAACTGCTATTCTGTTTCCTTTTTATGAGGCAGTGGGAAGTTCAAATAATTTCTTTGTCAAACGCAAACACACAGAGAGAGGCAGGGAGAGGGAGGGAGGGAGGGAGAAGGCGAGAGAGGGGTGGAAGGGGTGGGAGATCGGGAGGGTGGGGGAGGCTTTTAACCACGGCTTTATTTTTAGATCCAGTAATTTTATCTTGTAGGTTTCAGAGGGGTTTGGGAAAAAAAAAAAAAAAGAAAAAAGATCTTTTTTTTTTTTTTTTCTTCTGCTCTATTCGGCATGCAAACAAATCGCAAAGTCAAAAGTTAAAAAAAGCGAAAACTTGGAAATATTTTCACTTAGCAATTACCTTTTCGCCAACAGTGGTACTCTGGGGGATTTTTGCTTGTATATCCCAGCGCGGTTCGGCTCCACAATAGGTTTATTCTGCCAGCCTTCCAGGTTGCAGGGTGTTTTAGTTACAAATAGGGATTTTTTCGCTTCTCTCTCCCTCTCTGTCTCAAAGGATCTGCAGTTTCAAAAAGCCGATTGAGCACGGCATGAAAGCGCGGGGCTGAAAGATCCCCCCCTCTTTAAGCAGTTTATTTTAGATTTTTTTTTCCCCGCGGCAAAATAATAATAATAATAATAAAAATCTCTTTTCACTTCGAGAAAACGTTCAGAAACCTTTGCTGATTTTTTTTTTTTTTACTTTTTTTTTTTTTTTTTCCGCTCGGGCACCGGGTTCTCGTCCCGTGCTCGGAGGGAGCTGGGATGGGGGGGGGCTGCAGCCGCCCGCCCCTACGGAGCCCCCCGAGGACCTGGGAGGGGGAGACAGGGCTGTTCCCCCCTTCAGCCCCCCCTTTCCCCCTGGATTTCACCAGCTCCGGAGTTTCAGGGCTGGGATGTTACTCCCAGCTCAGCCGGGCGCTTTCATTCATAAAACTCCTTGCCGAAGGAGGAAAAAAAAAATATTAAAAAATTAAATATATTCCGGCCCCCACTGCCCCCAAAGGCGAGCTTTTGGGGGATTTGTTTAAGAACCGAAAGCAGGCTCCTGCAGCCATCCCCTTATCACTTTTTTTCGGGGTGGGAGGAGAAGGAGGAGGGAAGGGGGCAGAAATCGTGGCAGGGATGCTACACGCGGGCACCCGCACGGACACACGGCTCTGCGCACCCGGGGCAACTTTAGAAATCAACTCGTGGGGATTTATTTTTTTTTTTATTATTATTATTATTTTTCCCTTGCAGAAGCGGCGATTTCTGCCGGGCGGTTGTGATTTAGAAGGAGCTGAACGGAGTTAAAGAAGGGAAAAGAAAAACCACCACCAAAAACCACCACCCTCGCTAGATGCGTCGGAGAGCAGACGGTAGAAACATCAAGTTTTCGCAGAGTGGAGCTGTGTGCATTTCTCTTTTATTTTTTGGAGCGAAGAGAAAAAAGAGAGAGAGAGAGACAGAAAAAAAAAAAAAAGCCCTCTACAGTCGGTTTGTTGCTTTTTTTTTTTTTTTCACAGCCCCATGGCTGTGAATAGGTGCCTTCAGCTAATTTTATGAAAAGGGGCTCTTTCCAAGGCTAAGCTAGAGTAGGGCTTCCTGTAAGAGAGAGAGAGAGGGGAAAAAAAAAAAAAATCCTGCTCTTGATGCAATCTTTTCCTCCTCCTCCTCCTTGCAATCCCTCTGCCTCTCCCTGCCAGCCCCGGCGGATCTCCGCGGCTGCGGGGGGAGCGAGGCAGGTATAAAAGCCCCCCCCCGGGCTGTCCCCCATTGGTTGGCCATATCCAGCCTGTGACCAGCGGGCTGGGAAGCACGGGGTCAGCCCTGCATCCCTCCCACCCCGTGCCACCCCCGTCCCACCCCCGTCCCTCCCCAGTCCCTCCTTCTCGCCCCGCCGAAGCACGGCTCCCCCGTGGGGGCTGCATGCGGGGCCGGGGGCTTGGGGGCTTGGGGGGGGGCACACATGCAAAGGGGGGTGTTGGGATGAGGGATTTAAAAGCAGTGAAGCCCCCCCACACACACCCCATTTCCCCCCTCCGCGGCAGGGTGGTGGTCAAGCTTTCACAGAAAAAGAGTTATTGGGGAGGGGGGCTCAGGAAGGAGCTGGGGGGACTGGTTTGGGGGGGGGGGTCTTTGAGGTGGCAGACCCCATGCAGATTTTTACACCTCTGCTGTATATTTTTTCCTGGGGGGGGCGTCTGGCTTGCTTCTGTCCATTGAACTGATGGAGGGGGAGCCAGGGGTGGGAGAGCCCCCAACACTGGGGGGAGCCGAGCATCTGTGTGTGTTGAGTACGGGGCAGGCTGAGTAAGTGTGTACACAGGGCTCTGTAGTCTTTCTGAAGGAGGGAAGGAAAAAAAAAATCCACTGGAAAGTTTCATGAGCCCCATTGCAGCTCCCTTGCTGTTTTTTTTATTTTTTTTTTATTTTTTATTTTTTTTTTTCTGGGAAAGGGGACAGAAGCAGGGGAAAGCCTCTGCTACTAAATTGCCCACACCTCCTGCCGCTACCGGCAGGAGGCGACGCAAATAAACCAGGATCTGAAGTGGTTTGGGGAATGGCCACCTCCAGGCCTTGTCGCCCCTCTGCATCCAGCCCCTGGTGTGCAGGTTGCAGAGCTGGACCAGGGGTGCTTCTGGGCTGCTGCTTTCTCCCCCAGGTCATATAATGATTAAAGGCAGATCCCACAGGATTGCTGAAGCTCCTCAAGAAGGAAATTGTTCCCTCCCTCCTGCCCCAGCTCGAAGTTTGGCCAAAGAAGCACAAGCAGGGAAACCTGACTCTGGCTGCTTCTCGCCGTGAGGGATGGCTTCCTGGATCCCCTTTATCCACAAGTAAAATAAATTCACAGCACAGGACAGACACACACAGGTCCAAAGGCACACCCCTGCCAGGCACAGCGGTCAGGGCCTGATACATTTCTCCCTGCCTGCTCCTTCTCGGAGTATGGGAAGCACAAGTGCCATGGCTCTTCTTGGAGGCAGGAGACTCACCGCCCTGCAGACAAGGCTGAAGGTGGCTTTCCTTGAGCGGTAGCCCCACATAAAAGTGTCCCCATCTGGCTTGTTGGGTGCTGAGGATCAGGCCCTGCAGACTTAAGCCCCGCCACCCTTGGAAATAGTGATTTATGCAAGGGCAGGCGTGAAACAGCCGAGCCAGCTCATTTTTGAGCAGGTGCCCCAGGAAAATGCTGTTGTTAACTCCCTTCATCCCCAAGCACCGTGTGTGCTCTCAGCCCCGGCCACAAGACAATCCCTCCTCTCTCTGCAGACCCCAGAGGGCAAGGTGAGGTGGTCTGCAACCCTGGAGACCTGCGGTTGTTTGGGGCGATGCAGGGGAGCAGGGGAGGTCCCTGCCTGGGCTGTGAAGGGAGGCCTCTGAAGGCCTCTCCCCACCGGAGGGCACAGGACTCCGTTCTCCAGCAGATCTGTTCCAGGCTTACTTCTCTCCTGTCAAGGCAAAGGTGCTTTGGACATCTTAAGTTTTGTTTTGTTTTTCTTTCAGATTGTATCCATGAACGTGTGTATAACGAACCAAGAAGGAACGCAGCACTAAAGGAAGCCTTTGTAATGCTGCTAGTTTAAGGAGACCCTTGGGGATGGCACGTGCTGAACTGAGTTCCTTCAACATCTTACAACAAATCTCTCCAAATGTTTAGATCCTTCTACTGATATAAAACAAAAAATCCGCAATCAGTTTAAACTGGCTAAGGTTTTGACCAGAAATTATTGCTCTTGTGAATTGGCTCTATATTTGTAGCTAACTTTTACACAGCCTAATAATAAACATCTCCTCCTCCCAGCTCCGTGAATGTTTCCCTTCTGCAGGAGATGAGGTCCCATCCTGGATAAAACGCCTCTTGTCCTTTCTCTCCCGGGTCACTCAGGTTCAATGAAACATCGCGACTTACGTCAGCCAGAGGCATTGATCAGGAGGGAAAGGTCTGACCTGGACAGGGTTGGCAGCCACGCCGCAAAAATCCCGCATTGTGTAAGAAGCCAGTCCAATGACTGAGTGTCACAGAGGGTGAGATGGCCTTTTCTGCTCTGTTTTCACTTGGTTATTGCCAGCGTTTTGTTTGCAAAGTCAAAGCCAAAATATACAAGAAGCAGCTTTGGACATGTTGGGTTTGTGCATCAGGCCAACAGCCATCGTGAATTTCTGGACATATTTTTTGTATGTGTTATAAAGAGCAGAGTTTTGATGTCGCCGCTTTCTTTTGACATGCGTAGAGATGAGAAGGGTTTAAACGGAGGCCCAGCAGTTAGGCCTGATGCTGTCTGCACTCACCTGAAGCCGTAACTCTTGGCTGAGATGACTGTGAAAGCAGCGTGCGATGGCTTCTTTGTTGGCTCTTAAAGAAAACATCTGCTCTGGGTCTTGTGGACAAAATCCAGGGTGAAAAATTCTCTCAAAGCGAAATGAAAAGCCAGCTGAAGGTCATGAGGGTAAGTCATGACCCCCTCCGCTGGTTGGTTCTTGGTGCCTCAGGTTAGCTGTTGTGCAGTGTGACCATAGCCATAGTGAACAGCTGGTATGAATAATACAGGGGGGTCTGCGATGTCCACATCCATGCCACCAAACACCTCTGTGATCAGCACGAAGCTGTCCTGCTCCAAAGCTCCTTGTTCTTTGGCTCACCTTACCCAAAAAATTGCTTCATGCTGAAAGAAAAGTGAGACTGAACATTCAGCCCCCAAATCCATGGCTCAGCTGAACTCTCCTTGTAGGGGGACAGTGGTGTTCACATCATCAGAAAAGAGATGTGAGAAAAGAGGTGGAATAGGTGAAGCTGTTGGAGATGAGTTTGTGGAGATCGTCTCTAGAACATCGACACCTAAGAGATGAAATCATTGAAAGTGCTCTTAGAGATGTTATTCTCATTCAGTAGCTTCCAGACCAAACACGGATCCAATTTGCTAGATTGAAGAAGGGGCTGTTTTTTTATCTAGCTGTTTCTCATACCAGACCAGGCACGCATCTGGCCCTCATTATCACCAGTGTGAATGATGCGGTTGGATGAAGTGAGATGTGGGTTTTTTCGGTAAAGCAGAAAGGAGTCCATCTGATAGTCAGGATGGGTAGGCTGTTGGACCTAAATAGTTCTCTGTCCTGCTCTTTCCTATCACTACTCACAACCTTTCAGTCACCACTAGACGCCTTCAAAACAGGGTTTCCCTAACTTCCAGTAAGCCAACCTATCTCAACATTAAGGCTTCCAGGAATGGCAGTTTACCTCCTCGCTGTCCTTTCCTTGGAACACAGCATCAGTCAATGGTAATCATGCTCAACATTGAAAAAACAGTTCCCGTTTTTCTAAGCTGAGGTTTGCTTGCTGGTCCTTGCCCTGACATTCTCCATCAGCATCCAGCACTCAAGGAACAGGATTGCCCTGCAAATGAGTGACAAGACAGGAAAATACTCTCGTTTTACTCATATAGTGAACAACCAATTAATCCTCAAGAAGAATTGGAGGTGAGAGTCCAAACTGTTAACACACTTTCTACGGTGATATTTTTGGTTTTCAGCAGCTTTCTTTTCTGATTTGTTTCGATTCTTTCTAAACCTTGCTCTCCTTCCTCCAGGTGATAGGAATATCAACAACAGCAAAAATATTAACACTGGTCAAAAATAGATTTTTCTCTATAGGAGAAATCATAAAATAAATAATAATAAGAAACAGCTTACATTTCTCTGCAAAAGGCTTTTTAGAGCCTTTTCTCTGCAAAGGCTCTCTAGGTAGAAGCACACAGGATTGCTTGTGATAGGTGCCCAAAGATGGACTAAACAGACTGTACACCTCCTCTAATACTCTGTGCTATACAAGGTGTTGTAGACCCTTATATATGTATAAAGGTTAAAAAGATAAAAATAGTTTGGGAGAAGAGGGAGATGAGACATTTGGGGCTCAGGTCTTGGTTTAAGGCAGGCAAAGGAGTGTTAGAGGTGACAGTCGAATCCAAAAGCATTTTCCATCTTAAGCGGGCCAGCTAGGCTAGCAAAGTCAACAGTAGCAGACCACAGCCAGGGGCTTCAGACCACGACCCTTAGCTGAAATGAAATTGTACTCTGCTGTTTTTCATTATAAAACAGGTTTGATTAAGTCCTTTTTAAGCGATTGTGAGCACTACTGTTGAAAGAGACTCATGGCATGCAAATAAAGGACGATCTTCCCAAGCAATGGGCTTGGCCTCCAATTGTGTTTTCATGGTGATGAGGGGACATAGAGGCTTGCCTCCCAGCCTCTCTTCTTCTAGGCAGCCCTGGAAATGCCAACCTTTGGTGAACCCTGATGAGCAGGTGGGGCAGATAGGCTCTGCAAAGCGTCCTGGACTCTTGCCTTACCCTCCTTCTGTTGCTCTCCTTGGTGTAGGCCTGATCTGAGCTGATGCCGTGAACCAAGATGGACGTGGGTGGGATGGAGGTCAGGGTCTGGGCTCTGGAACATGTCTGAGCGATCCACGGGGGTCCCAGCCTGGCTGCTAAAATTCAAATCACAGCTCCCATCTGTAGCAGAGCTTAGGAGACACCAACATCAGCTGAAGTCATGGTGGTCTGCATCCTCATAGGGCCAGCGTCTGCAGGACATTGAGGGTAGGACTGGGAAATGCAGCTCTAGCTGATTCTGTTCTAGCTCAGTCTATTCCTGACTCTCTCACCTCTCTGCTGTGGGTGAGCACAAAAAGGATCAGGGTGATCCTGGAGAGCTCAGCTCTTTACCAGGTGAGGTTCCCACCATGCTGATCCCTGATCGGCCTTTCAGGTCATTCACCGTGGCTTTATCTTACCTGCAGAGTAGCAACTGATGCCACTTCTGGCTAGTTCTCTATTTTTTTTTTTCCTTCCTAGGGAGGGTCTTTTGTTATTTATCAGCTCCACCTTCCAAAACAGCAACATAATTTGAGGTTTTACACAAGATTTCACATGTGGTTACTCTGCCTGCTGCTCATCACAGTTTATTTGTTTCAGTGATTTCTGCACACCACTGAGCAATCACATTCCCACCCTAAGGGATAAGTGAGCCTCTCAAGCCTGCATATTTTACTCCGCGTGCATGAGGTCTTTTTTTACTCTTTAAAATAATAATAAAAAACCCCTATTCCTTCCTCTGCCAGGTGCGTGACAGACTGGATGTCTCTGGCAGCATACCTGCGCTTGAATCAGATTTTATTTTATTATTTTTTTTCATGTTGCCATCCAAGGCACGGTCAGAACTGAGGGCAAACTCCAGTTCGGAGGTGAGCAAGGAAAGCCCTTCCGAAACTGCCAGGAGCTGAAACAATTTGGCAAGCATCGCAGAAGAAAACTGCCAGCATGGAATGACGAGATGGGAGCATTACTTCAACAGAAGAAGCTCTGATTAGCAGATTATCGCTTAAGTGATGTTGATCCCAGCCACGCTGCCTTCCAAATGAGCCCTTTCACAGCTGCCAGCTGCACCACGGAGTCATGCATGTAAATAAGTGGGCCAGATCCTTTGCTGGCATCGGTTGAGGCAGCTCTGATGGACCATCGTGGAGTTACAGCAGCTGGAGAAATCTGGCTATAGCAGGGACTCTGACGCACCT
Organism: Anser cygnoides; assembly: GCF_040182565.1. Classification (NCBI taxonomy): domain Eukaryota; kingdom Metazoa; phylum Chordata; class Aves; order Anseriformes; family Anatidae; genus Anser; species Anser cygnoides. Next base: position 1,832,049 of record NC_089874.1, read on the forward strand.
CTCAAACTTCTTTGGGAGCTTGTGGGAAAGAGAGCCTGAAACAGAGATGCCTGCGCGTTGCAGGATGGGACAGCTTCTTCTGGTCCGACAGCACCAAAAGCTGCAGGGACCCTCTAAACTTTAGTTTAGTCTATTTGCTACCAGACAAGCTCTTCTTTGTAAGTAATTTTTATTTTCGTTTTATTTTTGCTTATTTATATTTGTTTATTATTTATTTTATTTTATTTTATTTTATTTTATTTTATTTTATTTTATTTTATTTTATTTTATTTTATTTTATTTATCTTATTTTATTTTTATTTTATTTTATAATTTTTATTTTCATTTTATTTCAATTTGCTTTTAATTATAGATAGGAACCTTGGCTACCAGAATCCAGCCGAAACCAGTGTTCAAGGCGCCTGTGCCAGTGGGCTGACAGAAGCTGGAAGCACCTTACTGCTAGCTGTAAGAGAGATCCTTGCTGAGTCAGATAGGGGACAGATGAGGGATTTACATTTTCTTATCTTTATTTTATATTTTTTACAGTCGCTGAGCTTGTAACCTGTTCCCTGGGACCATACACCAGTGTATAGTGTCTTGCCCTCATAAAGCTCTATTTATCTCCAGGCAGCCTGTTTGGTTGAGCGTGTGGGGAGCATGTGAGGGACTCTCATGAACAGCCTTGCAGTCTCGGGGCTGTGCTTTTGCCTTGGGGTGAGCTTTCCCCGGAGTTCACAGTCCATCGCAGCTCTGATAAGCGTTCAAAGGTGATGGCCTGAAACCTGCAGACTGGTGGCGAGGGGGGGGAACAAGCTCTCTTTGTGAGGCTGTTCGAGCTTGCTGCTGTGTGCTAGAGACAACACAAAGCCGCAGCTTTCCAGGACGCCTGTGCTGGGTGCGGCGAATGAAATCTTTCATTCGGTTCCCCAAACAGTCTAGGAAGATCCTCAGCCTTTGTCCTGAATGGCACTGCGGCCCAGTCCAGTATACATCATAGATTCATAAAATCATAGAATTATAGAATGTTTAGTGTTGGAAGGGACCTTAAAGATAATCTAATTCCAACTCCCTTCCATTCCCAGGGCCCCCTGCCCCCAGCTCAGGCTGCCCCCAGCCCCATCCAGCCTGGCCTTGGGCACTGCCAGGGATGGGGCACCCACAGCTCCTGGGGGCAGCCTGCGCCAGGCCTCACCGGCCTCAGAGGGAAGGATTTCTGCCTTGTCTCTAACCCAAACCCACCCTCTGTTAGCTTAAAGCCGTTGCCACTTGTTCTATCCCTACACCCCCAGACCAAGAGTCCCTCCCCAGCTCTCCTGCAGCCCCCTTTAGGCCCTGGCAGGCCGCTGTGAGGTCTCCCCGCAGCCTTCTCTTCTCCAGGCTGAACAACCCTAACACCCTCAGCCTGGCTCCACAGCAGAAGTGCTCCAAGCCCTTTGATCACCTTCATGGCCCTTCTCTGGACTCACTCCAACAGGCTCCTGTCCTTCTGGTGCTGGGGCCCCAGAGCTGAGCGCAGGGCTGCAGGTGGGGGTCTCATGAGAGCAGAGCAAAGAGGGACAATCCCCTCCCTCGCCCTGCTGGCCATGCTACTTTTGATGCAGCCCAGGACACAGTTGGTTTCTGGGCTGCAAACACATATTTCTAGCTCACGTTGAGCTTCTCATTCACCACCACCCTCAGGTCCTCCTCCTCAGGGCTGCTCTCAATCCCTTCCTCACCCAGCCGATGTTTGGGTTTGGGATTGCCCCAGCCCAGATGCAGGACCACACATGACACTGACTTCAAGTGCTGGTAGTTTTTAGGTTATCGGATTGAATCCTGGTTTGTCACCATGACCATGCTATGGACTTGGGCTTTTCAACCTAGTAGATAAGGCGCCTAAGAAGAGGTGTGTGATAAATAGGAGATAGATCTGTAAAAATAATGAAGAGGGTAATGGGAAATGGTTATTTGGTGTCTCTCTTAATGGTGAGATTGGGAACACAGGACTGAAAATCTTGGCATAGGTGCAAAGCAAACAAAAAGCAGTGGCTTTATAAGCAGAAGGTGAAGCTATGAAGCTCTTTGCATACAATTTTGTTTAAAGTGATTCAGAAAGTGATTAGATGAGTTAAAGGAAGAAAAAAAAACACCCAAGACTTTTCAACACTAATGTAATAACTTTGCTCTAGGAGGTAGAGACCTCAGAGGAGTAAGGGGTTACTGAGGGCTGGGAAGGTCAGTGGGAAACCATCGGTGCATGTTTGCACTGTTCTTGCAGTTGTTAGTAGTAGTACTGCTAGTGGTTATCTGTACAGTACCCTGATCAGTCCTTATCCACCATCAGTGCTATCCCCCTGTCATTGTTATCCGCCATCAGTTATCACCATCAGTGACATGACACTTAGGGGCGTGGATTTTTCATCTGATCTGGATCAGCCTTTCTAGGGTAAAAAAGAAAAAAGAAAAAAGAAAAAGGAAAAAAAAAAGGAAAAAAAAAAGGAAAAAAAGGGAAGGTGGTTTTCCGTTTTCACCGATGGCAGATGGGATCTCTGGCCAAGTCCATCCCACTCTGAAAGACTGATCTTTGGAGAACTGTGACATGCTCCAGGTTCCCCATGCCTCCTGCCCATCTGTACTGCTGCTTCTCCAACAGCTCATGGGCCACATGCAGCCAGTCCCTGTGGGGCTGCTCCAGCCTCTGTGTGACACCTCTGGCTGCTTAGCTGGCAGCTCAGTGCTTGGAGAGCTAGGACAGCCTGGCAACATCACAGACACAGTCTCAGGAGCTTTCCTTGGCTTTCCTCTCCATGTGTTTCAGAAGGACCAGTCTGATTCTGGCTCCTGCTCTTTGGGACAGGAGATCTCATAATTGTCTCCCATCCCACAAACCCTGTAGATGGTTGTGCCAGGTGTCCCAAGAGCCCTGGGGTCTGTTCGTGTTGCTTGCTTCTGCTACCCAAGGCTGAAGCATCACCCTTGATTACCACAGCACTGAACACCCCTTCTTCGTGTGGAGGAAAGCATCTCCTCCAGAACAAGGCTTTCCCTCTGGATTGTCTGAAAATCTGTTGCTTCTTATGGTCTGCTTGCTGCTAAAAAAAAGTTGTGCCTCATAGCATCCAACTCACGTCGCTTTTGTTTCCAGCTCTTGAACTTTCTTACACCTTTCTTTCACACTCAGAGAAAAGGCTTGGCTGCTGTTTCAATCCTTACAAGCTCTCCTTTATCAATATGAATGGGTTTTTAAAAGTCATCTCTGATTGAAGCTTCCAGCCCGCATCAAGCAAAATTGGGGGGGAAAAAAAGCCCATGTATTTTCAGTGTCAATCACTGCAGACTCAAAGAAGTATCCAATTATTCCAAGCAACACATGATTATGGGCTATTATCCTGCTGTCCTGCAACATAAACTCTGGAAGAAAGCATCCTGGGGTACAGCAATAACATAAAAATACCAGCATTTAGGCACTAGAGGAAACACTAAAATTCATACCAGTCTTGCAGAAGTGGAGGTAAAATGTTCTCACTGTGATTTGTTAGCACTTCAAATTACTGTTTTATTGTAAATGGAAACTAAATCATAGAAGAAATCCACCAGCTATCCAGGACCAATTTTTAAATATAAATTACACAGCAAAATCGGAGTATGTTTTAATAAGAAGTTTTATTTTATTTTATTTTAATATTTTATTTTATTTTATTTTATTTTATTTTATTTTATTTTATTTTATTTTTTATTTTATTTTATTTTATTTTATTTTATTTTAATTTTAATTTAATTTAATTTAATTTTATCCTGGGGACCTAGGCAGAGTGAAATAGATTCCCATTTCCTCTTTGAGCAAAGGACTGATTTCTAATGTCATTACCTTGCATATAGGACTTCTTATAGGGCTTGGTGGGGGTCAGAGCTGCTCCGAGTGCTGTTGGGACCAGGCTGACACCGTCCAAGCTCCCCACGCCACCGAAGCATGCAGAGAATGACTCTCCCATCTGGCTCGGGAAGGATACTTCAGTTGGGTAGTGGGATTGTTGTGTCCCAGTTTATGAGTTCTCCTTGAGGCCGTGTCTCCAGGGTAAGGGTAAGGAAGGGGATCTGTTGCCTGGGGACAATCCTTGAACTCAGCTTCTGCTTTGTGGGCTCCTAGTCCTGAGTTTTCTATAGCCTGTCCCTCATTAACAACAAATTCTGGCTGGCTCTGTGTGCACAAAAGACATGCCGTTCCTTTTCCTTATCTGTTAAGTGCCTGGCACCTGGGGCTGGAAGGAAGTGCTGTGCCATCATTGCAGCTACCCACCCCATTTGGCTACCTGTCAGGGAGAGACGCCGGCTGTCTGAAGCACCCCTTAAGCTCTCATTGCGAAGTGAGACACCAAAGCTGTGCCCAAGGGCCTTTGTCTGTCAACCTGAGTGCAGTGCCTGCTTTTAGGGAAAGGATGCAGAACAACAACAAGTCAAACCAGAAAGTGCCTAGAGGAGAGCCAGAAGAAAAGAGATTTCAAAAATGGCATCAGGAGGAGAAGTTAATTTTATTTATTTATATTATTTTTTATTTATTTAGCCCATTTTCAAGACTGGGAGACAGGAGCAGACTTGTCCTCAGTTACAAGGTTTAGCAGCTGACTTCTCTAGGACCACATGGTGGACTCAGAGAAGGACATTCACAGCAGAAAAGAGACATTACAGATAGACAAGTGAAATTCCTGTGCCTCAGCTCAAAATCTTTAAGATGGGGAGAATGCCAGCTGATTTTATCTTGTGCAGTAGAAAAGACAATTTAATGAGTGAACTTCTGTCTGCCTTTTTCTATTATACCTAGTAAATGACTGCCAGGATTATGAAATACCAATGTAATATAAATCTATTATTGCACTCCTCTGTTTCATTAAATCATCTGGATGTGGACTTCGTGAACAAAAATCCATTTTAAGTATAGTGCAGAATCTGCCATGCTGCTTTTAGATTCTTTTACAGGTCTACAAATCTGTGGCACCAGCTATCATGTGAGACAATTTGAAGACAATGAAAGAAGTTCTGTGATGCGTTAAACAGTTTGTGTCTGTAGCTGAAATCTTCTCTTCTCCTTTGAAACTTGTTTGTGTGGGAATTAGATCATCTCCAGACATGCTCCAAGTGAGAACAAAGGTACGTGATTGGATATAATTGAGTTATGCAAACATTTTAGGATACAAATGGGAAAGCTAGAATTGAAAAGTGAATTGGAACATATATGGTCCCCTCTGCCCCCCCCCCCCAAAAAAAAAAAAAAAGAAAAAATGAACAAAATAAGAAAAAAGAAAGAAAAGAGAAAAAAAGGAAACTTTTAGAGATGAATCTGTGAATATTTAAGAAATAAGAAAATAAGAAGTTAGGATAAGCTTATTACTCCATCAATATGAGAATCCAGAAGACTGAAATTATAATTATTAATTGTTCTGATTTATTAATAATTATTATTAATAAAAAGCCAGTGCTTTTCTTCAAAAATCAATTTCACTTACAGGAGTGGAGGGGAGGATAAGGGAAGAAGAGAGCCAGGTAAGGAATTGCTCAACAGATTAGATATGGTCAGTCCAGCTGCCCATGATACAATTGCCCAGTGAATGCTGAAGAATTAGCCAGTGCAATCTCTGCACTATACGTGATTGCACCTCCGAGAGCTTAGGGAGGGAAGGGAAACCTCAGGTGGCTGCAGGAAGGCAGAGATACAGCCAGTCTTCATACCGAGGCAGACAGGATAGTCAGGGAAGGGGCAGGTGAAGTTGCTCAGCTTTGGAAGATACCGGAATGAATTAATTAGAAATTCATAAGCACTTGGAAGTACTTCTGTGGTGATGGAAAGCAACCACTGTGGATCTGTCAAGAAGAAATCCCGTCAAACCAATGTACTTTCAGTTTTGACAGGATAATGGGAGCAGGGAGGAATAGGAGACTGTGTTGTGTCTTGGTTCTGACAAAGCATTTGGCACTGTCTCATACGATCCTATCATAAGCAAACTAGTAAATAACAGTATTCATCTTCCCTCTACTAGATGGGCATCGGGTGTCTGACTCTGAGCCGGTCACCCTGAGGCAGATAAAGAGGAATGTCCAGAGGTGATTCATCTCACCCATCTTGGCCACTGAACTTTAGGTGGAAAACATTGTGCTCTGCAGGTGCCCATTTCTCTCCCCTGACTTTAAAGATAGCCTTGGGTTACTGGCTCAGCATTTTTCATCTGTCTTTTAGACACCCAACTTAAGGCAGAAGAATCTTACTCAGAGTTTAAATTTATGACCTTTCCTTTCCTTTCCTTTCCTTTCCTTTCCTTTCCTTTCCTTTCCTTTCCTTTCCTTTCCTTTCTCTCTTTCTTTTTCTTTCTTTCTTTCTTTCTTTCTTTCTTTCTTTCTTTCTTTCTTTCTTTCTTTCTTTCTTTCTTTCTTTCTTTCTTTCTTTCTTTCTTTCTTTCTTTTTCTTTCTTTCTTTCTTTCTTTCTTTCTTTCTTTCTTTCTTTCTTTTTCTTTTTCTTTCTTTCTTTCTTTCTTTCTTTCTTTCTTTCTTTCTTTCTTTCTTTCTTTCTTTCTTTCTTTCTTTCTTTCTTTTTCTTTCTTTCTTTCTTTCTTTCGTTCTTTCTTTTTCTTTTTCTTTTTCTTTTTTCTTTATTTCTCTTTCTTTCTTTCTTTCTTTCTTTCTTTCTTTCTTTCTTTCTTTCTTTCTTTCTTCCTTCCTTTCTTTCTTGCTTTCTTTTTCTTTCTCTCTTTCTCTTTCTCTTTCTCTTTCTCTCTCTTTCTCTCTTTCTCTCCTTCTCTTTCTTTCTCTCTCTCTTTTTCTCTCTTTCTTTCTCTTTCTCTCTTTCTCTCTTTCTCTCTTTCTCTCTCTCTCTTTCTCTCGTTCTCTTTCTTTCTCTCTTTCTCTCTTTCTCTCTTTCTTTCTCTCTTTCTCTCTTCCTTCCTTCCTTCCTTCCTTCCTTCCTTCCTTCCTTCCTTTCTTTCTTTCTTTCTTTCTTTCTTTCTTTCTTTCTTTCTTTCTTTCTTTCTTTCTTTCTTTCTTTCTTTCTTTCTTTCTTTCTTTTTCTTTCTCTCTCTCTCTTTCTCTTTCTCTCTTCTTTCTCTTTCTCTCTTTCTTTCTCCTTCTCTTTCTTTCTCTCTCTCTCTTTTTCTCTTTCTTTCTCTCTTTCTCTCTTTTTCTCTTTCTTTCTCTCTTTCTCTCTCTCTTTCTCTTTCTCTCTTTCTCTCTTTCTTTCTTTCTTTCTTTCTTTCTTTCTTTCTTTCTTTCTTTCTTTCTTTTTCTTTCTTTCTTTCTTTCTCTTTCTTTCTCTCTTTCTTTCTCTCTTCCTCTTTCTCTCTTTCTCTTTCTCTCTTTCTCCTTCTCTTTCTTTCTCTCTCTCTCTTTTTCTCTCTTTCTCTCTTTCTTTCTCTCTTTCTCTCTTTTTCTCTTTCTCTCTCTTTCTCTTTCTCTTTCTCTCTCTCTTTCTTTCTTTCTTTCTTTCTGAGTAAAACTCAAACTTTCTTATTACGATCACTCTTGAAAAGGTTATTTACTGAATTGTAGTGGTGCTTAGAAAATTAATTAATAGATGCCCAGATGTTCTGAAGATATCTGCTGAATGAGACATTTCACAGCCAGGGAACTGGTCCTTGTGGTGTCTTGTTTTGCCATTAGCAGCCAAGGAAGGTGCCAAGAAGCAGGGAGCCAGGTTACCCAGAAACAGGTGAATTGGTGGTATGGACCAGGAATGGAAACCTAGTTTTTCAGGTTTCCACCAACTAGAAAAATCTCTGCATGGTCACTTTTGATGAAGCTATACCTCCAGCCGAAAACTACCCATTCCTCTTGGATTTCTGGTTGCCTAGCATTTACAGCAGTTTCCTTCATATTTTTTCAATCAGATATCTGCCCAGGCTTCAAAGTTAGAGACATAGGTAGAGAAATCATTCATCTGATATACTCTTATTGTCTGCTAGTTGAAAAAGAGAGTGATCTGATGAATAAAATATGCATTAGGCTCCTTTAGTGAAAATAAATCTAACCATTCCCAAATCATTGCTAGATCATTAATATTTTAACTGAAAAAAAAAAGAGAGATTTTTTTTTTATTTTCTGGCTTTGTACAAATGCACACACCTGTCACCTGGATAGGAATTTCCAAAAGAGAAATTACATGCTCCTTTTTGATCTCTTCAGGACTACAAGTGGTTTGGAAAGCATCTGCTGGACAGCTTTCTGGGCTGTTTCCTTCTGTTAATGAGAGAGCGGCTTATTTTATTTGCCTTTTGTGTCTTTCAGTTGTTCCTATTGTTTCAAGCTGGGGTTAGTAAAAGTAAGTTCTAAGTAACAAACAGCCTCCAACACTCCCCTATCCCCATCCATGCCAATGTACTATTTTATTACTTATTTTATTTTATGGCTTTTCCGTTTGTGCCTGAGGAGTCCTTCTGACACCATTCATGACTCTGCTAAACAAGGAAGCTGAACTGGGGACTGGTTAGTGTCTCATACACAAAAGCTGGGCAAAATACGTTGCAACAGTAGGCAGAGGATGTGTGAGCTTTTCAGCCATCTACGTTATTAAGCCAAGCTTCTGAGTCAATGCCCATGAGAGTTAGATGCCCTGTAAAGCTGCAGTGGAAATACTTGTATGTGTCTGTGTATGTGCTTTTCTTTCTGTGTGCAGAACCTAAAATGAGTCACATTTCTTGGTAAAAGTCAAGGAAGACCCTGTTCCCCATAATAAAAGACAGCCTAGAGAAGACTATATGCTCATGCTGTTTGTTTTTTGTTTGTTTGTTTGTTTGTTTTTGTTTTTGTTTTCTTTTAATATAAGGATTTGAACCTGAACATCTCATGGGCACCTTAATTGGTTATGTCAGGAGTTCAGGTCACTGATTCTAAATAAAATGTCCTCATCATCCAGCAGCACCTTCTCCAAACTGATGCGTTTGCACCAATTTCTTCCATTTCAAAAAGACAATATTGTTTTTAACAAAGAAATTTCAAACATTTTATCAGAAATGTTCTAAACAAACACCAATCATATGCCCATAGTAATCTAAGCCTTAAGAGGATCAAATGATATGTCACCTTTAGTGAATATAAGAAGCAATAAGTTATCAGTTAGAAAGGTAAGATTTTACAATAAATTATTTTGTTGACAAAAGTGGCATCATGCAAATCAGTCAGAAAGTTGCTTGGTATTTTCTATTGTTCCCAGAGTTCTTGGTTTAAAATTTGTTATTACTTTTAAAAGCTTTTACTAAAAATCACTCAGGTTGCAGAGCAATTCGTGAACGTTTTGGCATGATGAAAATAGACTTTGATAAGAAATTTGTGGAAACTTTCCACTTCCACTTAGTGGAAATAGAAAAGTTACAAAATACTTAATGAGAAACAGAAATATATATATATTTAAAATGTGTATGAGATGATTAAAAAAAAAAACACATTCAAATGTCATACTATTTTTGCACCTTCAATCTGTGAAGAAGGATATCTCTTAAACATGCTTTCTTCATATTGTATTGGGAGTCAGCTTCATGCCCCTTTAGCTTGCTCTACACTTTCACGGACAGTGTTCATAAAGACATTCTATAAAATACTCCAAAATACAGTATGGTTACACCCCATAAACATTTTTTTTTTTTTCTGCTTGAGGAAATTGTGGAAGTTGGCTCTTGCACATTTCAACAATGCTACTCAGCCAAGCATAAGAATAAGGGAGCAGAATGGAAAAAAAGAAAGAAAAGAAAAGAAATACACCAGACTTTGGAACATTTATTTGTTGCCAGGATTTTAGGTATTTTCAATTTAGGAACATTTTCCAGCTTCTCTATTTAAAACCTTTTCTTAGTTATAAATAATGCTTGTTTAGCAGAAGTGAGTGGCAAATGAAATTTCTTTTGATAGTAAAATTTCCCAGTCAAGGATCCCTTCTCTTTCAATGTTGGTGTAGTCAGAAGCAATGAAGTCCTGTCTTTTGAGATAAGATCTTCGAATTGAAGCAGTTCTCACAGAGATGCCTTTGGCAGTTTGTTTTTCTGGATTATTTCTTAATGTGAAGGACTGTGAAAAGACTAAAATCTTGTATTGTATTGGAAGGATCAGACTCTTGGTGCTATGAGAGCATGCTGGTGACTGAGTATTCATCCTTTTTCTCTCATCTCCAATTTTCTTTTTGTGATCCTAGCTGGGAGACAATCTTCCAGATTCTCAGCTGGTGGAAATTTATCCTCTGCTGCCTAGAGGCAAAGTAGTAGTCTCAGTTTTGGATGGTATGCAGAAAAAAATAAGTAAATGTGTTGGGAATACCTGAGGTAGGGTTGATCTTAAATTAAGGTAGGGGCATGATCAGATGATGCCTTGAGGTCCCTTTTTAATCTGTTTTTCTGTGATTCAGTGATGCTGGAGTGCAGGCAGGGAACTTTGTCTGTGGCTAGTCATACAACTTATACATTGACTGGTTCCTCCGAGTGTCAGATTAGATTTAACAGTGAAATTTAATTAAGAAGTAACTGTTCAACTAAAGTAATAGAACGTTTCCATTACAATCCCCCCCTCTCTCTGTAGGGCTTTCACTTGGTTGATTTCTTTCTTATTTTTTTTTTCTTTATCTTTTTTTCGGGGGGCTTAGATGGGGAAGTCATCCTTTTTCCTGTCCCAGAACTTCAGCGAGTCATTAAAGTTCCTCAGTCTTGCTTCACTGAAGTGAAGGCTATTTAAAGTGTTTAATGATCTTCAACACCTCTTTGGTGGCAGGATGGCCTGCAGGTGACGTTCTACCACATCTGAGAGGGTCTGTGGAAGAGCCTGGATGGCCAGCTCTGGCTGGAGGCTGAACCAGTCTATTAAAAACTGTTTACAGTATCCCAGATGGTGCCTGGTCTGGATCTAGTGATCTAAGCAGTGTAAAATCTTCTGGTTTCACTTTTCCAGGATGTAATTAATTCATGTATCAGAAAGCGGGTGAAAGAATTGAAGTAGAAAATGAAATAAACTGCAGGTGTCACAGGAAACAGGACTTAGTAAGCCAACTAGTTAAAATCTTATCTTCCAATAAATGGAAATTAATAAATGCTCATTAATTCCAGAGCAGCCAAGGAAAGAAGGATTTGTGTGCTTTGCTCTGCCAGAAGGAATGAGACAAATGGAGTCCCTGGCCATATGAGCCTACAAAGAGACAAATGGCCTGTTCTGTAGAAGCATGGTCAGGAAGGGAACTGACCACAACAGTCGCGTAATTACAGATTAGACATTGCTTTCTGTCACCTCTAAATCAAATTCTCTACTTGTCTAGAACAGGTCTGGTTCATTTCTTTTCTTAAATAATGGCCATTCGTACCAGGAGCAGGATTCACCTTTCAAAATGTAGGCATTTAGTATTTTTTGAGATACTTTGTGCTATTCAGTATATCCATGCAGAGCTTGAAGACTGGACACTGGATTTAAGGGAGACCCCTGCCTGTCTGGAGAGGAGGCCTGGCAGGTCCCTTGAGGCACTGCAGTTGTAGTAATCTCTGTTTAAAGTGCTGAATCCCTCTGGTACTGGTATATTGGTCCTCCAGTGAGATGGCAGCTGTTTGTAGCAGAGTGGTCTAGATGATCAGAGTTACAGAAGAAGCCAGTACTGTATCCCATTATTATAAACACGTAGTCACAGAAAATTTTGAATTGTATTGGCAGCCCAATCCTATTGTCTGAACTCAAGCCATTTAGGGCAGCAAAGAAAGGAAAACAAAAAATGCTACGCATCATTGGAGAAGCAGCCCTGCCAAAGAACTGCATCCACAGGGATCATGGCAGAAAGAGAGACCCAAAGCAACATCTTCCACGTGGCAGTAGCTTGATTCAATGGGTAACGTTAAATGAAAGGGATGCATTTCATCGGTCTCCTGTTGATGTCAATCTCATGTATTGAGATGAAAAGTTGACCTTTCTAAACTGAAATGTTTTCCTCCAGGAAAGTTTAAATATTTTGACTTTATTCCAGTTTGAGAGGAAAACAAACATCGAAATATCAGTCTTCTTGTGCAAGAGCAATGTCATTGCCCCATGTGCTGTACAGTGCATTTATTACTTTGTTCATTGCATCTGATTTATTTTTTTTTTCCAGTGGAAAGTTTTAATTGGAAATGATTGAGGTTGGTTTTGAAGACTGGCACAAGGCTGAACATACTTCTCTGGGATTTTTTCTCTTCCCCTCCTCCTTTTCCAAGTAAAGTGATAAATTGAATCATGTATAGATTCCACAAGCACGTATCTAGACTTCATGTGCACATGAGCATGCATTTGTATGCAGTCATGCACATGCAGTGGCAAGAAGATAATGAAGACAAACAAAGCATCCTCTGTGCCAAACAGCGGTAGTAGGGAAAAGGGAACAGTGAATAACCTAATAACACCATGCCAGAAATGTGAGAGAAAAATATCTAAAAAGGGAAAAGGGAAAGCTGATTGCTGCATGTGCAACTCTCAGAGAGAAACAGATCATTAGTTGAGAAGTAGGAGACTTGCTGGAGTACGGTAAATAACATAATAATCATCCAACATGACAACAATATTCATCTTCTTAATTTCAGCCATTTAAAGATACATTTCTAGGATATCTCAGATGCTTATCTTTGCATGGGATTGAAAGCCAATATAGTCTTCTTTCTTGAATGACTCTAGAGGGAACATAGAGGTTTACTTTAAACTAGACAACTCAATTTCACATGGCTAAAGTTAGGTGAAATTAATCCCTTTTTTTTCCTATCCATCCCCTGCTACTGCTCAGGCTCCAGTTGAAGACACTGTATACTCATTAACTCCAAGAGAGTTTCTAGTGAGCTAATAAAGGAAGGAATTTATGATTTCAGAAAAAGGATAAACATCAAGATCCTTGCTCCCAACAAATAGCCTTGGAAAAGAAAAAAAAACAAAGCAAAACGAAACAAAAAAAAACAGAAAGCAGGCTGTGGGGGGGATGCTACATAGACAGAAGTCTTGAAATAGAAAGTTGGTCCAACATTTCTGTGAGATGTCAGCAGTTTTTAACTGAGCTTTGCCTGGAGATATTCAACTGGTTGGAACTAATCCATTTCCAGAAGAGGTGAATCAGTGTCTAGCAATTCACTAAGACAGTTGCCCAAGTGCTGTTTGCTGAAAATCTGCATTTCATTGCCTTCATGAGGGTAGAGTCCACCGGCACGCACAAGTGCATCCAAGGAGGCAGCCTCAAGGTCTCGTTTGAGCTGGTGAGTACAGGAACTGCGGCTGTCAAGCAGAACATCTCAGCCAGACCATAAACCTTTGTGGGTGTGAGATGAGACACTGGGAGTGGGTGAGGGGTGGGGAAGAAAAAGTGCTGTGCAAACTAGGGAAGAGTTTTGTCACTGAGTAAGTGTAAATTGGCCCTGGTTATGCTCCAGCTGCAATAAGAAAGATGGTCTCTGCCCATCCCAGGGGAGTGAATCCCAAATGAACTTTTTCAGGAATAGTGGTTTTAGTTATAGTCAGAGACTGCAGAGATTTGCCACCAACCTACTGAATGAGTTTGGCAGCAGTTTACTCAAGTCTTTGCCTGCAGAAAGGGAAAATGCATTTATCTTCCTAGGACACAAAAGATAGCCAAGATATTAAGACCCTTGTTTAGGATTTGAATGACATTAAACCCCAAACCTAAGAAAACCCCTTTCTGTGAGACTTCCTGTAGGACAGCTATTACAGGTGAGATTCAGCTTGCATGTTAAGACAGCTGAAATTAGAGATGAGATTTAGACAGACATCTAAAAGTGAAGGTATCGGCCTTGCATAGGGTAATTTCTTCACATGGAATCAACCACAAGTGGAAACCTTTTGAAAAGACTCTGATCAGGTCTGAGACAGCCGCAGCATTCCCGAAAGTGGAAAAGAAGACATTATGTTGGTTAACAGCATTAAAGGCAACAAGGTGAGTAGTCTTTTTGGACTTCATTCACTGATGTAGTGCTACTCAAACACTTAGATTAGGCTACGTAACCTATGGTTACATGCCTGACATATGTCCAGTCGAAGTGAATGTTCTGGGCTACCTCTAGGGTCAGTGGAGAGAGGCAGGCATTTCCAGAAGGTGACTTGGTGAGGCACCATTCTTTGGAGAAACCTTTGAGGTAGTCTGCATCATCTGCAGAGAGGAAAAACTTATGTTTTAGACAACCAATGTTCAGTTCAATGAATCCCATGTGTCACTTCCCATGAAGTCTGTTTTGTTTTATAAACCACTTTTAATTTACTCTAATTTTAGCCCAGTTTCTTAAAGCTATGACTACGTATTAGAAAACCCTATTAAAAACAAACAAACAAGCAAAGCCCCACTATTCTGTAATATTTGTGTTGAACATCCCAGCATAATGCCTATTTTGTCCTTTGTTACCCAGTGAGTTAATGTGGACATCATCCATCCTCCTCAAAGCTGAGGCTGTTATGTGATAGTGGACAATGAGGCCTTTATTTTCTCAAAACTCATCAGAGAGGGTTTCTAGTTCTGGAGACTCTGGGTAGATTATGGTTCCTAAATACCTAGCATGGCATTCTCTATAGCCTACCTGAGAGGAACACCTCTATTCATGTCATAAATGTGACTCATTATTTAAAGAGGAAACTCACTGGCAGGATTGACTAAGGCATGCATGCTATCCTGACACCAGTCTTAACCTACTCTTTATATAAATAAGTTTATCTCCTGTTGCTGTATGATTTTAGAGGAATCTCCATGACTTCTAATTTTCTAGGGATGGGCCGCTTTGTGACGAGGGCACTGGTCTTCATTCAGAAAATGCTCTGCTTTCACTGCTGAATGTCATATTTGGATTGACTACTTGGGTACCCAAAGTAGTTGTGCCAACCATTTCTTTCGCCTTGCCTGAATAAGGTACGGGTACAACAGGCTGGGTAATATAGACTGGCCAGATCATTGATTCCTTGACCTTAGATTTCACAATATTTGTAACACATTTGTTTTATAGGGCTTTACAGACTTCTCTTGTAGTAAGCAGGATTTAAATCACTTAAATTTAATCATTTCTGACTGTCATCTAGTCTTAACCAGTTTTGTAGGTATTGTAACAGGGATTTGTTCACCACAGAGACCTACCCTACTCTGTGCTGAACTGCTCTCTAGAGAAGCTGATCTCTCGTCGCGGACTCTAGAGGGAGCCTGGATGACTGCTTTAGAGTAGATACGCAATTTCTAGATAGCTAAAATGAAGTGATACAAATCCTGGCATGTCTGTTTTCTATCTAGCAGTTGGTATTGCATTTCACTATCTCAGCAAAATGCAGCATTCAGTCTTGGAAGCTGTGCACTTCTAGTTGTATTTTATTTACTCTGGTGAGATGCTGCTATAAAACAGTAGGTACCATAAGCGAAATCCAATGATAATGGGGACCTTTATACACTGATGAAAGACTTCTACGGCCATTACTTTGCTGATGAATACAAGAAATTATGGAAGCCATAGTAAATATTGCTGTTTTGCAGTAGTAAGGAAATTTCCTTAGATCATTAATGAATGCAATAAAAATATGTATTAATCATATTTAGTTCTATCCTTCCACATTAGAATAATCAAGGTGATTATGGTTATTTTATAATATTATACTTAATTTTACTCCAGATCTGTTTTGCCCCTGTCCTTGTCTATCTGTTGGTCAGGGCTCTCAGTCGCTGTGTCAGTAACTTTTGAACCTGTTGCTCAATTTTAAATAAATTTAACAGAAGGATGAAAGTTCTGTAAATACCAAGTTACTGCAAGCTTTGCTGAAATACTTTGCTCTGTGGAGAGGAAAAATTCCAGAAAAGAGCCACCCCCAGGGAGAGGTTGCAGAGTGAAATCCTCACCAAAGAAACAGTAAGGATGGAACTGCAGGAAACAAAAGGTTGTACGTTCTGATGTCCACAGAACGGCTTTTCTTTTCATTCTCTTTTGTTTAAAGAAGAAATTGTTTGTCTACATCTGTCCCAGAGTTGAATAAAATTCATTTATTTTGTAGGATGAGTAAACTGTAATTATGCCATTGCATTATGGTCTGCTGAGTGTGAGTGGACAAATCCCAGTTTAGAAACATGTTATTAAAAACAAACAAACAAACAAAATTAAAGAACCCCCAAATCCCATTCCTGTAGTAAAATTTGCTTATACACATTTTTAGTATTTTTTGTTAGTGGTCACCAACTTTCGCAATGTTGATTTCAGCAACACAAGGTCACACAGAGGGAAGTTATGAGTAAATGTTTTTGGAAGACTCTTGAGAAAACTTAAATGTAGAAGGATTCCCTGACAAGGAGATTGTTATAAGAGGGAAGAGAAGGAATGGGAAGGGAAGGGAAAGGCAAAAGAAAGAGGTAAAAGGGGAAGAAACAGTTTTCTGGACTATATCCAAATTTCTTGACACTGATCTCTATTTACTTATTTATTTATTATTTTGCTTTCTTGAAGTTTACATAGGAAATAAAAACAGTAGGGGCTGGGAAGAAACTGTATGATATGACCAGGTTTGCTGTTGACACCCTGCTAGTAAATTCATTCAGACTAAAGAAAGCTCTAACAAAGCTGAGAACTATGTTACAACAGCACCTCACCGAGAACAATGTGTTTTTCTCAACACTGCAGTTATAGTAAGATTTATGGCCCCTACTCCAAGAGTTTAGCTTCTTAGCAAATGAGTCAGGCAAAAAAATGTCTTGCTCACAGATGGTAAGCAGAGTCATGGAGAAATTAAGTGACTTGATGGGGGCCATAAAAACAGACTGTTATAGAGCTGGGAAGTGATCCCAAACCCCTTAAATCCTTGCCTGATGACTTAGAATAAGGTTGTCAATGAATTTTAGCTCTATGCAAGTAGGGTGTTGAGTTTAAGTCAGTTATCTGGATTCCTTTTTTTTTTTTCTTTTTTTTCTTTTTTTCTTTTTTCTTTTTTCCCTACATCAAAGAGCGAACAGCTCCAGATGTTTTGTTTCACCCAGCACAGTTGTCTGCCTTCAGGTGGGACTATCAGGCTTGGACTGATGCTTCTTTGGCTCCTATTTGCAGATTAAAAAGATTTGAGCAGTATGCCACACACAAAAAGGAAGCCATGTTTGCCTTAGAATGACTTCTTGCCACGGTACAATCTCTTTTTACATGTCATTCACTATATAAGCACTGTTGGACAGCCAAATCACTCATCCAAGCACTGTGGACAGCCTATTGCAGCTGAATTATTAGTGCCTTAATAGACATAATCTCAGTTTACTTAAAGTCCCTATATGCTAAGCATTCATACAATCATTTAAGTTGGAAAAGACCCAAAACATCATCAAGTCGAACCATCACATAACATGACAAATTCCACCACTAAACCATATCCCTAAGGACCACATCCACACATCTCTTGGATACCTTCATGGATGGCAGCTCTACCGCATTCCTGGGCAGCCTGTTCCAATGTCAAACCACTCTTGCCATGAAGAAATGCTTTCTGCAATAGTTTTTGAAGTCAGTATTGGCTGCCTTTGTTACCAGCAGAGATGAACTCACAATTACACTTCCCTCTAAGCCCTTCTGTTCCAACTTTTTGGCCAAGCCATCACACTTGTGCAGATTGTGTTGAACCAGGATGGAAAGCTGATACAGAATAAAAGTAATTACATTTTCTTGGGCTTATTTTAACACAAGAGGTTTTCTGAAGCAGTGTATATGTTGGTCTCAGAAATGCGGGTGGCATTACTTGCCACATGCAAGTGGCATGGTATGGAGGGTCAGGAATGAGCAGGCAGGTGAGCAGAAGGAGGGTGAGACCACCTCTTTGGCAGTGGTGTAATTTATGTTTCAACAGAATGGGAAGCCCAAGAAATACATCTTTGCTGGTAGAATCTAAGTGTTTTTCAACCTACAGAGAAAGTACTTGTGTTGCACAAACAAGTACAAGTATTTGTGTAATGTTCAGTGGAAAATTTCAACCAAAGAACAAAGAATCTGCATTACACTGAAGAACTGATTTTTGTGTGTTTGCCTGGACTTCTCATCTTCCTCACCATGAACATCAAGTCACCAGGCAAAGAAAACCTTCCATTCCATGCCCTCTGAAAGACCAAAGCAGTGGGAGCTGCAGGACTTGGTAACACTTGTATAAAGTCATAATTATTCTCTAATTTGATTATTTATGTGTCAATTGTTTGAGGGCAGGGAGAATGCACAGGAGTCACCACTGCATGATTGGAAGGTAAATACAAGGTAAATACAAGGTTGAGGGAGAGGTTAACTTGGGGATTATTTTTTTCTCTGCTAAATGACTTTCTTTAGAATTTTTATAGGCTTTAGGCAAATGATTTATCTAATTTTGGCTGCAGACAAGGTGAGCATCTAGCCATGCAAGTTTCTTCAACAGCTACTAGATATATTAGACTGCATTTCATCCCCAGCATCTTATGCACTTACTTTAATATGGGGAAATTTGCCCTCTGAAAGTGCTGACATCCTTCTTCATTGCTGGAGGTTGTAATTCTGTTGGAACATATTCAACTTTTTGATGACTACTGGTAAGGAAATGCACTGAGTCTAACTGGAATGGGGTTATTTTTCTTTATACCAGCCTGTATGGTGCTGTGTTTTAGATTTGTGACCAAAACAATGCTGATAACACACTAAAATAGCTAAAATATTGCTAGCGTTTGCACATCATCAAGGCCTTGTTTGTTCTGAACTCTGACCCCTGCCAGTACATAGACTGGGAGTGTGCAAGAAGCTGGGAGGGGACACAACCAGGCAGATGACCCAAACTAACCAAAAAGTTATTCCATGCCATCTTGCTCAGCAACAAAACAGAGAGGAGGGAGGGTTAGGGAGGTTAGCCATCATTTTGCTTGGGAACTGGCTGGCCGTCAATCTACCCATGGGAGGTAATGAGTTACAATCTTTGCATTACTTGTTTTATTTTGTTTTCTTTCTTTTTCCACTTGTTCATTTATTTAAAAAAATATTTAACTGGATCCCCAAGTTTTCTTGCATTTACTCTTTTACTTTTCTCTCATCCCATTAGGGTGGAGGGAGGGGGCAAAGTGAGTGAGCAGCTGTTGTGCTTAACTGGCTTCTGGGGTTAACCCACAACAGGGAGATAAACTGGTTGTCAACATCCAAGTTACTTCATAGGTAAAACAGGCATTTCAGAGAATGAAACAAAGCTGCTTTCTTAAGGACTTGTGTTTGAACATTCCTCCAAATCTTCCATGACACTTACATTAGGAAGGAGTTAGTCAGTGGTGGGTTAGTCCAAATTATTTCCATGCTGAATGGCTTGCCTGTACGAGCTGGTGAGGCAGTACCTACGAACTGATCATCTAGATGTTTCACTACTAAACATATGCATAATGAATGAATTCAACCCATACATCTTGCTGTGGGCACTGATTGATACATTTTTCTCTGCTCAGCTACTGATTGTCATGAACTGTGAAGAACCTCAGTATTTCTGAGACTCCCAGCCCCCTTTCAATTGAAATTGGCAGGAAATTTCCAACATTATTAAGGAAAGAACCTGCCAACAAATGAGAAACAAACTAAAAGACATAAACTTTATTTTTTTCCAGGAAATTAGTTTAATAATGAAGTCCATTGTTTTAAAAGAAGGAGAAGAAGGGAAGGGAAGGGAAGGGAAGGGAAGGGGGAAGGGAAGGGAAGGGGGAAGGGAAGGGAAGGGAAGGGAAGGGAAGGGAAGGGAAGGGAAGGGAAGGGAAGGGAAGGGAAGGGAAGGGAAGGGAAGGGAAGGGAAGGGAAGGGAAGGGAAGGGAAGGGAAGGGAAGGGAAGGGAAGGGAAGGGAAGGGAAGGGAAGGGAAGGGAAGGGAAGGGAAGGGAAGGGAAGGGAAGGGAAGGGAAGGGAAGGGAAGGGAAGGGAAGGGAAGGGAAGGGAAGGGAAGGGAAGGGAAGGGAAGGGAAGGGAAGGAGAAGAGCCTGGAGTGTATTCCAAACCAGTTTTATCTTATCTGGAGATTTACCTTAAACAGAAATGAATGCTTACTGTATAAGGCAGATATAAAATTGTTTAGGTGATATAATTTAACATTTATAATTTAACATTTAACATTTATCAACAGATTATCCTTAGAACTCCTAAGGTCACTAAGCTGATATTTGTTTTTTATTTATTTTATTTTTTTTCCTGTAGTGTAGTATTGATGTGATGATGTTCATATCAAAATATGAACATATGAACATTTTTGGACTGAGCAAGCTTTCTGTAAGTCTCATTTTTTTTTGCAGATAGAAGGCGATACAAATATTTGAATTATGTGTTTGAAATTATCCCAGCACCACATTTCGCAAAATGAACAAAGGACCAAAGACTTTAGCTGAAATAAAAGTGATTTGGATTCAAGACCAGGAAAGGTTTCTAACAAAAAGATAATGAAATGACAAAACTGATCATCTGGAGAGGAGTACATAGCTTCTGTCCCTGGAGGCTTTTAGTAATAGAGAGATAGAAACAGTGGGAATGGTTTAACAGACTTGGCCTTCATTTAGTGATGACCATGAGATCTCTGAGGGTCCCTTCTAACCTAATTTTCTAGGAAATAGGATTTGATACCTTACAGGGGAAAAAAAAAGTCCTGTCTAACATAAGCTGATAATCTGAGCAAACAAACTGTGTTGTTGGATACATAGCTCCAGAGTCTCTTGACAGGCTTTTTGCATAACGATGTTAAGAAGAATAAAATAATAGTGATTTTCAGTCTTTTGGAAATGATGTAGAAGATCTTCTATGGATGCTTTAGAATTTTCTTTCCTTTAGATGGATCCTATTTTGTTATTATCAGAGATATTTTCTCAAGCTGAGACTTAAGGGGTCTTCACATAGCAGCAGACACCAAATTTCAGACACAAGAACTGTGCTCCGGGAGTGAGAGTGTTGAGTCAGCTAGTCCAATTGGCCTCCCCTTGTGGACAAGAAAGAAACCTCAGAAAATGACGTGTTTAAAAACTCAGCCGAGACTGTTAAAAAGAGATGAAAGCAGAGAGCAGTTTTAGCCACTAGAAAGGGCACTGCATACCAAAGAGCAGGCCTGGTTTAGACCTTCAAACATGATTCTCCTTTGAAGTTCAACTTTATGAAAAAGTCATTAGCAGAGATGTAGAGATGAGGAGATAGCATGTGACTTTATTGCAGCAACCCTTGTCCCTTTTCACCTCACTCCCATAACACCGTAGGGTAACCCTGGGGAAGCCAAACACTGAAAGCTGATAAAAAAAGAAACTGTTTTTCCATCCACCTTAGTTCACTGAGTTCGAAGGAAGGAGAGCACACAGACGTGTGTGTCTTGGTTTGGATTATAATGAACCTTCACCTGTGAGGCCATTTCAAAATGTATGGGCTTGCACTTCAGGTAAAATTAAATTTGCAGTGAAATCACCACTGGTTTAGGGAAAAGACATCAACTGTCCTGTTTCTGTGCATAAGCCACCCTTCTAGGCAGCTAAGGGGTTCTGTTTTCTGGGAGACATACCAGAGCTCCTCAAATCCAAGGACTGTTGCCCCTTCTCTGAAGTAAATGTTGTGGGAGGCTGCCTGAACCATTAGATACATGGTCACTTGAACTTCAAGTGGTCCTTTACCATACATCAACTGAATTGAGTTTGGTGGTGTCCATGCTCTTTCCATGTACCAAATTAATAGCATCATAAAATCATAGAATCATGCAATCATAGAATGGCTTGGGTTTGAAGGGATCTTAAAGATCATCTTGTTCCAACCCTTCTACCATAGGCAGGGATGCCACCCACTAGATAAGGTTGCCCAAAGCCCCATCCAACCTCCAGGGACGGGGCATCCACAACTTCTCTGGGCAACCTCTTCCAGTGCCTCACTACCTTTACAGTGAAGAATTTCTTCCCAATATCTAATCTAAATCTATCCTTTTTTTAATTTTAAGACCATTCCCCCTTGTCCTAGTATTATCTACCCGAGTAAAGAGTCCTTCTCCATCTTTTTTATAAGCCCTCTTTAAGTATTGAAAAGCTGCAATGAGGTCACCCTAGAGCCTTCTCTTCTCCAGGCTGACCATCCCCAGCTCTCTCAGCTTTTCTGCTCCAGCCCTCTGAGCATCTTCTGTACTCCCACATCTTTCTTGTGCTGGGGGCTCCAGACCTGGATGCAGCGGTCCAGGTGGGGCCTCAAGAGGGCAGAGTAGAGGGGGACAGTCACCTCCATTGACCTTCTTCCCACTCCTGTTGATGCAGCCCCGGATGCAGTTGCCCTTCTAGGCTGCAAGCATGCACTGCTGGCTCATGTTGAGCCTTTTGTCCACCAGAACCCTCAAGTCTCTCTCCGCAGGGATGCACTCAATGAGTTCTTCTTCCAGTCTGTACTCTTCTGGGATTGCAATTCAATACAAGTTAGAGGAGAACAGAACAGAACAGAGCAGAGCAGAGCAGAGCACAGTAAAGTAGAGTAGAGTAGAGTAGAGTAGAGTAGAGTAGATTAGAGTAGAGTAGAGTAGAGTAGAGTAGAGTAGAGTAGAGTAGAATACAATAGTTCAGTTGGAAATGACCTACAAAGATCTTCAAGTCCAACTGCCAAGTTAGAATAGCATGTACTAAAACTACTATTTTCATCCTCTGTCATCCAGGGGAGCTGAGAGAACATGCCTAAATGGTTGCTACCACCAGTAGCATCAGCATGAAATTCACCTCAACTTGTGAGTCTGTGATAGGTTGTGGGTCTGTGAGACAGGTTTTGTGTCTGACATTAAATGGCAAATTCTATTGAGATGAGTTGAAGGACAGGGTTGTACAAGACGTTTCGGAGTTTGACTTCTGATTGCATTCACTAAGAATCACTGCCACTGCTGTCCTGAGTATTGCATAGCAAGCTTGTAGAATAATCAGTGCACTGCCATAGTGACCTGCAAGCTTTTCTTAAGCTTGTGCTTTCCACCAGTACTGGCAATTTTTTTTTGTCTTTTTTATTTTTTAATTTTATTATTGTTATTTGTTTGATTTTTTTCCAGCTCCTTGCTGTCTTATTGTAACTTGTCTTAGCTGTAAAGCAAAGAACCATATATGCAGGTTGCAATTTCAGGCAATATTACAAATAGTTGTTTGACCGATATGATCATCAGCATGTGTTTCTGTCTGGCCAGCATCTGCAGTGTTGTGACTACTGCCCGGGCTGCCTTAGCTGCAAAGCTGTTACAATATTATGACAAGCAGTTTCCAAATCCCGGGGTACTTGTGAAATGCTAGGACGTTTATGGCCCACAGCGTCCTCTTCCCTGCTGAGCAGGATGGAAAAGAAAGAGCTCACTTGCCTTATCAGAAATGAATGAATGGATGGTCTGTTATTAGCTACAGGTCCCAAAGGCAAGAAGCAGTTAACAGTCAGCAAACTCCTACCACGAATATGGTAATGGCTAATGCCCCAGGGATTTTTTTTTTCTTCTCTTTAAATGGAGGTTAATCATGCAGAACTGAAATACTTTCCTCCGTGCTCCTACTCTGATTGTACAGACAAGTGTGAAAAAAACAAAGGTTCAGTGGAACTCCATTTAAGGCGATTGAGGCAATCTCCTTAAAAACTTTTTAAAATACAGTTCTTTTCTATTTTCTTTTCATTTGGAAAGAACTCTGTCTTGATCACCTGATCCCTGAGGCAGGAGGCTTTGCAATATCTGTGGGACCCCACAGGAGGGATGGGCAGGTTGCACGGGGCTTAGCTCCAGGCCCCCTTTGGAGGAGGACAGCAACCATTGCAAGGGACCTTTGGGTCTCAAAATGTGCAGATTTACCAAGGTAGCTGGGAAAGACAATCACATCCTTCTTCCTTTACCTTTGGAATGAGGATGAACAATTCTGTGTGTGAGCTAAAGGATGGGTGAGTTCAATACCTGCCAGTCAGGGGGGCAGAGGAGAGTTTGGAGGGTGGGATGGAGGTGATGAGGACTGAGGACACAAGGTCACCTTATCCCTGCTCTCCAATCCTTGCTCCATGATGGCTGTTAGCCCTGCTTTCTGCTTGACTTAAGAGCATTATCCTCCCTGCTTAAAGTCCCTACTGGATCAACACTTGCTTTGAACTTCTTTCTCAAAGATGCATCGGAGTGCCAAGCTCTTTGCCATTCACAAACACCAAGGAAAACTTCCCCAGCGTTATTATATTTTAACGGAAAATTCAGCCTGTTAGAGAAGCTGCTTTCAGTCCCTTTGGCCCGAAATGTAGAGGTCAACTGCTGGAGCTGAACTGTGATCTGTTAGTTGTAATAAGCAGTTTCTCTGCTGGCAGATACGCCTTGCACAATGTCAAGCACATTGTGGGCTCATAAAGCATGCACTCTGACCAACTGTGATCATAAAATCTTGGCGCATTTGGGAAGGCTATGTATCATGTTTTATTTTTTTAATTAGCATCCATTGGCATCCCCCTCACCCCCTCATCCTTCGCTCCTCCCGGCCCTAACAAACCCCAAAACATCAGGATTGCAGCAACATAACCCTTCTATTGGAAACCTTCTCTAAAATGTACGCCAACACCCTTGAGGCAAAAAATCCAGAAAGTCAAAGAAGAAAATGTTTATCTCATCATTTTGGCATCACAGAAAGGGAAACTTCCTTTGTCATGTTCGCTAGTGAGTAAAGACCATCTGGAGGGCTTGTGTTATTTCAAATCTAAACAACTCCTCCTCTGTTACACTAATTGCATTAATTGAAGGATAATTGTAAAAATAAGCTGTAGAAAGAAAGCATGGAGTGAAATTCACCTCAGAAGTGTTTTCCAGTCTTTCTAGTAGCAGTGAGGGCAGGCTGTGCAAGAACAAGGACTCTGGCTCAGCTGGAATTTGCTGGATGTCTTCTTCAATGGGCTGCTCTCTGTTCACACACCCATTCTGCGAAGCCTGAGCTTAGCAAGCTCCATCCAGATTTCACCAGATGCTCCCCTACTCATCCTGCTGCCCTATTGCCCTTTTGTTAGGGGACCCCTTTTGTCATGGACTACCAAGAAGACATGAATAATAAAGAAAATTTATTCCGATTGTCATTCCATGCAGTGTTTTTACCTTGTTAAAGGAAACAAGCAGTTATTTTTAGTTCAGTTACAATGATTCTAACACAGTCAAAATTACCTATTTTCTCCTAATTCTTGTTAATAATACAACTACAGTTATATTATTATACACCAACTTTCTACTATTTATCCCTTTCTTGTGCTTCTCTTTTCCATGTGCCATTACAGCAAACGATCGGCTTGCCAAGGTGTTCACCTGAAGAGTGCAATGTTGTCTGTGTGTTTCTTCCCCCCTAGGCATAGTTCACTAAGGATTGCTTTTCATATATTTCAAGAAGTTTACTGATAATACATTTTTCTGATTGTCCTAAAAATATTCATAGAATGATTCATTCCTTCGTTCTTCCATGTATATGGAATGGTTTCTTTTAGGCTGAAGGCACACAGATCTGCAAAAGTAAGCAAACTTTAAGTTAAAAAACACCTTAAAATAGATGATTTACTAATACAAACCCTAAACCACAGGGTAGTCAATGAACACCTGGCCAGTAGGTAATTTTCCCATTGTGGCTAGGACAAATTAGACAAGGGTCATCAGAATTTAAACCAAGTTGCAAACACAGCAAAAGTGTCTTAAATAATTTTGCAAATACAAGTGAAACAAAGACAAAAATACACTAAAATCCAGAGAAATCCAGACAAAGCTTGAGAAGTCCAGAGTAATATACTCTCTTGTCTTTGACTGCAGCTAAATATTGCATATTCCGGAGTTTTCCTTCAAGAAGATCATTTTTTTTTTCCCAAGAATGAAATGATCTTTGAAAGGAGATCCAGTAGCAGAACCATCTGCTTAACTAGAGTCATTTGGAAATGCTCCACTGACTTCAATGAAGTTCTTTCTGCTAGTGCAAGCTGGCAGTCTGTGGAGGTTTTATCAACAGCTCCCATATTATAAAGACCTTTTTATTCTGGTTCTAATTCTAGTTTTCATAAACATAAAATTGGAGTCAGTAGACTGATCACAGTGCATGCGTACTCCAGAATAATGTCTCAGAAGAGACACCAGCTAGAAATTGCATGTAGCTACTGAATCAAGATGACAGGGTTTTGCTGAGTTTTTGTCAGCAGAGAATTGTAGCAGGCTCATTCGTATGAGACGGCAAGATACAGCTACTTTCCCATTGCTTTCAGTGAGAGCTAAACATGCTCAGTACCCTGCAAAATTAGACCATGCGAATCTTGCATTTATTTTCTTCTGGTAGGATTTGCTCAGCACATCGTGTTTCAGTCCTAGCACCATGCCTTGGCTATTCCAGGATAATCTAGGATTTGCTTCATCAACCGTTTTCATTCCTGCTCTGGTGACCAGACTGTGTGTGCTGTTCTTTCTATACTGGTAAGGTTGGAATTGAAATATTGGAGAATTACAGACAACTTGTTGCTGTATAAGCTTAAAGGAATTACTTTGCCTGTAAAAAGCAAGAATGACAATGAATTCAACCTAATGGGAATTTATTTTTTTAGGGCCAGATTACTCAGAGGAGAAGATGGAAAAAGAAATGAAGGAGAGATGGAAAAGGGAGTGAAGGGGATCTTTGTGCAGATCCTGAGCTCATCTGAAAACACAGCAAAGACCTAAGTGCATCAATGAAATCTAAGCTTCCTGTGAAAGACAACTGGATCTCCTGGGCAGCTAGAAGAGAAAAGTAAACAGTCTGTGGAAAATTGGGACTCCAAATACTCCGGTGTATGGGGAACCTCACTGGTTTTAGTATTTCATTGAGTATTTGGCTCCCTGGAGGATCACAGCTGATGCCAACTCCATTGAGCAGATTTTTTTTTTTCTGGGGAAGGCAGCAAGAAGTTTGGACAGGTAACTCAGGACAGGTAATCTCAAAGAGGCACATTTGTCAATGAGATTTGAGGATATTAAGCTGCAAGGAGAGAAAAATTTGATATAAATTACTCAGCAAAAGGAAAAAAAGAGTCAAACTCTCCATAAGATTGGGCTTTGGAAACTGATATTTAAAGACAGGTGCAAAGAAACTTTTAGTTTTCTCTTCTGAATGTTGAGCAAATCCAGATCATTCAGTGACTCTCTGATCATGTAATTTTCTTTCTCCTTTGTACACAAGTTCCTTGAACTGCATGACATGAAACTAAACATGACAATTCAGCTGAGATGTGAGGTAGTTCTTGCCAGCCCAAGGCAGTGTTGCCCTGTGTACCAGAAGAAAAATACCATGAACTCTCTTAAGGCTGAAGCTAGAACAGAAGCTAGAACAGAAGCCATCCAGTGATGTGAAAGTTTTCTTTCTGAAATAGTCAAACTGGCACTGAACTCATGATCCTGCACAATTCCTGGCATCTTCCAGAAGAAACACAAGAAACCTCTACTCTAGCCAAAGCCATTGAATACGTAAAAATATTTTGAATATCCATCTGCTGCAATAATAAGGCTTGTATACATCATGCAACATTGGTTTTGCCTTATATAGCTTGCTGCCAATGTGAATAAAGAAATATTCTCAACATTTGGTAGCAGCCAAGCTATTACAGGAACAAGGAACATGAATGGAACTGAAATGAGGTAATGTCACTTCTAATGATCCTGTGGTAGACAGATTGCAACACAAGACATTTCAAAAAGAGAAAACAGGAAAGATTAGATCCTGAGCTGAATATTTCTGCAGTAGGAAACCTTACTTTTTAAAGTAGTGCCTTACAAAGCAGGGTGGCTGGTCACATTTGAAAATGACTAGTAAATAAAGGCTGAATACAGTATTAAGAGACACTGTAGTTAGAGTGGTTCAAAACTTAATGTTTTGATTTCAAGGCAAAATAAGAAATTAAAACCAAAACAGATCTGGTTCAGATGAAACAAAGATTAATTTTTTTTATTTTTATTTTTGTCGTAAATGAAGACCCTGAAAATACTCTTTCACATTAATTAGAAATGTTTAGTTGGACTGAAATGAATGCAAAGTTCACTTCAGAGTTTGCCATGGTTAGATTGGATGTTTAACTTCTAGCTTGCTCAAGGGAAGGTATAATGAATCCCAAGTTTACTGGCACTGGACAAAGAAGTAAGGTGTGTTTTTCAAGCTCAGTGCAATCAAATTTTACTGCTGTAGATATTCATAACAGTAGGTGTGGTTGCAACCTGATTTAAAGAAGGGGGTGAATATATAACCATACTGTCCTGTCCTGATCACATAGCACTGGAAAGGGCACCTAGGATTCCTGTAGTTCCATCTCTGAAAATCTTTGCAGAAATATGGGTATATCCACCAGAGAGGCTGCTGCATTTAAGGTGTGTTGGACCTGGTCTACACATGGATCTTCATGCAACCAGTACCAACGGTCCCGCAGAACATAGGATGAACATCCAGCCAATGTTGCTGAGTATTCAGAAGCCATAAGCAAATGTACTTGTCTGGAATAAGCAAAGTGTGGCACAGAGAAGTAGAATGGAAGTGGATCAGACCCCTCTAAAAAGACCCTCTCTTGGCAAAATCTGACCTGGAGAAGCACTGCCAATTCCAGACACCTTAATAAGGAATGTGACATATTCATTGCTACAGTATTTTATTTTACATTTGGCTTTTCCCAGATGAACTACAGTTCAGTTCTCTTTCACAGCTAAAGTTTAACTATTCTTGCAGTAAAGCAGCTTTTAAAAAATCTTGTTGGAAGGGGTAGGGGGTGGTGGAAAGTAGTTTAAAAATTAATAGAGGTACTTTTTTTCTTAATTGAACTATAAATGCTATTTTAATGGGCATCCTGTAATGTGAAAACCTAGACAGGAATTCATCTAGAATACTGAGAACCAGCCACAGTATCACAAAATGGTCCATTCTCAGAATAAATATAAAATGCAACTCATATTTCCTGTGGGTGGTGGTTTCATAATTCACAGAACTACCAACAGTTTTGCCTTCCTCCAGTTTCTCAATACTTTGGACAACTTTTCAAATGTATTAGTGAGAAGAGAATCTTTCAAGCTAAACATTCCCAGTAGTAAGTTTTCCACTTGGCTCAGTTATTCCAGCATGACCCCATCCCTTCACATGATCTGGTGCTATAGTTTCTTTTGTTATTGTTTCTGTTTATTTTGTTTCTTTATTTTTTTCCACTCACATATTCATAAAGCATAGCATAGATCAGGTAAATCACACCTAGAAGAGCTGGTTTCCCACCACTGACAATAAAAAGAGTAGCAATGATCCATGATCACGATGCATGAATCTGGAGCTGAATCCCAGTGTTGCTTTCTAAAGTGAGGTGTGGTGAACCTTAGCTATTAATTTGGACAAAATGAATTCTGACATTTATTTAGTTTTTGCCTCACGGCTTCTCTGATCTAACATGAGCCATATAAGCTGTCTGTAGTATACAGCCACATCAGAGGTTCTTATCCCTCAAGACCACCTTTATGATGCATTCCAGGTTCTCTTGCAGAGAGATGCAACAAAGTCCTTTAATGCATCAGGTTTTTCTCCCTTTTTTGGGCATATTTCTAGTCCTGGACAATAGAGACAGGGTAAAGCAGATAAGGATGGGAATAATCAATAGAGAACTGGAAGCATGCTGTTCTCAAGTTTTTTGTATGTCTGGAAAAATTTAAATTCATAATAAAAGCTATATAAATTAGTGCTGAGACTGCACTAATATCACAAATTGGTTTTCTCAAGAGTCCTCTGTTACAGGCTGATGTGCAGGTAGCATAGGTGGGTAGATAAATGGATTT
The DNA here is from genome assembly GCF_040182565.1 of Anser cygnoides. Classification (NCBI taxonomy): domain Eukaryota; kingdom Metazoa; phylum Chordata; class Aves; order Anseriformes; family Anatidae; genus Anser; species Anser cygnoides. The sequence continues at coordinate 1,861,728 of NC_089874.1, forward strand.
ATGCGCACACTCTTTCAATTCTATCAGTAAAAACATGGTCAAAATGGGAACAGAGAAGACATTCTCAAAGCCAGTTACATGTCCAGCTCCACTAGAACAGAGGAGATAGCCTTGTTATTTCGATGACATCTTGAAAGCTTCAAATATCTCAGAAAATTCTGACCTGTGTCTTTCTCTTGACTGTGTCTGCACAGGTAGATAAGACTGATCAAAGACAGGGGCACAAAGAGATCCAGAGACGTGACAAGGATTTACATCTGGGTCTGCTGGGCTGGAGGCTGGGCTCTTCTGCACCCTCCTCTGCAGGGATCAAGAATGTACTTAAAGTCAGATAAATAACTCTCCATTTATGTTAGTAAAATAAGATGTGAAGCAGCTGGCAGAAATTGACCAAAATTTATTTTTCCTGATGATTAAATACAAGAATTACTTAACCAGATTCAGATAACGTGGCTGTTATTTCTGATGTATAGATCTCCATAAGTCTTATCCAAACAAAGTGCTGAGGCTATCTCTCTCCCAGATGTCATTCGAAAGCTCTCAAACCCCTGTTTTAGATGTAGGAAGTTATTCATTGGTTACTTTGTGACTCAATATCACCTAGGCTGGAACAAAACTGCACCAGTCACTCAAAATTGCCTTCTGACTTCCAACCTAAGTTTATGCTGGGTCAATCTTTAACCTCTCTTCCTGTGCCAATAATGACTTTTAGCATAAATGAATAACTTCTTTCCTGGTGGGAGTTCTCTCCTGTATTTGTATTCCCACTCAATGTTCACTTTGCTGGGCTAAGCATCATGTGTTAGCACACCCTTGTTTTGTTCTTGTGTCCTTGTCTCCAAGTAGCGCACTCAGTTTGCATACTATTTTTGCTCTGGGGTGGCTAATCAGTTATTTGGCTGGGTCACTGCACCCTGAGATTCAAACCATGCCCCTTGGTATGGAAACAATAGGGCATTCATTCATGTGCACTCAAAGATAATATATTCATAGCTTTAATCACCCCTGACAAAACAAACCACCCCTGCCCACAGCCATCCCAGGAGCTTTTCCATGCTGCTATTTTTGTACCTGTTCATCTTTCCTGAGTGTGGGTTGATAGGGCTGGGAAAGTAGGTAGGGCAGGAGGTTCATAGCTAGAACTGTCCAAGTAGCTCTTCACCCTGCTCTGGCTGCAGAAACTTCCCTAAAAGTCAGTGCAGGGAGAAAATGTTTCTAGAGAGGATTCATCCTGTCCCAATATAGGTGTTTAAGACAGATCAGGTGAATTGATTCATAAAGCGATGCTTCTTTCGGCACTGATGCTAAGGGGTGGCTACAAAGTTCAGACTTTGAAAGACCAGGTCTGGTGGGGCTTTGAGCAACCCAATGTGGGGAGGTGTCTGTGCCCATAGCAGGTGAGATGGAACCAGATGATCTTTAAGGTAGGTCCCCTCCAACTCAAATGATTCTATGATTCTGTGATCCTATGATTCTATGTAAGGTATATGAACAGTGATTAGCTCAAGTGTAACTATCAGTTTAAAATAAATATATACATTTACTCAGAAAAATCATTTCTGAAATCTCATCAACAACAAGGAAAATAGCTGAAGATGAGGGACAGATCACATTTCACTGCTCTGTTAAATCCACTACATCTACAGTGTGATTCCTTTCAGTTACGTTCCTGGAGCAACCCTGCAGAACATCTACTCTGGTTTCCCTGGGCTGTGCTCCACCAACCCGTCCTGACCAGCCCATGGCATTGCAGAATAGGAGCAAGGCTATTCCATGTCAAAGAAAGAAAGGAAACGAGAGTCTCCTTTACTAAGACTGCATGCTGAAAGTGATCCCATGAAAAGATAACCCCTAATCCCTACAGCTGCCCAGAGCTAAAAGTCATTTCTTACTGTTCTAGCTCTATTCTCAGGGGATAAAAGCTATCCTCTTCAATTGAAGAGACATCTTAGACTAAGCAGATTTAGTCTGAAATGACTTCTCACACACAGGAAGGAATGTTTTTTCCTTCACAAGTTCAAGTATGCCAGGAAAGCTGGGAAAGAAATTGCATCACTCCTGATTGTGCTGTGCTTGTACAGAGAGAGCAGCAGAGACCTGGATTTTCCTAGGCTGTCCATGCAGGACATGGGACTGTTGCAGCCCAGGAGGCCTTATTAGGTAAAGTATCACTTATAGACTCACACAACCACAAATGATCCTCTGCTACCCGCATAGTTTAGGAAAACTACAGGAAATATTTGCTCAACTGAATTGTTTTGTTCTGGTAGGATGTATGGATTCGGATTTATCTTGCCTAACTTTATATTATTTCAAACGAGAAATATACACTTCTTTTCCTCTGCCCTATTAGTCTCTGACTTTAGGATGAGATGGATACCTTAGTCTCTGCTGGCTATATTCGTCCATCTCCATTGACTATGAAAGCAGCTTGCCCTAACTAGTTCAGATGAAAACATCTCATTTTCTCAAGTGAATCTTACCTGAGAATGAACAGAATGACTGAAGAGCGGGTGGGTGATTAGGAATCCTCTAAGTTACATTTATTTCATGGGGAAGATTGGGGGGAAAATAGGAAATTCCTTAAGAGGGGATAAAGGATATAATGGTTTTATAGCATCAGTAAAAGAAGAAGAGAACAAAGGCGGAACAGTTCGGAGGGACATGGGATATTTTTCCAGAAGTCTTGGCCAAAAAGAGATGGTTGAGAAAGACAGGACAGTTACCCTTAGCTGCTTTTTGTACCTTGCTGTATCAGTATTTTTCATCTTGAATCCTTGATCTGGTTACGGTCAGAATTACACTTTTGTCTGGGTTTTCACTTATGTGGTTGTATATCAAGTAGTGTTGACATCAACTGTCTATCAGAACTGTACTGAGGCTGCACAGTCCTGCTGCACCAACCTTGTAAAAATTTGGCTCAAAGCCAACCAAATCCCCAACACCAAAGGCTACAAAGTTCACAGTTTCTGGTATTTGTATTTATTTCAGTGGTTTGAGTGAATCCTACAGAATAATCAGGGCAGTACTGTGAATGATCATGCCGACTACAGTGCATGCACACAAAGATCTGTTTACCTAAGTTGGATATCCAGGCATTACATATTTAATTTAAAGTTCATCACCTTGGTTTCCTTCATAATGAAAGAAGGGAAATAGGCATCTTCAGAAGCGGATTAACTTGATTTGTTTTAGATAACTCTCTTAAGACTGGACAAATTTTCTTTTAGATTTTTGAGCTTAAGAGAGATTAATCCTTCTTTAATCATTTAATCTAAATGAAACATTTAGGCTCCCCTGGCAGAAAAGAGGAGAAGATCAGGAAGGAGATTCATGTTATTTTAAGAGTGAGGGTTAAGGCAGGTGGGATAAAACTACTGAAGCAAATGTTTTCTTTTCCCACTGTTTTAGAAAGAGACCAGCTAACAAGGCAGGGTAAATGTTTATATGGCTAAGATTAGATGGAAGGATTGTTTCCCAGCTTGTCTGTACTCTCTGGCTAGGATGCCATACTATCTCTCTCAAAATGGTGCATGAAGGTGCCTGTCATTGAACTATTCCTGGTGTGCACGTGACAGCCCCTTAAAGCAATGTGAGATGAAAACACTGCACACACACAGAGAAGACTGTTGTCCTTAGGTAAATCAATTCCGATTTTTTTTTTCTCCTGGAGTACAAGACAATCCTTCTGTACTTCACCTGAAGAAAATGGGCTGAAGTGCTCTAAATAATTCCAATAAGTCCTTCCCTCTTGCTTCTTTAGTCTTATAAGTAAGTGCCTAACAGATACATGTATCCAGGCTGATGATGAACATAATTAAATGAAGGACTGAGCTATGAGTATAAATATGTTTTTCCAGAAGCACCTGAGAAAAATGGAGGGTGAGTCAGATGCCCAATGTACCAGCAATATACCACCCTGCAAATATTTCCTGTGATATAGACTTGCATACTGAAGCAAACAGTGCTCAAAGGCTTTATTCAGTCTGCCCTAACAGCCATTCTCCTGGGTCCTTAACCATGACTCTATAACCTGTGGAGGGACTTTGTCCAGTACCATAGTCTTCTACATTTGGACCCTAATTTGCCCCATCAGTGACATAGTGGTCCCTATCTAATAGATCTAATAGATAATTGGGAAGTGCTCTGAATTGCTTCCTGCTCTCTCAATATTTTGCTGCTTGTGATTACAACCAGATTGACAAACGGAAAAACTGAGATGCTTTCTAGCTCTTAGCCACTTTCAACTAATATATAAAATGTCCCAGGACCCTGAAAACAACTGCAACATGGTGACATCGGTCTTGCAAGTAGGCTGTCTTCCCTCCAGTTGGGGTAACTTATCTGTACATGTACATTCAAAAGTATGCTGGGAACAGCTCTTAGCCCATACCATCTTCCCAGGACTGCATAAGCTGGGCATTTTTTCCAAAAGGCAGTTTGGGAGCAGAAATTCCTTTTGGGGAGAGTAACAGAATTTAAGAATACTCACACTGAGCACTTTCTGCCAGTTGGCCTCTGTGCATGGTCGATGCACATTTAACTTGCTCTCCATAGACAGAGCCAGTGCGTGCAGAGCTCTGCAGGGAGCTGAGCCACTTCTCCACCCAGAGGCTGTTTACTGGTGGTTCCTGGAAAAACTGATTGGACATATTCTTTGTTTGTGTGAGGCAGTATCTTCTGATGATTCCCACCGAGGTGCTCAGAGAGAAGCCATTGTCTAAATAAAAATAAAAATGGTGGCAAGGTGCCCTTCCATACAAAGGAAGGAAAACACAACTTTGGCTTAACAGTGAATCCCACCGTGATTTCATCCATGACTGACAGCTGAGGCAGGCATGGTTTGCAACTTGAAATGGCTATCTGAGTGTAAAGGCATGAGCCAGTTCGTGGAACTGAAAGAAAAATGAGAGATGGGATATTGCTGTGGGATGGAGCAGCAAGCCAGAGTGCTAGGGCAGCACATGCAGCAGCAGCTTCCCACAGTAACTTTTGGTACAAGGCTGTTTTCCATTTGCTAACTGAAACTATCTTGTTTAGACAACACTGACCTTCAGGCTGCTAACAGCTGGTGGCTTCGTGGCTTCCAGGAGGGAAAAGCTTGGGAGTCCATGTCCTTTCGGATTTACTAAAAAAGTCATGATGGAAAAGAGGTATTGGAGGCAGGGAGACTGTTTGGGATGTGGTCTTCTGATGTGAGAGTGTGCTTCTTACTAAAGAAAAAAATGATCCCATCTTCTCTTTGTTTCTTAACCAAGTGCTCTCACTTCTCTTGTACCTTAAGCACTCTGTGCAATGCTGTGCAATGCTGTGCAGTGAGACGGACCAAAGTAGTCGACTAGTTTTCATCCAGAATAATTTCCCTGTCTGGTATTGTCCTACAGATGGCACAAGAACTGGAGAGAAGGCCACTCCTTTTGGCAGCTGAGTGCACTTCAAATTTTTGTGAGACTGCAACCTTAGAATAATGGAATAAATGGCTTTCTGTTTACAAAAATAGATGGATTCCAAGAGCCCGGGCCAAAGGGTAAGATCTCAGCAAGAGTGCTTTGAAGAGTGAAGGCAAAAGGCAGCCAATGGGCTCAGAGTGGAGAGACCTCCCCAGAAAAGACAGGAAGAAAGTTTGCAGTATTTCAGATGTGTAATTGAATGCTATGGAAAGCAAATTCAGAAATGGGATAAAAAGGGATTAGAGAAACTATTGGAACACAAATCCAGTGGCTTAGAAAGTCCTAAGCTACTGACCTCCCCAAAATGATAGGGAATGACAGCCATGGGAAACACAGCTCCAGCCTTGTCTTGTTTCTTCTACACTTTCTTCACTGTTTGCTATTGAAGGACACTGAACACAATCACTTGCCTGGACTGGATTTTCTTCATCACAGTTTGCAGATCTGCAACAAACAGTTGGATAGAGAAACAACCATGCATTGTGCCCAGTCCATTCTGACTGATGTAAACTTTGCACTTCTAAACACAGGATTTGGGTCAATGGGATCGTTCTGCAAATATATTGAAGCTGTTTGAAATCACAGTCTGCTTGCATGCCCCTTCTCTGTAATGAGTGAATGCTAACCAACCTATTCTCCTGTCAAAACCAAATGAGACCATGTTTATCAGGTCATGTTTTCTGCACCTGAAGCAAAGATCAGGCAATTTGCATGCAGGTATTCAGGTTATACAGAACTCAGCAATGAGTCCCTGCTTGAATATGAATATTTCTGGATTTTCTCCATCCACCAAACATCACTACGAAAGGAATGGAGAAGAAAGCAGTACTGTGGGAGAGCTGTTGCTCTTTTGCAGCCCTCAGTATTCTCAGCTTGTATTTTCTGTCTGCAGGTCATATAATAGTCACAGATGATAAGTATTGCATTGATTTGTCTTTGCATTGAGTATCATCAGAAAAAGACTAAGTATTAGAAGTTCACTGAGTTTGCTTCCTTTCTGGGCACTGAAGAAATAATAAAAAAAAGATGCTACTGTGGTGGGAGACTCCATTTAAAGTTAACCTGAGGTCAAGCTGTGTCTTGCTGGATCTGAAATTGTAAACATGTGTAGCTTAAAACAAGAGACTTTTTCAAGTTTGTACTTGCTTCCTGTGGATACTAGGAACAGAGGTTATGAGAGTGACAGAAGCAGTGTAAAAAGTCAACGTAAGTTATTTCTTTTTGTACTCAAACTGGGTTCAAAACCAGGAGATATGCTGGTCCTGTGGGTATACCAGCTCAATCATGCTTATTCATCCTCAACAAGTTTGGTAGAGAAAGTCCCTGCATCTCTGCACCACTAGCTGTGGTCCAAAGAGATTTCCTCACCTATCTTTATTGGTATTTGTATGCCCATCTTATTCAGCAGAAGAAAATCTATTTCAGCAAAGCATTTGCCTGATTTCACATCGGTGCTTAAATATCACCAACTTTCATTGGACTTCTGCATGAATGTCTTAACTGAACTGGTTCTTCTTAGGTTGTTATCCCAAAGAGTGAAGACATGATCCATGTACTCCAAACTGGCATCATTTCAGCCTTTTCTGAATTGAAGTCAGCATGGGTGCAACAACACGCTCATGAATTTACATGTTCTGAAACAGAGAACACTTACAGGCTAAGTGTTTAAGTCTAACTTCTCTACATATATTTGCCCTCAGTTGCTCCATAGCTCAAGCAGTAGGAGGGCCTGTTCACAGTTTCAAAGACCATAAATTCAGTCCAAATGGCAGTTGTGGTTGTATGGATGTGGTCATGGTTCACTACACAGCTATGTCTTAGCCATGATGAAGGATAAAGCTTGGCAGAGGGTCAGATAAATATGCCCAAACAGCTCAGCAATACCATTGATCAGAGTGTTCACTTCGTACCAGTCATTTAAGGCCTCCAAAGAATTGTTCCAGGAGCTCAGGAAGGAAAACACTCTGCTGTCTCCACTAGTTGCCTTGAATGTGGCTCTTACACACACCATGGACTCCTGCACTGGCAGAACAAACAAAGTTGTGTTTACTTAGCTCCAGCCTCCTCACTGCCTGGGATGATTCATGTGATTTCAAGTTCACTTGCAACAACTTTCATTTTTCATGTTCTGAGAGCTGTGTCGAATAATTTTATTTATTTATTTATTGTTTTTGGTGTACGCTTGTTTATCTTTAATCTATGAAGGATATTTGTAGAGTATTAAAGCTCTGGAAATCCTTGACCATCTTGACCTCATTTCTGTCATCCTGAACTCTCTTGGTTGCTCTTCATTATATGATATCAAGAGAAGAAAGAAAACAGACTTCATTTTACCTTTGTGAGGTTATGACTAAGGAGTGTTTGATAAGGTGAGGGAGTTTCAGTGAGAAAGTAGTAACCAAAAACATGAAATGAGGGGTATGTTCATACCATCACAAAAGGAAGACTTAGAACATCACGAGAGATTACCAGCATCCTCTGAGGTCTTTTAACAGGTCGTATATTTATGTGTGGTCCTAGCACAATGGATAGCCATGAAAAGTGGTAACTTATGAAAGCATCTTATTGCTGATAATGTTCAGAGTTCATATAAATGCTCAACCTAGACAAGTACCAAGCATTTTCCATTGCAGCTGTTAGAAGGAGAACACTATTTAACTATTCAGATTTTAAGCACCAGACTTAAATCCATGGCAGACATAAAGAAATCACAATTCAGCATGAAGCTACATTGTGTGGCTGAAGGAAATGCATGAGAGAAAGCCTCCCTTCACTAAAAGTGCGGCAGGGACAACTATTTCTTTTCAAAGGTTAAGAACTAATAATTCTTCAGTGTTCTGACAGAATCAGACAGAAGTCTGCATAAGTTCTTCTGCCTAGCATTTCCCTGTCTGGCTCTAGGTCTTCAGAGGTGTGTCGTCAATGGGACAGACTGAGTCACACACTTAGGAGGAATTTAGGTCACTGGCTTTCTTAGCCTTGTACTTCAGTCTGTGATATTAAAACATCTAATACAGAAGTCCAAATATGAAATCACTTAGAGTGAACTCTTGAAAACATTGGCTGCAGCAGTGCCTTTCTTTAGATTATTTTTACACTCACTGTGTGCTGCCTGAACTCTCATGGCTCAGAGGCTAATGCTAATGCAGGCAGCAGAGAAACACACTTCAGTTCTCATCTGGAGAGGCACTTGCAGGGTAGCTGAATGCATTCTTTTGACATACAGCACAAATGGCACAAACTGCCATCTGTGATGAGTTAGAGCATCATCAAATATCCTTTTCCCAGTATATTGCAAAATTATCTTCTAGGGAATCATTCTACAACACCAGCCCATCTCCTCTAGTTACTCCTCCTCTACATTCTTCCAGTCCTGCCAGGTTCTGCCTGAAGGGATGGCTGAAGAAGGAAATATATTCACTCTACCAGTGTATTACTGGTATATTACATCATATATTTAATTAGATTATCTGTAAGGTCCTTTTCAACCCAAACCATTGCAGCAATTTGACTTGCTGTGATTCGTTCTGCCTTTTGGTACTAGTGGTAATTGCAGCAGAAATGGTGCATCGACACCATCTGGGAGTGGTGCAATTGACTACCAACTACCAGCCCTCCATGGGGTTTTTGTATGTTTGGTGTGCGATGTCTACGCAGGTATGCTTTCTAGAGTTTGCTAATCCAAAATCACATCTGGGCCACTGTATTGGCAATGGTGTTATCTGCATAATTTAATGTAAAGCTAGAATGGATACAGTCCCTTTAGCTATAAGTACGCTTTTTCTGTTAATCCTTGCCCTTTTCAGACACATATTGCTGCAGCCCTTCTCTAGTTAGATTCTCTTTTAAGAGCACTTTGTAAAGTTTAGGTCTTAGAAAGCAACCTCTGTGCTTATTTCTGCCCTTGTCTGTTCCTCATCCAATGTGCAAATATATTGTTATTGAAAAACATTATTTGTGCTATGATTTTTGTTTTCAGATAGCACATCTGCATAAGTGAAATATGATTTGTACTCCACTTCTGCTACCTGCTGTGCAGAAGCAAAAGGAAATATTGGCTACAAAACCCAAGTGTTTTCTTAAAGAGAAAAGAATGCTTGTGATGGAACTGAAAATACTATGTCAGATAAAACGTATTTGGAGAAAAAAAAGGAAACAAACAAACTAATCAATGTTAATGGATAAAGAGGGGAAGAATGTTTCACTCAGAGAGGTATTATTCTGTGATCCTGGAAACTGCATAAGATATTGCTATAAGATATTATAAGATATTGCTGCTCAGCTGAGTCAGCACAACTGACTGCATGCACTTCCTTAATCTAGTCACTGGAAGTGTAACTCCTTACTTCAAATCCCTCTTATGTTGGCATTTTACTCTTCCTACGAGACTTTCACAGGTAACTTGCGTGATCACATCTTATTCTCTAGGCAGAACTGATGAGGAAGATGCAAACAAGCAGTCTCTGCTCTCAGGAAAGGGAAAGCTCCACTGGGCTGTGGGATAGAAACGCCTGCAGGAAGCATGAGAGCACGTGCTGGAATTGTCTGACCATCCACTCAGAGAATCCAGCTCCACCTCCTTGATATGAAAATCACTCCCTGTGCACACTCAGTCCCTGTGGAGTGGGATTCAGACTGCCTATCTGTAGTGGCATAAAAATTAGGTGTGCATTTGCAGCTAGCTGTCCAACCTCTCAAAAGAGACTGGCAGCTCTAGGTAGTCCTTCATCTTCCTTTGAGTCACTTATACAGAGTTCATGGATCACCATCAGGGTGTGACTATCTCCTTGTTCTGTTTGTAAAGCACTTTTGCAAAGTGTAGGCTGAAAATTGCACAGAAGGCTTAAATCCATGGAACCACTGGATCAACTCATCCTAACCTTGCTTCAGCTAGGGCCAGAGTTTCTTCAAATTAGTCCTGCCCTGATTTCAGTAACAGCCTTGTGAATACTTTGCAGAACAACATCTGACTTTGGGTTGAAAGATCAACAGAGCGAGTATTTTTGATAAAAGGAAAAGATTAAGCTCTTTCACTTCCTCAAACTGCAAAATATTTTCTAACAGTTTCCACAGTCATATTGAAGAATTTTGTCTTTTCTATATCACTAAGCATAGTTTTACTGCTTCTGGCAGCAACTTTTTATTTATTTATTTATTTTTGTTTCAGATTTACTTTAAAAGGTCTTTCAAATAAGCCTCAAACAGCCATCCTCCAGGTCCTTAAACTCTATTATTTACCTCTGTGCAACTCAAAATCTCCCACTTCTATTCTTTGTTTTTCTATTTTTTCATTTATTTCATATTGATTTTCCAATTCTATTTTTTTCTGCTTTTACTTTGCCATCTGTCCTTGTGAAATCACAATTTTTTAGATATCTAATAAAAACTCCCAGAGTTGATTTACATTTTTCACTTGCTTTTCTTCCTCTGAATCAATTTTACTCATTATTCTTCTCAGGCTGGGAACAAGAAGCCTTTCAGAAGTAACAGAGGCATAAATAATGGATTAAAACACTTCTATTTTCCTGTAGGGACTGTTATCAGGTTATGGTCACTGACCCTTCAGAAACTACCAAATTCCAGTTATGTGAACAAAACATCTTTATTAGGTAATTAAACAGCCTGTGTTTCATCTGTGACCTTTTCATGCTACAAGGTGACCAGAAGAAACTTTAATTCCCATCTACCATTAAGGACCATATAGAGTAGCTGATACATTCAATACGTTTAGGTTCTATTGCATTATAAAAAAAAATGACATCAGTTCTTTGTGTGTGCATCTGGCTATTTGTTGTGGGATGTGGTTGTCCACACAAAGGCAACCTGTGCCCCACACTTATATGCCCAAGGTATGTCCATATACTGAAGGTATATGAGAAACCTACAGAAGGCTGGAAGATGTGACCAAGGTACTGCAGAAGATCTGTAGGAAAGCCACCAGACAACAAGGGACGTTGACAGCTAGGATCAATTCAATTGATCCTGGTAACTGCCTGTAAGCACAGACTTTTATTCGGGGAAAACCATCCCTATGCTTACCAAGGGAAGAATTGCACAGAGCCCTTCTCGCTTACAAGTCAATGGGCTGAAGGCTCTAGTCTGTCTTTCAAAATTTGTTCATATCTCCAAATAGTTTTTCTTGACATCCTATGGGATAAAGTTGCCTCCTGAATGGGAGATGCTCAGTGACTAGATTTGGTCTCAGTGTGTCTCTTCTCTCTTCAGATTTCTTTCATCACATTGGTTTTGTTTGCTTTGGGAAAATTGCAGAACTGCTTATCCAAAACCCACAAAAGTCAGCAGGAGTCTTTGAACAGGCTTTGATGAGGTTTGGATTAATCAAGTGAGACATAATAATAGACTGACAGATTCAGCTTTGGCATTAATCATTTTGGTTGAAATGACCGGCTGACTTTTGTTGTAATGTATGTCTGTTTCTTTTAAATATTTCTGCTTAACTATTCAGAATTGAATAAACAGCTCTTGGAAGGGAACAAAGGACGACAAACTATTTATCACTTTTTACTGCAAGTAGCTCTTTGCATTGCATTGGCACCCAGTGGTTTTGTTGAGTCAGGTTCTGCACAAGCATGGGCTCAGAATCACAACCTCTGATGAATTCCCAAACAGAGAGTGTAGCATCACTCTCAGTCCCCAGCTGGGGACTTGAAACACAGAGGGATTAAGTCACTATTCTCCAAGTAGATGCTGGTTTAAGTCTTTGAAACAAGGTTTGATAAAAATATGGTAACTGAAACAGTCAGTGAGAGAGTCTGAAATTCCCTTTCTCCAAAACAGCATTTCTGGGACATTGGCGACTCACCTATGGTGTGAAAGCTGGACCTTTCTGGACACTTCTGGACATGAAGAGAGCATGTACTCGTTGAGTAGCATCTCCTAGACCAACAAACAGCATGGGGTCGGCAGTGAACAATCAATCATGTAAACATGCTTAGACATACTGTCCATGACATTGAGATGCCACATTATCATGTTTGCAAGCTCCCTGGCACTTTCATTAAGGGTGTCATAGTAACAGCTGATGATAAGTTTTCAAGCAGAGTCTGTTGGTATCCCGCAGGTTGGTTTGGTGTCCAAAACACGGCCTTTGTTTCATCTTTCCCCTGAAGGTCATTCTAGCTCTGACCAGCTGGAAGGTCTGGGGAGCCCTGTCTGGGAGGAACTCTCTAGGCTGAAACAAGACAAAGCAGGTGCTGAAGTGAACCTGGAGCAGATTCCTAAAGACAATTCAAAACTTATTTCAAGGGAAAGCTGAGTGTCTGAATGTTTCTGTTTAGCTTTTACATCTAGCTTGACTGTTTGTGGCTTTCAAATGATAAACCTGTAGAAAATTTGAGACGATGCTGCTAGTTCTGAAGGCTTTGTCAGTACTTTGAGCAGTAAAGAAGAACAACACTGGCATCAAGAACTGACAGGTTGCATCCTAGCTACTATACTTGTGTGAAATCCACGTAGCAATACTTGTTTCTTGACATAGATGAATGAATGTGCAAGCAAATTAAAAAAAGATACTGACAATGGGAGATATTGCTTTCATGTCTTCATTCCCAATGCAAGATTTTTCCACACTACATGTTCTTTACTGACAGTCTTGAGTTTATCTGATCTATTTGTCAAAGGCTAGAATAAGAACACATAATAATTGTAATTCTAGTGTGTAGAATGAGAGACTCTCACTGTTCACTTCATTAATGACAGTCACTGAACCACTGGTGGATGGTCTCAATGCAATTTCCTAAACACCAACATTTTTTGGTGTGTGACACTTCCTATTGAATCTAAGACCTCCATGTGGGACTGGCAGATATGACACAGTATGTGTGAGAGAGCCTCATCTCCTTTCAGAGCACCAGCTGGAAGTTGGGTGGAATATCTTGGGGCATCTCCAGTATCAGTGGGTACCGCAGATTAAGCAACTTCATCAGTCAATAGAGCTGGTATGATCTTGTCTTAAGCTCCTTAAGCAGATATCTAAATCAAGGACTTGTCTGACTTTTCTGTGGTGATCATAAAGTAAAGAGAGGAGATGCAATCAATTCTGATTGTATGCCCACAGTAGAGTGGGGAATCTTCTGTTTGCTCCTGGGGGGCCCTGTGCACCTCAAAATGCGTGACTTCCCCAGTGTCATTGCTGTAATATTCACAATAATCAAATGGGCCCTTTCACAGTGATTGCAACTGAACTGTGGTGGTAACTGACTTTATCATTTCTTGGGGGTGTCATGAGGCCAAAATACAAAGAAGCACTGTCATTATCAGAAGGTATTTGCCTTCCTTGCTCTGTCTTTTTACAAGGAATAACAATGCCAGAGTTCATTTGTAGCAAGATGAATGGCTTCAAAGGGTTCCCAATAAAAAAAACCACAGCCTTGTGTGGGGTTGCTGCATATTTTAGTGGGAGGTCTGGAAGAAATATTATCCCCTCATTTTAGACTGCCAAGCGTGAATAACTGTCATACTCTGAAGATTTTAGATAGAGCTATCTTTGGCATTTCTCTTCTGGTCAGTAGACCTACAGCTATTATGCAATTTCCCTCTGTTGTAGGTTTACTTTGCTTCTAATGGAAACAGAGTTTTTCTAGAGCGTACATAAGGGAGCAGCTAGTTTCTCATACACAGTATTCTCTTGGTAGAGGAAGACTGTCCCTAATGAGAGTAGAAAGTGCAATGAATTTTCTAACTTGACAACATTACACTGGGACATACCCATTCAATGAGTCCAGCATGGTTTGTCCCAAACATCTCAAGGCTGATATACTTCTGATGAAACTTTAGAATGCAGAAGGCAGCAAAACAAAGGATATTGTCCCAAAACTCTTCTTATCCTAGCTAGCATGAAGTCTATGTATGACATTTAGAAAGTACTAAAGCAATGGAAGCTTCTGTGTCAGGACACGGATTTGAAGCCAAAGTTCTTCCTCCCACATTAGTCCTACAAGAAAGGACTTCCATGAGTTCCAACATCGGATTTGCCTTCCAAGCATTGAAAAAGGTGTTAAAAAGAGGTGAGCATTTTACCATGAACTTTTTTGTGTGATGGTGTGTTACTAACTTAGGCTATTACTATCATAGAGGGAAAAGTGACTAAGGCTACGGAATGAAAGATTTAATATGTGTTCTTATTTTAATCTAAACATGTGCTTTGTCTGAGCTATCTACACGTTTCAACATTTTGCATCAAAGCCTTGAAGGGTAGTTTAAAACAAGCACAAAAACCTAAACGACCACAAAACAAAACAACAACACAGAGTCCTGTTTTCTTCTTTCATCCAGTTTCCTCCCCTCCAGCCACAGCATGAATCCAAATTGATTTATCGCGTCATTGATTTCATAGCAAAAGATGAGAAGTTTTCATGTGTCTGACATCTGAAAAACAACCTCCACCCACTGCAGTGGGACCCAACAGTCCAGCCACTGATGTGGTGAGGATAACAGAGAAAAGGGAGTCAAGGACTTCAGATATTGTGGTATTTTTTAATGAGGACAGGATTCCTTTTCTAAATCAAATCCGCGCACACTTTTGAACCTCAGACTACTTTTGTTCTGCACTCAGGTCAATGGGTGCTCTGTGTTGAGCTTGAAGGGATGAGGATCTATGCATAATGTGCACTTGCAGCCCAGAAAGCCAACCATATTCTGGGCTGCATCAAAAGAAGTGTAGCTAGCAGGTTAAGGGAGTTGATCCCCCCCTCTATTCCGTCCTTGTGAGACCCAACATGGGGTGCTGCATCTGGCTCTGGGGCCCCCAGCACAAGAGAGACAGGGACCTGTGGAAGTGCGTCCAGAGGACGCCCTGAGGATGCTCAGAGGGCTGGAGCATGTCTTCTGCAGAGAAAGGCTGAGGGAGTTAGGGCTCAGCCTGGAGAAGGCTGTGGGTAGACTTTACAGAGGCCTTCCAATACCTAATGGAGCCTACAAAAAAGCTGGAGGTGGACTTTTTACAAGGACATGTGGTGATAGGAAAAGAGGTAACAGTTTTAAATGGAAAGAGGGTAGATTTAGATTAGATATAAAGAAGCAATTCTTTACAATGAGAGTGGTGGGGCACTGGCACAGGTTACCAAGAGGAGCTGTGGGTGCCACATCCCTGGCAGTGCGCAAGGCCAGACTGGATGGGGCTGGAGGCAGCCTGAGCTGGGGGCAGGGGGCCCTGGGCATGGCAGGGGGTGTGGAATTAGATGATCTTTAAGGTCCTTTCCCATCCAAACCACTCAATGATTCAATGATTCTGTGATTCTATAAATCACTTTTCCTGCCTTTTCTAACTGTGGCTATTTCTGTTTCCACAGTCAAGACCCAAAACTGCTCTCAAGCCCTGGTCTCCTGACTTTCCATATTGAATTTCTGCAAACAGAGTCTCAGTCCCAGCTAGAAAGTGCCCTTCAGAGAACTAAGGATTTCCTTGCACCTGAGTATGACCAGTTTATTAGGATGTCATTAAATATAAGCACAAAAGCTGCCTGTGAGCCTGTTGGGTGATGGAAAATTGGGCAAGGTGTTGAATGCACTATGTTTGAACCTGCTCCAGCAGTCTAATAAAATCCTAAATGGCCTGAGGAAGGTGACTAGAGAACCATTACTCACTGTCTTGCACCACCAGCACTTCAGAAATCAAATAAAATTGCTTTGTAATGGATTTAGAAGAAGCTAAAGAAGACCATTTTTCACATGAAGCACAGCAAAGTTATGAAACTTCTTGTTGAAGACAGTGTGGATGCTAGAAGTTTAAAGGGGTTCAAGAGGTTGGAAAATCCATGAAAGTTACTACTTGCAGCCCAGAAAGCCAACTGCATCCTGGGCTGCATCAACAGAGGAGTGGGCAGCATGAGAGGGAGGTGATTGTGCCCCTCCTGGAGTGCTGCATTCTGCTCTGGGACCCTTGCACAAGAAGGACCTGGAAGTATTAGAGTGAGTCCAGAGGAAGGGCATGGGGACGATCAGAGGGCTGGAGCACCTCTCTTATGAAGAAAGGCTGAGAGAGCTGGGGGATGTTCAGCATGGAGAAGAGAAGGCTCTGGGGAGACCTCTTTGCAGCTTTTCAATACTTAAAGGGGGCATATGAAAAAGATGGAGAGCAACTTTTTGTTAGGGCAGGCGATGACAGGGAAAGGGAGAATGGCTATAAACTAAAAGAGGGGAGGTTTAGATTGGAAGTTAATAGGAAATTCTTTCCTCAGAGGGTGGTGAGGCACTGGCACAGGCTGCCCAGAGAAGCTGCGGATGCCCCATCCCTGGAGGTGTTCAAGGCCAGGTTGGATGGGGCTTTGGGCAACCTGATCTAGTGGGTGGCATCCCTCCCTATGGCAGGGGAGTTGGAATCAGATGATCTTTAAGGTCCCATCTAACCCAGGCCATTCTATGATTCTGTGAGGTAAAAATCATGCAGGGCTGTTAAATACAAAGGCACCACATCCAGATTAGGAAGCTGCTGAGCTGCGGCCTTTCATCATGTGCTCATCTTTCTTCTACAGTTTCCTGTAGGCATCTGTTTCTGGCCACTGCCAGAGATATCATGAATTTTCTGTTTAGGAGTTTCAGGCTGAGTTACATTATGTGGTTTGACTAGAAACGCTACATCCCCCTTAATGTTTCTAGAGCAGGTTTTTGTATTTAGTCATCTGCAGTCCATTTCATGTGGTCAGAGAGCATTTAAAACATGTAACTCAGTTTTGTACCTGTTCAAGCTGGCACCAGTTTTAAAACTGTGGATGTACTCAAACATATTTCTTATCATTTTTCTTCACTACATCGATGACAATGTGATGGCCACATTCACAGCCTGTCTGGGTTGTTCCACCTTGCTGCAAACAGCTTGTGCTAGGATCCCTCCGACCTAATGTTAGATTAAGTAGATGTCTCCATTTGAGCAAGTTATACTTGCCTTTCTTATATTGTCAATGGAGAAGAGTGTAGCCTTTGATAGAGAACTTCATCTGATGTAGTCATCTAGAGGGGGATTCAGTTGCTGATAGAGAGGAATCTCTCTCTGTCTGAGATCCCTGTGGGATCCAAGGCATCTACACTACGTTGGCAGGTGGAAGACAGGATTTGAGGAGATTGATATCCTTTGGGAGAAGACAGATGAGGCCAGGCAAGTTCTCCCTCAATGCCAGAAACATCACTGGACACCTCTTGATCAGACGAATCATTCCTCATGGGGACTATTCCTGCCCCAGAATATCTGTAGGTATCTACACGGAGTTAGGTGGGAAGAAACTTGCCTGGTCTGTATTAGACTTTAGATTTTACACTTGTGCCATGTGCCATGACCCATGTAATTGACTCTGGCCTCACATGGCAGCAACACAGACCCTCCGCTGCCTCGTGATCCCTCACTTGACTCTACGTGTCAGCACAGCGTGATGCATGGTCAGCTCTGAGAGGAGGCTCAGGTATAAGTTTAGCTGGGGCAAAGTCTTAAAAGGAAACCATGTAAGAAAAATAAAGTTACCCCTCAAATGCACCCTGATGAAAGTTACCCTTATGCCTTTGTCACACATCATTTGTAGACAGGGATGAAAGTTGCACGGTGCAGAGGAAATGTCACTTCTTAACTTAGGACCTGAACATATAAACTGTGGAAGCTGAAAGATTTGTCCTGGGACTGACTCTCATTAACTTCCAGACCTAAACTATACATTTGGCAGAGCCAAGTCTTAAACCTTGCTCTTGTGAGTTCTTGTCTCAGTTCTAGGATATGAGGAAATGGCCCTGCAGAGACATGGGTAGGATGCTTTTACTTTGTCATCCCTGCCATTCTGCTTCTATAAGAGCAATTCATTTGCAAAGCAATATTTTAATCCTCATATGTATGAGTACTGCTATAGAGCTTGGATTGTGTGAGACCAGAAGTTGTCTTCCTGTCAGGGAAATAAAACCGACTTCCACCAAGACCTGTGGAGATTTTCACCTGCATCAAACTTGCAATTAGAAGGAGCCTCCTGGCTCACTGAGTTCAGAGATTATAGTATAGCCTGTAATTTAATATTCCCTGGGAATTTATCAAGCCTTATCTCACATCAAGATGGATTTTTTTTTTCTCTTTTATGTGGCATGAACAAAACTTGTGTAAAATATAGCTTCTTATTTTATTTATTTATTTATTTATTTATTCCTGATGTTCAGATTTTTAGCTGAACTGGATATTTGTTATGAAGTGGACTATACGACAATGGCTGACAGCAGATACTGGAATGACTGGCCCAAGCAGCTGATCACAGTAGCTGGTGTGTTCTTTCTTCTGTTTAGCAAACTGTCATTAGCACACAGGAGAAATAGAAAGGCATTCTTATGGGAGACTCTTGTGCAGTTGGAGGGGAAAAGAAGAAAAACCCCAAATGAGGGAGAGATGTCACAGAAGCAGATGTTATCCTCTTTAGAAGTAATTTTACACTATACTACTTTTTTTGAAAAGTATATACTGTATTTGAAAATATAGCAGCACTAAAACCAAAGCCTAATAGGATGCAAAACTGCTGATGTTTTGCCTTTCTTCCCCACCTTCACCTTTCCATTTATCACTTCCTCCTTTGTTTCTGTCTCCAAAATACCTAAGTCAATGCAGGTCTGTTATGTAAGGGAGCAATGGATGGGATTAATCAAAAGCCTGATATTTTGAGGGCTTCTTTTAAAATAGGATCCTGGTAAGGTCAACAGATATTGTACCTGCATTCCAAATAAGAAAGGGAATATGCAGGGGTAGCTGAGTTAGTTGACTGTATATTCTTTTTCTTTTTTTTTCTTTTTGTTTTTCTTTTTGTTTTTTTTTTTTTTTTTACTGTTTTTTCTCTGAGAATATCTACAGGGGGAAAAAAAGACATTTAAAAGAATTTTGAGAAAGAGGAGGAGATATGGACTCCCATACAAAAAGTGCTCCCAAATGAATTCCATGGAAGGTACTTGCTTTCAAAATTAGCCTTGATTTTCTTTCTGTCCCAATGTTGCTGGCCAGGTTTACCAGGAGATGCTCCCAGCCAAAGCTGAATTTCAATGGCAGCCCAAGGTCTACCTCAAAAGCAAAGAAGGGATTTGAGACCTATTGATTCAGACTCTTTGTGTAAATCAGCAGAATCTTTTGGAAGAGATAGGTGTTTAGGTGGTATCTATCAGTGCAATCTTTCTGAGGTCAGTGGAGGTAAATTGATTTAGTTTAGCTGAGAATATGGCCCAAGATATAGTTTAAGTGTTATAGGAAACAGAGACAGCTTCAAAACTGTGTTGCAGGATTGATGAAACCCAAAAGATTAAAGAAAAAGGGAAAAAAAAAAAAAGGCATCGGCCACTCTAAGAGGTGGTTGTTAATAGCTGTCCAGAGAGGGTTTATTCCTCTTAGAATTAAATAGCTCATGTTTTTGGAAAATTTTCTGTGTAAAAGATATGGCCCACCTCTCTTTCTGATGGAAGAGAAGAGCAATATTGTGGTGGTTTTACCGTGTTAGGCAGCTGAACACCACAACCGCTCTCTCACTCCCCCTCCTTAGAAGAGGAGGGGAAGTAGTAAAGGAAAGAACAACTCATGGGTTGAGATAAGGATAATTTAATTAAAGGGAAAAAATAATTATTAAGGAAAGATTATTATTAATTAAACAGTTTAACTAAAGGGAAGAAAGGGAAAGGGGATAAGGGAGGGGGAAAGGGAAAACAAAACAAAACAAGTAAAGGCTATGTGGAAGTGCAGACGAAAGAAATTACCCTCTACTTCCCACAAGTGAGCAATGCTTGACCACGTCCTTGAAACAGGGCCTCAACGCACGTAGCCGGTGTTTGGGAGGACAGACGTTTTCGCAACGAGAGCCCACCCCTCCCCTCTTCTTCCTTTTTCCACCTTTTATTGCTGAGTGTGACATCATATGGTATGGAATATCCCTTTGGTTGATTTAGGTCAGCTGCCGTGGTGATGTTTCTTTCTCACTTTTTTTCCCACCCCATAGGAGGGTTAGAGAGAGTCCTGATGCTGTGCCAGCACTGCTCAGCAGCAGACACAACACTGCTGTGATACCAGTGCTGTTCTAGCTACAAGTGCAGAGCACAGCACTGTATGGGCTGCTGCAGGGAAAGTTAACATCCCAGGCAGACTCAGTACAAATATAAGAACTGCTGTGTGAAATGGTTAGAGACTGAATCTATCCCCAATTTTTGGCAAACGGAGAAGCCAGTTCATGGAGCTTGGATGCAACACAGCTGTGCCCAGAACTGCTAGGTCCTGGGCCAGTGATGAAGTCTATAGGACTTCTTTGAGAGTACCCCTCTGAAAATTGTTAAAAGTCTGCTGTCTACTTCTGTACATCAGGTCTTGGCTATTTTTCAGTGTGACAAGACCATGAAACAGCCAGAAAAGCCTGTATTTTGGCTAATAGTTTGGAAGAATTCAAGGAGCTTCAAAACAGAACATAATGTAAGCTATACAGAGAAAAAAAAGTCTATCCCTTGCTTTTTAACTACTTAAAAGTTGGGTATGACCCATCTTTTTTTAAGATATTTCCTCACAGAACTATTTCCATTTTCATTCTCTGCTGAAAATTGGCTCAATCTTTAAGTGTCTGAAAATCTTTCAAGATCCATCTGGAGGGTTTAAATAACCTAGAATCCCTTCCAACCAATCTCTTGTGACCAGAAAGATCTTAACATTTGACGCAGGTATTCCCAAAGCTGAAGCAGACTGTTAAAATAACCTCTCTTGTTTACACTTTGGGGTCATTTTCCATTTCATGTGTGATCTTGCAAGAGTTAACAGTGTGTTCATTGCTACTAAGTCTAATGCATCATCTTTTATTCTACGCAGCATGCTGCTTTTGCAGGTAGAAATTCTGTTCTCAGACATGCATTTATCTGAGTTATTCCAAAACAAAGCCAAAATGTCTGGCAGAGGTCACCTTGACTGGTCTAAGCTTTACCTCTTCCACATTGCACAGCATGAGCTTTGCCTAATGGAAACGGCCCTTCCAGCTGGATTGTGCCAGACTCTGTTAAAGGAACAATTCCCTGCATTTGCCTTTTCCAGTCTGACATAACAGTAACTGACATTTCAAATTAATATGATTTGGGATTGAAGCTTCTTATGACAATACCATTAACCAAGGAAACTAGCAACAGTCAGCACTCAAGTTAATTCCTGAGGTGCAATGGGCTGCCACATAAACCTGTGTCCCCTTTTGTGACACCTCCAATGGCACTGCTACCACTCCGACCTGGTGAGAGTGAGCACTTTACGTACCAGCTTCTAGGACTCAAAAACATTAATGTTCATTTGAATTATTATTATTAAAGATTATAGACCTGGACTTAGTTAAGCAGAAATAAAGAGTAGGAGTATTCATTGTTAGCAAAAGCAAAGAAACAGACATAAAGAAGAAAAGTCTTGCTAGCAATCTCACTACATTTTTCCCTTAATGCAATCTCCTTTTCCAAACAAGAGAATGAAATCCAAAAGTTAAAGGAATTGTGTCCAGGAGAATGACAATGTACTATTACTGCAACTTTTTTCTTTTGGTTAATGCTACAAAACATTTTCATATTTATTTGCACTTAACAGGATGTTAGAATATCTTTCTGTATTGCCTAACCATGAATTTATTGACATTTCTACAACTCTTCTGTACATAAGATCATTAAGTCCACACCTTTTGTGATTGTCATGTTTAACCTGAAATCTCATCAGCCTTTTATGTCAAGTTAATCTAAGCCCATTTCCATCTCATCACAAATTCAACACCATCCATTGCTAGAGCACCCAGAGCTGCCTGTGAACCCACTCCCATACAACATGTTAATACAGCAAAAAGGGTTCATTGGTGTTTACTTCTATCCTGAGTCAAAAACAAATCAATCCTATTCTATTTCATAAGCTAAAAGACTTTCCATCCAGTTTATATTCTGACCACGATTCTTTCCTACTTTTACCATTGCAAAAGCATATGGCCAACAAAGGTTGTCCCATGGGACATTAGAGGCTCTGAGAAGCAGTGACAGATCCTAGGACTTCAAATACATGGAAAAGTATTTGTACATCTCCATAAAACTTATGAGTCTGACATCACCTTCTAAGACCACAATTTTTTTCATATTCTGTTGAACAAATATCTACGGATGTCATGCTTCTGTAGAGACATTCCGTAGTTTAGCGGTGATAAATGCAGATCAGGGTTTTGTTTTGCATTAAGCATAAAAATGGAAGCATTTTCTCAGAGAGATTCCTTTCCTCTAAAAAATTGATTTTTTTTCCTTTATCGATATTTATTTATTTTTTTTGGGGGGGTGGGGAGGGAGTTATTAATAAGCACAAGGTTTTAGCTTCCTTTTTCTCTCTCTCTTTATTTTTTCTCTGTTCCTTCCTTCCTTCCTTCCTTCCTTCCTTCCTTCCTTCCTTCCTTCCTTCCTTCCTTCCTTCCTTCCTTCCTTCCTTCCTTCCTTCCTTTTCCTTCATTCCTACCTTTCCTTCTTTTCCTTCTTTATCTTTTCAAGACAAGAAACAATGATTGTATCTTCATTGTTGATTGTTCTGTTTTTGTTTTGATTCCCCAAAGCCATCAAACTCCTTTTCTAGACTCTGCCCTTAGGTAATGAGAACCCTTCAAAAAGCATCAATCATCCAATAGAATTCTATAGTGTGCTGGGAAATTCTTTATTCTCAGAAAAGAAAAAAAAAACTTAAATTCTTACTTAATTCATTCAATCCTTTTGAACTTCTACTAATTATCCTTTGAGATGGGATCGAGAGCTTAACAGATTATTATTAAGTGCTATTCCCCAAGTATTGTTCTCCAATTTATAATTTTCTCCAAATTATAACGTTTTGTAATTTATAATTTTAATGACTTAAGCATTTACCTTATGCACTCCTCTTACAGATTTTAACTCAACATTGAAAGACACCAAATTTTATCCATTGAGCTTCAATTGCATGAGCCCTTTGCCTTCTTTTAACAGTAGCACCACTGTTTCTGGCACTTTTGTAGCTCCTGTCAGTCTGTTCATCTAAAAAGCCCCATCTATTTCCACTCTGCCACAATGCTGTGTGTTGTACCTACAAAGTTTTTTATAGCACGGTTCTTCCCCTGAGCACATTTTACTTTTGGCACTTTGTAGTTCGGTTATCACTTAGAGCCAAGGAAGCTGACAGTGCTCTGGTACTTTCCTTGCCAGAGTTTTGAGAGAAAATAAGAGCTTTTGTACAACATAATGGAGTAGTTGATTCCAACTGACTCATACTAAACTGAGGTAAGGACTGCACCACACACAGATGATCTAAAAATAATGAGCATGAGAATCTCCAGCAAATCAGTCATGCAATTTCCACTGTCAGTTCCTGGGGCTTCAAAACATTGGCCTGGAGGATGTAATAATGCTCCAGGCTCATTACAAATCATTTATAAGGTCAGACTTCAAATGGAGAAGCTCTCCCATACCAGTGTCACCTCTCAGAGTGGTTGCTGATTACGCAGACACAGGCGCAAGCAATGTTGGGTTTTTGGACCAAAGATCTCAATCACAGCACTGCCATAGAGAGCTGTTGGTCCACCTTTTCCTGCCTCACCCCAGCTGCAGTGAAGAGGCCTGGCCTGGCTGTGCATTTTGGCACACGTTAGACTTTCCCAACACATCCGGTAGGAGTCTGGGCTTACCTTTCCCCCATTTCAAGCCTACCTCACTCAAGACTTTCAGACAGATCTCCCTGCTGTGGTCATGGAACACCTGGTACATGCTGCTGTTAGTGTAGATGATAGCTGAAAACTCCCTCGTATGTTCCTTGAATCCTTCTGGCCAGGTGAAGACCCCAGTTCAGACCTAATGTACCCTACATGATCTGAAATCTGGCATCATTCCTGTTCCCCTGACATGCCCTCAATCCTCCTGCAAGAGACAGAATATGTAAGGGAGTGAAGGAGACTCTCTGCCTCTTGGGGGGTTTCATCCCCGTTGCTTTTCAGGGCAGGAATTCAGCAGGCAACTGTACAGCCTCTGTATCCACCCACAGTGAGATAAGATCCATTTTCTCCATTCAAAGAAGTCTTTGAAATAACACCATCAGTCTTTCAAGTTCCCTGCCCTTCTGTTGCTCAATTTCTCTCTAACAGAAGTAAGATCAGGGCTCTGTAATTTGTCCAGAAATCTGCCTTCAGGTTCCTATCTGCGTTGTTTTAATGGATTGCTGAGTTTTTGATTTATTATCCTAAATGTCTAGCCAATATAAATGTTTCCTTTCCTCAAAGCCAGCAAAGATTTGTAATATGCCTACAAATAATACTCCAATCTGACCACATCAATAAGATGGCAGTAAATTACACAGAGCACACACGATCCACTCATTGGTATATGTTGTTGCATATAATTCTATGTTACTTGTGTAACTCATAATCTGGTTTTTATGTCAGCCTGAAAATGGCCGTATCATTGAAACACTTCTTTCCCTTTTGATGATGAACGCCAACCCTTTCTACTCCTTTTATAATTTCTCCTACTGATGCACCAGAAGTGTTATGTCATTTGATAGCTAAAGGATGTTATCATCAGGAACATGAAATCTCCTTCTGAGGACAGCATATTCAACATCTCCAAAAGGTTATCTCTGCAGTGCTCAGTTCTGCATCTGGCTCACATCCTGAGTACTATTTTTATGGAAAAGTTTACAGGAATCTCTTGCTCCTTAATGGCTCTTTAATGTTTTCTGCAGGAGCTGATCTTCTCACAGTGTGCGAGGCATGCCACAGAGAAATCCAGACAAACTTATTTTGGGAAGAAGGAGGTGATACTTTTCAGTGCTCTTAATGACCTTTATTTCAAGGCTGAATTAACAGATAGTGAATGGGATTAACCAAATTGGTTAATCCTAGGTACCTTCAAATCCTGGATCCTGGAGTTGGGTGATTATATAACCACTTTATCTCTCTGCTTTGCCTTCCGTTTGCTTCCATTTTCTTTTAAACTTTTATTAAAAATAAACTCTGTCTTAGCTAAAAGAGATTTTTTAAGCTCTCAAGGATATAAAGAAAAGGCCTGAAAATGTGTCACCAGCAGTCTTACAGCTCAAAAATGTTTGCTAACCCCCTCCTTCCCCCCCCCCCCCCCCCAAAAAAAAAAAAGCCATTTTTTGCACACAGGGATCCAGAATATCTGGTCTCCAGCATGTTTCAAGGTTGGTTGATTCTTTTCACTGGATCTTACAGGAAGCTACATGTGAGATTCTACCTTATAAAGCACCAGAGGGTCCTCCAGGGCTGGGACTGGATTCCTCCAACCAAGAAGACCAATTTGTCTTAGCTGTAAACTTCATAAATCTTCTTTCAGGTGACCCCACTGGTCATTAATAAAGTTGGAGCTCTTGTCATGGCCTTTCTTTAGGTGAAATAAGTTGCCAAGTTTCTTGTCTGTGTGTGAATGACGATTTTCATTAAACCCTGTATAAACCTGTGGGAGTTTATCTCAGCTTTAGCTGCCATTGGCACAAGGGGGGAGAGTTGTGAAGGAATGCAGCAAGGAGACAGAGACATGTTTCCATATGCATTCACCTGCATGAAGTCATGGTCAAAGCACATACCCTCATGTCCTTAGGAGGCTGAAAATAAACCTAGCAAGGCTGTGGGTTCACACCACTTGAAATCAGCCCCTGAAAGGCCAGGGACCCAGTCTGATGTCCTCTGGCTGGGCACAACTGGCTGTAACCATTGAAAGGCTTCTCCTGTGTATGCCAGCAGGTATCCATTTCATTCAGCAGGGCCCTCAATGCTTCTACAGGAGGGAGCAGATGAGCTGTTCTAAGCACATGAATATTGATTCCAGTTTTGCACCTTGGACTCTTCTCCATTTATTATCTTTTCTCAGGCAGGGGTCTTCTCCAGCCACGAAGGGAATCCCACCCACAGACAGACTGTGGAGTCAGGCATTTCAACGAGCAGGCCACCAGGCAGCTTTTCTCCCAGAACTCACTGCAAGGCTGACAGATCAGGAGGGTGTTGCAGCAGGAATGGATTTAGATCCCTTTTTTTGTTGCAAGAAAAGGGCTAGCCTTTGTCCTGGATGGCATGCCTGTGATTTGGAGGAAAAAGGAAGGATAATGGTGAAACAACCCAGAGGTGTCTGTGCAAGCTCTGGAACTTTTCAATTCCAACCAGACAGGGGAGGATTAAACAATGAAGAGTGGAAAACAGGCAACCATTGCTTTCCATTTCTTCAGACCTTGCCTAAAGCAGATGGATCAATATATGAACAAAGGTGCAATCATTTATTACCGATGTGGCACAAACATCTTTTCAATGAGCAGATCTCCTAAGGTGAGGTTCTCTGTAGGACAAAACATGGGGTGAACATGTCTGGGGAGCTGGGTGTATGTTCAGAATGTAAGGCCATGTCACTGGGGCTTTTAGGGTCTTTGCAAAGTCAGACTGAAGATGTGTGGAAGACCAGATGACAAGCTGTGGGTAAAGCCGACCGTGCAATGCCATAGTCTTTGTCCACTCCACTACTTCAGGCACTGGCTCCTGCAGATCAAAGTGGAATTGGAAACATATGGTCATGGAGTGGAAAAGAAATTGTGGTGCTGCCCTGCAAATGCATGATGTTCCAGACTACAGAAGCAGTGAAAGAGGAGCTCAGAGTTTCGTGTTGGACACGTGATGTGACTCATAACATTTAAGAAGTTTGTTCATGTGAATATGACCTCCATGGAGTAATTTAAGGTGGGAAGTACAAGCTAACTCCTATGGGGAATGGGGTTCCACCCATGACCTGGTGAGTGCCTCAGGGTTGTCTCTGAGGCATGTTTTCCCCTAGAAACCCATTATAGGTCTCAGTCCTATTTTTGGGCCAGAAGAAACTCGTTCCCCACATCTGGTCCATTAGCTTAGGACCTGTGTGTGTCCTTTCTGGAGCTTCTCTTGCTTTCAGCTATGCTGAAGATGAACCCGAGTGTCTCCCAGAGGAAGCTTTTGCTTTCAGTGCCCAGGCCTCCATCATTCCTTTGGTTCCAACTGGTGACAAAGGTAAATGACTCATGGGGTTGACAGTTCTTTATAGAAAACAGATTTTCTACAAGAAGTGACTCAGACTGTCCGCCTCAGTAGTGAACAATGGGGCCAGTTACCCAGCTGAGCCTCACAAAGCAAACAGTGCTGAAACCAGAACCTAGTGTCCTGTCCCATGTTGGCAGAAATATTACAGTGGTAGCTCCACTGGAGTTAAAGGGAAAATTGTCAAGGGCCTGATTTTAAGGGGAGTAGTTAAACTCATTTATGGTGTACAGATATGGTCTGGAGCAAGGTGTAAATTGATAAAGCTTCCTGTAAGGTGGTGAGATTGGACATAGTGATTTTCTGTCTACATTATCAGAATTCTGTTATTTGTTGCAAAACCAAATAAAATACGGACTGCTTTAGTGACCTCCAAGTACTATAACAGCCTCATTTTGTGGACTCAGACATCTAATCTGGATTCTCAGTGAAGGGTTCAGCTCTGCTCCTCTTGCTGGATGGACCTCTGCTCTTTGTGTAGAACCCCTTTTATCAATGAGACTACTTGTACCCTGTATGGGTAGATAGCACTGAGGTCCTGCAGTTTCTTCTTTTATGTTCTGATATCATCCTTCTGTGGAAAGTGCTGTGTGGTATCCATCTAGAAGTGTTTCGGTAGAGGACAGCTTGGCAACTGGTAGTTTCCTGGGATCTAGCTGATCTTTAGGGGTGGGCAATGGCTCTCTTACTTCTGTTTCCCCTTATTCTGCATTTGCACAATCCAAAGTAGACTATAATTTTAATAATTATAAGAACTTTAAATCTATGTGGGGCACTGCAATGCTGGTTTTAGAAGCTGAGAATTTGAGGGCTTGAATTTTCAAAAATCTTCCCCCACAAATGTCTGCTTTTACTGCTCTTAATTAGAAGGAGCAGCAGTTTGCCATGCTGCAAAACAAACAAACAAACAAAAAAACCACCCAATCAAGCAAACAAAAAAAGCCAAAAAACTCACACCTACACTTCAGTTCCTTGCTCTGTGCCTGCAATTGCTGTAATGGCAGAGATACAACCCTGGCCTTTTGGGAGCGTGGTTTTATGTGCGTGCTAGAAAATGCAAGTCTTGTGTTAGGGCTGTTGCACTGGAATCCAAGTCTCCCTAAACAGCCATTGAAGAGTCTGGAAGCTGACATTCAGGTATTCTTCTCTGCTTTTCTGCTGTGTTGGTTAAACCTCAATCATGTCTACTGAGAAGGCTGTGCCTCGGGGGGGGATAGCTACTTCTGTTTTTCAGGCGATCCATGAAGTGCTGTGCTGAGTCTGAAAGCGGCTGCCTCCATCATCACAGGGGAAGGTTTCTTGTACTGCTATGTCCGTAATGTCCATGAAAATCAGCAGTGTCACTTCCATCAGTTGTGGTAGACCAGACTTACACTAGGTGCCCCTGGACCAGAAGCAGTAAAATAATACCGATGTTATTGTTTGTTGGTTTTTGTTTGTGTGTTTTCCTGAAACCTCTCTTCTTTTCATCCTGAGTTTAGAATAGTGAGTAAGCGAGAAATTACATTCTTTTTAGGCTTCCCCCCCCAAAAAAGACATCCCTTCCTTTGGCACCACGATAATTTTCATCCCACCAATTTTCTCACATATGCCAGTTACCTCTCAGCCTTAGGGGAGGCAGAACTGAAATCACGGTGTAGTCTCCCATAATTCAGGTTTTTAAATTCTGTACCATCATTAACCTAGTTCACCCCAGGTTTTGAAAAAGTTAGCCATCTCCTGCAAATTCTGGTGCTGCTGTTGTTACTGGTATCTCATGCAGAGCAGGGTACTGATCTGTATTAGGTGGAGTATCAGCACCTCTGGTACTGTATGATATGGTTGGTTATTTACTAAATGCTTCAGAGGATGTTTTCAGTCCCATCTCATAAGGGACCTCAGCTCAGTTTTGTTCAGCCAAACAGATCAATTTGTGATTCAACACTCAGATTTCTCTCTTGGTGAAAAAACAGCATGCAGTAAGAAAATCCCTTACATAATCAATCAGTAAGCTTGATATGATCTATTTTTTCCTATGGATAGATTTTTGTTTTCCTTAAAATTAGTTCTTTTGCATGAATCATATCTTATGACAGACCATTAGAAAGTACACTTCTATCCTCTGTCTAGCCCGCATCCCCTCTTACCCACACATCAGTTCTTCCATTTCCAACCCAAATGTCAGTTTGTCACACTTTGAGGTTTTCAGGTACACACAGTTAATTACATCAGATACCTTCAGATCTTCTGTCTCATCGACAGATGCTTAGTGTGTGTTAGACAGTTAGGTCATGGCATTTTGATGTTGACTACTGTTGAACTCACAATTTTCAAACTCTTTCAAACTTATGTAGACTTCTATGAAGAGCTTTACCTTGGCTCAAGGAGATTGTGGACAGTAAAGAACATTGCTCATCTTTTTTGTTCCTCCAGACATTCTGTTTGAACAAGAGAAGCTAGTCAGATGAGAAAGGTACCTTCAAGGTCTTGAGACATGAAATACTTCTTGTACTTCATCTTGTACAACAAGCCATTGAAGAGACAGAAGGGAGTGGTTATGGGACCATTAAGATTTGCTGATGCAGATAGTTCACAATTCTGAGTTGGTCCAGCGAAGGGACTTTCTCTAGCCCCATCTCATCAAGTTCTCCTAGGGTAAATGAAGGGTAATAGATGTGTTACGGAGGTCATTTGTCTCACTGACCTTAAACAACAGTCTTGGGATGAATTGTTTCTTGGACTAAAATGGACACAGAGATGTATAGTTTATACCAGGTGACAAGATGCAGACGCCTAAAATCAGGGAAGAGACCCTTTGGAATGTGGAGTGTTAGGAATAACTGATCTGCCAAGGAATATTTTTTTTTACCTGGGTTCAACTGGCTTATTGGACAATTTCTGACCTCATTCACAGACCAGACAATCACTTCCAAGTTAGTGGAGATGCCTGGGATAGGAGGGTGAAATTTAGCTGAATGTTTCTTGTCATTCCAAGGATAAGGACAAACATCTCCCTGGATGTCCCCAGAAGTCACATCTTTTTTTCTACCAGGAACATGTCTTTGGAAGAAATTATATATTTTGTATATTTTCCTAGTGGTGTTACTGCAAACTGGCTATCTTTATAATGTTTGGTGTGTGCACACCTGAATTCTCCACCTGTCTCAGCCTTCTCATCAACTTAAAGCAAAACGTGTCATCTCCTTTTCTTCTTCCTCATTTATTATTTTATTTTATTTTATTTTATTTTATTTTATTTTATTTTATTTTATTTTATTTTATTTTATTTTATTTTATTATTTTATTTTATTTTATTTTATTTTATTTTATTTTATTTTAGTTATTTTATTTATGTTATTTATGTTGTTATGTTATTATTTTATTTTATTTTATTTTATTTTATTTTATTTTATTTTATTTTATTTTATTTTATTTTATTTTATTTTATTTTATTTTACATTATTTCATTTTATTTTACATTATATCATTTTATCTTATTTTTCATGTCTATTTAGACTGCAGGCTCTTTAGGACTGTGTGTTTTTTTCCTGAGAGGTATCAACCTACCTGTTACAGGGGTCACATCCATTTCTCTTCAGTGATAACAGGGAAAGCAGAGTCTGGCAGTCCTGGATAGAAATGGTGGGACCTAACTTTAGCTATCCAAACATTAAGAGTCCAGTATCAGGTATTCACTGGTACTCCTGATGTAGCCAAAAGGAACAGATGGTCTTCCTAAAGTGATGCTTCCACCTGGCCTAGCCACCGCAGCAGCATCCTCTGGATGTGTCTGCTCCCTGCCACTGGTGGGTAGATGTTATGGCCTGTGGTCTCGCTGTGCTGACATCACGTGAAACTGTCTCACCAGCTGAACAATCTATTTCTCTCTTGCACTTAGATGCCATAGGAGACAAGTTGAATGTGTCGAGCAGATGACCAGAATATGGTCCTCACAGCTTGCATGTTGCATGGCAAAATGGGTTCTAGTCTTTACTGGACTAAAACTTTCTCAATAGTGAGAATACAAATATTAATGTGCTTATTGTCGCAGTTTCTTGAAGTCAGCAAACTCAGATGTCTGGAAACAGACTGGGACCCTGCATGGGCTATTTATTACTTTAATGTCCATGGTTGGAAGCAATGAGCCTTATGGAAAGGAAAAAAATGCTGTGGGTCATTTCCTCACTCCCTCTTCTTACCCCTTTCTCCTTCTCACACTGTTGCTGGACAGTATTTAAACAAGTGCAAGCCTATGGATAAGGCTGAGGAAGGGTGAGCTTGGGAAAAGACAGTTCCTGTAACTACCTTTGGGTTCTTCCATTCCAAAGACCAGCTGTTGGGGCTTTGCTATGCTCTGTCGCTAGCACACTTGATGGCCGCATGAAATAAACTGCCAGCTAAGGCCTTTAGGAGGTTGTAACTGCAGTAGAGGGGATGGCTTTTGGCTTGCAGGGAACTCTGTGGTCTGGCGGAGGCAATCAAAGAGGGTGGTAATAGCCAGGTCTAGCTATCTGGGATTGCTGGGTAATGCAAAATGCCATTATTCATTTTGTGAGCTGAAAATGGCCTTTATTTACATTTCCACTTAGCTAGGTAGTTTCCTCATGACTCCAAGAATTCGAGATGCGGATGTATTATTAAGACATTTAAAACATCCCCATGCTTAACAAAAACATCTGATGGGCTTGGAAGCCTCAGGATATATTTTTTTTAATTTCTCTTCCCCCTTTTTTAATAAAGAGCAAAAACAAGTAAAAGTCTAAAGCTCTTGCACAACTGCAAAGTATCTAAGAAAGGATTTTCTTCTAAGGGGCTTGTCAGCAGCCTGTACACATATTTTTATTGTTATTTTTTTAAGGCAATATATTAAGCTTTGGATTTTAAGGGTCATCCTGCCGGGAGGAAGCCACAACTACAACACTTGGTGATATACACATCTGCAGGGCAAACAGAAAGGACCTAGGGTGGCTTTTGTTGGTGGGGTTGGTTGACCTCCAGGAACTGGATCCCTGTGTTGTTGTGTTTGTTTTTTTTTGTTGTCGAAGGCTGTTTTGGAGTTGGGATGACAGAGAAGAAGAAAAGAGAGCAATAGATCTGGAGAAAATGGGGTTTTGAATGCAGCTCCCTCCAACCAGGCCAATGAGCATCTCCTCTGGTGATCCTATGCAGCCCAGGAATGATGTGTGGGTCCACACCACCACCACTGGTTTCTACACCAGCAATCAATTTCAACCACTTCAGGCTGCTCCTCGGGTTCCCAGAGCTTCATTGTCCAGAACCTACAAGCTGCTTCTGTTAGGTTCTTTCCCGAGCTGCAGGTTTTTATGGATCCTGCCCAAAAGTGAGACAAAAATGAGACCAAGGAGACCTTGCTAAGGCCTCCCCAGCCTCACTGCACCCACGGCGAACAGATGCTTCTTCTTTTCTTCTTTTTTTGCACCTTCTTTTCTGGCATTTGCTTTCTTGGCACTTTGGGCAAGTCCTTCTGTATCTCCTTAGAGAACTAGATAGAGAAGTGTAGCAGCTCCTCAGAGGCTGCAAAATCATAAATTTTAGCTGTTTCTACCAATGTTCCTCCCCATGTAGGTGTTTAACTTCCTTCTGTGATACCTCTGCACACACCAACTGCTGCCTGGTCTCTGTTGCTCGAGTCTCTACAGCATTCAGGGAACGAGGTCTCCACAAAACTTGAATGAAAGCCCCAACAGTTCCCAAAACCAAAGGATTGAGTTGCTGCAGAACGGGTCCAAAATAGAAGGCAAACCAGAAAAACAAAACAAAATCTGAGCCTGAAACATTAAAAGGAAACAACAGCTACCAAAAAATGCAGCCAGCAGCACAAAAAGGAAGCCATGCTGTGCCCTTACCGACTCCTACTCTGTAATTAAGTGAAAATGCTGAAGGTTTGGTATTTTTAAAACTCTTCTCTGGTTTCCTTGGGGGTTGGGGGGGAGGAAAAAAAAATCTTTGTGTTCTTTTCCCAAGTAAACAGCAGAAGTTCAGGGGATTAATTCTCCCAGCTGAGCCAGAGATGAAGGATGCTTTTCCTCTGTTATTTTTTTCTGTTATTTTTTTTCCCCTTGGTGACTTGTATTTTTGCCACCGGGTTGCACAGCTTCTTGCAGGCCAGAAACTCCATGTGGCACACCAACAGCTTTTTATCTAGAGATAAAAGCTTGGTGTGTTGCATGAGAAACCTCTCAAATTTAAGTGGAGAGGAGGAAAAGGTTGTTCTTTAATCATTTCAGGGCTTCTGGTCCTGAGGCACTGCCTGTGCTGAGCAATTTTCCTATTCAATTGGATAAGGGTAAAGGAAAAAAAAAATTCTCCATCTCTCTTTTCTCTCTCCCTCTCTCTCTCTCTCTCTCTCTCTCTCTCTCTATTTATTTATTTATTTTTCTGGAGAGAGTTAAGAACAACAAATTAACTTTTCCTCAGGAAAATGGGAGGGGAATGGCAATTTGTTTTGTTTGTCAAAAACTCAAACACCAAAAATACTTTCACCAAGAACCAAATGTTTGTGGAGCCTGAGGGACGCTGGAGCTCATATGTTTCTATTCTCCATGGGCTGGGCCCACAGGACAGGCAGCATTTCCCGTGATGCCCGACAGCCAAACGTGAATGAAGGCATCTGGATCCTGGGAAA
The DNA here is from genome assembly GCF_040182565.1 of Anser cygnoides. Lineage (NCBI taxonomy): Eukaryota > Metazoa > Chordata > Aves > Anseriformes > Anatidae > Anser > Anser cygnoides. Next base: position 1,895,825 of record NC_089874.1, read on the forward strand.
TGTAGTTTAGCTTTGGGACTGCTCATTGTGGCGGCCAAGACAAATTTTCCACTGCCAGGAGTGACTGTGTCAGCCTTCCTCTACAAAGATGTGTTGATACTTGGCCTCAGTACTACATTTTATTTATTTTTTCATAAATTAAATGTAGTCATTACTATGATAATGAGTTGCTGCAGTTATTCTTTTAATACATGTATACATACAGACTACTCTTAATTACTCAAAATGTAAGCATGAGCAGAAACCTGATTCTCTACAGAAAATGAGAGAAATGTTTCGAGGCTATGGAATAGACTATCTCTGAATCTACATCCAAAGTCTTTTGTGAGCCACTGTTGTGCATCTATGATTTCACTGAAAAGCCCTAAGAAGGACTTAGCTGAGCAGAGGGATGGAAGATGGCCAGGAACGGAGAAAACACAAGGAAGCCACAGGCTGGCTCAACTCCTTTTTCCGTGACTGGAGATTTGATGCTCAGCAGTTGCATGCAAACTAATAGCTTGTCTGCATTCCCAGCCTTGACTCTTTTTTGGACTAGTTCGCATGGGCTTCAGCCATTTCAGTTTCAGGATGAGCAACCTGTAGTACCAAGAGATGCTCTGAGGTCCTACACAATTACTCTGATGTTTGGGCTGGAAGATCTTGAAGGTCTTTTCCAACCTAGATGTTTCTACGATTGTATGAATGAGAATATCAGCTGGAGTCCCACAGAGCTGTGAGAAGGGGCAGATCATTGGCTCCTCCTGCCCTAAGAAGGAAGGAAATATGCCTCTGAAGGCCATGGGGCTTCCTGGTCTTTGCATGACCTTGCTGTACCGGACACTGTGAAGGAGAACAGCAGGAGAAACTGCACATATGGGTCACTGCTTCCTTTACATGAACTTTTTCTTTCAGGTTGTTCACAAATATATCTTTGATGATTTCCCTGATCACCAAGGACGTCTGCACAGAGCTGTCAGATACTATATAGTATCTTCTGGAACTGCAGCATGGAGATTGGGATAACACCCTCAAAACAGACAGAGACTGGGAAGGGAATCAGAGACATGAAGTTGCTTGCATAGGGGGTCACCCAGAAAGACACTAGCAGAGAGGGGAAGTCCTGGGGATTTTCCTTTTGACCTGGTATATCTCTAAAGAAACATTCTGGATTTATACAGATGTCAGCAAGATAAGAATCCAGCTTCAAAGGATCAGCATCTTGCTCCTCTGAGTCGTATTTTCCTTTAAAAAAGATTTTTTTTTTCTTTTTATTTTTCCTTTTATTTATTTTTTATTTTATTTTCTTTCAACAGTTGTGTCAATAGATCAAAATGTCTAAATGTCTGTTTCTGATGAACCCAATACCTGCTAGAAGATATCAAGAAATGAAAAGCGGAACCAGGGAAACATTACCTACATTTTGCAAGGTGTAACAATATCACCTCAGTATACTGCAGAAGAATAAAAGCAGGACTTCAATGTACAAATACCTGAGCTTTCTCCAAGCAAACATCAGAGACAACAGATAAAAAAGAAAGCAGGATGCAGTACAACATTTGGCTTCGGTGTGACTGAAATGTTATATATCCAAATAACTTAAACCAGATTAGCTTACGTGGGCCAAAGACTCATTAAGATCATAAGCAATGATCTATGTTTGTTTGTTTTTCTTTAAAACTGGAGGAAACAGCATGTTTATTTCAAAGCAGCTTATGTCCTTTGTGATACTAGTAACTTAAATATCTATTGGAATCCACTGTTTCAGAGCATGAGAGATATAAAGTGGAGTTGATTAGAAGGAAGAGATTTAAATTGTCAGCTTTGGGAAAGTGTCAGAAATGTCAGAAAAAAAATGAAGATGATTTTTCAAATAGCTGTATAATTGAATGAAAAGTGGAAATTTCCTTCTATAAAATATATATAAAAAGCATAATTTTATAATTCAAAATTGCAATCATTTTTTACTAATCCCTTTTTCAAAAATTGACTCTGCTTTTATTCCCATAGGAAGGAAATCATCATAAATCTATGTGTGTATCTGTAGACAAATAAGGGTGCATATGTGTACAGACAGATAAATAGAGATGATGTGTGTGTGAGAGGACCAACATATGTACTTAGGTACACAAAAATATATATATATGTATATGTGTGTATATATATATATATGTTCATCCATGTATGTGACTGTGTATGCAGAGTTTTACTCTGAATTCTAGCCTCATTCACATCCTGATGAGGAATGATATAAACTATATATTGTAAGACCACGCATACTATAAGGACCAAGTTAAATCAGTACAGCATCAACTGAGCAAATATGGTGTAGGTACTTTAGCTACGATTTTACACACATAAGTAAATAGGTATATACATCAATCTGTACATGCTCCCTTACATCTGCTTATTTAAATACAGAGGCATTATTGTGCTTGTAAATACACAGCACATTATTATGCACGTTGAGATACTCCCCTATGGCTACAGGCCTCTGTGGACCCACAGGACTGGACCAAATCCTCAGCCCGGTGTCCAGGCTCAGACACGGGCCAACATCACATTTCACATGAAGCTGGGTGAAGTTCTGTGATAGTGGGAGTGAGACAGCCTGAGCCCTGAATGAAACCTCTCCCAGGCCTGTTAACAAGTACCAAAATAAGGTATTGAAGAGGCCTTCTGCCCTCTACCATCATCAGCATCCTATGGAGAGGTGCCATTCTCCTCTCAGACAACTGTGGCTCCAGAAGTATCATTCTGGAAGGGCTGAGAAAGGCATTTAGGTAACGGGATGAACCAGATCAGACCTTTTTAAGAAGAGGACTTTGCTTTATTTACTGGGCCTTGGAAATGTAAGAGAGGTCAGGCTTCTTGTTGAAATCCAGTGGGAAATAACTCATGTTCCAAAGTGCAACTTGCACTTGCGGAAGCCACTGCTTTCCCATATCTCTGTATCTCCTTTAGCAGGACTGAGCACACACACACACAGCCCATCTGCTTCAGCTCTGCAGAGTTGGCACAGCTGCACCCTTATCTTCTGCATCAGCATCCCAGACCTTTTATTGCTGACAAAAGAGAAATATTTATGCAAGGAGCCTGTGGGAACACAGCATTCTCTCTGGCACGTTCTCCCAGGCCTTGTTTTTGGTCACAAATAAATAACAGCATGGACAGCTTATCCGTATCGTGTAGGCAATGGCTAAAAACACATAACTATCTGGATCAAGCAGGTCAGCCCCTTGGCTGCTAGTCATCGCTGACACAGCAAAGTGGAGAATCTATTCCAATAAACTTGTTGTGGACCCAAACCCCAGCCCCCAGCTGTGGGTCCTGGTGCTGGGCAAATGATGGGAACGATGCATTGCTTAGCAGCTGACATTAATTGGTGTAGCCACATTAAGGGGCATTATGTTATTTTAGATTGACTGTGACTGCAGTCTGGTCAATACAGATTTTATTTTTCTTTTCAACCTGACGCAGTATCCCTAAGGCTTATATTTCAATCACCACTTTACGCTGCTTTATAAGAACTGATTTCTAGAAAGTTCTGACAAATCTTTTCTTAAAAATTGAAAGCCTTTCAAGCATTGCCAGTCTGAATATGAAAAAGAAAAAATAACCAATCATTTTGGAAAATGTGCCTGAAGTCTTTTTTCCTGTCCTATCAATGGGTGGGTTGTGGTTTCTGAAAATCTATTTCTTATGCAGAGTTAATTCTATAGAGTCATTGCAGCCTCTTGAAATCTGACTCCTGCTGCTGCTGTGGTTGTTAAATAAACCCGGAAGCATTCTTGCTTTCCCTATTGCATGAGCTTATGCATTTGTCCTCAGTGAACACTTGGGGATGAAGATTTATGTCTGGAGGTAAGGAATAATCATAGACTCTGGTGTCTGTGGAGGGCATCACTTGAGCACACACTCCAGTGTCCTTTCCAAATATCTAGAAACAGTAGGTGAGTTTCATAGTGTTAACTTGATAATTTCTAATATTATATATATATTTAGTTTTTTTTTTTTTTTTTTTTTTTCTGGTCTTTGTAGCAGAGGCATTTATACTAAGGAAGCCCTTACTATCTGAATATTAAAGGGAGCTTAGATCTGTAAAGAATTTGACATTGGGATCATCACAGCTTGCTTTTCTTATGGCACATTTGAACATGATATGTCTATACCATGAATGCATATTTACACGAACCATATGGAAGGGTCTGAGTTCTGGAACTGGTTCAGAGATGCTTTTTACTGACTTCACAGTCAGTTGCACAGCTCCAGGGGCAATATATCCAACTGGTACAGCATGGCATCAATATGACCTCCAGTCTTCCAGGCCCGGGCTTGCTAGCTTACCTGGTCCCAGGGTGTGAGGAGTGGGTCTATGCTAGCCTGCTGACCTCTGCATTGCACTGTCTGCACATGGTATAGGTACAGAAAAGTCCTAATGACATAATACAGGAATTGATAAATCCAGTGGGGATCTTTCCATTAATTTTAGTAGTTCAACTGTGGGGCCATAGGGTGGAGCATCACTAAATATCCCTAGAAGCACTGGTATTTCACCTTATTCTGCACTGTTTGTAAGGAGAATTCAGGGGGTAGGGGTTATTCATACATATATACACACACATATTTATTTATTTTTCCTGATTGATACTGACTTATGTAAATCAAATGTTTTAGTGATCCTGTAATACTTGCTCCAGGCTTTCCATGGGTAGGGAGCAGGTCAGAATTTTTCTGTTTCAGATGGAATTTCAGATGAAAACAGAGACACATTGTTGGTCACTAGCTGGTTATCAAGAAAACACTGTACAATTTGAAGGCATAAGATGAACTCTCTATCCACCTTTTGTAGCCTTTGTGAGTGTTTCAACAAAACTACATTCATTATCTGGGCTTAAATCTCCTCTGCTGCAAAGTTTCATTCAGTGGAGATGATCCAGCATTCATTAGAAGAGAGGTTGAACATGGCTGCAGAGTATTTTCTGTTATCTCCCTTTGTTTGTTTGTCAGTTAATGTAGGAAAGAAGTGGTTTCTTGAGCTCTGCCTTCATTTTTCTTTCTGTCCCAACAGGGTGATTTCGACCACTCAGGGAAAAAAACTTGAAGCCCTGTGTGTTTCATATTGGTGTGTTGAGGTGTTTTCCTTGCATCCGGTGGATAGCAATGGCAATAATCCCAGAGCAAAGCAGCTGTACTACCCCCTTTGCACTGTATTATAAACTTAAACATTTAGTGAAGGACTACAAAATATTTTATTTGAAATACCTCTCCCTATCCTGAAAACACCTTTGTCTTTACCTTCAGACTCATTAGGTAATCTGTGTTTACTTGATTCAGGCCAACTATTAACACAAACTCTTAATAGGTGTAGAATTGGATGGCTGGGCAAGAATACAGTAAGCATATTTTCTTTAGACTTCATCCTCAGCCTCATTAATGATTGAGAAATCTCCATGAATTCATCCTTGTCCAAAGTCTAGGAACAGTGGAGCAGAACGAGGAAGGAAAGGGTCTGGCAACAGTCTGGTCACTGAGACATCAACAGCTGCTGATGTGCTGAGCTGTGTTGTCTCATTGGTTTACTGCTTTCTCTTAGATGTCAGCCATGTGCTCGTCAGGATAAGGACTGCCATCCTGTGCTGTGTCCTGCATGGGATTCAGGTCTTGCTGTCTGCAAAACTTCATTAGGGATTTCATTAGGGAGGTGGAAGTGGTTTCAAAACACGACAATATACACATGTGAACCTCTAGCCCTGTCCGTTTAGCTTTTACAAGAGCCAGCAGTACTTTGATCCTGGAGGATCACACCTTAAAATGTATTAAAGCCAGAATGAAGAGGAAATTCTCTCCTGAATAATTTATGAAGCTTCTCTGTATTCCTTCCATGTATGAAAATCACCTTTCTGATGATTAAAAACAATCACCTTGTTCTATAGTTATTTTGCTTGAAGCAGGAATATGTAATCAAACATAAGTGGCTCAGTATTAAAGTGTAAGGCAGGAAACATTAGCCTCCAGTGGCAGTCAGATAGCAAAAGTAAAAATGCAACTCAATTTCCAGTCTGGATTACCAGATAGCAATCAGTGTTAAGGCTTTAATAAAACACAAGCAAATATTGATGTAGCGAAATAGGGGATAAGCTTTGCACATAACAAGCCTTCATTATTCTACAGTAAAAACACTAACTCGGAGATTACAGATGAAATTGTTTCCATCTGGAGAAACAGTATAGTGACTGCATCTCTCTGTCTTCTCTGCTTGATACAGGCATAAAATCTCTGTAAAGACTCTAAGAATTCTTTCATAGAATCATGGAACCATTAAGGTTGGAAAAGACCTTCAAGCTCATCTGGTCCAACCATCCCCTACAACCAATGTCACCAGTAACCCATGTCCCTAAGCACCACGTCCAACCTTTCCTTGAATACCCCCAGGGACGGTGACTCCACCAGCTCCCTGGGCAACCCGTCCCAATGCCTGACTGCTCTTTCTGAGAAGAAATGTCTCCTCATTTCCAACCTGAACCTCCCCTGGCACAACTTGAGGCCGTTACCTATAGTCCTGTCACTAGTTACCTGTGAGAAGAGGCCGAACCCAGCTCCCCACACCTTCCTTTCAGGTAGTTGTAGAGAGCAATGAGGTCTTACCTGAGCCTCCTCTTCTCCAGACTAAACAACCCCAGTTCCCTCAGCTGCTCCTCACAGGACTTGTGTTCCAGGCCCTTCACCAGCTTCGTAGCCCTTTTCTGGACACGCTCCAGGGCCTCGATGTCCTTCTTGTAGTGAGGGGCCCAAAGCTGAACACAGCACTCGAAGTGCAGCCTCACCAGAGCAGAGTACAGGGGGATGATCAACTCCCTGGTCCTGCTGGATGCACTACTCCTGACACAAGCCAGGATGCTGTTGGCCTTCTTGGCCACCTGGGCAGACTGCCGGCTCATGTTCGGGCGAGCATCAATCAGCACCCCCAGATCCTTTTCCTCTACACAGCTTTCCAGCTGCTCTGCCCCAAGCCTGTAGTGTTGCATGGGGTTGTTGTGGCCAAAGTGCAGGACCTGGCACTTAGCCTTGTTGAACCTCATTCCATTGGCCTCTGCCCATTGATCCATCCTGTTCAGGGCCCTCTGCAGGGCCTTCCTACCCTCCATCAGATCAACACTTCCCCCCAACTTGACGTCATCTGCAAACTTACTGAGGGTGCACTCAATTCCCTCATCCAAGTTATCAATAAAGATATTAAAGAGGATGGGCCCCAACACTGACCCATGGGGAACACCTCTGGTGACTGGTCACCAGCTGGATTTCACTCTGTTCACCACCACACTCTGGGCCCAGCCATCCAGACAGTTTTAACCCAGGGAAGAGTGTAGATTTGATGCACAGACAAAAATCAGGATGCCAAAATAGTAGTAATTGAGTCCTAATAGACCCTGTCTTAGGTTGAATGTCAGGAACAGTCAGTAAGTTTACATGTTGACTCTGTGATTTGCACCTAGTGCGAATTTGGACACAATTCTTCCCTAAATTCTATTTCTTTTGACAACATCATGGATGGCACTGGTCTGGGATCTTTGATCAACTGAGGTCTGAGCCAAGGGAAATCACTATGCTAGACATAGGTCCAATTGCTGTGCAAAAGAAAGCTTGCCTAAATCCAGTTTTAATGGATTATTGAACTTCTGGTGTTGCTCAAAGTCTGGTTATGCTGACTTCTGAGCTGGTATTTTGTGCCTGGTCATGTAAAACAATCAACTTCTTTCTCTTGTGCAAGAAATTCTTGTGGAGTTTAATTAGCAAGCTGCCTGGAATGAGTTTCAAGTGTGCTGGTATGTGCTGCTAAAGTTACTGAAGCTTCCAGGATTTGTAACATATCTTCTTGTTACACCACAACTAGTGAAAGAGTCATAGGCAGGGCTGCTCTATATTTACAAATATGTGCAGTAAAATGGATTTCTGAAGGACAGATTTGAGCTTTCTGGGAAAATATCTTCAAATCCCATCAGAGTAGCACAACTGGGCAGAAGAGAAAGATGGAACAGCCAGGGAAAATGAGACTTAAAGTAGGCCTATCTGGCTGGCTGTAAATAATCATAACAAAAATTGTGAGTAAAGAAGGTATTCCATCCTAACATTTCAACACTTGCAAAAATATTTTTGAGGGTAGGGGGAGTGTGTGTGGAGGGGAGTGGCTTGTTATCACTGCATGGTTTTGCACTGAACTGATGCTGTCATTTTTACATGACTAAAATACAGAAGGCAGGAGCAAGAACTATCTCAAGGAGCTAGGGTTGTTCCTTCCAGTCACTGAAACCAGTGACCTCAGTTTGTACCTTTGTGGGCTCCTGCACAGCTTTAAGGAAAGAGTAAAAATACCTATATCACTCCAGAGAAGCTGCTTTTGTTGACCATGCTAAAATGCCATCTTCTATTTCTTTGCAGCCTGTTTAAATGTGATTGACATCCATGATACTGTCAGTAGACTGCTGAGATAGAAGCTTTTCTTCACAAAAAGATCTAGTGAGCCGTAAGGGAAACAAAAGAAATCAACACCTCACACAGATCTGGACAGAGGACTTTCCATGATCAACTACCACAGATTAAAGAGTTCCTCATCGTCATCAGACCTACAGGAACCCAATGTTTTTTCATTTAGAGTGATTCACTTGTTTCTCTGAGTGTTCACATTCTCTTTCTCTGTTTCTCTGTATAATATAGAGTGGACAACAGGTAGGCATCTTGTTTCTTTGTCCCAGACCAAAGGGCCAGGACCAATTTCCACCATCTCCAACACCTGCTCCAGTTTTATCACAGTTAAGTTGAAAGGGGTTATTTCACACTTATGATAGTAAGACTGACTGTAGCCCTTTGTCTATAATCTCTTGAGGGGCGAAGTGAGTTCAGAATGTGCAGAATCCTGTGTGATTGCAGGAATACACGGGAAGGCAATGAGCATCACAGCTTCAGTCAGCTCTGTGGATCTGTGATGGTCCCTTCTTGTCTCACCTGGAAGACACATAAAAGCTAAAGAAAGAGCCTTTGGCATGGTAGAGCTTCCCTTCTGGTTTGCGTAAGTATATATTATGTTTCCTTGGGAAAGACAGGGCGGTCAAGATAGGTCCTCAACTGACAGTGCTGTGCACCCTATGCTACGTCTCTGGCAGAGGCTGGCTGTGTGCACTCAACCCCAGTTAGTTTTAAGCCACCTCCAGGAAGGGAGTTTTGATTTGTTCGTTATTTTTCTTGAAACTCTGAGTTCTTCTGCATGGCAGTCAGGCTGCAGTATTCGTTTTCAGACACATGGCTCTCATTTCACTGCTGCATCTGACCACAGTAATTCTGTGTTGATGATTTTTTTATTCTTATTTTTTATCCCTGATCTAGGCTCTCCATTTCTTTCATCCATTCTCTGGTCTTCTCCTTTTTGTTTTCGTTTGAATTGAGTGTCACTTACGACATCTGGATCCCCACAATATAGTCGCAGGCCAAAATAAACCCTTGACTCGTGGCTTGTGTTCACTTAAATGACAAGCTCTTAGGACCAGTGGTTGCATTTTGCTCTGCGTTTGTCCAGCAGTTTGCGTGGTGGAAACCTGGTTAATCCTCAGGAGTATATGTGATATTACAAAACAAAGGATGGCTCACAGTTATGCAGTGAAGATGAAATATCACAGTGAAGAATTACATCCACAATATTACCAGTTCATGTAGTATGTCCTTATTGATGCTGCTCACCTCTGCACCACATGGTGTTTGAGACCTTGCCCCTGTGTTTAGGGTTATGACTGGCATGTTCCCTACTGAGGCTGCTCATTAAAACTTGGGCAGTTTAGCTGAATTACCTTAGCCAGATGAGGACCTGTGGAAATGGTTCATTTCAAATAGCTTTCAGAGCAAGAGCTGACTTCAGTCATCAAAGTCATCATCAGTCTCCACGTGCTTCCTCTAGAGCTGATGGAAAATGTCCCATTCAGCTAGCTGGGAGAACTTATTACTAAATGCTGAAGTTTACATCTGTTGTAATGGGAGCTACCAAGCTCCCATTATAGTCCTGGAGTCTTGATCTCTGTTTCTCTTGCCTTAAACTGGACATTTACAAAAGATCAGAGTATCTATGATGCAAAAATGCCCATTTCTCTACTGTCTATGAAAGAGCCTGGGTTTTCTGACTCAGATGGAGATATTGATTGTGAATGGGGATGAAATCAAACTCAGAGTGATTTACTCTCAAACTTTTCCTATCGAGGACAGAAGGGCACTTTAAAGTAGAGAGAACAGATCTCTGCTAGGCACTTGCTTAAGGAGATGAACTGCACTCTTGGCTGGCTTGAGTAGACCTCCGCTGGCTATAAGGAGCAATAGGATAACTCAGCAAAGTGGAGATACCCAAGATAATCCCATTCGTGACCACAAACTGTTTCACCCAGCTCAGATAACCCTTCTCCTCCTACTTATTGCTGCTTCATTAGCTCAACCATGTATGTGAACCCCTCTAAACCATGTCAATGCAAACTCCATCGAGTCTCACATTCAGCTTTACTTTAAACTGGGCTGGGTATATGCTAGGCAGTGGAGTAGGATCCTTTAATATAAGACAGCTGTGTGGCAGTACCTTGCATCTGAGAGAAGAATAGGGAACAGCTGGGAATGATACTGCAGCCACATGCTCCTGCTAGATCCAGAGAAGTACAGCTCTGCCTCTAATCACATTTGAAAGTACTGCTAGGATCACCTTAATTAGATTCTTATTAGGCTTCTGTTCTTCCAGTTGAGACCTTATTGCATTAAACTAAATTGCTGCCAGCCAGGTTTCAGTTAGCTTGAGAACAATTACACACTGTTCCATACCAGTTTCAATTCGCTGTTTTCTAAACACGCCAAAATTACAGTCTGGACCTTGAACTCAGCTCCATAACTTGGAATCGGGATATGTAAATTTAAATTCAAATATATGAGTAAGAGCAGAGCTTGCTATGACCCCAAGGCTAGAAATGGAAGGTAGAGAAACTTCTGAGACTCTGAGGACTTATGAGTCCTTTCAAACTTATCTGACTGGAGATAAAGAGATGTGCAAAAGAGGGGCAGCAGCAAACTGGTGGCACATGTGGGCTACCTGGGAGTTGTGGAAGAAGTTTCCTGGCCAGCCTCACTCTCTGCTGCTCAGGACACACAATGCAACTTGACTTTTCTTCTTCACCATGTACTTTTTATTGGCAACACCAGAACCAAATTGTCATTACAACAAAACATGGGTGCAAATGTGGGTTCCCTCCTTAAAGAAAAGAGAGAAAATCTTTCCAGGTAGGGCTTAGGTTTGTCACAATGGGTAAGGCTCCCTTCAACTCCCTTCAGCCACCAACAATCTCTCAGATATTCATTTTACACTTTCTCTGTAGATAAAAGAAAGGAATAGACACTTTTGGGATGTGACTCACCTGACCAGTCCTAGAACATCCTAGATAATTTAGACTAAGATCAGCTGTTTTCAAGACTGCTAATGCTCTCTATTGCTGTGATCTTCACTGACTACAGTAGGACCAGACAGAGACTAGCTTGGATGTAGAGCAGCGTGTTTATATACCTGAAGGTAGATTTAATGAAAATGGAAGTCAAGGCAGTTGAAGCCTCCACCTGCATCCAGGAGTATTATCTAGAACATGACAATGAAGAAGAGATATATCCTTAGGGATTTAGGAGTGACCGAAGGGGGGAACACCAGGAAATAGAGTGACATTTTACATTTTGATTAACATGGCATAAGAGGAAGGATAGATTATACTTTTGTTCCTCAAAGTGTATTTTTGAAGATATGCACCATACCTCTTATCTGTCAAAGAGGGTAAATATATAATGTTTATCTTCTCCCAAAACTAGGGTGATTTTGCAGCTAGAGGATCCATGCCTTTTTATAGCAATAATAATGAAGGAAATAAAGACATATAATCATAAACCTTAACAAAGGCCAAAGAAAACAACATTACTTCACGTTCCCTGCCATGGAAATGAGTTCTTTGAATGCAATTCAAACACAGCATATTGGCCATCCACCTCTGGCCAGTCACCTGTCTTCTCGCTCTGCTTTGCAGAAACAATATTGAGATTTTTTTTCATGCCAGTAAAATTAAAATAGCAAAGGAACAAATATGCAGGCTTAGGTTTTGAGACTTGGAGATTCTTTGGTTTGGTTTCTGTCTTTGCCTCAAAGAGTGATCAGCAAAGAGGGAAACACAGAAGGTGCAGGACCTGGGAGTGAGAGGTGAACAGATGCCAAATGATTGCCTGAAGATCAATAAACAGCTCGTTAACAAGGTGCTAGAGAAGTTTGGTGGTCACAAAAGGGAAAACATTGTTAGATTGCTTAAAAAAAAATCCCTATGCTAGTGTAAGTTTGTTTCTACTTTTACATCTCCATTATTTGTATTCATGCAGAAAGGAAAACAAGACACATGACAAATTTGAACTGTGTGGTTCTAAAACTGCCCAACACACATCCACCCCTGGATAATGCATATGTGCACACACTTACATGTGTGTTGTGTGCATAAAATGTCTACAAGGGGCAGTGGGCAGGTTTAGAGTAATTTTCTTTGGCAGTTTTATGTGAATGTAGAAGCAGTGCAGAGTTATAGAAATCCATTTCTGCATCCTCCCATACTCCCCTAAACCTTCTAAAATATTTTTTGTGCAATTCCAGCTAATTCTGACAAAACCAAAGAAATCTCAAGGGTATTAAGTTCTTAAAATGTTATGCAAATAAACAGAAAAAAAGCATGTTATGAGTGTGCTCATTGAGAGAAAATCTTACAGAATGATCCTAAGAAGTATTAGACCTCAGAGATGCTTCAGAGATACTTGTTCCATGCAGGGGGTTCTCTGTGTTAGCTGCATACACTGTGCATGGATGGGCTCCCTGAACTGCCATCAGGGATGTAAGTGCACAGGCACAGCCACAGATGAGTGAGATGAGATCTCAGGGGCAGAAGGGACAGATCTTACTAAATGTGAACCTCAATAAATTTATGCTTGATCACTGATATTAGTTTATCTTTTTCATGCCAGGTTTAATCAGCCTTTAGTTCCTGAGCAAAACAACGAGGTCTACAAGTCAAGGGGTGTCGAGAGAAGAGAACAAGCAAATGGGATACCTGTTCTGATAAAAAAACACATACGGGAACCTGAAACCTTTGTGCTCTGATGAGTGACCTTCCCCCAGAAGAAGAGGGGGTGAGATCAGCGCCTGACTGTGAAGGGCTGTCCAAATGGGAGACTGCAACAAGTGCAAATAACATTTTTCTAGGCTTAATAAAATCTTTTCATTATAAGTTTAGCAATCTGTAGTTGGAAAGGATGGGTAGGTATTCATCACAAACAGAGAGAGAAGGTTTCAAAGGAAGTCCAAGTAAAAGCCAGAATCACACAAGGTGGCAGTGCAGATTGTCAACAGGGGCTTTTGGACATTAGCAAGAGGCTAAAAATAGTCCTGTTGAATCAAACAACAGGAGAAACTGGACACCCACCAATGATTCAGCTCCATTGACTTCGCTGGAGTTTTGGTTGTGTGACTCAGCTGAGTATAGTCTGTAGGACAATACAATGGTCAAATGATAATTATTCTCATGGATTAATGGTCATCAGTCATTGATCATCATTTGTTTCTATCCTGAGTGGATCTGGCTTTTCTGTTGTCATTCTTTGGATGCAATCATGTGGACAAGGCTGCAGGTGATCAGTACCTCAAAGACCACAGACTTCTTGTAAGGTGAGAACATCTGGATTGCCAGTCCCCAGAGTGAGCACCATCTGACTTCACGGCTTGGTTTGTCACCCAAGGGTGCCAGCAATAAGCTCCATAGCCCTCAGGTCAGGGGAGGAACCTTTCAGTCAGTTGCTTCTCAATCAAAACCCAATACTGGATATATTTTAAAGATGAAGACCAGATAAACAGACAAGCTAAATAATTTCAAATGCTGGGTTCCCCCTTTTCTCCTGCAGGTTTAGTGCATTTTATAGAGAACTTTCAAAAGTTTGTGGCTTAAACTTCTCCCTGCTGTGACGAGTTTATCTTAGCAGAAGAAAAAGGTCTGATCAGGCTGTAAGGTAAATGACAACTCCCTGCTCTTTTTCTCCTTTTCTCCCGGTGATACAGACATCGAGCTCAAATAGTGATGGTGGAGCTCATGGTATGGGTAGCTTCCTGCCAAGAAATTGACAGAATAGTCATTTCATGTAGGTAGGAAGACACATATTGTGTGGGAAATATTTTACTTCCTTCTAGTATTTGAATCTGCACTGTAAAATGTGCTACCTAGAATTTATCAAAACATTCTTTCTGGATGTACCAGGTTGCATTTAAATACTGGTGGTGGCTTTTCTGGGGAAGGAGTTCTGCTGGAACAAATGTGTAGACAACCCCTGTAACCTTGTGATGAGGATGCATTTGTGGGCAGAGACCAGGCTCCTTCTGCAGTCCACGGAGAGAAGCAGTGACATCTCCAGCTGTGGATGCATCAGTTTCCCAGCTGATCATACTGGAACTGCAGTTGAGAAACTCTGGGTTTAGACCTTATACACCACTGCAAGATTCCCTGGCTCTATCAGGCTGCAATCAGGTTACAGTTGAGATCCGTGAAAAAGTCACTTTTCCCAGCTCATGGCCCTTACTCCTTCCAGCAGAGCTGTACATGTGGTCAGACCCTCACCCAGTCATGCCAAAATTATCTAGGTTAGCTTAGAAATTTTAGAAGAGTATTTTGCTATTTTTGCTGTGGTTTAAACCCAGACAATTTTGTCAGGAGTGCGTTTGGAAGCAATTAGTGCACAGTTATACCAGCACATCTGAAGATGTGGTGACTTCTGGTGAGGAGAAGGAGGAAGGAGTTGTGGGCAGCTCAGAAAAAAACTAGTAATGATAACCTTGTAGGACAGATCAGAAGCAGCCTGAGCAGCAGATGTGGCCATAGGCCAAGTGGTGTAAATATATTGTGAGGCGCTCTGGAAAATCCTACACACCACATGTTTCAATGACCTTGGTTGCTGTAAAGATCATTTTCTTTAAGCTCAGCTCCCATGGGGGTCCCTAAAGGAAGGGTGTCAATGAATGAAGAGTCTTCCAGCCCTGTGAACCTCCTAGAAATTGAAAGGCTGAACAAGGTATACGATAATGACAAGGTGTCTCACATGGATGGGACACTGATGAGGCCGTGAGCACTAAAAAGGCCTCTTGGAGGCAGTTCCAGGAGCTTCTCTGTTTCATACACGGCTCTTGAAAGTCATCTAAGACATCAAAGAAAGAATAAAAAAACTGTAGAGAAATCCTGAGGGTAGGAAACCACCACCTTCATTTCTTCTCAGATTTGTCCCAGCTTCTGAAATCAAGACCCAGGCACTACCTCAGGACTGTTTTCCTCAGATTCTCATTCCTGGGCTCTTAGGAGAAATCCCTGATTTGTTGAAAGGTAGATAGACGGATTGGATCAGCAGCACAAGCTTAGAGTTTGCTGACGAGATTGTGAAACCTCTAACAGCCCCAAGAGGCTAAGATGTTTATGCTCAACTTCTTCAACTGTAAGTTAACTTTTGGTTGCTTGCTCCTGGTTTTACTGCCAAAATACCATAATAATAATAATAAAGAGGCAAAACAACTTTTTCTCAGATTGCTTTCTGGCGACCAGTCCAATTTGCGTAAACCTTTTTGATTCCATGTCGTTTGTTGGTTCGGGGCCACACTTTGTGCTCAGAGAAGGAGCTGAGAGCTGAAAGCGCTTCTCCAGCAGTGTCCCCTGAACAGCTGAGGTGAAGACAGCCGCACTGCATAGCAGAAAGCTGAATTTATTAAGAAAGCAGTCTACTGAAAAGGAGGGAAATGTCATTTCAGTGAACTCTGATGCTCTGCCAGCAGGAGAAGATGTTAACAGCAGAAAGCACAGTCCTGGCCTTGGAGGCTTATGCACTCTTTTCCATCTGATAATAAACTACGAAAGAATGAAATGGAATTGATTGAAATTAAATAAAATAAAAATAGACTTCTGTGGGTGTTTCTGGAGGCACTCGCTCATATCAGTGGGATGCAGACATAAATGCTGTGAAGATGGATGAAGAGTTCGGTTTCAAACACAGAAATGGCAGGCATTCCCACTGGTAGCTGTGCTGCAAAGTCCTGCGAGATTGTCTCCTGGGGCTTGGGATCTGCTATCTTAGATGCAGGCAACTTTTTTTCTGTGGATAAAACACCGCCTCTACCTACCACACTTTTAGTCAGGACATAAAGAACTAATGGAAGGAGCAATCAGGACTTGTTCAGTCTTGCAAAAGTACTCAACAGCTGCTGTTTTCCCTGTTTTATCAGTGTGCAATGACCTGGATTATGCCTGTGTTCTGTATTCTCCTTTTACATTACAATAATTCTCTTCCCGGGGGCCTACACAGCCATTTGGGTGGCTTTACATGTTCTTCCAGGGTTATTCAGCTCTACATTTACAAAGGAAATATGGCAGGGGCTGATCCTCTAACACGGAGATCAATGGGCAGGATCTGGCCATGTCCATGACATTAGCCTCTCAGCCTCCAGGAGGGGCTGACCACATCCAAAGTGCTCACTGGGAGTGGACAAAACCATCTCCCAAACGGTGCCCAGGAACATGTTAGGGGCCAGATTCATGCCTGGGTTTGCTCATACAGTTTGCATAGACAAATAAGGTCCAGCTCCTGGAACCACCCTTAGACCCTACTGAACTTAATACTGTAGATATTTATTTCTTGCCACACTGCAGTCATGTTTGCTCACAAGCTTCCCTTTGGAGCAAGTGCACTGGCTCTCCTGAGGCTTTACACCAGGGTCTCCTCCCTGAAGTCTGTAGGGTTTTGCTTTCTGCACTGTGGATGCAAACCAGACCCTAGCTGCCCTTCGGGGCCAAGTGTCCTGCTGTGTGGACCACAAACACAGAACGAGCAAATGAGCAAGGGAAAGAAAAGAGAAAGCGTTGAGGCTCCAGATGTACCAATCAACCTTGTCATTTATTCCTGTGGAAAGTTGTATTTCCAAGGTCATTTTACTCTTGCAGTTCTTCTATGTTTTTTGTTGTTGTTGTACCATTCACAGACAAAACAGAATAAGTTTAGTGAAAATGCATTTTAAGAAACATAATTAGAAAAAAAATAAAATCCAGTGAAAGAAAAGGCAAACAAATGTACATCACATAAAGTTAAAAAAAAAAAAAAAGAACACGAAATATATCTCTGGCATAATCACTAAAACTACAACAAAATGCTAACATTTTTACTGTTAGTAATAGTAGAAATGATTGCATTCTTATCAGAAAATATTCTCCCTCAGTACTTTCAATCCACTAGATTGAAAGACTAGAACTGTCCTAGATAACTGTATTCCCAGCTATCAGAGTCCCATATGTCACCTTAAAATGTCAGGCTATCACATTTTTTTATGACTGACAAGCTTAGGAGGATGTTTAAGTCCTCCTGGTGTTGGGCTGGTGCAGAGTGACACATGGGGCTGGGGCAGAGCTCATGACCTGGCTTTGCTGACAGAGGGCAAAGCAAAGGCTGGGTTATGTATGTATGTGTGAGGTGTCTGTGGGATTGCAGACATGGCTGGGACCAGAACTAGGGAAGGGATATCAGGGTGCTGAACATATGGTGGGGTTGAAAAGAATGCGATAATGTAAAGCTTCCATGTGATAAAACCGTTTTTTTTTTTTTTTTTTTTTTTTTTTTGAGGGGTGGGTGAGGGTATGTTGCTTTTCCCTTTCCCTTTCCCTTTCCCTTTCCCTTTCCCTTTCCCTTTCCCTTTCCCTTTCCCTTTCCCTTTCCCTTTCCCTTTCCCTACCTTTTTTTTTTCTTCTTTTTTTCTTTTTTTTTCCTCGATGTTCAGCCAAAAAAAAATATCCCTACCTGGTACTACAGAGGACCCCAAAAGTGAATTTGAGTTGAAACTACCTAATCATCTGAGTGCACTTTTTCATTTTCCTTAAATTAAAAAAAAAATAAAATAAAATAAAAAAAGGATCAACCATCAGCAGTAAGGGTGTTCTAGGACATTTAGTAATATCATTCAGTTCTCTCCAACCAGGAAGGACATTCCCTTCTGTTGGCTCCAAGTCCATTTTCCAATTGCATGTTTAATTGCTACTCTAGAGGTCTCCAGGGAGTCCAGATAAGATCAGGTGAAACTGTTAGGTTCTTATTTTACAGAAATTTCCAGATCAAGACTTTATTGCTTCCAGATTTGGCTTGTGCCTGGGTGATAATGGATTTTGCTAGCCCTATAAGAATAACTCCCAGTGTCCCTTATGCCTGGTTCTGTAAATATATACACGGGATAGGAGATGGTCTTCACACGTTGAAAAGATTATGGTCTGCATACAGGAAAGACTAAGTAAGAATATTTTCCTCCTGCATCACTTCAGAGAAGACACATTCCCAAGGCCACCCAGAGAAGCTGTGTCAGAGCTGGGTACCAGCCCCAAAGCTCCCAAGTTCCCCCACCCAGTGTATTTGTCTCGTTTTCCCTGGTTTAGTCATTTGTGCACGGCTCGCATCAGCGTACATGATTCTGGCAGCAAGCAGCTTAGTTATGATTTGGTAGCAAAATATTTGGACAACGGGGCTTCCAAGCACTAAAGTTTCCAGTGCAGAAACCCGCTTCAGCCTTCTACACCACTGCTGTGGGCTGGTTCGATGTCTCCCAGCCCCAGATCACAGCGAGGTTGTGCTCTAAGCTTCCCTTAGACCTCTGATGATCGGGCTCTTCTTAATCAGCCCTGGCTTCCGCTTCAAATTGGGTAATGTCTGGGCCATTAATATTAATGGAAAGAGGAGCTGCTTCTGTTTGTTCTATTTTCAAGTGGTTTCTGGAGGCCATCTCCTGGATAGCCTAGCTTGAAACCACACTGCTCGAAACACAGACAGCCCAGGCAGCACACACACACACCTGCTCAGCCATAGAGTTTTTCCAGATGCTGACTTCCCCATTGATGGGAATACCGTATTCCCTTGATTCCTGGACAGTCCTTGCACTCCTTTACTAGTTGCCCAAGTCAAAAGCTGTTACCAGACACAGCCATATCTGACTGTGCTGAAAACAATCATCAGACGTGTTTTGAAAGCTTTGGCCAGGCTTCCTGGATGGGGAGATGTTTTTGCAGGGATGTTCCCAAGTAAAAATGTACTTAGTAAGATGAACTCCTTTGAGCCTAGCTGCAGTGTCTGAAGATTTTACCTTCCCTGCTTGTTGCTATTGCTTTTAGTGCTGAAGGGGCTCTTTCCCACCACTTAACCAATGCAAATGACTGTGGGAAACTCCTCATCTTCTTCAGTTTAACGTCAGATAAACTTGTTTGGGGACTTATATATCACACACAGAGACACTGAAGAAATTAGTGTAGGAGCATTAACCTCCAACAGCAAAGTAGAAGAGAAAACCTGGGAAGCAGTTAAATCTCGAACAGGTCTCTTTCTTTTTTTTTTTTTTTTTTCCTTTTCTTTTTTCTTTTTTTTTTTTCCCTCTTTGACTTCCAGCATATATATTGAAGAACAGGTCTTCTGTTCCCAGGCAACCACTACACCAGACAGGGCAGAGATGCAGCATGTTTCTACAGATGGAAAGATTTTGCATTTCAGTTGTGTTGGGTTTGGGCTGGCTGCTAAAGCCTCGGTGGCTCTGTCCATATCAGCATGGATTTCTGCTCTCCTCCCTAACTGTCCAAGCAACCTAGAGAAAACTTATCAACAGAATGAAGGCACAGTCAGGAGAAGAAATTTGTCTAAGAGATTTGATGAAAGCTTCTTAGATTATTCCCACGCTTAGAGATAAGCCAAGGTTTAACTGCTTTCCAGAACAGAGGCCTGGCTTGGTTAGAAATATCACAAAGATTTGGGGTCGGGAACATTTCTCATCTCATTTATGCAACAGTGTGCTGGAGCTGAAGCAGATGTTGTGCTTGTCTCTGCTCTTTCCTCCTTGTTTCTCTGAACTACAGCCCCTGACCCGTGAAATTCCCCCTGCTCCTGAGCTCCATGGGGCGTCAATGCAATTTCCAGGAGTGTGCTTCAGTTTGGGAAATTCATCCTCAAAGTTATTTATAGAAAGTGGAGGCTTAATAATTACATGAAACGATCCCTTTGGGTCATATCCATTACCTATTTTTGACAAAAGAGGAAAATGGAAAAACTATATTAACTGAAGCTAGTTAATGTAAATGGCAATGAGGTGAAAGGACACAGGATCCAATCACTCTGTTACTTTCAAGTGGTTAAAAAATGTCTTTGCATTGCTTATTTGTGGCACTGCTGGAAAATGGGTTTGTTGTCTGACTTATTAACAGCTTGGATACCCGAGTATACAAACATACAGGTGCCCCTGAAGAAACTTGCAGTTTACAGTTAATCAGAGAAAATCACTTAAACACCAGGTTTTTGTCTTCCCAGAAAGGAAATATTTGGCTATTTCACCCCATTCAGAATGGCATATTGGTCATGCCATTCAATGGAGCCAGAGAATATCTGCAAATATAGTCTGAGATCTTACATGACTTTAAATGCCCTAGCAGTTTTCAAACAGAAAGGACTAAGTGAATCCTGTCTTCACCATACCCTGTCTCTGGTTATCACTGTCTGCCTATTGGAATTCCTTTTGCATGGATTTGACATTCTTTACTTTTTAATTTTAATTTTAATTTTAATTTTAATTTTAATTTTAATTTTAATTTTAATTTTAATTTTAATTTTAATTTTAATTTTTATTTTTATTTTTATTTTTATTTTTATTTCTATTTCTATTTCTATTTCTATTTCTATTTCTATTTCTATTTTTATTTTATTCTTGTCTTCCGCCTCCTTCCCCTCCCCCCCCGCTTCCCCCCCTTTTTTTTTTCCCCTTGACATCTGACAGTAGGCACTGCTGAAGGCAAAGCTCTGAGCTAGGGACTTTGATCTTGCTCTGTGGTGCTGGTCATGCTGTTATGACCACCTTTTGCCAAGACCTAAGGCTCCATCTCTAATCTGGTGCTTATCAAGGATTTTTCATGTGCTATTCATGAGGAGTTGTTGGAGCATTTTTGCATCTCTCTCTTGTTTGGTGTTCTGGTTGCTTCTAGGGAGAGTATTGGAACCTGCAAGTCACAATTAATTTTTCCCTTTGACAGAAGCCACAGAGAGAGGAAGCAATCAGTGCGTGATCCTTCCACTCTGGTCCTCCCTGGAAAACCCAGGCAATATCACCTCTGTGAAATGTGAGAGAATTTGGAAGGGACACTAATATGGAAGAGGTGGCCTATAGGATTTTGGCACTTAAGTAGTCAAGAAATGAGAAAACAGACAAAAAGAGGCCCCAGGAATGGGCATTGCCCTGGGGACCCTGCACTCACAGTCAATCTTTTCTCAGTTTAATTTCAGTGGTTCCTGTTCAATGCTCCCTACTGGAATTTGGGTGTTTTTTTTTTGTTTTGTTTTGTTTTTGTCTGCTTATGAGCCATATATATGTCAGATGGATGAAATGAATTATTGTGGTGATAGGGTGGGACCATTAAATGCTCTTCTCAACAGTACTAGACAATGTGTGCCACCAAATAAGACTTTTATGTAGCAGGCTTTTCCCATAAACACCTTTTCCTACCACTCCTGTCTGCAACTCCGTGTTGATGCTTGTGCAAATTCATCTGTGGGTCTTGTTGCCTCTGCACATTGAGGGTGGAAGAAGTGGCAGATGCAGAACAGGGATTAGGCAAGTTAATGAGAGAAAAAGCCTCTATTTAATGCAAGCTGAGATTTTGTAGAAGGGAAGGGAAGCGTCAGCAAAATACAAGAAGAATATAAGGACAGTGAGATGGAAAGAGGGGAGGAAGGGAAAGGGAAGGAAAACCTTACTCCTAGCCCAGGTATATTGTTTTTCATCCTATAAGTTCTTTGAAGGAACAATGATGAAACCATTAAAAACCAGCAATAAAGGAATCAGTCATATAATAAAAATAAATAAATGTTGTCTGGAAAATTCAAATGGATGCTGTCAGCTCCTGGACAGACCACAGACAGGCCTGGCCCTGCAAAGAGAGGGATGCATAGTGACAGCACCACGTCCCTGCCAGATGGTCACACAGGAGCAGTCTGTGAATTCATGTCAGCACAGGAATGTACTTGGAAAGAGGTCTGGCCACTCAACTCCATGCCGATCTATTTAAAAAGGCACTCAATGGCCTGGTTTTTCTTACCCTCGTTGTTCCTTGTGTTTTCTTTTCATGTCTGAGGTGTTTATTAGGTTTGAGGGCTGCACAAATGAAAACAGACAAACAGCCATCAGTTGGCAGCGGGGTTGTTTAGCCAAGTTGAGGCTATTTTGGAGATCCACCATTCTGTCTTTCACCGCTGCCTGGAATACAGATGTGCAGGAACCAAATTGCACGCTCCATTTTTAACTTGTCCTCTCGGGCGACAGCACGTGGGGGTTATTTGCACAGGTGAAACAGTGAGGCTTTGGAGAGCTGCAGAAGGGCTAACAGACACCATCCCAGACCTGATCACAGAGAGAGGCATCAGTAGGGCGATGCGTGAGGGGAGATGCTCTGCATATTTCTGATTTCTAGAAAAAGTGTTGGGGTAATGTTAAGCATTGTGGTTCAGGGGGATATAAGAGGAACTAGTGATGGGGGTGACCTGCTCTGAACTTACTGGGAGAAGAAAACTCACAGAGCAAGATGCCATTGGAAATATCCATACACTTTTCCCCTATAACTCCATTATAACTTCTTAATCCTCAAATTCCACCAGCTCTGCTCTGCTCCCTGACAGCTGAATGGAAGCCTGGACAGGTGCCTCCACTGCACCTGGGGTCAAGGAAAACATGATGGAGGCAGAGATTTGTGACACCACCACAGCTCAGGTCTCCTGCAACAGCAAGTCCCACTCCTGAAAGTCCCTGCCACACAAGGAAAAGTGGCACAAGGACAGTACTGGCTGAAAGTTTCTGTGTTCCCTTCTTGAGCTATGCCACTTGCCTGAATGGAGCATCTACCCAAACCCCACTTAGGAGCAGATCACCAACGTTCTTATTCATAGGCAGTCACTCCTTCCCACCCATTGGGTGTTTGTTTGATGAGGGCTTTTTATTTATTTTGGTTGGGGTAAAGCTTGAATCATATTCAATCAGGAAATAGATGGATGAAGGGGAAATCAGAGACTGGGAGAATCACATGTAAGAGGCAATTCTCATGGCCCAGAGCTCAGCTCAGGGTGGCAGGAGATAAGAAAGCCAGTTGGATGCTCTGGGGCTTTGCAAATTGATAGTTCTTTGATGTACAAAGGATCAGGAGGACAGCATGGGGGAAGCCAGCTTTGTGACATGGACCTTGCCCCAGGCTCGTCTTCAAGCCTGTTCTCCCTTCCCGAGGGACAGCTGCCTGGTGCCACTTCTGCAGAGTGATGGCTGGCCAAGAGAGACATCCAAGAGCAGCCTGCCTGAAGGACAGAAGATCTGAAAGCATAATCTGAGCTGACAGGAAAGCACAGGGAGAGAGGGAGAAGAGGGGACTCCAGTTCTCATTTTTGCATGTCTCTTGGAGCAGAAATTTTCCCTTGGCACACTGGAGTGGGAGGCGAGCCCCTGGTGGTTCAGTTTTTCATTAAGCACCTTTCTGGTGCCATGAATGACTTGCCCAATTGCTTCTTGCTTCCCTCGGCACCCCAAAATCTCTTCAAGATGACTTGTAAAAATGTTAGGGATTTCTAAAGAAAAATGCCCAGAAGCTCTCTTCTCCTCAAACCAGCCTTGACATAAATTTCCAGCGATACAATGGATCTCAGAAACTGCTGGCAAGAAATTAGAGGGGATCTAGCCATGGGCACTGCTAAGTACTTGCGCAGCACCCAGAGGCAAAGCAATAAATGTCTAAAGTGTGAGGGATACATGTCTGTGTAGCTCTGTGGGTCTGTGCAAGAAGTCCCATCCGAAATGCAAGAAGAGGTTCATGCAACACACTCTCCTCTCCCTGCAGGAGCAGGGCTTTGGCTGGAGACACCTCCATTTGGAGCTCAGGCCAGGCCAGGTAAAAAACCCTTGAATTCACCTTTATGCGAGGCTGTTTTTAAGAGAGTCACTCTGCTGAGTGTAACCACAGACTAAGGAGAAAGTTTACCCAGCAAAGAAGGGGAGGGAAGGCCCCTCGCTGGCTCTGAAGAGCAGGTACTGTTCCTTACCCGTGCTATTTCTGGAATGCCTTGGAAGCACCCTGGTTTGTGCTAAAATAGCGTGCAGGCCTTGACTTACCTCACGTCGGGAAAAGAGGCGAGTGGTTTGAGGCGAGCCTGGAGAAAGGCCGGCAGCCTGTGCCAGGGTGCAAGGCACACACAGCCCTTTTCGTTCCCCAAAAATTAAATAAGGAGAGAAGATCCATAAAGCTGACGGTGGACAAGTACATGTGAATTGGTGCCCCTGCTCCAGGGGGAGGTCACCTGGGCGAGAGGCCATGCAGTGCTGAGGTGTTGAGAAGAGCTGTTGATGCATCCTGGTGCGGGGTAGAGGGCCTGGAGGGTCTCCCCTTTTGCTCCTGAGAGTGTTGGTGTTTTTTTTTCCAGCTTGTAGGAGAGAGAGGAGACAGGGCACAAAATGATGGATAAGAACACTGCTTTTGGGGCACAAATCTGGGGGCTGCATGCTGGCTTGGCAACTGGGCAATGTGTGCGTGTATGTGTTTTCACATAGAAAACCCTGGGGAGGAGCACCCCAGCAACAACAAAATGATGCAGCAGGTTTACACCTGTTTTCTTTTACAAGGAAAAAAGTTCAGAAATTGACAAGTTACGAATTTCTTTTATTTACCTTTCTGTGATGCTATTTTAAGACTCTCTGCTGACCTCAGAATGACTTATCAAGGCATCGCCTAGAGATAAGTTAATGGTACATCAAAGCTGTCCTCCCTCTCTCTGGATCAAGCTAGTGATGTTATCCAAAAAATAAAGGCCTCTGTTTCTATTATCAATCATTTTATCCAATAGCTACGCAGATTAAATGAAGATTAAAGCTAAAATCTTTACATAAGGCTCCACATCCTTCAGCCCCAGGCATAGCCACTGAAGGAGAAGTGCCTGTGTGATATGCTTGGTGGATGCATTGGCCATGCTGGTTTTGTCTCCTTCCACCTTTTGGCAGTGCTTTGGGCCATGGACTAATGGAGAGTTCATTTGTCCTGGTCAGAGTTTCTGCATGTACATAATTCAGACATCAACTCACATGTGGCCTCACATGTGGCTGTCCTGTACACATCTTCCACCTTAGGCTCTAATCTATCCCCCATACATCCCTGCCCTAACTCACCAAGTTATGTGCAGAAGTATATTGCAGCATACTGCAGAAGACACCAAGTCCAAGGATCAATGTCTAGTCCTAAGGAAAGTTCCCATCCCCGTTCAGGGCCAAGTCTACCTATAGCAGGCTGGCTGCATCCATGCTCTGCAGTACTTGGCCATGGGACTTTTAGGATCCCACCTGGTGATCCCAGGACAAAACTATTGGGTTTTGTGAGGACCATGGCACAGGCCACTACAGCAGGGTGTTTCTAGCATGAAAGTGAGTGTGTGTGCTGCATGATGTAGGATGGGATATAGGTCTACATGGAGGTGTTTGAAGGTAAAAAACAACACTAAGGTTTTGTCTTAAATGAAACTGGTGGAACCATGTCAGAAGAGATCCTGGAAATGAACTGGTATCCGTGTAGTATGGATGACTTTAGGATGAGAATCTGTATGAATTAAAGTGCTAAGCTATTCAGCAGTTTAGATGCATTCACAGAGATGGTGGAGCGGTGAAACACCAGCCACCCAACTGCTGACACTGACTCAGGCCTTCCTGCTCCTCAGGCTGCAGAAGGTACATCCATAATGGTGAATTAAATGTACCTGGAACTGTTGTCTGGCCTGGAGGCAAATGGGCATGGAGAAGCACGTGCATACCATCAAATTATGCTACTTTCCACAACAGTATGGCCATATCCAAAAAGCTTGTGGAGAATGGCTCCTGGCCCTGCTAACCATAGACATTGCCCAGGAACTGTCTGGGAAGCTGCTGGTAGACAGTGGAGAGCTGGTGTTCAGCAATGTTCCCTGGTACAGATGCAGCTGGTGTCACTGTAGATGGGACCTTACACCTGCCCTTGCTGGTGTGCCAAGTGGCCCATGATGTATACATGGAAAGAGTGATGCCAAAGGTAGGCTGGGGAGAATGTTACAGCTGCTCCTCCCAGGGTAAAATCCATCCTTGGACTCTTTCTGTATTGTTTTGTGGGTCACTTTGTAACCACAAATCTAAAAGTCAGGTCAGATGGTGGTGAGAAACTAATGCTCATTTTGATTCATAAGCAGGGCTTTTCAATGGTTCTGCTGATCTCTGGCTTGTATTTGGCATCAATTGTTCAATCAACCAGGCTTCACTCCAGGACGTGGCTCCTGTTGTCCACAGCACTAAGGATTTATTAGTTATTGCCCCCTGGATCAGCCTCCAGACACACTTCTGTCCCACACTTGTCCTGCTCTTCCCTGCTCACCAGCAGGAGAGGAATTCAGCTGCCTTCGGCGTGGCAGTGAGGGAGGAGTGGTGCGAGCAAAGCAGGGAGCACCTTGTTTAAAAACTGAAAGATGCAGCTTCAGATGTTTGTTTAGGAACATGTGGCAATGGGGCAGAAATAAAGGTTATTTTGGATGGACGGGGAGCTTTACAGAACCTTCATTCACTCCCTTTGACTGGGTCACATAAAGGGCTACTGAGCAGATAAACTTTTAACGAATGTGAATTCCTCTCTTAATTAAATTACAGGAAATTAAAAGAGACACATTTCATGGGCTGGTGGGGGATAAAAAGTGTTATTTGTCCCCTGAAAAGAGGTCAGGTTTTCAGTCTGTTTAGTTCTGGATTTCCCTCTCCCTCCTCCAGACTGTGAGGGGGAAACACGTAGATGTCTATGCTTGCTTGGAGCTCAAGAGACAGGTCTGTTCTCCGAGGGACAGAAGCAATTCTCTCTCCAACATGATGGTGTATATTCCCCCAGTGACTGTATGTCAGGAAGGGCTGCTGTATATGTGAGTAGGGCACCACTCTTCAGCATCCCTTTGCGTCTCATGCATGGAAACCATGGCCTAGTATGAGAAACCTGCTCTCTCAATAGATAAGAAGGAATTCATTAAAACCTTTGCTGGAAACTAATCTGGTGTCTGGAAATCAAATGACTCAAGAAGGAAAGAGATGCAATCTTTTAATAGGCTATCTGTCTCAGCAGAAAAGCATTCAAACTTGGAGGTGCCTTGTGCAGATGCAGATGGGGCATCACCCTTCCCAGCACCACACAGACATATGCCCTCTGTTATTTCCAAACGCAGTTCTGGCTGTGCTAAGGGGTTGTTCCCTCTCCATTTTTGATGGGTGAGATCTCCAGAGTTGGGAGGTGAGTAATGCCTCCTGTGCCGAACCAGCTTGTCCTGACCCAGAGGCTCTGGGTTGATTTTCCCCACTAGCTGAAGGATGTCTTGATACTCAGTGGGAAATTGTCCTCTCCCCAAGCCTGACATCAAGGACACACTTAATATCTCCAACCAGTTCCAGGATGTTTGAGCAGGGAGGCAGAGCCATGGTAAAGGACTGGGAGTGAGGGTCTGATTTTGACAGGACTGTAAATAAATCTCCATGTCTGACAGGAGATGTTTGCAAACATCCTACTTGAGAGTGGCTTGTGCTTTGTCTAAAGAGAAGTAGAAATACTTAGCTGCAAGACTAAAATCCCTTTAGTACGGTCCTTTTTTTCCTTTGCCACTTACAGGTTTTCATGGGTAGTTTTCAGGTGTTATATTCAGTCATCATTGTTATTTTGGGATGCATCCTTCTCACATGTGTCAAGTGAACCAAAAGACCAGGAGGCCTACCTGAAAGGGGGTTTCCTCTTACATCCCCCACAGCACTCACCCCAGAGGTGTTATTGACCTAAACCTCAAGGCTAGACGAGCAGTAGGGGCAGGTCTTGCTAAGGTTATGTTCACACTGCAAGCTTCTGGACATACCAGGCACCTACCCACGAAGTGACCAATGCAAGAAGCCAGCTAAGAGTTTAAATGAGCATTTGATAATCCTGGTGAGACCACTCGGGGATATCACTTTTTTTTTCTTTTTTTTTCTGGAAGTAGTTACCTTGTTAAATGCTCCATCACCAGAGCTCTCTAGATTCTCTTTCATTTCCAAAGAGTGAAAAACATATTTCCTGGGATCCTTGTTTCTTTTTCACCTCCCCATAGAAAGCTGCAACTCCCACAGACTTGCAAAGTGAAAAAAAAGTCTGTTTCCCACCTGCTCCAGCACAGTTAATTGCTTAGTTATTTGTGGCAATATTGCTAGGAAATTTTCTGCAGTTGATGACAGGACAGGAGAGTTCCCAGCTTATTAGGAACTCCAGTAACTCTGCTCCACCTTCCTTGATGAAATACCTTAATGTTGGTTGTAAGTAGGAACCGAAGCCCTGAGCACAACAGAAGTCACTCTGGTAGCAGTAGCAATCTTATAGACTGAACCAGTCACTAGAGGGACAACATCCCATTTACAGACTAAATGTCAGCTGTTCAATGCCTCTGTGAAAGCACTGAAAAAGTTTATTTCAAAGAAGGTTATTTGAACTAATTTGTCACTTTGGGGATATTATCATTTTATAAGCTGGCACATATCTCACAGGAATATACTGCAATACTTACTGCAAAAAAAAGGTTCTTCCTGGTACTTTGAAAATAGATGTCTGGTAACAGAGAACAGACAGGATTTGTCCCTACTGTTCACTGCACTGTAATCACTCTGAAATTTAAGCAGGGAGCTGTATATCTACCAGCCCTGTCAATCCTGGCTGTTTGGCATGGATATGAAAAGTCCAAACTAAACTACTTCACCCTAATTCTGTGTGTTGCAATCTGTCACCTCCTTTGGGATAAAACACTCACCCCCTCAACCATGCTGTCTTGGAAATTCATGACACATACATCTGAGATGCTGTGATAAGACCAACTCAAAGAAACATAACCCTAGCAGAAACCCAGTGTCTGAAGGTTTGTACCATAAAAATACTAGGACAGGTTCAGAGAAAGTGGCAAGGATTGCCCAAAGTGTGAAACAACATTTTTAGGAGGAAGGATTGAGTGAGGAAAGACATTCCCAAGCTCTTAGAATTCCACGTTCACTACAGATGAATTAAGTCATAGAGTCCAGTATAGTCTTGCAGAATCCCAGTGACATAGCCAAAGAGCATTGGTTCCTTGGGCTTTTGGATCAAATCTCCATGTGGGTGAACTGAAAGATGTTGCAAAGTACAACCCAGGCTTTCTCTGGTTTTGTGTAGGACATGGGGATGCCTTAGGACATCAGTAGGCTCTGGGTTCATTTTGCATGAGACAAATGTCTTCTGGTCAATGTTGAGGTCCTGTCTGAATGCAGGGTCCTGCCAGATGACACCGTGCTTCTTTGGAGTGTAAAGCCATGGGCTCACCCACTGTTCTATGGGCACCCTAGAGCAGGCAGGGATGATGGGAGGATTAAAAGAACTGTAGGCCAACTTAATTCACAGAATAGGAACCCATTTGTGCTGCTGCTCTCCAACAGAAGATGCTGGACTGGCTGTGGAGGAGACGGGTGTGAATCCTGACCCCGGTGGCACAGAAGACGGCTCTGGGCAGTGAAGGGTGTGAGCCCCCCTTCTCACATCCTCAGTAACTGGACTAGCTGAAAACCCAAGACCATCTGCATGTTAATGAGCTATTTTGTTTTCAAGAGCACATTTGCTAAAGATTAGCAGCAAATATAGCTTCTGTGCAGCCCTGGGGGAAGTAATGGAGGAAAGAACCTGAGAGCTGTGGGTCCTAAATAAGGGAAGGGGGAGAAACATGCATTACAAATGGAAGAGGCTTTCTGCCTCCTCCCACCACTCCCTTGATGGGGGCAGCCACAGACTACTTTGAAGTCCTGTCCTTCAGGCTCATTGCCATCATTTGTGCTCAGCCCTTCCAACAAAAGCACAGTCTCTTGGTGGCAAGAGACTTGGCTGAGGAGCAGAAGGCAAGCTTTTTACATTAAAGGAAGGGCTGTGAACAATTTTGCCTTTATCACCACAAAAGGGACTGTAAATCCCTCAGAGTTATGGATTTTGGTCCTGCAATTCGATCCCCTCAAACCAGTCATTTAACTTAGGATAAATCTTTTCATTATTATTATTATATGGTTTGTTGTTTTATTTTAAAAAAGAAGGAAAGAGAGAGGAGGGAGAAATTGGCTCTAGCATGGTTTGAAAATAACATTTGCAGCCAGAGTTATTCTATGTATACTGCTTTGCCTAACTGTACTCCATAACGATATGAAAGGACCAGAAATCTCAGACCAGATTTCTCCATTAAGGCATGGAGTTCAGTCCATTTCTTGGCACTGAGTAGAAAGTCAATATTTTCTCTTTCTTCTTTCCTGGCTGGATTTGGTGGAGCAGAGGGTCTAAATCCTAGCTCCAGTTTGGGATCCAGGCAGGCAGGCTGGCAGGCATTTCACCCTATGAAATCATGCCCTGCACAGTTTCAGTCCTGGCTGTTTCCAGCTCTTTCACACTCACTCATTTGATTCCAGCCTCAGCTTGCTGCATATTTGTAGAGTCTATAAGCTCGTAGACTTGTTTCACCTCTGGGATCCAAGGTGCAACTCTAGCTGTGTATCCTGCTTTTACCTTCTGCTTGCTTGATGTTAACTCAGCAAATCTGCAGATGACACAAAACTGGGAGGAATGTCTGAAACACCAGAGGGTCATGCAGACATCTAGAGGGGCCTGGACAGGCTGGAGAAATGGGTTGACAGGAAACATGTAATTGAGCAAGGAGAATGGTGAAGTCCTGCCCCAGGGGAGGAACAGCTCCAGGCACCAGCACATTTTGGGCACCACTCAGCTGGAAAACAACTTGGCAGAAAAGGACCTGGGGGTCCTGGTGGACACTGAACTGAACATAAGTCAACAGTGTGTACTTGTCACAAAGGACACTGATAGTAAGGGATCCAAAGGTGATGAAGGGGCTGAAGTCCCTCTGCTGTGAGGAAATGCCGGCAGAGCTGGGGCTGCTCAGCCTGGAGCAGAGGAGGCTCAAGGGGGAGCTTATCAATGCCTGTAAATACCCAAAGGGAGGGTGCAAAGAGGATGGAGCCAGACTCTTTTCTGTGGTGTCCAGTGCCAGGACAAGAGGCAATGGGCACAAACTGGAACACAGGAGGTTCCATTTAAACATCAGGAAAAAATTCTTCACAGTGTGGGTGATGGAGCACTGGCACAGGCTGCCCAGTGCCGTTGTGGATTCTCCTTGGAGATCCTCCAAAGCCTCCTGGGCATGGTCCTGGGCACCCTGCTCTGGGTGGCCCTGCTGGAGCAGGGCTTGGACCAGATGGCCCCAGAGGGGTCCTTTCCCACCTCCACCAATCTGTGATTCTGTGATTCTCACATGCTTCACTGTGTAGAGACATTTGACCTACACATGGACAGCAGAAATCTGGACAGTCTGCTTGCATTAACGAGAGAAACCAGGAAACTTAAGAAAATAATCTCTGATGCATTTATTTATTTATTTTTTAAACAAATACCAGTGGCAGAGTTCTTTTATTGTGCTGGTTGCCAAATATGCTCTTGAAAACATCCCAGCTTGGTGCCGGTGGTAACGACTTCAGCCTCCATTGGTGCTGGTGCCAATGGTTTGCCGTCATTGTTTTGCACAGTGATGTAGAGTAACACATCTGGAGCCACTTTCCACCTGTACCCTGGCAGCTTTATTAAGCAGCTCTTTGCAACCAACTTGCTGGAATGGCGGGAGGCATATAAATCACCGATCTCTTGCCTCGTCACCTCTGTGAGGGGTTTTCCTTCTGAAAACATTATCAGTGCCTTCAGCTGTCAATGCAGTACTGCTGTCTCCAGGTTAAAAATCTCTGGCTCCTTAAATCATGAGGTTGTCCCGTAATCATCATGAATAAAGAAACAGACCTATAAAGATCTCTTCCTATACATAAATAATAAATCATAAATGAACATAGAAATATGGTCCTTATTACCTACATGCGTATACCTGTGATTTTTATATATATACAAATATATATATATATTTGTTTAATAGGTAACATCTTATTTGGTCTATATTTGAATTATGAATCATTCATCCCTCCAGATCCTGCATATCTACAAAGGGTTACTTTCCAGTTTAAAGGTTTCCCCTATAAAAACTCTGCTGACATAACTGTACATTAACCTTTCCTAGCTGGTTCTGTTATGTTTGCCTGGATGAGGGAAGACAGTTAAAAGAAATGTTTAAGTGAACCTAGAGAATTTTAACACAACTGGGTTGGGGAGGTTTATGCTGGCAAGGTGAGGTCCTCACGTATAACAAGAGGGCAGATTACATGGTCAGGCTACACTGATCTCATGCCCCTTTCCCCAAATGAAAAATATGACTTACTGCAGTCTTAATAACTTGTCCTAGCTCTGCTGCAGTGGCATGGACCTGTGGGAATCCACTTGACATTGTGGTCTCCCAGACTCAGACAAGCGTTCACATCCTCACCGAGAGCACGGTGACTTTCTGAAAGGCTGCAGTTGGTCCACCTGCCTTTCTTTTTTTTTTTTTTTTTTTTTTTTTTTTTGGTGGGGGAGCAGAAAGGATGAAGATCTGCATCAAACAGCTGGAGCTGCTCTTTCTGAACACCTGGACTCACCCAAAGTCAGAAGTAACTAAAAGCAAAACTAACATCCTAATGTCCTCTCCTGGGTGATGGGAGGATCTCCTTAAATCAACAGCCTATCCTTTGCCAAAAATTAATAATGTTTTGAATTAACTCATGGTGACCAGAATTTGCCAGCAGATGATATGGACATACAGTCAGCCTTTTGTTATGCCACCATCCCCTGAACCAAAACCACAAAAGAAGACTTCCATTCCTAGAAGTAACATGTTGCAGCCAGGCATGGATTTATGAAGGAAGCTAAGGAAGAATTCTTCCTTGCACCCTCATCGAGCACCCAGCACTGTGCATGCATTGTGCCAGATGTTGAGATGACAACCACTGTTCCTTGCACGGCCACAAGTACCTTGCCATCCTTGACACTCATTAGACACTGAGGTGCCTTTTCTTGGGGAGTGCTCTGTGAGACTCTCCAGGTGTGTTCTCCTTAGTCCCTTTGCTATCTAAGTGTTGACCAGTTTCAACAAGGTCTTAGGTTGTTGCACCAGTCTAAGGATGGACAGGAGCCCAGCATTATAGCTGAGTTATGTTATGCTGCCCCTCACATATGGTCAGGACGAACCCAGTTCTGTGCTAAGACTGGGGTACTCACCTTCTGGACCAGTGATGCTTTCCATACGGGCAGGATATCAGAACAGAGGTCTTTCTATACACAGGTGCGTGGGGTTCCCTTTACATCTTCATCAGACCCACCCAAACACCTTTCAGAGCTAATAGAGAGGATCCTGCCCTTGACCAGAAATGTCAGTCATGTGTTTCCCCAAATGCTTCCATCTTATTGGGAAGGGTTCATATTTGGCAACCCCAGTTCCAGTTTTGAGAAAGGGAGTCAATTCTTTAGATGGGGAGAAAGCAAGTGATCTCCAATATGTTATATCTTATCCTACTATGGAAATATCTCCTAAAAAAGTAAACCAGAACCCAGAGTTGCAGCTGTCTGGGAGGAAGTTAGGGCCATTTTTCTCATTTTACTCCCTTTAATTCACCTTTAATTGTTCAACTGGGTACATCTTTGAACCAACAAACCAGCTGGAATGGGAACAGGTTTCTGAAGTATATCTTTATTCCCACAAAACAAACCTCTCTGTAGATATCATTATCTACCCATCCATAATTGTCACAGTAAGCACAGAACACACGTGCACACTCAGACATACAGAGCTAAGTGCCGATAATAAGTTTCTTAAAGAGAGCTCCTATTAATACTATTTATTTTTATCATTATCTATATTATTTACCTAGCAGTAAGCTCACCCCAATCATTTGTAATGAAAAAAAGTTACCTAGATGGATGGGATGTTTATACAGATGGTAAGAAGACTTCCAAGTCATTGTAGTAAATGCTCAGATCTTAAGACTTTTGGATGGGATGAAAACCCTCACACTCCAGGATATCTGCCAACTGTAATTGATGGGGTCAAGAGGAAAGCAGGGGGGATAAGTTTTCTTCGTCTTGGTGGATGAAGTAGAAAAGTGGGGATGGCAGGGAAAAGGGATTAATCTTGGCTTCACCTAAAATAAAATACTTTGGTGATTTTCCAGGTTTTAGGGCTTCTAGGCAAAGATTTCTTTAAAAAAAAAAAAAAAAAGGAAAAAGGAAAAAAAAGTGTGAGTTAAGCCTGAAGCAAAACATTTCATTAAACATTCAAGCTAGTTAACACTTCTCTTTGTCTTCACATTTAAAGAAGAAAATGTCACATTGCGATTAATCATCAAAAAATTTTGCTTAAAATTTGATGAGACAAATGTATTTTTGTACCTTCCCCTAATATTTTATTCTTTTAAAAATTTATGTTTATTTTTTTTTCACCTTAAATGGCCACGTGGATTTGAAATAAACTTGAAAACCATTGCTGTTCTTTTAAAAACGTCTTCCTCAGTAGAAGTGTTATTCTCACAGAACTGATCAGGTTTTAGTCAACATGCATCCTTCTTCTGCAGGCGAATTCTCTCCTTGCTGTTCAGTGCAGCTTCAGGCAAGTTATTTCCAGAACAGCTGGCCATTGTTACAGAGTGCTGAATAGTCATTTGAGATACACTAGACCTCTTGTCTTCTCATCTGCAGGCATTGTCTTTCTCTGACTACAAACTGTAAGCACATTAAAATGTTTTCATTGGCTCATCTGTTAGCAGAAACGACTTAGTGAATTCCATGACAACCTCCATTGATATACGTTGCTCTATTAACTATCCAAACCATGTTGATTTTTTATTATTCACTGTTTAGATTTATAATAGCACTAATAGAATAAATATTTATTATAAAAGCCCCTGTTGTCCAGGACACAGTTGTAAAGCAAGCAGAAAACCACTTGAGTGAAAGACCACTCTTCCTTCTAAGAACTCGCCCTAGCTGTGGTTGGATGCCATGTCTCCAGCTCCTGATGGTGTGAAGAACATTATTACAACAGACCTATATGGTGATTTACAGTGAAAACAAAAGTCTGAACTACATTTTTAAGTGACACTGGAGATTAAAAAAAAGAAAAAGACAAAATGCTGTAGAAAGAATCTCTTTCAGAAATCTCTGACATGTTTCTTTCTGTATTTAGAGATGGTCTTAGTAGTCATTTTAAGGAGCCCATGTCCCATAAGTGCCTGTCTTCTCCACTGGACCAAAAATGCACCACCATCAGAAGGGCTGTTATCTCCAGCTCTTCACAAGATGGACAAAGAGCTGATGAAGTTGTGCAGAAACACATATTGACCGAGTCTGCTACCCACGTCAGGCTGATGTGGAGGCAGGTGACCCTGTGACTGATGGAAAGTCCATCTGTCCAGTTGCCAAGGATGGATTTTATTCACACTCAGAAATTTTACTTTCAGTAGAGATGATCTGAACTGAGAAGCAGGTAACTGCACCAGAGGCTGAGCATCACCATCCCAAAGTGAACATTCTTGTGCAGCAACCCACATCTGTCTTCAGGTTTTTATTATTTTATTATTATTATTATTATTAATAATTATTATTAATTATTAATATTATTATTTTTATTATTATTATTTATTATAATTATAATTATTATTAAATATTTCTTTAAAGTGACTTGTTTATTATGATATGAGCCTCGTATGAAGTTTTCAGTGTTAGCAGAACAGCTGTCAATGACAACCGTGGTTTTGTGCTCAGGCTGTAGGATGCTTACAGAGGGTCCTTCATAAATTATTTATGCTAACCTTGCAGGGAGGGATCAGCCCAGCTGGCAGCTGGAAATTGCTGAAGAGGAGGCAGTACTTTGGGCCTTTTGAGGGGCAAATCAGCCTTGTTAGACCTCAAAGTGCCAAAAACTCATTTCTCCTTTCTCATGTCTACAACCCTCTCTGCCCTGTGCTATTGCTCATTAAGAAAACCCCAGCATCATTCTTTCTAGTGTTTAATGAACTCAGAGGGAACTGGATCCAGATCTGTGCTTTCATAACTGGTTCTTGTTAGAGGCGCCATAGCAGGTTGGGAAAGGAGCCCAAAGAGGGCGGTGGAGAGCTCCTGGCCAAGCAGGGCCGCTGGCTCCTAGGATGTGCTACGCAGGAGCTTGAATCTTTTCAGAAGCACTTGTTTTTTTTCCCCATAGCTCTGAGCTCTTTTGGTCTTTTGCTTTATTTTTATCCCATCTCCATCTGGTGTTGGTCTCTCCGCCTACACGAGGCTCCCAGGAGCAGGGCCTACCTCCAAACCACATCCCTGCCCAGGCACAAGTGATGAGCTAAGGTGCAGAAGCCCTAAAGGGATGGGAAATTTCAACCCAACCCATGTCCTACCCTCCCCTTCCCAATCCCTACACCTACATTTTGGCCAGCAACTGGGCAGTGGCTAAGGGGACAGGACAGATGCTGAGCATGGTGCTACGTGACCTGCAGAACTTACACCTTCCTTTCCAAAGCCAGGAAAACTTGTATTAAACCAGCAAAGGGGGCAAAATGTGTTTAGGTGAGAACTACAGGCAAGGAAAGACAGTTGCATGAGGATGAATCCAGGCTCAGGTAACACTATATAACTTTCATTTACTCAACTAATAATGATGAAGGGTCCAGATTTTCAAAGGTGAAGAGTATGCAAGCAAATTTGGGGTCACAACAGAGTTGTGTGCAACTGCCTGCCTCAGAGGTAAGTTCTGCACTGTCTGGCTCTGCCTGGCTGCTCAGGGAGGGGGACACCACCCTCTGCAACCCCTGCCCTGTCACCAAGCATGTGTATGCCTCCAGGAGGTGGAGAAGCATCTGCCAAAATGCTGATGCTTTAAGACATTGCTTTAAGCCAGATTGTTGCTAGGATCTTGTCTTCATGTTGGAAGTTATTTCCCACTCAAAGGCACAACAGATCAAATTCACTGAGAGCATCCTGAAATATATATATATATTAAAAAATAAGTTATTCAGGAGAATATCCAGATCCAGTACATTTAGAGATGTGAACAAAGTCAAACCTCAGTCCAGGCAGCCGTGAAATATGGAGGTTGTAATGTGGATGGGTTTCGGCTATGGGAAAGTGTCTGGAATTTATCCTGAGATCTTCACCAGCTCAAATCCCTGGTTTATTAAATACTGCTTTGCACTTTAAGATCTGGTGAATCCTTTGAACTCTTTTTTTTTTTTTTTTTGAATTTTTGTACATGTATACATTATTTACATTTTTTGGCTCAGACATTTTTGCATTGAAACCACAAACGTTCCACTCCTGTGGTATCTGAGGTTGCAAGTCTTCAAATAGCTCTGGTTTACATCCCTAACTAGGTTTACCTATATTTGCGTTCTGCTGATTGAGCCTTCAGCTAAAATGCCACGTTTTCAGGGTTTTCCCACTAATACGGAATAAGAAGTTTTTATTTTTTCTTTTCTTTTTTTTTTCTTTTTTCTATTTTTTTTTTTTAATGAAGCACGATATTTTAAATAGTCACAGGAATCCAGAAGCTGGAACTTTTGGGGAAAAAAAAAAAAAAAGCCAGACTTGCAATAATAAATTGGCAGTTATGGAAAAGCAGGCCTGTGGTTTGCTATTTATACTTGCGTCTGATCTGTTTGGCTCTTGTCTGAACTAGATCATTGAGGGGATTACTGCTTTATTTGTAATGCACCAAACATATCTTTGGTATGAAAATTATCATCATACAGATGTGTTCCTTGGGTTGCATCCTGCACACACATACCTCATAGTAAATCAGAAACAGCTTTAAGAAAGGAAGCAGATTTACATGGAAGTAAAACTGGAGTCTATCTTTGTGCCCACTGTATATATTTCTATCAGGCTCTGAGATTTGTTTGACTTCCTATGATTGAATACTGAGCTAATGTTGATATTAGCAGCTAATGTAGATGAAATATTGCTAGAGCGGTTGCCAGCTTACACTCAACGAAGGCTGATGGATTGTTCTTGGGGTGGGATTCACCTCAGCTAATTTTACTTTTCTGTATTTGAGTTATTCAAATCCAGACTCAGCAGAGGACCTGAACTCTTTCCAGTGATGCAAAGCAAGGAGCAGAAGCTACCTACTTATTCTTTCCTTCTCCCCTCCATGCTCCCATCACTTTTCATTAAATTGCAATTCTTGGTTGGACTCTCAGAATTCAGACTTTTAGCACCTAATCATGGATGGTAAGATGATCAAAATAGAGAAAAAAAAAAAAAAAAGACTGGTAATGCACTGAAATCTAAGAGTCTGCCCCCCAGAAAAAAAAGGGGTTTTCTCTGCAGGAGAGTGATGGGACATCTGACTGCATTTCTGATGGTGAAACCCTTATCTTCACCATTAAGATCTGGTGAGGTTTTTTTGTTCTTTATTTTTTAATCAAGTGACTACCTGAAGATATCTGTTTCTAAGATTAGCCAGAACACAATGTGACAGAAAATACAGATATTTATACTCTTGAATCATCTTTAAAAATGTGTTCTTATTTCAGAAGTTGTGAGCATTTTCATGAGATGTTTTACTAGCTCTCATGACTCACTTATCTTCCTGAAGATTGTTCTGGGAGAAAATCTTTCTGCACATAAACTTTATTTTTCATTAAGACAAAATATTTTGCAGAAACTTCTCTTTTTTTTTTTTTTTTCTGATCTGTTAGAGGAATTAAAAAATTAAGTTTATTTTGCAAACTTTCTGCAGAATTTTCCTTAATTTTTCACTCAATTTTGAAATATTTAATGAAACATCATTAGTACTACCCCACCATTGCTGTTTGAAAAGCAACATCTGCTGTTTTAAAAAAGCCAACTTGAAAAAGCTTCTTAGTACTCCCTAAAACTTTTTATCTTTTTCCTGATCAAAGTGTGTTAAAATTGGGCAGTGTGACACTTTCCTCCTTTTGTGGCAAATTTCAAAACTTGTTTCCACTTGGAACAAAGAACATATTTGTTAAAGAAGATTTCCCATAAAATGAAAATATAGACTTTTGACCAGCTGGATTTGAAGTCATGAATGCTTATCTCTATTCACCGAGCTGCACACATCAAGGGATCTACTGATTTTTCCAGTAATATAACTTTGGTACCATACTTTACTGGAATATTAATCTGTATTTGTTCAGGATTCATTACACACTGGTTTTCCTAAATTATGAAGCAAACAGGTTTTTTTTGTTTGTTTGTTTTTTTCCCCAACATTAAACTTAACCCTAGAGGCTGTATATGACATAAAGGAGCTCCAGAGAGGAGCAAAAGAAGGGAATATAAAACAGATCTAACAGATTGTGATTTGATCGGTTGGAGTGTCTCATTCACCATGCTATGGGAAGCCAGCTCAATAGTTTTGTGGATCCTAATATTTTTAAAAAGTAAATATATTTCACTTCCATTACGATGTCGGTGAATTGATCGTCCAAATAAAACATAATCTTTTTTTGACACAACAAAAATAATATTGTATAGAAGTGCCCATTCGAACCAATCTTATTTAAAAAGTTGGTGAAGCGTGGCACGGAAACTGGCTTAATATGAAAGGTTTTCTATCTGTCACTAGGCAGTGTATCCCCAGTGATATTTTTTTGTTTTACGGCTGTTGAGACACTTATAGGATTTATCTTCTCTAAATTTAGTCCCCCAAATGTTAGACGGCTGGAATCTCAGCTATTTGTGGGATTAGCCTAGACAAATTTTGTGTGATAAATGCTTTAGATAGGCAAATCTTCCCAAGATGATTCCTAATCATAATGCAGGATCTGAAGGTTCAGACTTCTGTTCTGAAGAGGCAAAAGAAGGAGCTGAACAGTATGGCACAAAATTTCTTAGTATTGGATTTGAGCCATCTAGATCTGGTAAAGGAGTTTACTTCATCAAATTGGAGGCTAAAGCTCTGGTCTCATTTCCCACACTCATTCACAGCCAGGAAATCAAAAAATGTCCAACCCTTTTCACACCCAATCATCTGCCAAACAAATAAGCAAGCAAACAGACAAATCTGCTGCACAGCAGCAGGAAAACAGTCCATTGACAAAAATAGTGTTTTTATTCTTTTATGATTTTTTTTTTCCATAGAAGTTGAAGAATTAAATTTATGCAAAAA
The DNA here is from genome assembly GCF_040182565.1 of Anser cygnoides. Lineage (NCBI taxonomy): Eukaryota > Metazoa > Chordata > Aves > Anseriformes > Anatidae > Anser > Anser cygnoides. The sequence goes on from NC_089874.1 coordinate 1,936,070, forward strand.
ATACTTGGCTGAGCTTTGACGGAGTGGATCAGAAAATAATGGCTTCCACTGGGAATTTCACTGGCATCTAATCAAACTGAAATGTGTACGTTGTTGATGACAGTGAATTAGCAAGGATCTGTTTACCTCTGCAATTTTATGCTTCTAATGTTTTGCTGGACTAATACTGGAACTGGAAAAGAGAAGCTCTGAACCTCCACCATCCCATGCCAATATCTCCAAGGCAAGGCTAAACCAAAGCCTGGGTAACTGCTGCACTTTGCAGTGAAGATTTCAGAACATTTCATATCAGAACTTTTCATGCCAGTGCCAAGATGAGAGGCAATGGGCACAAACTGGAACACAGGAGGTTCTGTTTAAACATCAGGAAAAAATCCTTCACACTGTGGAGAATGGAGAACTGGCACAGTCACAGGGCCCTTCCCACCTCCACCAGTCTGTGGTGCTGTGATTCTGTGACATCAGGACTTTGTAGCCAGTAAAGGAAGTGCTCAGATATCAGGATTTGGGGTTCAGGTGTAATACGTGTCTCACCATGTGGAAGTATTTGGTTTCTTTTGGAGTGAGAAAAATCCCTAAAGTGGGAGTAGGACAGGCATAGAAATCCTGCCTGAAATCCTGCCTTATCAGAGAGTACCTGTAATTTTAATGTGTTTTACCCTCTTGGTCCCACTTCTATCAATACAAATTAGGAATTCCATTAGTATGTTAACTCTAGGACAGCCTCAGCCCTGTGATGTTCAGAAAACTGTGTATTATCATGTAGAAAACTGATCAGTAAACAACACTTTTTCTCTGTTCTTATGGGAACATTAATTTTTATGCCAATATTACCCATGCTCTTTCATCCTGGGTATGTTAAAAAATAATTATTAATCATAATTAAAACATCTGCTGTCTCTTATTCTCAGATAAAAAAAAAAATGAGGTCCCCTGCCTATTAGTTTGTTATGTTTGCAGGAAACACAGATAGAGGAAGTACTTCACCAACCCATAAAGAAATCTGGGTAGACTTCATGAAATGTAAAAGTCTCCCCTCTCTCATTTTCTCATGAACAGGGTATTCAATTTGCAGAATAACATCAGCTCTCAGAGCTTGAGTAACATGTCTTTACAAACCTAGTTTTCATACATTTTTATCTCTGTTCCCTTCCTCATCCTTCTGCTCCATGCCACAGATTTCTTTTAGGGTTCATTTCAATGGGAAAGTACCCCATCTGACCCTCCTAACCCTAAGCATGGGCTTCTGAGAAAGTGGATGACTGGGGGACTCTGAGAAAGAGAAGAGAAGATGGCTTCAAAGTGAAAGTAGGGGCTGGCTCCCTCCCACTCCTTTGCAGTCTTTTTTTTTTTTTTTTTTTTTTTTTTTTTCACAAGAGACTTTACCTTAGTTTTGCTGTTTATCAAAAGCCTTCATCTTCGTGAACAACTATCTGCTTCTCCCATTGACCTGAGACTCCACTAAGCTTTGTTTCTTGAAACCTCAGACTGGATTAAGGAGTGGCTAATCCCCAAGGATCAAGCAGCTTTGTGAATAGCAACAGGAGCACAGAGGCACCACCACTTGAGCTACATGGTGGGGTCAGCTATTCAGCAGCTGAAGATAAAGGACCTGATGCCAACATCCCCTTGTAAAGAGTTTGTTATGATCTTTATATCTCAGTGTTTCTTTTTCCCACTGGCTTCTTCCTGCACTCCCAGACAGGCTAATTGCTTTTATCACAGGCTAAATATGCAGTCAAGGGTTTTCAGTTGCAATCAGTAGTGTATTTTTAAGCCATTGCAGCAGACAAGTTATTCTCACAGTCAGGCTGGCTTATCTTCATCCTTCGTAACGCTGCATAACTGGTGACAGAGGCAGAAACAAGAGGGAGAAAGGATGGATTAGCCCAGTGAAGCAGAGTCCAGACGGATGGGGACATGGGATGGGTCAGGCAGTACTCACAGGGAGGGGAAGGTCACGAAAACTTTGGAGCTGCAGGGAGTGGACTGAGTCTGGGTGAGTGGCAAGCAGAAGGGAAGGAATAAGGTCTAACAACTCTGGTGAAAATTAAGAGGCGTATCTGGTTCAAACAGATGTAGGTTTCTGTGTTAAGAAAGAAATCACATTTCTGGCTTTCTCTTTTGCTTGTGCATGCTCTTCTTCCTTTGTTACTACTCTCACTCAGCCTAATGTTATGTCAAGGCAGCAAGACTGCCCTATTTCTGGACACAAACCTTGCTTCGATACTTGAGCAGCAGCCTGATACTCCCTCTCACACTTTTACATTCTCCCCTTTGTCCACCAAAATATTTATGGATTCACCTTTCCTCCTCTGTGTCCCTGCCAAGGACACTTTGCAACACAAGCATTCAAGCCCTTCTTCCTGGAACCCATAGGGGCTGCTCATTCCACCTTCCCTCCCTCCAAGGTATCTATCTAAGTTTTAACGGAATGAATATTAATTTTCTTCAAACTTTCATTCTAGCAAAGTTCTCAACATAGGTATATCTGTGCATCCTAACCATGGGTGAGATGGCTCCTAAACTCCTTATGGCAGTATGTGGTACATCACAACTTCTGAGTGAGTTGGTTCATGAATGATGCAGTCAAGCTCCAAAATCCAAATCCTGCTATCTTCTCTCAAAAAAACCCATTAATGTTAATTATACCTGCTTATTGATTCCTGCATCGTAATGTAAAGAACTCCCTAGTTTGTACAGCCCAAAGTACAACTGGAAACACTTCAAAGACTTCAAGATCATAATGATGATAAAAATTAATAATGTCCAAATACTCTTACAAGATAACAGATGTTACCCATAAACTTAAGCATTATTGCCATTGACAACTTTATATTTGTATGTATGTGTGTGTACAAGCTAACATCTATCACTGTTCCCCTCTGGGAGAAGAATAATCCAGCAGATAACAGCTTTCAGTCACTGCTGCGTCTGTCTGGCTATATGCTAGGGCTTTGTGGCAGCGCCACTCCTGCTGGAGCTGCCTGGGGCTTTTCAGAATTTGCTTGTATGGTGCAGAAAATCTCTACTTCATTGAAAGCATTGTATAAATTTCTCTGGGCACAACTGATGTTGCCTGCAATAGAAATAATGCACCTTATAAAAGCTAACTGCCATTCAAACAGTTGTGAGATTACAGTAGCTCCCATATGGTTTATTTTCAAAAATAGGTTTTTTATCAAAAAACTGCTAAAAAAACCTGAAGAACAAGAGTGTAAGAAGCATGCTGAAATAATGACCTTAAGATTAATACTGTTAAAATTTATTTTTCTACTTTATTTTAATGAGGTAATTTAACAGATGAAATTGCATTGGCTAATTTGGTTTGCATCGCATCTTAGCTCATCATCTTTCATCCTCTAGGATCTCATTCCATTGGATTTTGGGGAATTAATACTATGCTAAATATTTCCTTAGTATGGAAAAGAGGAATCCTGGTGGCTGTGTGTTTTGTAAACATGCCCTGCCTGTCAGAACAAAGATACAGTGAGCATATGAGGGGGATGATTATCTGCTGGGCATTCAATATACTTAGCTCATCTAAAATTCTTCCATGTACAAATTTGTGAGTTTCTGGATGTTTTGGACTATTTGAGATTGCAAGCACAAGGTGAATGGATGACTTTCTTTAAGTAAAACACACTACGTAATAAGTGTGTTTTATAGCCCAGGGACATTTTATGTGCTGCTGTTAACAGCAGAAAGCAGAACAAATGAATGCAATGCCCCTGCACATTAAATGTTTGCAGAGGGGAGGGAGCAGAGTTTCAGTATCCCCTGGATTTCCTGGTGTGCAAAAGCTCTTCCCACATGTTGGAGCACACAGAAAGTATTTGCAATTGCTAAGCAATGTCCTTAGTTCATGAAGAAAAATAGGTACCTCTAGAAGCTGAATCACCCCATTTATAGCCAGAACATAAAGACAATCACAGTGAGCCAAGCCATCCAGACAGTCTGGGGCTTTGATCCATTTCTGCTCTAAGAGACCTGCTTATCCATATCAACAAATTGACTTTCACAATGATTTTTTCTGCACATATTCTTATCTCTCACACTTCTTTGGGGAAGATCTCTCTCCATCATCTACTGATTCTATATTCTTTGTCATTATGCCATCTCTTAATTATCTTCCTTTTCTATGTAGACTTTGGTGCCACTTTCTCTGTGCCAACAACCTGGGATTTCCTTTCTGGGAATGTGATATTTTACAGTTACTGACCTGAGGGGCATTGTCACAGTGTGTCTAGTATGGAAGATCCTGCGGCAGTCTCTGGAAACTGCTACGAGAGGGGTAAATGAATGCAGCCAGCTGCAAAACATACCTGCTATTTTCCTGATTGCAGGGGGTAGGATTCATCTCACTCCCAAATTAAGCACTTAGTCTATGCAAGTCATCTAGGCTGCTTAGAAAGGCAGAGTACTCTAAGGGAGCAAATCACCTGGATTAGACTCTTGAGTCAACACCTGTTTACTGATGCTAAATGTTTACATGGATTCAAAATAGGAACAAGTTAATGACAGGGAAAAGAAAAAAAGAAATAAAGAAAGATTTCTTTATAAAGATACTCACTCTGGTTCAGGAATTCAATGAGGCAGAAATTTCTGGAATGTATTTTGAGGTATATATTATATATAAATTTTGATATATATTCTCGATCTTATATTCCTCCTTGGCATTTACCATTTGCAAGTTTCCAAGAAGGGCTGTGCTAGATGGACCAGAAGTCTGGCCCAGTGCAGTTCCTTCTATGTTGTTATTTTATTCAGGTGGGAAGAACTACTCTCTGGAGATGCCTGTATTCGAAGCTAGAGAGAGCTCCTAGATCAGTTGTTACTGGACAGGAGGGGTGCGGTTCTTACCTTGTTAGACAGCAGCCATGTAGGTGTCCACACTGGAGTTAGTCACTTAGATCCCTCTCCAGTTATTGGAGAGCATTAGGCACTTCTAAAGAACAGTCCGTCTCCTGCTGGTCTGTCTCTAGACCAGAAACACTGTACCTGCACATTTTTTATTTCTCTCCCATGTTTTTTAGAAAACAACACATCTCATCCTATGTTTTCTCTTTTCTACAGAACAGATGCACTGTGACTTCAAACTTCCCATTTCTCTTTGATTTTTCACCCAGCATCTGGGGTGTACAACCAAGGGTAGGTAAGATAAATTCCAAGCCTTATGTTTAGGTAGCTGAAGATAATGGCTGAGGATCTCACCTACCATGTCACTGTTGCAGATATAACTGTTTCATGCCTCTTCTAATAGAAAGAACTGACTGTGTTTTGTAGACTACACATGATCTTCCTTTGAATTTGGTAATTTGGTCCTTATGCCCCATGCAGATGTCCCATGTGATGCTATTTGAGACGCTCCTCCAGGGATACACAGAAGGGCTCCTTTGTTCTTTGAACTCTTCAGACCACTGCTTCAATTCACCATTTTTCACACGGCTCCTGTCATGATGGACAGGGAAGGTTTGCCATATTGACACGAGATGGCATCTGATTAATCTGTGATGGCTCTTTTTTTTTTTTTTTTTTTTTTAACTTCTGAAGCAAGAGTGGGTACACAGTAAAGGGAACAGTATTCCAAAGGGTTGTGTTCTGGGTTGAACAATAACGTGAAATGTCAGTGTGTAGTCCTTGCAAAGAGATAGTGATGACTTCTGAAAGATCTTAATGCTTTTTTTTTTCATGATTTTGCTTAACCCAAGGAGGTTAAAACACACTGTATCTCCTGGATTGTCTTCTTAACCACTAAACCTCTGAGCCATGGGCTTGCACTCATAGCAAGTCATTTCTGCCCACCATTTGAGAGAATATGAAATCATTTTTTGATCAGGAATATATATTGCATTATATAAAATACCAAGGTCTCTCCCAGTCTCAGGACAGAGATGCCTCATCCCCAGGTCATCTAGCAGAGGCAGCAAGCCTGAGACTCTCAGGCTTTCTCTAGTATATAGCTGTCACACTGCAACACAGCAACCCTTGTTCCTTCAGAGCAATTTTTTTCACTCACCCAACAAAATCTCCTATATAAGTGGGATGGTGGAACATGCTGTTAAATGTTTATTACTGAAAATTTGAAGGAAACCACATGGATTTGCTAGACAAGACTTACAAAAACAAGTTGCAATAAATACTTTATAGCATCTCCCCCAGCACCCAAACACAGACTTCCTTTTTTGTTTATGAAACATATGCACAAACTGATGGGCAAAATTTGCCTCTTTGGCTATATGACATATATCCATTGCTAAATGTTCATATCCACTATTTCTCATTACCACTGCATTTTAAAAAATTAATATTCAACATGCAGCAGAGATTTGCACTGCATGTGGCACAGATGCAGCAAGGAATAGAGAGGAACACTGCTGCTAGCATGAATTCCTTGTGTTTTACTTTACTTCTTTCTCCCTCCACTTTGGGAATATTTACTGGAAAATTGATAGATGTGATTCTGACATTGCATTGAACAATTGTAAATTGTCATATTATCTCAGTTTAATGAGTTACTGTTAATGACTTCATCAATTTATTTCAAATGCCAAACAGTATACTGAACAAACGAATTCTGCTTTGCATAGCAAAGCTTGGAGCATGCACTAATACAGTAAATTCCTCACTTGTTTTACCCTGTCAATCCCATTTGCATTCAAACTATTACTAATCAAACCTATGGATGAAAAGATTTATTGTTATTATTAATATTTTTGTAGTGTAGAGTAGTATACCAATGGGAGCAATGAAGAGAATCTGTACTGTAAAAATAACATAGTGGAGAAAGGGTTAAAAGATATTTTTGTGTTCTCAGTGTCCAGTCCAGTTAGGCCAAATAGTCAGAGGGTAAAATTGGAGTGAAGATGAATCAACTTAGGCATCTGTACAAAAATGAACAACAAAATCCACCAAAATTTTGTAATGGCCTGGGGAAGGAAACCTTCTATGCATTACCTGGGAAGACAGAGAATTTCTCATCCCTGCAGAATTTTTGGCACACCTCTGCTGGGAATGACAGGTAGACGCAGTTCTGTCTTGGCAGAGGAGACAAGAATGAGATGTTTTCCTGAGATTTCAACCAACACTGAAACTGCAGAGCAAGGGTTAGTTTTGCAAATACTTTGTTAATTCTACATTTGCTTTTCTTGGAATAGGCAGGAAAATGAAGCCTTGTTAGGAGGAAGATTTATAAATAAGATTAGGATCAGGCCTAATGGAGCAAAAGGGGACTCTATTAGCTTTGCTATTTGACAGGTCCCATCCAATTTTCTTCCATATGTCAAGTAATGATAACAAAGAGTTTCCTGTTGGAAGAACACTCTCAGGAAGTGCTGCTTGAAATAACCCTAAACAGAATAAATTGATTTTGTCATTCTTTGGTGGAAAGATGAGGTCTTATAAACACTATTTAATTACACACGATCACTTTCCTTTCTGTGTTCACATGTGCAGTGATTTGCCTTTTACCTGACGTAACCACTTTCTAGCTCCTCCTGCCTGTTTGCTGCAGCTCCTTTGGTGTAGTTAGCTGTCTTCACAACGTGCTAGTGGAACAGTTCATCTGGGTGTTACCTTTGACCACATGGTTACCTGTCTCTGGGCTGAAATGGATTAAAGAGTGTCCCCCCACTCCAGTTTTGCAGATTGCAAGGGCTGAAGGTTTCTTTTGAGGATAAGAAAGAACAGTGGGGAGATCAAAACTACACAAGCCACACCAGCTATATATAAAACCCAGCCCTGATCAGCAAACCTTAATGATTTTGCCTGAAGTAAATAATGAATGTCAACGTTGTCCTGTCTGGTTGAGACAGTTGTGAGAGGTTGTTCATCTACTGACAGCTGAACCTCTGGTCTCTCCCCAGGACATCATAGCTATCCGGTGTCCTTTTTCTCTATTAGTGGTGAACCCTCTCTGGCCATTTGTGTGATGCAATATGAGAACTGAGTTGTGTGCATGAACAATTGTTCAGCATAGGAAAGACCCTGACAAAATGTGATCTGGCATGAGAGTGCTGCTCTCTGAATATGGCAATATCTGAAACCCCTTTCAGAAAGGAAGAGTTATGAGACCTAAATATAACAGCTATCCCCTTTCTGTGTTTGGCATTACACACATATAAAAACTCCTTTGACTGTGGCAGATTCTGGATTAGCTCATCCCAGAAACCACCAGCAAAACCACATCAGATCAGAGCTGGGAGAAATCTTGGAGGATGCATCTAATCCTTATCCATACTTCAAGGCAGAATGGGGCTGGCTCTAAGACATATTTCTGAGATGATGAACCAGTGGAGGGGGTGGCATGGCATTTCACCATCTACCATCTTTCTCAAGTGATGAAGGAATCTGAGACTGTAATATTCCTAGGCCCAGTAACAAAAAGGCTAAGGCCTTAATATTTGCCTGGTTGGCTGTGTGAGGATTTGGTCTCCTCTCCTTCCTCCTCTGCTTTTCTTAGAGATTAGTGGTAAAAACCTACTCTAGACTCATTTAGCTCCTGCCAGTCCCTCTTGTTCCTGGTGGGACAGAGACGACATGCAGGTGGCATCTGGCTCATGAACCTTGTCATATTTCATAGACTGTATAATCAGCAGTTTCCTGGTCAGGAAGGCTGTTCTACATGAAGAGCTGTATCCCATCTGTATAAAAACTTCCCAGGGAACTTGACCTGCCACCAGCTTACCTGCATGTATATCTTGGGTAATAGGTACCATTCACTGACACACTGGGCTTAGTGATCTTCCCCATGACCAGGAGGGTCTGCAAATGGAAAAGCCTGTGAGACTTTGCTAAATTTAGTTCACTCACCCGTGGGTAACCCCTGTGTAATCCCTCACCAACATGCTGGAGGACTCTCCACATTGATAGCTCCTTCCCATGAGGTCACCTTCATTACTGAGCCCATCCAGGTTTCAACCTGATTCCTTCAATGCAAACCAGAGCCCTGGGATCAGATGTCTGGAAATCAGTCCCACTGCATCCAAAACACTGCCGCTCAGCAGAAAAATATGTCTGGAATGCAGCATCATTGTATTACACAGGGGCACGATTTCACTGCAGGGGATACAGTAAGCCCCCCAAAGATGTCGGCCAATTGACAAATCATGCCATAGAACTTTGCTCTGATTGCTTTTGGAATGGCTGCCTTGAGACAACTGTAACTAAAACCAGCTGGCCTTAACTATATTTAGTGATATTTATTTGGTTGTTTTTTTTTTTTTTTTTTTGCCTTTTTTTTCCTCTTTAATCCATATGGCCATACAGAATTTCTAAATGAGCAGGAACAAGCAACTGCTGATGGTTGTCAGCTAATGAGAACAACAGCTGGATGAAAGGGGATGGCAAACATAAAGGGCACAAAATACCAATGAACTGGATAAAGGCAATAGAGCTGTTGAGATTTATTTGTTGTAGGGTTGTGAGTGGAAACCCAAGCAGCTAATTTTCATGCCTGTGTGATCGAGAGGGTGGGATTACTACTGATTCTTAGAGGGAATCCCAGTGTCCTGGCAGACCCTGAAAGACCTTCCAGTCCCAAGGCAGGAACAATTACATCTATGCTCTTCCTGACAGCAGTTTGCTTAAACTCACCTTAAAGCTTTCCAGCAGGCAAAAGTTTTCCATAACACAGATTCCAGGATACAGCATTCATCCTGACACAGAGTTTCTCCCAACATTTAAGCAAAATGATTAACCGCCCTGCAGTTTAAGCTCCTAATTATCACAGACTTTGAGAACAGGGTAATTTTATATGCACTAAAGTATTTTTTCTCATGCTTGGAGTTAACAAGTTCTTGCCTTGTCTTCCCCTCTCCACCACCTCATTCTTCTTTAGCCTGAAAAACAGCAGTTCATTTACGCTGCCCTCATAGGTAGTATTATCCAGATCTGCAATGCAAGGCAGCATCTGGGGAAAGCCTCCCCTTCCTCTCCTCACACAAACAGCAAACTTACTTCTGTGTCTCTGCCTGTTTGTCTACACGATTTAATGGGTTTCCAATTGAGTGAGATGGGTGGGCTACATGGCATGGGGCCAACCCCAATTCACAAGCGTGGCAGCTCACCCCTTACCAACTAGTATTCATCAAATGAGGATTTACACAACTATAAGCCTCTTCCTCTTCCTCCCTCCCTTTAAATCAACTTCTGAGCCAGTGTAGTAACGAGTCAGGGGGTCATGTGGTTCCTATTAACCTGGGATCTGAGCAACACCCATCACTTCATCTAACACCTTGTGAGTGGTGGCCAGGGATCTGATGTTTTGTGAAACCATGCTCCCCACAGCTGATGAACTGGACGGGAAAATCTGGTAGACTCTGTTTTATGAGAATGGGGAGAACAATACTGTCATCAGACGGCACTTAATATTTCCCTCTAGGCAGTCCAGATGTAAGCGAGGGTGACGTGTTGCTTTGTTTCAGCCTGCATTGTACTGTTGTGAATATGACTGTTCTTGCTGCAACTGTCATTCAAATTGACATGAGTGGGGAAAAAAAAAAGGAAAAAAAAAAAAAGGAAAAAAAAAGGAAAAAAAAAAAACCACCTCTATGAGACTTGGACAATTAATGTGGCAGGTGTTCTATCTGACTAGTTTATCTTTCTTAAAACATTTTTATTTTTTCTGTAGTTTTCCTATGCTGAGTGGCTATGTACAGGGAAAGGTCCCAAGCAAACTGATACTGAGTTTGCAGACAGATTTTGAACGTATATTATAATGACTGTTATTAATATTTTTATATTGACTATATACATAATAAGATTGTTTGTGCAATATGCACAAATTCATGTACATATATATTCATAAATGCAAATGTTTCCTTGACAGATTCATTGAAATATATTTTTCACTTCCTTTTATGTGTGTATGTATTTACACGGTAACTTACACATGTTCATAGGCCTGTGTGTGGCAATACAAGCACACAAATTTATATATTTCAGCTCCAGATAAGTCAGTTTAACAATTCAGACAACAAGAAAATGTGCTTTGATATCAGAACCCCAGAACATTCTTACGGAACCACTTTGGGTTTTGGAAATACTTTTAAATGGTCAAGCATATCTCTGGCTTATTGACGTCAACAAGAATGAATTGGAGGCATTCTTTCCAGGAACCATCTTCTTCTGTTACGTCCTTGTGGTGTGCTGTAAAACCAAGATGTGACTGGCTTGGGCTCCTGGGGATCGCGTCTCTTATCCCATGAGCTGGAGCCCAAGTTCTGCTTGTGTGCTCCATCTCAGCATATGTAGGCTTTGATGTGCACTCAAACACTCCTTTGAGATCTTGACAGGGATACCCAACACGTCTTCAGCTGCTGTCAAGTGCTTTTCCCTGGCAATACATTCCTGTTTTCTAGGGCAAAAGGGATTGCCTTTCTATGTGCTGGGGGCAGGATTTGCCATGGGCAGCACTCATGGACCATTACTCATGAGTTGCTTCTGAAATAGAATGATATCTGCTGTGAGAATCAGACACAGAGAGGGACATATCTCACTGTCCCCTTGGGGTAGCTCAAGTTCAACTTCATATTGCACACACCATCTCCCCGTGACATTTTTTGGTCTTCTTCTGTACAATATAATCTGTCATGGTTTCAGCTGGGATAGAGTTTTGTTCTGTTTTGTTTTTCCTTTGTAGAGACTTATATGATGCTGTGTTTTGGATTTTTGATGAAAATAGCAGTGATAACACACTGATGTTTAGTTGTTGCAGAGAAGTGCTTACACAGAGTCAAGGACTTTTGTACTTCTTACACTGCCCTGCCAGCGGGGAGTGCATGGGAAGTTGGGTGGGGACGCAGCCAGGACAGCTGGCCAGGACTGACCAAAGGGATGTCCTGTACCATGTGGCATCATGCTCAGCAATAAAATTGGGGTAAAGAAGGAGGAAGGGGGGGACATCTGAAGTCATGGTGTTTGTCTGCCCAAGAAACTATTACACATCATGAGAAATGGAACACCTGCCTGCTGATGGGAAGTAATAAATTAATTCCTTGTTTTGCTTTGCTTGTATGCATGACTTTTGCTATAACTAGTAAGATGTCTGTATATTAACTGTCTTTATCTCTTTCATGCTTTTACTTTCCCATTTCTCTCCCCCATCCCACTTGGGGAGAGTAAGTGAGTAGCTGGGTGGTCCTTAGCAGCCTGCTGGGGTTAAAGCACAAGAGCATCTCTGGAGGAACTCTTGGAACTGAAAATGGGCAGGATCAGTCTGTCATCTATTTCCTCTCCTTTTATTTGTTGATATCAACAATTTCTACAAAGATCTGGGATGTTCTCTGTGGGGGTGGGCTTTTTTGTTTTAATTTTCAGATTTTGCCTGCTTCATAGATACACTTCAGATAGGTTGTGTCTTAGGGGGAAGTTTTGGCAATTAAATACATCCTACACAAACAGTGTAATCCCACAAGCACCAAGTTCCCTTGGCATCTCTTTAAACAGAAAATTAAAGGATTAAGAAGAGCTAAGACCACAACACCAATTGTGTTTCTCATGTGTCTTCTAACAAACCAGTCATAGGATGATTGCAACATCCAATCCACCTACATTTGTCTTCTCACTACAAAGAAGTCTCATTTTGGTCTCTTGGGCAAAGTCAGATGGGTGGGCTTGGCAGATGCCTGGTAGGTCAGCACACTCAAGACACTTTGGAGAAGTGTATGAGGATTTTGGTGAAAGGGGAAAAGAGTCCTTTGGATGTACTGCCCATGTGGAAGGGTATTCATCATTAGACCTTCTCTGTGATCAGCAGAGAACAGTGTCAAAGGAAAAAAAAAATCAGTCTGAACACTTCAGAGGCCAGTGATATGTACTGGCCTACCCAGTGAAAAATGCATATTAAATAGAACTGACTCTTGACACAGAGATTTCCAGATCCCAAAATCTGTGCCTTGGTTATCTCAGATGAGATTCAGTGAATGTTAGCAGAGAATCAGCTGGCCAACCATAGAGCTTGTTCAGTCTTTAGTCATTAGATATCTGCACAAATCTTATTCCAGCTTCTTTAGTCTGTATGTGGGAAATCTCTTGGTGAAATCAAAAAACTGGTGGAAAAAGAAAGAACAGTACAAGGAATTTTATTTATTTATTTTTTATTTATTTATTGATTTATTTATTATAATGAAAGTTCAAATAGATGTCAAGACCTATGCTTGCTGGACACCTTTTTAAAAAAATGTCTCAAGCTCCTTAAGAAACATGCCAGATGATTAACAAAGTTAAAAATAAGAGGTTAAGATGACAACTAAGGCAGAGAATGAAACGTAACTAGAAATACACCCAAGGGCAAGTCCTGGGTATGAATGCTTGGGTGTTTAGCATGGGATCATATTCCTCGTTCACGGGCTGAGATGTGTCTACATATCACACAGATCTGAAACTCCACGTGCTCTGCACATACTCGAGCACCAACTCGGCTGCCAGATTTCAGCTCTCCTTTCACACCTCCGTGGCTTCAGCAGGCAAGCAGTGCCTTCTGGAGGGTCCCCAGGGCTTTGAGAGCTCAGAGCAGTGCTTGCCCTTGAGTCCTTCAGCCCAGGACATTCCTGGCATTCCTCTGCCAGCCGTCACCGTGTGGCTATTGTTCCCAAGCTGTCGATTCAGATTGGGTTACGGCCCTTCGTGGGGTGGGTTGAATTTCACAACCAGGCCAGAAATTCCACTGCATAAAAACTGAAGCCGAGTATTTTGGGAAGTGGCATTAATGTTACATGTGTGACATCACAAAAAAGGACTCCATGTTCCCTTTTGATACCCCATCTACTTAGTAAAACAAACAGAAAAAGAGCATCAACACCAATGAAATTACCCACTGTAAAAATGCGAAAGATTTCATGAGTATGTCCCCATCACATAGATGCTGTGACTTCTGCGGCAACTGTATTCAGCTCCCAGGATTTATATTAAATCATGGAAACTCCTCAAGAAATATATTTCTTAGTTCTATCACAGATTCTCTGTTTTGCCCTGGTCAAATCATCCATCCTTACACACACACATACACACACAAAACAAAACAAAACAAAAACAAACAAGCAAACAAACAAAAAACACTCCTTGTCCCCCTTCTTGTGCATGTCTATTCTGAATTTTTATATTTTTATTTCTATGTTTTATTTAATATTTCTATACACTTCTGTTCTCCATGTCTGTAACTAACAGGCTGGGACTAGTTTATGCTAGGACTTCAAGACCTGAGACTAAAATGATAGGTCACAGGTCCCGTGACTGAAACGGTAATGAAAAATGATAAATTATTTTAATCAACACTGCTAAAATTTATTTTTTTTTTTTTTTTTTTTTTTTGTTATGGTCCAGAATTTAAGTTATTCTGGCAATGAAAAAGAAAAAGAGAAATGAGTGACAGGGCTGATCACATGTCTTTAGGGTGCATTTTAAGTTGATAGTGCCCCTCTCCAAGCAGGATTTGGCCTATGGGAACTAGAAATGAGATAAGCCAGGTATGTTTGTCTTTCATGTTGCACAGAAAGTTCCAACAGAGGCCTGGCTTTTTGAAATCTGTTTCTTGTGATGTGAGATTTCCATCTCCATCTCCTATCACATCAAGAAATAAGAAAAGCTCAGAGCTTCCCAAAGTTATGCTTATTGCTATCATTTTGTATGTCCAGGAAACTTCCCCAATGGACTCTGGGCTGGGGCATTGGCAATGAGTGGGATAGAGAGAGTGCCCCAGAAAATCATGCATGTCACTTCTGCAGTCACTCTGAGAGAACTGGAACAGAGCTTTTAGAGTCTCACACTCAGTCTGGAAGCCTTGCAAATCCCAGAGGTTTTGAACATACAGCAGTACTGCAGCAGTTACTGCAACTTCACAGCCTGAACTATAATTTTATTTGGCTGGAGCTCATTTCTTATAACTGGATATCCTGATTAGCCTTTGAGGTTTCTTGTCTAGCAATTGGAGAGGGAAGATTCAAGGAGCTTTTGATTAGTGATAAAGACAAATTTTCAAGAGTACGTGGTGGCTTGCCCTTTTTCCATTGTAGTCTTTCTATTAGTTCCTGAAGAGGAACCTAATGGAAAATAATACTAATGAGTGTGTGTATTTAGGGGGAACGAGGAAAAGGTCACTTGTAGATCCTGTGCGGAAGCCAACTTTGCTTTCATAACAACCTGCTGCCATTTTGTATTTTCCTTCAAACAAGGAAACACTCAATTTCAGGCCCTGACTAGGTTTTTCAAGTTGAAAACCAGAGACTCAGTTACATGCAGTGGATAGCAGAGGCCAGATTCTGTTGATGTCCTCTTCTCAGATGTTGTTGTGAATTAATTATTATTATTATTATTTTTTCCTTCCATGTAACACTTGAATCTTTGGCGTCATTCTCCTAGTACAGAGCTAGATCTCTGTGAAATCATTTCAGCTTGCTAGAGGAGAATAGCTTCTACTTAATGGTCCCTGGGACTGTTTTCCAGCTAATGTCACAGAAAGCAGCACAGCCAGGGAGAAAGGAAGAAATCCACCTTTGTCCACCCCTTGCACTGCAGCTGTCTCTGGTAGTGGTTTAGTAACAACTTGAAACACTCAGCTTTGAAATTTACAGCAGCCACATTGCAGTACAAGTGGGGACAGTCAAAGGCAGTAAAAATAGTCGCAGTGCCATATGAGCTGCTGATCTCATCCTGTACCAAAAAAGAGAGAGCAAAAGATCAGAAAGGATGAGAGTAAAATGCCACAGCCCCACTGAAATCAGCTGCATGTATCTGATTTTCCTTATAATGGATTTTGTAAAGTTGAAAAAAAAAATATAATGTTGAAATAGTTGTGGTGGAAGAGACTTCTGGATAAATTGATTTGCATCTACCTCTTCTGCCTTCAGCATCCACTCTAGGATTTTAGGGCAAGGTCTATTGTCTCCTAAGTAAACAGTGATAGCAGTATAGGTGGAAACCTGTTCTCAACCTGTCAGTCTCTGAGGCTAATCATTTTACTTTGTCCTTGAGAGGAACATCAGTAGACTTGCTTGTAGCCCATAATTATTCAAACAAGAACAGTTTTCAGAATATTTATGGGCTGTTTAGCCCCAGAGACAAGTGCAGAAAAATCTATGATGGATGGAGGCTGGGGGTAGGTATTTTTTCCCTTTAGAAATTAAGGAATGCATTATTTTTATACCTTTCCCAAAATAAAATTGAAAATTGCAATATCCCCCTAGGCAAGAAATGGGCTGTTAGAGTATGGAAATGTGGAATTTCTTCACTTTAAACATCTGAAAACTAAGGCTCCATTCTGAACTCATTAAATTTCCTTTGCCAATATGTATATAGAGAGACAATTCCAGAAGGACACTCACATTACGTGTTTTATAGACCAAAAGTTGGAAAGAATCATTGTCTGGGAGTACTTCTTCATCGTGATGAAGAAAAGGCATAGCTCATTGCTCATTTAAAAGGTAGGAATTTCACTGATGCTAAAGTTAAATAACATCACTGTCCCACAATGTTTCTAATAAGAACTTAATGATCTTCTGAAGATAACTATAGCTTAAAGAAGTGGGCTATCATGAAGCCAGTAAAATGACTGTTTAATAGTCCTTTTAAATAACAATTAACACTTTTTTCCTTTCAACAAAGAGCTGAAGGATTCTGTTGATTTTTGCAGCCTTTTACTGGCTTTTCAGCAAGACTTTCAAAGTTTGCTGAAGGTGTAACGCACAAAGCTTTTTCTTTCTGCTCCATGTCTTGTGGTACTCAAATAGGATACACTATATACTGATTAACCATCAAATCCCACAACTCTTCAGGAGCAAGACCACATTCCTATTGAGTTTTGTGTTACTAGTGTTGCTTGGTATCTTCAGTGTTACATAGATATAGTTTTTATAGTTTTTCTTTTCATTTTCTTTCCTTTGTGTTTTTTTTTCTTTTTTTTTCTCTTTTTTTTTTTTTTTGTTTGTCTTTTTAATGATGAACAGCAAACATGTGTTCTCCCGATCCCAATAGTCAAAAAGTAAATGACGGCTGCTGCCAGACAATCTACTATTCTGGTCCATATCCACAGCTGGTATAAATCAGCATAGTTCCCTTGAAGTCAGTGGAACTCACTGATTTATAGCAGCTGAAGAGTTGGTCCAAGGGCAGGCCTTTGCTTGTCTCTCAAGCTGATGTTCCTATAGGGACCAGCAGTAATATAGGTCAGATGATTCACCCTAGAATTATGAGAGCAACAGCAGAAATCACAGGGGAAAAAAAATAATTTAATCACTTTTATCTTCATTTCCATACTCTATCACCTTTACTCTCATCAGCTTCCCATCAGGTAAACATCTTCTCAATTAGCCCATCAGATCCTTCTCTCTCCACACAAACACAACGCATTCTGCTCTTCACTCCAGCATCTTCTTATCTTGCTTTAATCTCCCAGGTCTTAAAGCATAGGTGGAAAAACTGACCAGCTCTACAATTGACCAAAAATAGGAAGAGAAAAGGACACTTCTTGGAAATTCCCTGTCCATTTTTTTTTCTTTTAATTATTATTATTAACTATCTTTAAAATGTTATTGTTATTTGAAAATATCTGAATTTTTATTTATAACTTGTATATACTAAAGTACAGAGGTTGAGTAGCGTATGAGCAGATGTGGTTTAGAGTTTTCTTTCTTTGTCCAAGAACTGGCAACGTATCTGTTGTGCTGGGGACTGAAGAAGCAGAAAAATAAATTGTTTTCTGGTCTCAAATATTCTAAAAACACTTTTCCTCTGTTCTCTGGGGATGCCACTCAAGCCGTGGCTGTCTTACAACTCTAAGGACAGCATTCCATATTGGGAAAAGTTGCACAACAGATTTTGGTTCGAGTGAGAACATCATTGACGTGCTCTCAACCTCTTACTTAAAGATGTCTGGAGGGCTTCCATTACTGGTTGTTTTTCAAGACAGAATTGAAGATTAAACCCAAAGATTTATTTTATTTTTATTTTTAGTGGGGGAAAATAACAACCGGGAGGGGGGAAGGAAGATTTAATTTTGTTGACAAGATAAATATCTGAAAGCCCTCTTTGGCCCTAAATAGTTCAGTTCAAACATTCCACAAGAATATTTTATGAAAATTGTTAACTTTTCTCAGGTTTTAGTTTTCCTCAGAAGGAGACAATTTGCACTGTCTGTACAATCTCCTCTGCTTCATTTGAGGGGGAGTGTGGCAAATTGCAGTAAATGTATTCAGACCTAAGGGACAAACGTATCAAGGACAAGTGAATCATAAGGTGATGTGGCAGCATTCCCAAATTTAAATGATTTGTATTTTGAACAGAATATTTCATTTTCACTTATATTCTTTTTTTTTTTCTCTTGTTCTTAAATCTTTTTATTTATTTATTTATTTATTTATTCTATGGGAAATTTTTTGATGAGCTCTGCTCTCTTTGAAGAAGATCCCAGCCCATTTCTCAGGAGAAACTTATCATATCTTGACAATCAAGACAATTTCAGAAAATTCACAGCTAGCCCAGCCTCTTATGTAGAACTCCATGGCAACTTTAAAACAGCTTTTTGGCACTGAGATTTGTCACTAACATCTGTTGTGAGCATGACTGAAAAATTGAAAAGCACATTCCACCCCTCTTCCCTTCAAAACCTATTAATAGGAAGACGAATTTTTGGTCAATTTTTTTTTTCTTTTTTTTCTTCCAGCTGCTGGGACTCTTGGGATCCCTCATGGAAGAGATAAATGGGCTATTTAGGGCAGGATTAGTTGCAATGATCTGGCTGTTTACAGAAGGATTTACAGGGCATTGGAGTGTCTTTAATTTATGAAATTGATCCAAAACACCCACCCAGCAGTGGTTTGCCAGGCCCACAGGTACTTAAAACTCACAACACCTCCCTGCTTTGCCTTATCAATGTATATTTAAGTGCATCCGCATATGCAGAAATCACATAGATGAGGCTATCACCTTCCATTTACACTACACTGTGATGAAAAAACAAAGCAAAAAGATACCATGAGGTGTGAGAAATATGATTGGTTAGGGTATCTGGGTCATTGATAGGCTTACATGAATAAACAAAACAAAAGCTAGGATGGCAAGTACCACGGGTCTACAAGAAGAACAGACAGACAGGGTAATGAATGAAAATCTAAAATAATTAATTGGGAATTCTTTGCATTGCCAGAAACTTGCCCTCCAAAAGAAATCTCACAATTTACAAGAAGTGGCAAAAGATGCTCCAACAGTTTTGATTTTGACAGAAGTGCAAAATGCTTTTATTTATTTATTTACTTAGTTTCTTCTGAGCAGTGTTGAGCCATCTATATCATGAATATAATTTATAATGATTATATGCAAAACATATTCAGGTAATCTTTTTATGACTGTATGACTACTGAATTTTACAAGCTTTGTCTGAGAATCAGACTGTAGTGTTGTTTTCAGCCACTTTTCTGGGCCTTCTCTACTAATATTCCTAATATGTTTTTCATAGAGAACAGCTGAAGGGGAAAAAATCTGAAAAACAAACAAACAAGCAAAAAACAAGAAATGCCAAACAAACAAATAAAATCCAACCTAACAAACCACAGCTGATGTGTGGAATTCAGAAGAGAAAGTGAAATATGACCTTCCTTGTTAATATAGTTTCTTCTTATCTTGCAGAGGTGGAGGTGACAAGATCCCGAGCTGCTGTTGAACTGCTGCTGACATCTTAATTGCCTGATATTTTCCAGTGCCTTTTATTTTTTATTTATTTTTATTTTTGGTTCAGGAGTAAGACCTGGTGGCTTTTTCACATGTTGGATAAAACACACCTGTGAGCTTAAGCTGGTGCCTGCTCAGATGCTTTTCTGGTGCTTCTGGTGCTTCTGGTGGTTGTGTGCTCTAGGGGCACATGCTAACTTGCATTGCAGTTCTGCTGCTTTGAATTAGCAGAACGCAGAATTTCCTGGGGTTGTGCTGCCTTCTGCAAGGACAATCAAGAAATCTGTAGTGGGGGAACAGGGTGAAGTTACTCCCTGGTGTTTCCTTGGATAGAAAGCTCTTACTCTCCTTCAGCCATGTTTGAAGTCACTGCAGAAATAAATGCAACAAAACCTTTTACAGAATCACAGAGTGGTTGAGGTTGGAACCTCTGCAGAACATCTAGTCCAACCTCCTTGCTCAAACCAGGTCCCCTAGAGGGCATTAATGTGTCCAGATGGCTCCTGGGAAGGAGACCCCACAACCTCTCTGGGCAACCTGTCCCCGTGCTCTGTCACCCTCCCAGTAAAGAAATGCCCCAGTGTCCCCTCATGTTTAGCTGTGCTTCAGTTTGTGCCCATTGCCTCTTGTTCTATCCCTGGTCACCACTTAAATGCAAGTAGCTGGCATCGTTTGAGATGCCTCAGTCTACACTGTCCACTCCAAGAGTGTGGGTGTCCTGTAGTTCAAAAAGTCACAGGGGATGGGATTAATTTGCCTACAGCCTACATAGGGGTTTCTGCAGCCTTTTCTGATATCCTACTCTAACTGAGATGTGTATGGGACTGGCAGGTATACAGTTTGGTGAAAACCCCATGGGAGACAGATGTCCCTGCAATGGCAGCTGAAGGCTGGGTGGGATCAGCTGGTGCATCTCTGTTGCATCTCCAATGCAAACGAATCCCACCCTATGATCCAGGCACTGAATGTAGATTTCTACCTTAGGGAAGCTGAAACACTCCCCTGGCTGCGCTGATTTTTAGGAGATCAATAGGTGATAAATTGCTGTCAGAAAATCCTTCCCCAGGTGACCATGCAAACGTGGATTAGGACTTCTGGGGTCTGTCAGGGTGGGGCCGTGGCTATGGTGAAATGAAGAGAATTGGCAGGACTACAGTCTGGCAGAGGACACAGACAGAGCTCTGGACAGCTTATTGTGGAGAGACATCCCTTCTTTATTACCAGCTCTACAGAGGGGACCAGAATCGAATTCCCTGGAAGGTGACAGGCTGTGGGGGAAAATGTTCTCCAGGCTGTCTCTGAAACACTAAAACACCTCTCCAGTTTGCTCATGAGGGCCTTGTCAACAGTCATTGTGCCTGGAAGTGCGCTCTGTGGTGTTCAGACCCAAAGACCAGCCCTTCTTCGGCCTCCCTGGCATTCTCCAAATGTTCTTGGTGAACCTGTGGTGGAGACAACAGCTCCGTGGGGTGGCAACGTTCTGTGTAGGACTCATGTCACACTACAAAGCTGCTTGTGTGCTGCCAGTAATGGATGTGCCACGATTTGGGAGCTGCTGGGCAGGATAAAGCCCATGCACTCTTCCAGCAGAGCCACCAGAGGACCAAGGAATGCAGTGCTGGGACAGGAAGGTCTCAAAGGGGTCTGAGTGAGAGATTACCAGGATGACATAGCGACTTGGTAAAAGAGAGACAATTATGATTCAACTCATATTTACTTGAAAGACCAGCAGAGAGCCCCTTTTCAAATACATTGCATTTTGGAAGGCAGTTGTCTTGTTTGAGGGGGGAGAAAAAAAGTCTGTGCAATGAATGTGAAATGAATTCTCTGAGAGTGATATTCTGATTTAGAAAAATGACATAAGCAAACACAAATCTGAAAACTGTTAACTCCAGCTGGCTCTGAAAGGGTTATTTAAGTAAGGCTTGGGTTAGGAAAGCTTTGAATGGATATTCTTATCTTAGTTATTTTAATGGGAATTTGGTATTGAAGTCCCTAAAATAGTTTGGAAAATCTCAGCCATGAGGCTGTACTTACAGACACCCAGTGTTATTTATCCCAGACTGTGTGTGCATGTGTGTGTGCCTATCCCTGCTTATTACATGCGTTTTGCTATAAGCAATACCGATTCTTTGCACCTTGCCTGGAAAAGACCATTGTGTGATCTGGGACATGAACTCTTCCCTGCAGCTGTTATGATGATGGTCGACTTCCCATACTGCTGTATCCTCATATCTAAATATATAAGCCAGGGCTTGCCTTTTGATGGACCATAGCACAACAAAGGCCAGGGGTGCCAACCAGCCTGAAAAAGAGTGATAATCTGCAGCAGGTGAGCTGAGAAGGCGTCAGCACAGCCCTGGGGAGGCCAAAACCCATCACTGGGAGCGGGACCGTAACCTAACCTCCCCCTTGCACACGCACACGCGTGCAAACGCACACCAAAAATACTTGAGCCAGTGCCATCCTCAGCCCTAAAATCCTCCAACTCTTTCCATATAAGTGCTAATTCATAACAATGCCCTATCGGAGGGCTCTAAAATAGCCGGGTAAATGTCTTGTCCTTTTATAGCAGCGGCCCTATTGTAAGCTCTGGCATGTGACAGGTCTGGGAGTGATACAATGTGTGACTGCAGGAGACTGGACAGAGATAAAGACCTGTGTGCACTGGTGATTTATCCTGCAGCAGCCACCCCTTTCCTGTCTGTCTCCTTCTCTCCCTTCCTAAAGCAGCCCGCCAGCAAGCCAGCATGCCCCCAAAGAAGCCTGAACCTAAGAAGGCCGAACCTAAGAAGGAAGAGCCTAAACCAGCACCTAAACCAGCAGAACCAGAACCCAAAAAAGAAGTTGAATTTAACCCAGCTTCTATCAAAGTATGTATCTTTTAACCTGGTAGGGGAGGAAGCAGCCAGGGCTGGTGGGGCTTGGGTTGTTGGTGGTTCTGGTCGTACATTCAGTGCTGTGAGATGACATTCTCCCAAAGTAGCTCTTGGGTTTGGGCAGAAAGTGGACAGTAAATGTGATTGCCACAGGTAGAGAAAGAGTTGAAGCAAATTCACCGAGGGCTCTGCTAAACAGAGAGCCCAAAGCTGAATTTTGTTTGGTGTGAGGATGTCCAGACCTGTTTTTCCCTTCTAATACCCAAAGTAGCAAATTTCATTGCTTGCAACTTTTCACTGACCTTAATGGGGAACCTAATGTTCCTCTGCAGGGAATATTATGGGTAGGTGCCAAGAAAGCTTGACTGTACTCAGGGCTGGCCATTGATTAGCCACTGGCCAAGGCCACTTGGAGCGGGCTCAGAGCATTCACTGGATTCATTGCTGCCTTCCTGCAGCACATCACTTTGGTAGACATCCCCAGCCCGGGACTTCCTTGTTGGGTGTAAGTGTGTGTTTTGGAAGTCAGAGAGAAACTCAGGCAAAAAAATACAGATTTCCCAAATGATTTGCTACTTGTAGGGCCTGTCCCAAGGATTCCCCCAAAGGACATGAACCTTCTGCTCCCTCTCCTTTAGAGCAGTCTCTGCTGGAAAGAGCCACTGCTGATCTCAGCAGGGCTTCCCAAGCTCTTGCTAATGTAGTGGCAAGATTACGTTTGCAAGGGCATTTCTGAAACAGGTTTTTGACAGTATTTAGGCCACTACTCTAGTCCATGGAAATCAGCCTCTGGGCTGCCTGCCTAACATTACTTTGCCTTTTCAGTGACTTACCTCTTTGACAGGGAACTGCCAAAATGTAGGAAACTTCCCAGGTTTTGAAGTTGTGAAGTAGGTAATTCTGTTGAAATGAGGCTGGGTATCTGTTTCCCTTTCACATGTTTTTAACCATGATAATTGTCTCTTCAGCAGGTAAGTCAGGGTCACTTTTTTGTGTAAAAAAAAGAGGTTTCCCTCAAAGAATGACAAAGAAAATATGTAACATGTTCCTATGGAAATAACCATGAAATGGACTATCAAAAAGTGACATCTTGATTTATAACAATGAAATAAGCAAATAAAGATGTAAAAATAACTAGTTCTCCATTGCTCCTTCTGCAGTACACACATTCACAGGGAGTACCAGAAACCCCTGCGTGTGTTTTTGGGAATGGCTTTTCCATACTGTTTGCACAGTAAATACCATGTGGCAGATAGACTCTGTGAGGCATGGGAATATTTCTTTGCAAAGCAAAAGAAATGCTTTAAGTTGGAGAAATTAGGGGGAGCTCTGCACCATCTCACAGGTTTCTTTCTCATGCCAGGTGATGACTGCATGTAAATGAGGATTGGTTTGTTGATTAGTTTAAAGCAGCCAGATTAATTCCTTTTTCCTACAAGAAATAGGGTAACAAACAAGGGAGTCCTGCTGATCATCTGTGCTTATGGTAAGCCAGAAGAGATGAGACAAGACTAGGCAATGCCAAAGAAAGCAAAGCACAGAGCTCCACTGCCATGCATGGGACCAGCTCAGTGCTGAGGTGAGGGACAAATGTCTCTGGGACCCTGTACTGGGGTCACTCTGTCTCAACATACCTGCTCAGGACCCCACAACAGGTCTCATGGGTGGCTCGTGAATCAGGCTGTAGAAACCATTTGCTTCTTCCTCTTGCTCTTGCAGCTGGGGATTTCTAACAAAGGAAGCACTGGGGGGAATGGGGGAGTTGTTCTGCCTTCAATCATAAGAACCTTGTAAACCTTTCAGTTTAAATATTTATAAATATTTAAATAAAAATCAGAAAGAAGAAGTCTCACTACCAGGAATTCAGTTTTGGGCAAGTTTTTGAAGTCATGACATCAGCATCTGTGGGCTGTGAGCAGGACTTTCACTATGACCTTGGACAAGTTGTACATGGTGGTATGCAGATCTTTGTTACTGTCCCTGTACTTAACATTCCTGCACTGTAAAAGGAGGAGGGGGCAACTGCAATAACTTCTCTTAGAGGGCATTGACACCTTCAGCTGGGATACCATTACTTTATGGCAATATTCAGATAGGATACTATGACATTGTGGTATGAAGGGCAGCTAAGTCCAGTAAAGAGTGGAGCTGTAATAAATTAAAAAAAAAAAAAAAAGATAATAAAAAAGATCACTCACAAAAAATAGACATTCATCTTTGTAGTCACAACAATTTAAAAATCATCAAATACATTTTCATCCAAATAGGATTTGAAATCAATCCATGTCTGTGTTTTTTTGTTTTTTTTTTTTTTTTAAAACTACTCATTCTACACACTTATCTATCCAAATTATTATTTTTCCCTCCAGTACAATTTGAAACTATGGACTCTCCTAATGGTTTCTAAAGTACTAAAAAATATGTATTGAGTTTCTAAAAAATAAGTAAATTCAGTGCTCCCTTGATAATATCTCTTCATCTTTGTGGAGAGTATGCCATTACCTAGAATATACAAACTCAGACCAGGGAACACATTAGCAGATTCATGGTCTGGGGCTGGGGTACTTTTCTTTCCCAAAACTCATAGAAAGGGGAGATGATATTCTCTAGAAAAATTTTCTTGGGAATTTTTCAATTAAATGTTTTTTCATCAAAAATGCTTTCGTTAAAATTGAAGCTCTTTGCTCACAGGGGCTGGGTCTGGCAAATATACTACTTCCTGTTCCATAAACCTAGCTCTGGTGGAGCTCAGGCCATCTGGTGTAGATCAGAATACCTCCCTAGATCATTGTACAACATTTGAAAAAAAAATGATTTAATGAGATTTGAAATTCTCCAAACATCCCGGTTCTGCATTCCAGGGTGTAACTGGTTGTTTTTAATGCAGAAGACAATCTATAGCTAAAAAGCATCATGAAAACAAACTTACATCAAAACAAAATGTTAAAAGTGATCAAAACCTGTGTTTGATGGGAAGGTCTCGATCATCAATATTTTTTCTGAGACCTTATTATGCAATTTTATTTTGGGGGGTTTTAAACCTTTTTTCAATTTGATTTTAGAGAGTAAAAAGTCTCAAAACTATGATATTTCCATGGAAGGAGAAAATACTTCTCATTTAATTTTACCCAACTTTTACAGTACACTGTCATGACAATGGTCCATCGGCCTGATTTTACACTCCAGAATCATATAAGATTCTCCTGTCTTTTCTTTTGCTGCTTCTTGGTCAAGATCAGGGTCTGTATTGGAATCTGAATTAACCTAGATGTGGGATACCATTAAGTAAGTAGAATTATTCTAAAGTTTTATTGTAAAGATTTTAACTTAGTACTTGATTCAATACTTAATTTTTTTAAAGTAGATGGGATGTGATGGAATGTTGCTTGAAACTCACAAAAAATTGGTTTCGTTTGTTTGCTTATTTGTTTGTTTGTTTTCCATTTGTTTGTTTTTCTGTAAGAGTTTGGCTGAATTTGTGAGAATGCTTTTTTAAGAAAGTGTTTCACTAGAACAGCCCCCGAGCTTCACTTTGGAGAACAGATTGTCCCTGGGAGATTCTGTAGCAAGAGGATTGTTGTTTCCATATAGGTATCCTTCATTCCCAACTGAGTGCTGTCTAGGGGGGCACATGTTGCCAGAAATAAATTCTTCTCTCCTGAAAACAATTAGGCTGACACAAAACAGGAAAAATCTTTTAATGCAATGAACACAAAAAATTGGAAAGACCATTGCAAAGTAGGTCATTGACCCTAAATGTCATCTATAACCATCAGAGAAAAACTCTCTAAAGGGTTGTTTTTTGCCTTTATGCTCAGCACCTATCTCGGTATGGATTGAATCAGCTTTGGGAGATGCTGATCCATTAAGGAGGGAGATGAGACAGGTAGCTGGGTGCCAACATTTCAGCAACCAAAGTTAGCTGAGGTGACGTGTTCCCAAAGTCCTGGGCACAAAAAGGTCACACAGAGACAGCTGGCCTCTGTGAGGACCTGGAAGGAGCACAGCTTGCTATACAGAGTTAACATTAATAGCCACATTGTCCTGTGCCATTACTTGATATGCTTATTGCAGCAGCATGCAATTATATGGGTGCCTGGGGAAAAAACAGTCAGAGCTTATTTTTGTGGAACACTGGTCTTGGAGCCTTGTGAAACCTGGTCTCCTCAAGAAGCCCTGCAGGCTTCCGAACATCTGTAGGAACAGTCAAAAAAAAAAAAAAAAGTTTCTTTTTCTGCAAGAAAAGATGTAAGGGCATCTGGGATGGGAGCAGCCACAAGGGAAATAAGCTGGCAAATAGCATTTCAACAACAAGTGCCCTTCTAGGTGGGATTGTCAGAGCAGTTTGTGTACATGGCTGAAGAATTCATTTTGGGCTGAAATGACTGCAATGATTATATTCCAGAATAAGTTTGAACACAGGAGAAATTTATGAGTTAACAGTGAACACATGTGTGAGAAGGGCTTAGAGATGGGGGAATTAAAAAAGCAAGAGTTACTTTGTGGTTAAAAAGGATTTTGTTTGTGGGGTAAATATGTTGTATTGATGTGCATGAGAAAGAAAACAAATGACTCTCTTTAAAACGTGGCTGTATTAAAGAAACTCACTTTATGGGAGTAATAATTATGGAATATCTGAATGTGAGTTCAAGTGAAGGCAGTGCTGCATGTGACACCTTTGTGTTTGTGGAGAGGCAAGCCTGTGAGACTCAGGTTTTGTAGGCATGTTTTTGGGGCATTTGTGTGTGCAATCAGCAGTTGTGGTACACGTGCCCTGATTTTCTGAATTTTTGTAGTTTAAGAGTGGTTTTGAGTGTAGCTCTGGAGGAAGAAGGATATTTTATGTGTAAATAAGAGTCCCCAAATTCTGTATGAGGCTCAGCAGCAGGTAAACTCGTGGCTGACTAGTGGCAGGAGTGCAGGGTGCTTTGCAACACAGATCCTTGGAAAGCATGATACAACAGGGCTTGCAAAGGAAAGTGGTGTTTGTTTTTTTTTTCTTTCATTTTTTTCTTGCCAGAAAAAGCCATTTGTTCGGCCCAAGGTAAGACAGGCATGATTCAAATGTCAGCGTATTGATGAACCCCTTCCCTCTGGTGCAGAGAAAACAGGAGGAGAGGGAATTATGGGCATTTTTGAAGCCATTCATAAATTTGCCTCACCCTGGATTTACACCAGGAAAGAAGATTTATGTCAAGAGTGCATCAGATAGAAGGTGGCACAGAGTTGTCCCTGAGCCACCCATGCAGCACAGCAATCACTGTGGAGCCCATTTCTCATAGTCTCTGAGGAATTGATGCCCTGAGACATAATGAAGGCATCCAACTAATAAGGACCCGTCTGATTCAGAAGAAAGTCTGTCTGGATATCCCATGTAGCGTACCTGTACCATGTCCAGATTGTAAGGCGAAATAATGTTATGTTTTAGTAAGACATGGGGAAGATGCAGGTCTTGGTCACTTTGAAACCTTTCGGGATGTCTGAAGATCGCATTGGGAATTTGGCCAAGTTTTTCTGGAGAAAGAAGTGGGAACTCTTTCCACGGGCATGCCTGAGACTCCAAGATCAGGCATCGAGTCAGCTGTACATGGCCACCACATGGGCTCTACCTCCCAACACCCTCTCATCTTTCTCACTCTCCAACCTATTTTTCCCCTCAGTTTCATTCCTCACAGGTGTTACATATTCCCATTGTCATCACCACTGTTATTATTGGCCTGCAGTGCATCTCAGTAGAACTACTTTTAGAGAGCAATTTCCCTCCCGTACTCGCATATTTGAAGGTTTCTGAAGTGGGCAGACACCTGCCAGGCTAAACTTAGCCCATGCTGGGCCTCTTTCTCTCCCAGTGGTTTCTTCTGAGCCTTTCAAGCACAGGGAAATTTGAGCAGTGAGCCTCGGGGAGGCCCCAGGCCAAAATGACTGAAAGTTCAGCAAAGACAAAAGACCCCATTGCAGACTCCTGGGAGTCAGTGGGAAGTTTTTACTTTTGATTTTTTTATGGGATTTTCCTCTGACTCACTGTTCTTGCTGTGGACCAGTGCTCTGGCAAGGTGTGAGAACTTTTGCAAGATTATTGTGATTTATTTTTAATTTAGTGTGCTGGAAATGCCTCTTAGGCATGTGCTCTAAAACTGCATTGATCTGGCAGATATCTTCAGATGCAGAGAGACAAACTCCTTTTTAGCATAACAATGGCACAAACTTCCCTAACTCTAGAATAATATTTCACATGCCTCTTATTTTAAATAGCAGATATTTTTCTTAGGATAGAATGAGTCTTTATTTGAAAATTGAAGAAGTCCAGCCTGACTTCTAGTGAGGGAACCTGGACTTTTAGCATAGATGAGATATCTCTCAGCTGGTTACAGTGAAGAAAAAAGAGCTCCAGCCTGAAGGCTTTGGCTGCATAAGTTTGAGTTACTATCTTAAACACAGGGGCTTAATAAACAATTCATGTAAGTGCAGAGAGTCACTGGAAAATGTGATTGAGTCGTTAAAAACTTTCCATGACTGACTAACAGGTACCCTCATTTCCCTCTTGTGCAAGAATGCTAAGGAACCAAAGTGCCCAGATATCTTTTTGATGGGCACAAGAATGAGAAAAGAATAAATGAGAGGAACTTCTACTCAAACCCCAGCTGGGCAGGGTGTTCTGCCCTGCTCAGCCTATACCAAATGGAAATATGAGAGTGAGTGAGGAAGGCCAAAGGTTCCCACATGATCTTTTAGCATTTAATGTCACTGAGTGTATCCAGTTGTATAGCTATCTACTTTAGTTATATAGTTAGCTAATTTATAGAGCTTAGGGCCATTTAATAATCTGATTTGACATCCTGTATACAGAGTTTGATCTGGATGAGCTCTGCTGAGCCCAAAGATTTTGGTTAGGGGAAAGCATTTTGAGTCCAATAAGAAAGAAAGAAAGTTAAAAAAGTGGATTCATCTGCTGTATTTCAGGGATCTACAAGTTAAATATACAAGACTGAGCTAGTTTCTTTAGTCTCCCACTAAAACTGCTAAAGAGAAACAGGCACTTTCAGAAGTCCATTCATTACACCCTAAAATGAGCATTTTAGGTAGATCAAATAAGGTGGTGGTAAAGAGAGCCTTGGGAGGGTAGGGACACTTGAGCCATGTTCGGGTGGCAGCTGAGGAGTCCTGCCATCTTGTCTTTGTGCTCTGCCTCACGAGAGCTGCAAACTTTTGGGCTTATCACTAGGCCACTGCCAGAACTGGGCTGGGCTTGGACACAAGCCAGTAAAATTGTGTGGCATATATAGAACCATATAGCTCAACAGATTTGGTTTTCTACTGGTTTGGGAACTTTTCCATGGTATAGACTTTGGCTGCTGAATGTTCACTGTTCTGCCTGAAGCTCTGCTCTAAAAGGAATGATGGACCAACTCCAAAATCCTGGCTCTGGGCTGCCCAGGAAAGAGAACGAGATCCTCAGGATCCTGAACTCTCTTTACCATGTCTGAAAGAAAATCCCACATCCTCCCGATCCATCATCCCCATGAAGCTGTGGGGAATCCAATTTCAGTACTGTTAGTTCTTCTTAGGAAAGATCTGAGCTGAGGACTTCAGCTCATGTTGGGCAGCAGTTCCTGCAGGTGGGAGCTGGAAGGGGATCATCCTCCTGGAGGGGGTTTCCTCTGCTCTGGGACAGCTGAGATCCATGGTATGGGACTTTCCCTCTATAACTGGTACTTTCAGCTATTCTGCCTTGCTCCAGCTGCATAGCAGGAGGCTCAGAAGTGTGCCATTGGTGATGCACGAGGAGCTGAAGCTCAGCCAGAGGTTGCTGTCAGGACTGTCAGCAGCCTTTGTTCCCTCTCCAGAACCTCCTCAGCTTTGAGGGTCTGTTAGATGGAGCTACTTCAAGCCTTTTCTCAAGAGTCGGTGGCTGAGACACCCTGCTGTGCACACAAAGTCAGGTGCTGTTCGTGCTTATAATGCCCCCGTAGCAATTTGTTTAAGCGCTCCTGGATGGACCCCAGCGTAGTTAAAATGCCATGCTGCCATAGCACACTTCTAAAGGCAGCTCTGCTCTTCTATTCTCTCCTTTATTTATCACAGTCTATGTCACTCTGGAAGCATGGGACATTCCCAGCCAGACTTGCCATTGTGGGGCAGCTTTTAATAACACAGAGAGCACCTTTCTCCCTCCTGTCCCTCCCTTTGGAGCAGCTGGCCCAGGCTGACATGAATTTGGCAGCTTGCTTTGCAGAAATGCAGCAGTGCCTGAAAGGCAAAGGGGGTATTTCAACATTAGGAAACAATTTGTGGACTTGACCTGATGAAATGTTGCATTGGATGGCGGGATGGGGGATGACTCAAGTCCCTGGGGCTGGGGGCATCCCCAAGGGGAAATGCAGGCTAGGGTGCAGAACCGTGCAATGACAGGTTTTGAAGGACTGTGATGGGAAAACAAGGGAAAGGGAATCAGATCAGGTGGAAGAAGAGACTGCGAGACCAGCAAGTGGAGAGGGAAGGTGATCTGGAGGAGAGAGCCTTGGTTCACCCTCCATCTTTCCTGCAGACCATGGCAGATCATGGCTCACCCATCCAATACCTGCTTGTGGCTTGGTTCCCCTGGAGAGAAACAGAGGATGATAATCACATTTTGTTTCTTTTGGTTGTTCAGCCTGTAAACAGGAGATGTTCCTCACCAGCTGCTAGCAAAATGCTGTCTCGAACTAGAAGGGTGAAGAAATAGACCTTGAGGAAGCATGCATTCGTACACAGCAAAAGGGTTTCTTTGTGGTGTATTCCACTCATTCTTAGGGCCAAAACCAAACAGCTCTGGAAATTGAAGTTGCTTTCCAGATGGATTTTCTGGGCCAGTGAAAGTCTGGCTATCTCTGTGTATCTCTCTTGTTCACAGAGCTGGGCGATGTTTCTCGTAAAAATGTTTTTCGGGGAGATTTGGCAAGTGCAGTTTGGTGGCACTGGAGTGTTTTGCAAACACACAGATTTTTGCAAAGGGTTTTCAAAAGAATCTGAAAAGGATCAAGAAAATTACCAGTTTCAGCTTTTTTAGCTAATCCTCTGTTTAGATTCTTTTGATCTGAAGCAGCTACTAATTTTAGAGGGTTCTTTCTTTGTATATATATAAAAAAATACCCAGAAATTTTTAATGGTTGAAATTACTACAATTTGGGCAAAAGGGAACATTTTGACCAATCTGGAATATTTTTTTCTCCCTCATTTCCAACTAAAACTGTCATCAAGTAAAACACAAAACCAAAAGCTGTTTTCATTCTTAATGAAATAGAATTTTTCCCTGAAAAATTGGAAATTGCTCAGTGGCACCCTAAAATACATAGTAGTATGATTTAAAAAAAAAGTAAAAATAATGGTTCTGGGCAGTTTCCTCTTCCAAGTCTTTGTTGTACAGCTGCCAAACAATAATTTTTCTGCAATGTCTGAAGTCTGTGGCAGAGGGATGTACAAATCCAAACCTGTAAACAGCTTGGCCTTATCTAAGGGATATTCAGATGAAAACCTGTCAAGTTTCATATACTCTTTTTAAAATTTGAAGTAAATCAGAGTTGCAGCATTACTGATTCTCCGGGCCTTAGCAGTAAAACGTGCAGCTTTCTGAGTCTGTATCTGGATCGCTGAGAGCCAGGAGCACGATAGGATTTTCTGAACATGGCTTTCTTGTGTCTCATGAAAAGAAGATGATTTTTGTAGAGGGTGTTAACCACCACTGACTATAAGTAAGCTTTTCTGCAAATGTGGCTAGAGGTGTTTTTTTCACCTCCCTCCACATTTCCCCTTGTGCCCCTGCATATTTCACATCTCCCTGTCTGTGCACCCCTCATGTCTGTGCACCCCTCATCTCCCTGAAGCATTTTCCAGCCTTTAGGCATGGAAATGCCCCTCAGAACTGCCAAGAGTACGTTTGAAAGGCTTTGTACTGCCCTCAGCAGGGTGGTTTAAATGCAGTTATTATTTTTCTGGTTCGTTTTGTCTTTTCAGTCGTTATCTCAGACCAACTAGGACACGGGAGCTGTTTATTTCTGCTTTGCCACCAAATGTACTTTGCAGCTTCTCGAAAGGATGGGTTGGGAGAATAATAAATAAGCCCTGTTTGGACAGCTTCTGGGGTTTTCAAGTGTTTCTGCAGCAGGTCCTGACCTAGAAAGCCCTCGTGGCAATGCATCCTGCCACAGAAATTTATCTTCTGAGATCTCAGCCAGGGTGTTTGTCTGTTTCTCCAGCACGTGGCGTGGATAAGAGCTCTGTGGGCTTGTTTGCATGTCTATAGCTGTGCAGGTCTTGTGCTCTGGGTGTTTGCCCGCGGTGGGAACAGGGTGAGAGCCACCCGACCCAGCAGCCTGGCCATCGTCCCTCCCGACGGTGCCTCCCAGCTTTGCCTTTTTCTCTCTGGTCCTTTTCCTCTCTCAAATCTGCCCCTGGATAGCAGGGAGTTATTAAAAGCACACTCTGGATACGGAGCAGCTCTGTAATAAGATCTGCATTTCTCACATAACTGCTAAACCTCAATCAATATGGTTTTAATCGCCATTTGTGTAACGTGCAATAACTATTAAATTTAAATTAAATGCACAGCTCAGAGCATGCAGAAGGCCCTGGCCAAAGTGCTAACTTTTCCCAAGTTGCTGGAAAGCTGGACTGTAGAGACAGATTATTTATTTCTCTCGTAAACCAGCTAAATCTTAACTTGGAGAAGGGAGAAAAATGTTAAGAGTAGCTGGGGTGGAGGCAGGGAGGAGAGTAGCTCTTAACAAAAACTTTGGTTTTCTCCTAACTTTTGTGAGAATGTTAGCATTCAGGCAGCAGTGCCCAGGTGGACTTTGCCCTGGTGTCTGTGCTGATAGGATGGAAAACACCATTAGTGACAAAAAACCATCATTCCCTGAAAGACGTGGAGCCTCACAAGTCATGAGCTGGGCTGAGGACGTGACTAAGTGCCAGGTGATGAGTTGCTGCCTTCCCTCTTGGTCCTGTGCCTGTCCCTTCCCAGGGGCAGGCTGGTTACTGCACTCTGGTCCCAAAGTGTCGTGGAGTCCCTGCCACGCTGGCCAAGGGCAATGTGTCTCTAAAGATGCCTACAAAAAGAGCCTCAGCCAAACACCCCCAGTGTGGGTGGCTGAAATGCAGCTCCCCAGTTGAAGAGCCCTTAAAAATCACTGTGCATGCCCCAGTGGTGCCCCTGGGAGCAGTCGCCTTGGATAAAGACCTATCCTTGCACCTCTGTGCTCCAGCAGCTAATGGAGATAGTGATAATTACAGCTCTGAGATGGATTTTTGTGAAGGGCTTGGAGGAGTTAGGAGAGTGCAGGTGATGTAAATACCTAAAAGCTGATACAGAGCTCTTCCCAGCAGCAGTAGGACAAGGCAGAGTTTATCTACACTGATTTTCTGGCAGAGGCATGCACTAGGTGCCTGATCTGGACTAGCCTGAAGTGGGGAGCCCAGTTAGCACCAAGACCAGAAGCATGGGAAGTGCTGCTTCTCCATTCAAGTGGCTTCAGCTCAAGCCAGTGCCCACCTCGCTGCACAGGCACTGGCACTTTAGGTCCCAAAGCACCTCAGCCCCCTCCAAAAGCTGTAGTGGCTCTGAATGGCTTCAAACTATGGGGCTTTCTGATGTCAGATTAGTAGCAAGCTCCTCCACCTCCATCCTCTTTCCTCCCACAGCCCCTGGACTAGTTTGTTTGCTTAGACTTCGCTGTAAGGTTTCCAAGTAGCAAAAGGATTGGTTAAAGCTCAGGTATTATTAAAAACAGCAATAACAAAGCAATGTCAAAGCATATTTCCTAACAATATTTCATTTTATATATATATGTATAAAATTATCATATGCTGGCAGTAGAAAGAAGTGGAAAGAAATATGGGAAAGGAAATAGATGTAATATTAGTAGAGGGGCAATGCCAATATAATTGCCAGCATTTTTTTTTTTTTTTTTTTACTCTTAAGCAAATTTCCTTCTTGAGCTTAATTTCATATTACATTGTATGCATTCATCTCACATGGCATTGTTCCCTCCCCTGTCCTATCTGCAATCTGAATCCTAAAAAATAGCAGCCGGGGAGAAGAGGGACTCAACTAAATTTAAATTGAAAGCATCATGCACTGCTCAGGGTATGTGGTCAGCGCGCAGCCCAGCTCCATTTGATGAGATAACTGCTTCCCAGAACCCCTGCCCTAGCCAGGGAACGGTGCGTTATTGCCACTAATAACAGGCTTTGAAAGGGTTTCGGTGGCTTTTGCTTGTGAATGCTGTTCCCATTATGGACTGATTCCTCGCAGGGGTCAATCTGCATAGACCCCTCCAGCCACTCACGCCCCGTGCTGATTTATCCCAGATCAATACCTGGGTTCTACTTTTTGAAAAATCTATGTTGGCTTCTACTGAGAGCTTGGGCATTTTTATTTTATTTTATTTTATTTTATTTTATTTTATTTTATTTTATTTATTTTATTTTTCAGCACAGCTGAAAAAAAGCTTGCCAAGGGACATCCTTGCCTCTGGATTTATGGTGCTCCCTTATAAATGATCACCCCTCACTTCTGTTTTTTTCTGGTGGCTTGGGTGTTAATGTGTGTGCCTGGTTGTGAATGTGAGTTGTGCTTACTTTATATGCATGCGGTGTGTATGTACATATATATATGCTATGCGCATGTGTGAATAGGCATGTTTACATGAAATAAATGTCTGTGTGCATATAGAAGCCTATGTATAGTCATATGCACATATAAATTGATATGCACGTATATGCAAACATGTATGTAGAAGAGCAAATCTTCACATCCATTTATGTCCCTGTACAATTCATATTCTTTATCCAAATGCCCAGTGCACATGTAAGCACACACAATACCTAGGCAAGGTGCCTGCATGGCCAGTTTGGAGACCACTGCCCCCTCCCCAGCCCTCCAACAGGTGCAGGAGAGCCAAACCCTGGGGCCTGATCCGTCCTGTGAAAGCTGTTTGCTCCAGCAAACTAATGCATCCAAAGCCCAGAATAGAAACAGCAACAATCCATCAATTGTGTTTTCTGGGAAGCAGCAGAACATCCCAGCCACTGGGCAGACATGGGTGAAATATCTCCTGCAAGAAGCCTGTTCCTGTGAACAACCTTAGAAAAACAAACTGGTTTATGAGCCACCCAGCCTTAACAAAACAGAACCGGGGAGCAAGGAGATAAAAACAGGCTCAGAGAGAACCCAGCTGTGGTTAAGAGCAGCCTGACAATAACCACTGAATGCTTGAAAAAAAATAAATAATGAAGACAGAAAATGTTGGTAAGGAAATAACGTTTTACTGTTTGTGGCTGGTGCTGACTGGTAGGTAACAGTCATAGCCTGGCAGGGGGTAAAAGTGTTGTTTCTCTTTGATTTAATGATTGCAGAAAGAAACTGCCCCAAATGCCCCCCCAACCTGTCTGTAAATGAAATGTCATCGCGTGCCATGCTGCTTGGTGACAGCACTTTATAAACACTGCCTCTTGCGCACGGGCTTGACTCTGCCTCCAACGTCATTGGGTGTGGGGACAATGGGCAGGAGGTGGCTGCAATGTGTCCCAAAGGGCACCTGGGTCCGAGGCTGGGGAACCTACACAGGTCTCGTGGGTCTCAAGTGAAACTCCGCTGCAAAGCCCCAAGAAAACAGCCATGGGTCAGAGCACTTGTTAATACGATCAGAACTTGGACCTTGACACTGCTGCAAGTGGACCAAAAAAAAAAAAAAAAAAAAAAAAAAGAAAAGCAAAACAAAACTCTTGAAACATCAGCTCCAATTGTGGTTGTAGGAAACTTCAGACTTGGCCTCTTTCTGCGTAAGTTAATAAAACTCTAAATCAAGCAAAGGACCCCAGCAGACTGCAGTGAATTGAAAAGAAAACAACTTGTGATGAGAGGGAGAAGGGAAGGGTTTCTCCCTCTTCCTTTTTTCAATCAGAATTTGAAATTTCGATAGAAGGTCAGGCTTCAAAATTTCCATCCTCTTGACCGGCCCCCAGCTGGGGCTCAGCTTTTCAGACTGGAGCTCCCTGGCGATGCTGGGGTCGGGCAGGAACATCCAGTACGGCTGCGGTTGCACCACGAGATCAGAGCACGCCATGATTTTTTTTTCATCTCACAATGAATAATGTCCTGTTTCAGAAACTAATTAAAAAAAAACAAAAACCAAAAAACAATTCCCCCCACCCCCAGCATGAAGCCAAGTGGATCCCACTGACAGATTAGTTTGTGCTCATGGATTTGCTAGGGGGAAGTTTGGGCCCGTTTGAAACCGGGGCTGAGTTGCAGTGTGATTATTTTGGGAGCGGTATGCGCGCTGTGCCTGCCAGCTTCGAGAAACAAAAGCCGAACTCTCCCCGCTGCCAGTGTGTTATCGCAATGAGTGTCTGGCAGAGGTGGCTTAATCCTATTTTTTTCAGGACAGTTGCAGGGCAAGGAGTGCGATATTTTAAAGGGGTCCAGCTGCCGTTTGACTTTGCAGGAGATGCGAGTGCATGGGGATGGACTGCATTTGCTGGGGGCTGGTGCCATCCCATCCCCGGGGTGGTGATGGCTGCAGTGCCAATGGCAGGGGAAAAAATGACACCATGGGGACAGTGTTGGGGCTGAGCGATGTTGCTGTATGAGCTGGAGCATTAGTACAAGTGTGGTATGGTGGTGTCAAGCTATGTCGGGGAAACAGCTTAACATTTGCTACCCAAGACACTAAGGCTTTTCTACGTGTGCCACTGGGTTGCCAAACCCTGCCAGACAAGACCTTGGAGGAAGAAAAACCTGGTAGATGGCTGTGGTGGCCAATGCTGCTGGCGGAGGAATTTTGCCAAGGCATTTTGTGGCCGGGGGGACCTTGCTGAGTAAGAGGAAGGGTTTCAGCTTCCACCTCCAAGCCCGACTCCTGGGCTTCCAGGAGACTTTGCCTTGCAGGCGCCTTTCCGCTACATCTTGCCTGAGACTCATCAAGCTCCTTTCATTTAGGCCAACAGGACCTCTCCCATGGCCTCATCCACTACAAGCATGACTGGTGTGTCAATCAGCAACCCAGAAGGGTTACACAACCGTGTCATCCGAGAGGAAAACTGGTTCAGCAAAGGGTGGTTGTTTTCAGGCTTGGTGGGGGAATTAAAATATTAGAAGAAAACAGCTTGGATTTTCAGGAGGAGGTTTCAGTGACACAAGAAAAACCCACAAAAATTCTCGTTTGGCAACTCAAAATGGGTTTGTTCAGCCTGAAAAGATTGTTTTGGTAGGGCTTGGAGTAATCTGGTGTGGGGGACTGGGATTCTTTAAGTCAATTTTACATGAAATATGCCACTTCAATATAAAAATGTTTGAATTAAAAAAGAAAAGGAAAAGAAAAACCTGCCAGTATTTACAAGAGAAAAGCATTTGATTTGGAAATGAAAGCCAAAGAAAAAGGCTTTTATCTCAAAATAATAAGAGTAGTAATAATAATAATGCCTCTTTTTTTTTTTCTCTCACTTTTTTTTTTTCTTACTTAAGCTGTTTACCAAATTAAATACAGAAGTTTTTGACTCTTCCTGGACATTTTTCTAACCTATTATATCCACCAAATATGTTGTCTGTTGACTACTTTTACCTGCCCTCTTTGAGACCTTCCATCTCAAGGCGCTCTTACTGCAAGGAGTACAAATGCAGTGCTGACCCAGAATTAAGTGTGGAATGGGAGAGTCTACCTGTCTCCATGCCTGTTGGATTGGGAGATGGGCCTATTTCCTCATTGCCAAGGAGGTTTGAGGGTCTGAAGCCCCCAGGAATTGTTGCAATGATGTCCACAGGCTGCATCCTTGGGGCTTTTCCCCATCAGAGACCCAACCCAAGAGCTACTGTCTACTGCAAGCAGACAGCTCAGGGAAAGTCTGACCTCCCTTACACCCCAGGCTCCCCTCCAGGATTTAACAGAGGGTATTTTTTAGCTTTTATAATTTCTTATACAGTTGAGAACATCTGAACAAACATCTGCTGGTGAGGCTGGTGAAGGGGGGGGCTGCAGAGAAGGCAGGAGGCCAGCTGTCAGTAAATGGTTGGAGAATCCAAAACCGTGGAGCTACAGGGAGAACAGTCAGTCTACAAAATGTTTTATATTTCTGATGCTGCCGGTTGCCAGAAGCCGTCTCTGTTCTCCAGAGCGTCTGTGTCATTCTCTTGTCGAGGCTCTGGAATTTCCCCTTGTGCTCTGGAAAACTGTGGCAACACATTCCCCATCAAAAAAAAAAAAAAAAAAAAAAAAAAAAAGGAACTATCAATTTATAGGCTGCTGCCAGATTTGGAAGAGAACAGTGACTGGAAAGTGCCCTGCTCATTAAACCCCAGAAGGTATTTACAAGAAACAAAGAAGTGAGGAGGCTATGATGTCCTGAGAGGGGACTGCCACCCAGAGCTCTGGCTCGGGCTGAGGACACAGGGCGTCAACACCAAAGGTAAGGTTGCTCTGAGTCACTGCATGCTTGGACAGGCTTCCTGCAAGGGACAAAGCTGAACCCGTGCCCTGCAGACGTATCAGGCTGTGGTTCCTCACTCAGCAGGGATTCAGAGCACCACACTCTGGCAGAGTAGATTTAGTGTGAGCCATAGAAGTTCAGAGTTGTGCTGTAAATCCTTCCTCACGGAGGAACCACGTGGGTTCCCCAAATCCACCTCTCAGCATGACTGCACCGCTGATCTCTTGTCTCTCCGTAATTCTTCACCTCCCACCACTTTTAGTGCCATGCACCTGCCTCAGCTTCCCTTCACCAACTCTGTCACAATGGGGGAGCGTCTCATGGAGTGACTCTGAGACCCAAGCAGTGCTTCCTAATCACAAACCAGACACTGCTCCTCACAGAAGGCTTCTATATCCACTTCCTGAGGGAATCAAAAGCCATGGCAGACTTCATCTACATTTATTTCAGACTAAAATAGGGACCTTGAATGCATAAAGTCTGCTGACGGTATAGTAGAAAAACTGGTGGTATAATGCTTTATTTTTTCAGCTCTTAGGAAACACAGATAAAAGAAAGATTCGAGGTAACCATATTCTGTCAGATAAAAGTGTGTGATGGAGACAAATGTGGTTTTGTACTTCCTTATGTGGCAGCATCCTCTGCATGACCTTGATTAAGACTTTCCCTCATTTTCCTGATCTTGAAGTACATAATATATATTTTCATTGAAAGTCTTTACCTATTCAGCTACATATAAAGGTTAATTTCTGTCTTAACTTCATTCTCATTATCAGTGTAGTTAGCTATTGTAAAATGCCAACTGTTCAGTTCTCGAACTCCAAAAAAATATATTTTCTGCCATTCAAAAACAAAACAAAAACAAACAAAGGAAAAAAAAAAACACCTTTATTTTCAGGTCAACCTGAAGCAATTTTTCGTCTGAAAACATTGGGGACCAGCCATAAAACTGAAAACAGAGAGTATTTGTAGAGTTTTATGTTTGGGTTTCTATCCTGCAAAACTTTCAGTGTTAACTCTCCCCCACAGAGACCAAGTGGATCTGGTACTGTCCAGGGTCACAGCTCATGTCCTGGTCAAGTGTCCATGCTGTGTGATGCCTTCTCACCCATCAGACCATAAGCTGAAAAGAAACAACTAGAAAAGTCCTTGGGAAGCCTGTGAACTAAATGTAGATGTACCAAAAGAGTTTCAGAAGCCAGAGATGATGAGAAATCAGGAGTGGCTACAAAGAAAAACAAGGGAATGAGACTTGACTGTGTGTCAAGGTTTGTCCACGGACAGTGGAGGAGTTTATGTACGTCGTAATTGCCCTATGCATAAGTGACGGGAGAGAGTACAATGGAGATGATGTGTATTAATAGGTTTAAAAGGTCTTAGTGGAAAAAAACCCACATACTTATGAAATACAAATGCAATCTCAACACAATGATACTGATCTTGATGGCCTTCTGGGCCTCTTTCCATCTGCTGCATTTCTGCTTCCTAAATCGGCCTTCCAAAAGCACAATAATAATAATAAAAATAAATAAATAAATAAAAAAGACACTTTTCCTTCTCCAAAAGTAGCCCTGCCACACCTAAGTACAAACCTTTCTGTTTGTATTGGGATTCCTCAGACTGCCATGAAACAAGAAGAACATTGCCTTATTTTTCTGGAGGGGCTCTTTTCTTGCATTGTCTAAATACCTCTCCCCAGATAACCTCTTGGATGCTGGTTAGCAATGGTTTTATTAATAGGACTTCTTTCAAACTTAGCTATTACTGGCTTGTCGTCCACAGAGTTATGTGTTTGATTGAGATACTGTGGGTTCATAAAAAAGTCCCCGAGATAAGAAGCTGTGAATGACGTTCATGGCGCCGAGGGGTGCACTTATCCTTCCTGTTCTCTCTGGGACAAAAACAGCTTAATGTCATTGTTTAGGCAAAGGGGACAGGAGCATTAAGGCCATAGCTGATGCCACTGGTGACCAGGTAATGAAGCCAAGATTGCTAAAACGTCAGGGAAGCTGGCATACCAATTGGTATGAAAAGGATTTAATTCAGCTGCCCGGTG
Source organism: Anser cygnoides (assembly GCF_040182565.1). Taxonomy (NCBI): domain Eukaryota; kingdom Metazoa; phylum Chordata; class Aves; order Anseriformes; family Anatidae; genus Anser; species Anser cygnoides. The sequence goes on from NC_089874.1 coordinate 1,977,125, forward strand.
TCTGCATGGAACATGGAGCACAGTCCCCAAATCAGGGCAGGGGACAAGAGGAAAGAGGCCAGCAGTCAGCAGCTCCGTCTCTCCTAGGGATTTGTACCAAGTAACACCACCGTTATCCTTGGTGGCGTGGGTGCTTGGCATTCATTTAGAATGTCCTTGCCCTAAAACCACAGTGGCCAACAGAATAAAAATGACAGAGGAAACTTAACTCTTCTGTAGTGTCAGCATTTTAAAAGCAAGCAAACAAACAAGCAATCAAACCCCCAAGCGCAGTCATCCTAGCTTACATCCAAGGAGCTGGAAAATGTGAAGCCTATCTGGGAAAGCGAAGTTACACTTAGCCTGTGAGTGTCTTTTGCAGCCTCCAGCTTTGGGTGAAGAGGGATATGCTGTTGTCTGAGCTGCTGTGAAACTGGGTATGTGCCTGGGGACATGGGTGGGTCTGGGCATCAGAGCTACTGGTGGGGGCTTTCACCCCATAGCAAGCCTGCTGCAATAGACCAGCAGAAGCAGGGCTGCCTCTGAGCAGGGATATGGGGCCACTGTCTGTGGCTGCAATGCACTGGGGGGTCCTTTGTCCACTGATTGCCTTAATGTGACCCCATTTTTACAGCCTGTCTTCTGGATCCCTCTTGTCTGGGGTCTCTGGGGCAGTGGTCTTGCATGGATAGCTATGCTTTTGCTCTTACTGCATGGAGATGGCTTTAGTCTTGTGTGCTCCACGCCATTCTGAGGGAGAGGAGAGGGAAAACCAAACCATCTTCAATCTAAATATAGCCCGAGTTCATTCCATCCGTTCTCAATGATACCTTGTGGCCGGCTAAATGATGACTTGCCTTTCCCTTCAACTCCATGGTGGTATGTGCTGAGAGGGGAGAAAATAGCAGCAGCCACCACCCACACATCTCTGCAGCTTTCCTGAGAGGAAGCCGTGCCTGGGTGGTAGGTCTGGTCAAACTCTTTGCCACTGCCCTGTCAGCTGTCACGCATGGTCCTCCAGCTCTGGGTGGTGTTTTGCTAGGGACTATGATTAGAGGTGAGGCATGCTCAGCCTTTCAGCTCAACCTTTCCCTTTGATCCAGCCATGGGAATTTGCAGGCATCTTTTTTTTTTTTTTTTTTTTTTTTTTTTCACTCTGGCAGTTTCTCCTGGCCTGCAGCTTGCCAAAGGGCCAGCTCATGCTTTCTGGGTGGGATTCACCAGATCAGGAAAGGACATCTCCATCTGTGCTCTTTTTGTCCTCATTATAGAACTGATTGATCCTCTCAGAGAAAATGACGGCATGATTTGTCTCCTCCCCAAGCACACACCTGAGCCAAGTCTGATCACGCCCTAGAAGTGCCCATTCCTCTCTGCTGGTATAAATGGAACGTAAGATGGCTGATACTTCTCTCTAACTACATCTAAGTGCAGCTGAGATTAATTCTTCCCCAGGAACAATCCATCACAGTGATTTAAATATGAATTGCCATCAGCTCTGGCCTTGTTTTACCCACAAGGGCTATTGATGCCTAAATAAACTCAATATGCAATTAGATTCAGTCAAATTCTCAAAGATTTATATAATTAGACACAGTGATTGTAAGGCCGTCTGCTGACAATGCACATGTATAAATGTGTTCCCAAATGGACATTTATTTCTAATTAAAATGAGGTGTGTGGATTTGGGATAGGACCTCATCTAGGTGATTATAATCTTCATGAAAAAAATTGTTTGGATCCATCTGTGTGTTAGAAAAGGAAAGACCATCACTATTCTTTTGGGGACTCCTTACTAGTGTTTCCTAAATGCTTCCTTTCAGACAGCCTCCTGGCTGCTTCTTAGGCAACTATGTTATTAATTGGATTTTGTTCAAGGTAAATTATGACTGAGAATTGCAAACAAAGTGATAATCTCCTGAATGAGCTAGTTCAGATAAGGACTGAAGAGGGCAGGCAGAAAAGCAGTGGTCTGGTTTTCAACAATTGCAGGATTAGTCGTGAGTCTTGTCTTCCAAGACCACCAGATGTTTTCTTGTTTTTCTTCTCTTGAACCAAAATATGCTCAGAAACACCGTGGTACGGAGAGATAGGCAGCACTGGGAGGGAATATGTGTAGGTCCAAGGGATTAGAGCTGTTTCAGTGCTTAAATGAGTTACCTAAGTAAATGTCTTCTGCCATTTTCTGCCAAGACAGGTGAAACCAGTAAATCCCTCTGCACCAAATACCCTGTCTTCAAGAGTGGCCATCCCCAGATACTCCAGCAGCAGATGCAGGATACCCTGCAAGAGGGTCAGGGACCTTCTCAGCCACCAGTCGTAACAGAAAATCAGAGCTGCCTGGAAGGAGAGCCCTAACTGTGTTACTCACTGGGCAATGATATGCATGGATAGAGTGAGTTTGGGGCTGTCTGCAGCTGCCCTGTAGACGCTCATTTTGTCCTATCCTATGAGTGCTAGAGCTCCTTGTGTGGCTCAGGGTATCTGGAGACGGAAAACCACCTGGGAGCTGTCCACAGAGACCCTGGTGGAAGAAAGAAATCATAGAATAATAGAATCATAGAGTATCCTGAGTTGGAATTGGTGTTGTCATGCCATGTCACGGATGTCCTGGCAGCAGGGTTAGGGAGCTACAGCAGTTCCACCCTTTAAGAGCGAGAAATCCCAACTAGGTGATGAAGGGTTGTGTCACATTGCATTTCACCTTGAGTGAAGAATGCAGTTTGCTTTTAAGAGTCTCACTATGATGTTGGCTGCTTTGCTGGCAAAGAATAAAATATGGTATTAAACAATGAGAGGTGGACAGCTTCAAAAAGAAAAGTAGACCCAAAATATATTTACATGTGTATATTTCCATGCAAATTTGTGCATATCAGAATACGGTTTCTCTTCATTTATTTATTCACCATAAAGTCATTCTGTCAATCTTCCTGCTTTACAGGAATGTACCCATCAGCAGAGATGCCAATTATGTTGGTATTCCCCAAAAGGCAGGTGTAGCTGACTCTTTGTAGGCAGAAAAAACTATTTACTGGGGTGAGTGGAGCTTTTCTTTTAGAGCATCAATCTCCCTAATTCTCTGACAAACGCATTTGGAAGGACGTAAAAACTGCACCAGTTATATAAATATATATAAATATATAATATAACAAATATAAATATATAATATAAATATTATATAAAAAAGACCACACCCACAATCAAGGAATTGGGTAGAAAGGATGCATCCAAGGGCACCATCCTTCCCGTTAGGGTGCTAATGTCTGGATTTTCTTTTTTCTTTCCAACCATCCTATGCAATTTCTTGTAATTATATGTGGTAAACTGTGCCTTGTCACATCTGTCAGCAGAAGACTGGTTATAGCAATGGACTACTAATCCAACATGATTTGACTACGTGGGTTTGAATCCCACCATTGTTGTAGACCCTCGTGCTTTGTCTCAAAACAATCCTAATAGAAGCCTGTGAGCCAGACTGCAATATGGCATGAATTCTCATTGATGACTTATGCCTGCTCATTCAGAAACTTGAATGTCACATTCTGTCAGCATGCTTTCTTCTTTTGTATTTGAGCTCAGTAACACCTCATGGGCCTATTGGGGTGTTTCTAGAGTTCAGAGCTGCAGAAGGGCAGTGACATGTAAAAAGAGGGAGCAGAGCATCTCTAAAAGTTAGGGAACAGGAGGAAATATGTGATGGTGAGAATACAAGAGGCAGATGGCGGAATCAGAGAAAGACGCTGAGAGCTGTCCATATTAGAGCATGCTTTAAGAAAAGGTACAAGAACAAGGCAAAACTCCCCCAAACCCTTTCCTAAACTCAAACTGTGACTTCCTGAACTAAGTATTTCTGTGCATTTGGTACTCCTTGAATGGCTTTCTCTTCCAAGAAGTGGTCCTGTGACCCTCTACACACATGTAGACCATGAGCACCTACAGTGTCCCATGACTAGATTTTCACAGTTAAACTGCAAGAGCAAAGAACCACTTCCCTCACTTTACTTTGAGCCTGACTTTGTCCAGTTTCTCTCGATACCCCTAGTTCTTCTACTGAGAAAGACGATGGATAGCATATCCCCATGTGAAGAGGTGAAACCCTTTTAGGTAAGTGGCCTGGGATTTACCGCAGTGCTGCTGTGATCATCTCTGGAGAGGGCATCAGTGGTAGGGGAGTAAGTAGGGATAGGGGAAAGAGGTTACAGAAGAAACACAGGAGAAGCAGAAGAATGGAAAAAAGGTATCTGCAGCTGTTTAGTGCTAAAGGTGGGGCTGATTCGTAAGGGAAAATGAAGGAGGAAAGAAGAAATATCTACAGGGTCTATAAAATTATTTTATTGGATTTATGCAAAAGTCCCTTTCAAGCATCCATACAGAGATATTAAGCAAGGGCTCTCCTTATTTGCTTCATTTTTCTGTTTTCATCTGGCTGTTATTTTTTGTCTCTTCCAGGTTGAATTCACCCCTGATCAGATCGAAGGTGAGAAAGATTTGCTTCTCTTCCGTGCAGAGTAAATGCCATCATTGGGAGGTGCTGGCGAGCACTGGGATGTACATGGGTGTGGGTATTGGAGATCCCTTGAGACAGCTGTGCTTTAACTCATGGTTCTGCTCCTGTTCTGTCCCTCCTCCAAATCCTCTATTACGTTGGTCAAAGGAAAAGGAGGAAAGTCATGCACCATGCAAATTAGGCACTTATTTCATTAAAGGAAACATCAGCTCCTCTGACAACAAGGCAAACACAAAAATGAAATAAACAATTCACCCCTCCAAACCTCAGTCCAAAGATATGCTTTTTAGTTAAGAAAACCCACCAATAAAATATAAGTACTTTCAAGAGAAAGTCTCCTGACCATGCTTTTGAGAACTTTTCCCTGTATTCAATCAGAATGTAATTTGTTACAGTTTTGTGACAGCTCTCCAGAAACCATCAAATAATGACAGTGATGATGGTTTTTCTTTCAAAGGAAAATATCAGCATTACTTTCTGAGCCCTTTGTCCCAGCCCAAGAAAATGATACTGAAACCTCATGCATGAAGTCCTGGGAACACTATTTGCTGCAGCTGTCCTCTTTTCCCTCAACTACCAGTCTGCTTCTTACTTAAAGAATAATTGATAGATGGAGTCAAACATCTGGCAGAGTTTTGCTTTGGTCTCTAAACCCTTGGAAGAGCTTGGTAGAGCCTATAAAAGATGGTATCAGAAAATGAATTAATTAGAACAGATGAAAAAAATCACAGACTATCCAGTCAGGTTGATTCAGAGAAAGGAGATATAGAAGGAAGCATTTTATGAACTGGAACCAAATGTCTTAATGCCTCAGAGACTGAGGCTTTGCCACAAACTTCCAATATTATCTTCGAATTTTCAAGCCCCTCTTCACAACTTTAGTTAGTGTCTTCTAACGACGGGTCAAAAATAACTCATGATTAGAGGCAACTGCTAGTTTTTGGGAAACTTCCCCTTTTCCAGTCCCAAAATCATGGGAGAATGACAGGAGAGGCCCAGTTCTGAGCCACAGACCTTTGAGTTATTCCAGCATCACAGAACAGCTCGATTGCTGATCAGGTAATGCCTTGGGGATTGGATAGGACCCTCCTGTGTCTATGCTTTATTTCTCTTCCCCTGAGGAGAATAAGCTCTAGAGGCTCTACCAAAAAAATGGGAAAAGAATAGGACGAATCAGGAAAAAAAAAAAAAAAAAGGTCATCAGCCCATTGGAATGGCTTGGAAAAGGCAAATCTGGAACAATTCCAGGCCTGCCATAAAAGGTAGCAAGTCTGGAGCAGATGTAGACAATCTCTAGAAACAGAAAAGTGCATTTTCTTTCTTATAGCAGCCTCTGCTGCCGTCTGATCTATCTGTACACACTGAGCAAAGCTGGGAATCTGGGATTTGTGAAATAGGATATCCTTGTAGCATCAAAGGGAAAGCCATGAGGCAGAAAGCAGATAACATCATCTGTGTGAGAAATGCAGGGAGATCTGCATGTCAGCCACAGCAGGATAACAGAAAGTTATATTGTGTACTAGCACCAGGGAATGACACTAAACACACCTACAGTTAACCCCACAGCTGTTTCATCAGTTCTGCCGTGAATCACTGAAAGAGCGCTTAATGGTCTGAATGTCACCTGGGGAATGAGCAGAAAAGCACTGCTTATCAGTCAGTTCCTCAATGCCTTTCCTCCCTGCCTCTTTTGGTTCGTGTTTTTTTTTTTTTTTTTTTTCTCTCTCCTGACCTTTAGAAGATTCTTGGGTTCATAGAAGAAGAGACAGACAGATTGCTTGAAGATAGACAGATACTCACTCCTAGATAGAGTTCAGATGTTTCAGGTATGGCATTATATCTGTGGCATGGCCCACAGTTGCTCCTAGGTTGTCCCTAGCATGCACTGTCCTCTATACTAGTCTGCACCTTTGAAAACCTTGTCAGGAAGTGAGCTACCAGTTTAACAAAGTGGGCAATCATCATCCCAGTTCTTGAGACTGTTTTATTTTGTGTTAAAAACACAGGTCAGGAAACAAACACCACTTGCCATAATATATAGCTGTTATACTGGCTGCTGGCCAGACTTGAGAAGTGGGGCTCATGGGAGCTCTGGATAGTTGCCTTTTCAATTTGTTTTCTCCTTCCCATTCTCTCCTTTCTCAGACTTACAATATCTCCATCTCTTCCTTTCTTCTACATTCCAGTTGCACTGTTTTTGTACTGCGTTCATTTTCAGATCTGTATTGCACTTTTAGGTTTGTCAAGCTTTTTTCAGAAAGTCATCAGGAGGTCAAAGTCACCTGTCATACCTTTATGTTTGTTGTTGTTGTTGTTTTTGTATTTAATTAATTAATTTATTTATTTATTTATTTTTCTTTTTAATCCTCTACTGTATAATAACATTCTCTCTCTCTGTAGACCAGACGGGGACCTAGCTATTTCACTGGGACTAGATAATTCCCTGTTAGTCAGCTGAAATTAGCTCAGTATGAAATCCACCCTATGTGTTAGATATTGCTGATTCCATGGTGGAGGAGAAAGAGATAACAGTTTTTTTAAGGCCTTTTCAATCTGTACCTTCTAGGATATTATGAACCTGTTTCCTTTGCTAAGGAAAAGATGTTGCTGTGCCAGACTTACTTCGCTGCAAGGAGTCGGTGTTAGGGTAGCCCCCCCAAATGTTGCTGTCAGAGGAGGAAGGATGGTCTTTGGGTGAAGCCATGTGTTACACATCCATCCTTACATGTCCTACTGCCTACCCTGCCAGTGAAGTTCAGTGGTTCTGGCAATGTGTATTTATGAAACTGAATTCCTGGCCTCTTCTGAAAAGAGAAGAATATGAGCTATTCAACATGAGAAGACAGGTAGTAATTAGGCATATGAAAATATAAACTGCTCCTGCCAGTGGTTTAATGGCTAGCGAGAGGACAAAGGAGACCATAGCCGTGCTGGTTTCATTGCTTTGATGGAAACTTGCATTAAGCCAGCAAATGCAACAGCAAATAAAAAAATAAAAGCAAAAAGGCTTCTGCATGTTGACAAAATGGAGTTTCCAAGCCCACAGGCCAATGCTCTGGTCAGAGATGATTACGTCTGAATTTAAATTGAGAGAGAGAGACGTGAGCTGTCAGTGACTGTGATGAACTGCGAGCCGCTGGAAGGTGGAGCAAAGGGTGCTCAGGCAGCTGGGCTCTGGGAGCAGGTAGGTGGCAGGCAGATGAGTAGCTCCTGTTTTTCCCATCCACCTCGGCTGCTGAGACACCCAGAGAAAGGAGGTTGCTGGGAGTGGGCTCTGGCCCCCTTCTCCTGCCAGCAAGGAGCCCATGAAAATCCACTATTGCCCTCTGCTGGAGTGAGGGCTGCTGGTGGGACCTGGGCTCCAGCTGGGGACGGGGGAGGCAAAGATCCACTGAGAGAGAGGCAGGGAGAGAAAGCAGGGGAAAGCAAAGAGCAGAAAGCAAAGAAAAGAAGGGGAGTGTTGATTAGTCCAAAATGAGAAAATTGGATCCCTCCTTGCAAGTATTGGATGACGAAGGAAATGAGTAGGATATGAATGGAATGAAAAAAATGAAAAAGGAGGGAGGAAGGAGGGAGGGAGGGAGGAAAAACAGCAGCACTGGAAGAAAGGAGGAGAAAGGGAAATAAGAAGAAAAAGAAAGAACGGGGAGAAGGGAATAATCAGGAGGATAAGGAATTGAGAAGAGAAAGATGGAGAAAATCCAGCATGCAGAATGAGTGGCTGAATAAATGAATGACTCAAGATCTAGGAAAGAAAGATAGCCTCATTGTGTTCGGAGAGTGGGAGGGAAAATTCAGAAGAATAACAGCAAGACAAGGTGCAGATTCCCAGCTTAAATCCAAAGGGATATTTGTGACCACTCATAGACCATGCACCATGCAGTGTGTTTGGTAAAGAACAGCAGCTTGCACCCTGAGCTGCTCCTGTCTGTAGCGTGTCTGCAGCTCCAGAAGGGAGAGGCAGACCTGGGCAACTCGAGTGTCTGAGGGTCTGTCCTGGCACCCTGCCTGCCCCCATTAATTAGTGGAAGAACAGGGACCCTCTCCCATGGGACTGCTCTTGTCAGGGTACTGCTGCTTGCAGGGGTAAAGGACTCACTCTTTGGGTAGAAGAAATGAAGATATGCCCACGAAGATGTAGTGGAGGAGGCCTGGTTGTCTTGCAAGGGGAAGGGCTCTGCTTGGGCACACAAAGGAAAGCAGGCAGATGTGAAATCACTGGAGTGAATGATTGCATCTCCACACATGAGATCTGGTCTGGCCTCAGTAGCTGACAGCATAACAAACCTGAATTTTCCAGACACAAGCGGATCTGGTGCTGGAAGAAAGAAAAATCAGAGGATTCTTTTAGATCTGTTCCTTGGCATTATTAAACATAAACGATCGATTGTAAGTTTTCAATATACATTCACCTTCCCGCAACAACATACTGTTGTGTGATTATTCCCCTAGTATATGATGGCATATCTTGTTACCTGCTAATGCAGGTGATCCTTCATCTGTGGGCCATCAGTGCTCTCCAAATGTGTAATGCTGAATACAATATCCAGTTAGCTAATGAGCGGAACTGCTATTGAATTCTGTGTCATCCTGAGTGCTCCTGCTGGACTGAAAAGATCTCAAGGCCAACCATCTCTGTGAGGTTTTCTGCACTTTCTGATGCTAGCTGAGACGGAAATACCATGAGAAAAGCATTTGACCTCTCTGATTCCATTCCCTGGTTGAACCGGAAAGAGCAGGGGAGGAGGAACACAAACATTGCCGATAAGAGCGACAGCAAAGCTCATCAAACTTGTTCCCAAACTGCAAAATAAAAAGGTTGTGCTGAGTTAATTAGGGGGAAGGTCTAGGCTTGCTTTGACTTTATCTGAGGGAGCATGGTGTGCATTTCTTTCTATCTTGTTTTCTTTCAGAATTTAAGGAAGCCTTCTCACTCTTTGACCGGACTCCCAAATCTGAGATGAAAATCACATACGCACAGTGCGGAGATGTCTTGAGAGCTTTGGGGCAGAATCCAACCCAAGCAGAGGTCATGAAAGTTCTTGGCAGACCCAAACCAGAAGGTTGGTGTCCTTCTTTGTCTTCATTTTGAAAAGCATCTCTCCAAGAATTAATGATGAAGCAGATGAGGTCTCCTTTTTTTAATGGAAAGATTAAATGTGAAACACTGAAGGGTATGGAACAGCCTCTGAAAATCTCTAGCAGAAAAGTAATCAAGGAAAAAAGAGATCTGTCTGTCAATATAATTGTCTGAAATTTAGGAGACTGAATTCATTTGATGGCCAATGTGTGTCAATATGTTTTACAATTACATGTTTTTACCTTTTAAAATTGCTTTGGTGACAGACATTCACTTGTGTTTACTAAAAACTCAGACATTTTGAAGACATCTAAAGGAACAAAAGGATAGACTGAAAGTAGGGACACAATCTGTTCTACAAAAGTATATGTTAGATGCACTGCAATGACTACGATTATATCTCCCTTCAACATTCACCATGCACAGGAAATGTGTTCAGAGCAAAGGAAATCTCTCCTGGACCATATCCACATTCAGGCATTTTCTAGATGACTTGTCCATCCCTTCCTTTCACTGAGGTTAGTGGGAACTGACAAATAGGCCCATATTCAACAACTGGGATGTATCAGGATATGGCAATGGCACAGTGGCGGGTGGGACAAGAAGTCAAAAGGGACTATAACATCCAAGGATGCTCTTGAAAGGCAAAGAATCAGGAAAATGGGACTCACAGCCCCGGTCCTGCCATGCCCCCCATTCACTCTGAAGCTCCTGTCCCAGTATGGTTTTAAACACCTCTGTTTTAGAGGGATGCAAAGCAAAGCTGATTTCATATCAGGACTGGGCTCCTCTTTTATTGTCTTTTGCTTAGGTTCATATTTTTATATTGCATCAAAAGCCTTGCTAACTGTACTTTCTGTCCTTGTCATTTGCGTGTGTCAGATATGAGGAGATATCAGTCTATTGGTCTGTTAAAAAAGTATTTTTTTCTTTGCCAGAATTCTTTTTTCCAGCTCTGACTATCCATTGCTCCATCTGTACTTAAAATATTCCTATATGCCTCTCTCCCCTTTAGCCAGAATTTATTATCATGGTTCTCCTACTCCTCCAAGCTACCCATGCTGCATGCCCCAGCTCTCCCAGAATCCACCAAAACTTTAATTTCCATCTGTGTCTTTGTAGACATGAACTCCAAGATGATTGACTTTGAAACCTTCCTGCCCATGCTCCAGCATATTGCCAAGACGAAAGACACGGGCACCTATGAGGACTTTGTGGAAGGTCTGCGTGTATTCGACAAGGAGGGAAATGGAACAGTGATGGGGGCTGAACTCCGCCACGTTTTGGCTACTCTGGGTAAGGTGAACCTTATGCAAGTCCATCACCCAGGTCTTTCCCGTACAGCTTGTGGTGACTTTTCTGTTGCAAATGACTGGGCAAGACTTCAGTCATCACATTGTCCTCATACGTAAAGACAAAAATAAAAATCTTGTTAATTATGAAGCAAAAGATCACTGACCTACAACTCAAATATTTGCCTTTCTTTCTTTCCTCCCCTTCCTTTCTTTCTTCCTTCCTTGTTCTAATGCTTTATTTCTCCAATAAATATTATATTTGTATGACCATAAAATTATCCAAACAATGGAAAACCCATCTATTCCTACAATATTTGTCTCCATTTTTCTGCACATTTTTTTATCAGTCATGTGTTTAACAGAATTGTCTCTGAAATGGAAAAGATTTGGTTTTAAAGGAGGAATCAGTATTTCACTGTCTTCTCAAATCTTGACTTCAGAAACACCATTTTTCATGAATAGTGATGAAAACAGAATGAATAGCAGACAGAAAATTTAATGTAACTTAATGACAGGTTTCAGATTTGAATTAGAAGGCACTGAAATGTTGTCATCTGAATCCAGTAAGCATTTCTCAAGATCAGCCTTTTCTACTAGGGTTTGTCCACTATTTTTAAAAAAAGGATGACCTATTGTAAAAGAGATTTGACTTAAATAAAAGGATTCCAATGATCATTTTTGACCTGGGATATTGATTCAAAAAGCCTAATCTTTTATGCTCAGGGATTTCCATTCCATGACACATGTTTCTCTGTTGACATATGTAATAATAACGCTATAAAAAGTAATGTTATTTTCATTTTCATCAGTGATACTTTTGAATCATTTTGGGAAACAAATTCAGTGATGACCAAAAAAAAAAAAAAAAAAAAGAAAAAAAAAGAAATCCTCACCACCACCTACAACAACGACAACAACAACAACGACAAAAAGTCAGGACTGATATCCTACTTAAGCTTGCATTGGGCAATGTAACCATTCTTGGCAGTTTTGTTTGTTTCACTGTACTAAAAGAAATGATTTTGAAGTTGTCCTTCTGTTTCCAGTAATCCAGAATAACATGGCAATATCTGATTTTCCAACATTTTTAGGAAGTATTTCAATCTGAAGGACAGTTATATTTAGAGTGGTATTTTTTAGTATTGCTCAAATCCTAGGCACAACCAAGTATTCTGTAAATTTGCATGTTTTTCTGTTTGGTTTTCAATAAATCAGTTGAATTTTCAGAGGTTTTTTCATAGGTGCCTAATATTAAGACAATTAAATTAAATGGAATGGAGCACTCATTCAATTCGCAGATCCCAAAAATGATCTTGGAATATTTCTGAACCTCAAACTCATAGGCATACTAGAGAGTGACTTTACTGAGAATTTGTTTAGTGAGGACTTGGTTAAGGACTGACTAAAACCTTAAGGATTTGGCACTTAGAGAAAGCTTATTCTTAGAAGAAAGAGTATGTGAACAGGATATCATGTGGGTTTCCATATTTATTCTGTCTTTCTGGTTTTCAGATCAAATTTTCTCAGTTTGCAAGTTCAAAAGAAGCTTTCCTAGCAGTCAGCACCACAAATTAGCTGAAGAGAAATTCTCCCATATTTTTCTCTCACTCTTTTGTATTCTTTGGTTCTTTGAACTGTTCTTTAGAAATTCTTTAGAAGGGCTCAGAGGTAGTGAACAGTCATTTTGCTTTCCCCTCAGGTGAAAGGTTGACTGAAGAAGAAGTTGATAAATTAATGGCTGGTCAGGAAGATGCCAATGGTTGTATCAACTATGAAGGTAGGTATGACCAGTCTGGTCTGAACGGTGGTCATGTACTAGAAGGTTTTGTTGCAATTTTTCTGTGAAGACTTAAATCCAAGGAAAATCTTGCTCCCCATAATAAGTACGCATGCTTTTCCAGATTTTAGATTAATTGAGACTCTATAGTTCACCTGATATGTTGAATCTGTAGTAAGTTTATTTGCATTTTCCATAGCTGAATAGCCATGGAGTTTTCAGGAAGCAGGGATACGTCTTCTTTTGATTTTTCTTTTTTATTTTTTTTCTTCCCTATTTTTAATACCTGCACCCAATATTTCCTTGTCATCTCAAAATAAGATACTCTTTTGAGAGTTCCCTACACAAAATCGTTAAATTTTCTTTCAAAATCTCAGCCAAAAAAAAAAAAAAAAGTTATCCATGTATCCTCGTTGGTCCTCTGACCTAGGAATTCTACAAGACCTTCCAAAGACCTTTCAGTTTATTTCACTGCTTGTAGAAAACCTGAATGAATGGATTTGGTCATGAGTAAATGGACCATGTTTCTCTCATGCATCTTGCAAGTCTACTTGCTTCAGACTCTTCATTACAATACAATATTCTAGTAAAGATCATGAACACATGATCTTCATGTTACTGTACACTTTTGAGTCCTTCTTTGAAGGTTACCTAGTGACTGACTGCTGTATTGTCTGGTGATTTAACCGGTCTGTCATCTTCAAGGAGTCTGTTATATTTTTGCTCGGTGCTCTCCTTTGTTTTACAAATTCTAGTGATCTGATCTCAGGGAAACCTTTCTTATAAGTAGCCAATAAGTAGATATCTGTAGATTTAGCCAACCCAAATGACTTGTGAATTTATGGCGAATTCAGAGAAATTCATTGCAGAGCCAGATTATTGGGAAGGAAAAAATATGCTGCAGTAAGCGTTTCTCTCTTTCCTTTTGAATTTCAAAATCATGAGTACTGTTTTATGATGAATGCTTTTTTAAAATGGAAAAAAATTGAACCCAAAACCTTTCGTAAAAAAAAACAAAACACCACCACCAACAATAAAAAAACACAACCAAACATCAACAACAACCACAAAACGGTTCCAATTGGCTTTGAAATGACTTGTTTGTTCCTAAGCCTGAATTTACTTGCAGAGGTATAGTCACGATACTTAACTAGGTGACCTGCTGTGTGTTCTGAAGGTTCACTCCAGAGCTACTTTCAGTGCCCCCTGCCTTAGTATTAATGTGCTGAAACCTTGCAATATGATGACCCACAGTTTCTCATGGTTGTATACTTTGGAAAGACAGTTCCATACTGCAGCCAGAGCTAAGGGATTAAGCAAGCTATGGGTTGACAAATGTATGTGTTCTTTTTCACTGGCTACTTAGTGCTGACTACCCTGCACTGTAATATATATCTTAAGGATTTACAAATCATCTAACACCAAGGTATCTGGAGTGTTATTTACAAAGTGATGATGTCTTCATTACATCAGAGGAAGTAAGAAGAATGAATTTAAATAATGACTAGGCTGATATATGTCGGACCTTAATGGGCTTAATGAAGGGGAATTGATATATGATCCTGCTCTTTCTCTTGTTTCCAGCTTTTGTGAAACATATCATGGCTAACTGAATACCAGGTAAGTCTCTTCTGTACTGTTTTCATATCCTATTATTTTGGTTTGGGCATCTGAGATAGGCTTGGGGAACATGTAAATGAATAATCTGAGTGTGAATATTTTCAACATGCATTACAGGGAAGTAGACCAAGAATAAGTAGAAAAGTTTATTCATCCTATCAAGTGCACACCAAATCAGTAAACTTTCTGAAATTGTCTGGTGAATCTGGACAGCTTTATTTTAGAAGTCCAACATAATATATCCTAAAAGGATTTGATTTCCAAAGAAAAATGCTCATTCCTTGATGATTAACTGGAAACTTCAAAGAATTTACATTTTGATGTCCACTTACAAGGCTCTGGTCCTAGACTTTTCCTAAAAATGTAATGAGATAGAATTGAGCTGACTAGAGAAAGAGTGGTCAAAAATATAAAGACAAATAGATAAGCAGCAATGCATGCCTCTGTCTCTGAGCCTAAACTTGGAGGATAATTATTGGTCTTCCATAAATCTGGCTCCCTACCTCTCCTGGCAAATGGATTGGTTTTCCAGGAAAAGACATGAGCTTTGTCCAGCATATCTTCTGACTTTATTCAGTAGTGTTCTCCAAACCACAGTGCCATTAAGGGTATCTCAGTCTCGCCATTGCAAATGAGCTGAACTTCATTTCCAGTATTGTATGGTCACCGTTTAGTTTTGTATTCCTGGAAAAGGTGCCAGCTGTTTTGAACTGGCATTTGCCACTGTTTACCTCGGTTCAGCTCTTGGGGAAGGTATGACTTGAGAGTTAACCAACTCTATCTGTTCTGAAAAGTGTCTGATAAAGTGGGAAAGGCAGTGGCTTCTTTCAGATTCATTCTGGGTTATTTTTCTTCTTCTTTGGTTTATTTTTCTACTCAGTCTTGACCAGGCCTGGTTTTGTTTTGCTTTTGGAGCTGACATTATCCCATCCCACTGAGACCTGTCTGCTGTGTGGTGACTTTTGATTATGCTCACTGGCACCCTAGGGAGTGGGTTAAGTAAGAGTCAAATCCAGGACTTTGGGACATTTGATTCAAGATATAATTGACCAAAATATAAACTGTCTAAAAAGCTGACTGCTTTTTCATATTATGGTCCAGTTTCCTTTCTTAAAAACATTTATCTTCTCCGAACCTACACAGTTTTCCAGCACTAGATCCCAATTTTCAGTTCCAAAAATGAACAGCCATATACCCACAATACCCACAATACCCACAGCCATAGTGGGTATTCCCACAGTTAGCATTATCCTTGCTTGTTGTTTAGAGATATTTTCAATCCTTAATCCCTTCCTAAATCCATTGCCACGGGATATTCCCAATATGATGCCAAAAGTCTTTCTAATCACCTAAGGCAGAGTCAGCCACTGAAGAAGACAAGTGAGCAGTGGTATGCTGTAAAATTGGCAAGAGGCTGGGAGCTGCAGAACAGGGGCCAGCAAGAGTGTCTTGGCTTATGATGGGTTTGGAGAGGAAGCTGAGAGCTCCCTGATTCATCGAGAACTAACGTGCCACTGATTTGATAATCAGCCATGATGGGCATCTTTCAGGGGTGGCATCTTCCACTCCCTGTTGTGTTGTTGTTCGCATGTTTAGAGGAAGATAAATGCAGTCTTTACCCTTGAAATGGTGGTGGCCCTTTGCCATAGAGCATATAACAAACAAATCCCAAAACTCTGACCTTGAACTATGTGGGACTATGGTTCTCTGTTCAATAATATAGTGGCTTATGTTTCTAGGTCATTTTCACATACTAGTTGAAAGCTAGATCTGTATTCTAATATAAGAACTGAACTATGTCTTTCTGTTTCTTTATTTTCTGAACATAGTTATTGTGACTACACTGTACTGACTTTACTTATATACAACCAACAAAAATACCTTAGTTAACTTTAAACATGTAAGCTCAAGTAGCAGAGCAGTACAGCTGGAGAGACAGCCCAAACTGTGTTCGCAGGGGTTCAATTAGTGTCCCACCTGTAGGTTCATGGTGTTGTTTGAGATGTTCCAAGTGTCTGAGATACCCATGGCTTCACAGATATGATGCAGAGCCCATGACAGGTCTGCGTCTGCTGGAATAGCAACTGGAGGCCAGGCAGGGTACTCTGGAACATCTCAGGTGTTCCTAGGTGCCAAGGTGTTGGGACATGAATTTTGCTCTGTGGCTTGAACTCGTGGCTGTAGGAGAAACCCTGGAATATGCCAGAATTTGTCTGGCTGACATAATCTTCCTTGGCTCCCATCAGCTTAAGATGCCTACAGAAAGGCTCAGTTTCCAGACCTAAAGGAGATCCAGTCAGATGGAGCATGCAGAGTGAGTCACCTCATTCAAAGAAGGGACATAGATGCTGAGTCCAGCTGCCAGTACAAAGAAGGAAAAATTTCCATGGAGCCTAATGCATATTTCCCATCTGCATAGGAATATTCTAAATAGAAGTAGGATTAACTGTCTAGTGGCTCAGGAAGTGGACTGTTGATTTATTTGTTTATTTATTTATATTTTTTTGTAAACCTAAGTCTTTACCCTAGCCTCACATCTGGCACGTTTCTATCACCTTTCTATATTACTGCTTACCATGTTTCATCTACCATTTGCATGTTGAGGTTAAGACTGCAGGGTTGGGGATGACTTTATAGATTTTTTGTCATGTTGTGTGATCTCTGATGTCAGCTGGCATCTTCATTCATAGGGCAGAGACTCTCAGCTGCAGGCCTCGCTGCCCATAAGCTGAGTACAGATATATTAAGATGACTGAGGCTGATTCATGATGGTGTTGTTTGTTTCCGCTTTCTTCCTCTGATGCTTAAAAATAACTTTATTTTTAGGACAAGACAGGCGCTGAGAACCCCAGATGCTGGCCTTGGATTTCGATGTATTGGAATGTCTTCTCATTTTTCAGCCCAGATTCCCATTACAGAGCTACAAAATGTACCGTCCCTGAAGTTATTTGGATAAATGTTTTTTGTTTGTTTTGTCTTGTTTCTTCATGGGAAAAGGATAGCCTTTGTGGAGACTCAATACACTCAGGAAACTGAAGAAGCATGGAATCTGAACCATGAATACCTGGGCATTGTCTTTTATTTTTTTTTTCTGATATGGAATATAAACAACAATTTTTTAAGAGGGAGGGGAGAAAGGGGAGAGTGAACTTTTGTCACTAAGTCAATCAAAAAATGTATTTGTCACTTAGCTATACCCTTCTCTCCCTTTCTCTCTTCCTTCCAAAACAACTGGACCTTTCTTTTTGTGTTTATTGCATTTGTAAAAAAAAACATCTGTAAGAGAGTAAGGGACAAAAGAAACTAAAACAACTGTATAAATCTCATGTGTGCAAGGAATACTCTTGGCCTTTGGTGAAAAGTGGCAAAAATAGAATATCCATCAATCAGCAACAAATGCAAAATTCTTCGTATGTTTCTCAGCTTTGGAAGATGCCACTTTTAATATGTGAGATGTAAAGGGAAAACAAAACAAAACAAAGATGTATGAAATGTATGCTAAAATGGATCCCTTCTCTGTTCTCCACAAGGATATCTTCCCTTTTTAACAGTCTGGCCTATAAAACAAGTAAAATATCTTTCCCAATACAAACTGGAAATTTTTCTGATATACATGTGTCGGTCCTGTAGCTTCTTGCATTAAAACATGGGATTCTTTGTCTCCTGGTTTCATTGTTGTTTCTGTGTCTGTGTGAGGGACGGGGAAATAGGAAAAAAATATTTTTGGGAAAAACCTCAGTAGAGGCAAAGGAAAGCTGAGAGGCATGAAAAAAACACACAGAATAAGTTGGCTCATTTTCTGGGGGAAAATCATTTGAAAAGGAAAAAAAAAAAAGCAATCAACCATTATGTCCTTTGGTGGGAAAAAATAAAAGAATACTGAAGGTGGTACAGTTCATTAGGAAAAAACAAAAAATCCAAAATAACAACACTCCATTAAAGCAACATGTATTGTTAAAAGAGACATCTTGAAAATTTAGTGGAGGAAAGGTAGTCATTGGAACACTACTATAGGACCAGAGTACTAGTATGAGAGAACACAAAATTATCAAGCACATAATACACAAGCTGTTACAAAAACTACTGATAAATAATCATAATAGCAATTCAGCAGTTAGAGAATGAAATGTAGTATTAAGACTAATAATAAAAAGCTAAAGGGAGTTCAAAAAGCTAGTGGAGATGGACAAGTGGAAAACTGTTAATAAAGGAAAGAAACATGTTAACTGTACATGATGTTGCAAATAAGAGGCAAGAAGATATATCACCATGAATGACTGTTTTGGGAGAATCTACCTCAGAAGCATCAGTCCTGAACAGAGAAATGCATTGAACAGGCCACTGGTGAGATCACAACAGTAGTAACTAGGTCTGCTCTAGCGTGCAGTGGACAGACACCAGAGATAATCACTACCAGTGGGCCATCTCCTCGGGGCTCACTTTGTGGGCATCCACTTCCCTTCTCACTGTTGGCTCCTGTGTTTTCCAAAGACCTATTTTGTCTTGGGGCAAACTGCATTTCAAAGGCATCTTGCCTTCCCTCTCTTCCCTGGCCTCAAGTTGCGCCGGGGGAGGTTCAGGTTGGAAATGAGGAGACATTTATTCTCAGAAAGAGCAGTCAGGCACTGGTACAGGTTGCCCAGGGAGGTGGTGGCGTCACCGTCCCTGGGGGTGTTCAAGGAAAGGTTGGACGTGGTGCTTAGGGACATGGTTTAGTGGTTGACAGTGGTGGTATGGGGATGGTTGAAGAACCCTTGGGCTCTAGCACTTGTAAGGCTGAGGAGCACCATCAGGGCTTAGTGTGGAAATACTCTGCTAGCAGATGCCCTCACAAAAGTATCAGCTCATTCTGACCACCTCCTCTCTGTCCTCCCTCCCTTGTTTCTCAGTCACCTAAACTCATCTTCAATCTGGGCTATTGCCACTAAATAGAGTCCTACATCACCTAGTTCAGGGATGGGCCAGTCAAAATTAGGACACCTTTGCCTGCCTCTCAGACTCCCATGAAGCAGTCACCTTGATGCATTATATCTAAATCTTGCAGTGTTTCTCCCTACATTCCCCAAATGACATCTGTTCACATCCACAGATGCAAGTGAGCTTTTCATCTGGGCATGGGGGTGACATTCATCCATACATGTGCAGATACGCATAGAGTTATGTGTCAATCTCTTCTAGGCTTGCATTATATTCAAAGGTTATCTTAGTGGCACAGATGTTCTCTGTACTATAAGGATTACACATTGTTAGATATTATTACTGGCTTTGTTGTTGCTGATCACAGGTGAAACATACATATAGTCACATGAATCCAGCAGCTGGGACTTACATGAGGCTCACAGATGTTCCAGGAAAGCTTCAAGGGCTGGTAGTGCTGCAAGCGAGCTTTCAAGTCCTTTGATGGAGCAGAATGAGAGGCAAAGACCATCAGGCTAAGCACAACCACTCGGGTTAATGAGTACCACACAAGCACGCTGGGCAAGAGGACTGCCCAAGTGCAGCACCTGGGGCAAGCCGGGCTCACCAGCAACCTGGTGAAGGAGAACAGAGTGAAATAACAGCTGGTGTTTCACCCTGAGTGCATTGGCAGGGCTGTTTGTGGAAGGATATGCAGGTCAGCCCAAGGTGCATAAGCAAAGCTGTGTGTGGGAGAAGGCTGGAACAGTGCCTGCTGACTGCTGTGTCCCAGGACATGCTATCACTGAATTTTGTTTTCACAAGCACAAGATTCACTCACAAGCAAACCGGAATAAATAAGCAATATCTCCCCCTTCCCTTCCATTCCTTCTCTCCCCTACCCCCAACCCCGAATTAAGAAAAAATAACCTCCTATCTAGAGAATGTTTCTTTTAAAAAAACGTGGCCAGGAGACATGCCAAGTTTCTAGAAGATCTTTTTATAGCACTAGCATCTGGCTCTTTGGGAGTCTCCGTAGGGAGTTTTGTTGGTGACTTTACATCTGCTGTGGTTAAGCTGCTAATGGACTGGCTGTCTGGGCTGCTGCCTGCTCCGCTGATTTCTTAGTACCATGCTTTGGTTATTTGAGGAGTTTGAGCCTATTGACTTCTTGCCAGAATTACATAGTACATTCCAGCATAGACTTGCATTGCAACACCCAGTCATGCAGAAGGGGTTTCAGATGGAGCAAGGATATTGGCTGGCATTTCATTACTCTCTCCTTAAACCCACCCAAGCCTGGATTACAGTGGGGTATGAAGCATGGATTTTTTTGATCAGGAAGCCAAAGGGAAAGCTAATACTAATATATATATATTTTTTTCAGTGATGTTCATAATCAAATAAACAAATGAAAAAATCATAAGTTTCATCTTGGGGATCAAATAAAAATACTCTTCCCCCCCCCCCCCCCCCCAGTGATGTATTCCATCTCAGTTTTTGACATATTCAACACTTTCTAAAAACTCTTTTTTAACTTCATCTAGTTGATTACTGATTTGCAGTGAAAAATCAAAATGCTCCATCTGTATCATTCTGAAATGAAACATTTTTACATTTTCAGTAGTTTGCTCTATGACCTTGATTTTTATTTCAGCCATACCTGTTGTGAAAATTACACATGATTTTAAGCATGGATTTCCTCCATAATGCAATTGCCCAAAGACTATGAAGTTTTTCTTGGAACTGTTTTGGGGGTTCATTTTTCACAGCTGACCCATTTGAATTGGTAACAGATTTACTCTTATGATGAGATTTATTGCCACTTAGAAATACTTTTTTTCCCTCCACTGAGAATAAAGTGACCCTAAACAGCTACTTGAGGAACAGGCTTTTTGAATTCATTTCAGTGGACTAAATAGGAGTGCGTCTTGTCATTTGCAATGCTCTAGAACATTCCTTCTGGCTCTAGCTGTTGCTTAGAAATATGCATATCTTCTGCGTGTTCTGATATGTGATTATTATGGATGAGACTTATCTTATTCAACTTGTAAACTTGACTGATTTGCTTAGAGAGATTGTTTCTCCGTAGACTTTGCGTATATACTACTTCACCCCCTCCACTCCACTAAGATAAAGCTAGGGTGATAGGTTTATTTGATTTATTTGATTGCAGTAGCAACATTCTTGGAGGGGTAATGATGTGAAGAGATCTGAAAATTCAAGCTTAGAGGTAGAATTAATATCCGACTATATGCCGCTGATCTAAAATGTATATATATGTGTATACATAGGGATGCAACTACACTTCACAATGTAGACCATGTGAGCTCTGAATTCACCAAATGCCTTGTGATATAGCATAGCTATTTTTCCCCAGTTTCATTTAACATGGAAAATTCTTTGGATTCCCTAAAGTTTCTTATGCAGCCTGTGTCCATCTAGCTTTCTTCTCACATTTATCTTGCAAAGTTGTTGAAATATGTCAAAAGCCCAACAGAACAGCAAAATGAATGTTTTCATTTATACATCCAAAAGTGCCTGTGTTTCTGTACTAGCTGTTCTGTGAATTCCTTCACTTTCCTGTAATAAAAGTGCCATGGGAGAGTTATGATGCATGCCAAAGATAAAAGACGGGAGAAATGAAGAAAGAAAAGTATGTATGTGTGTAGGTAGGCCTGTGCTGAACTGGAGCAACTGTGTATCATTTGATTTGGGACAGCGTTAGCATTTGGAGCAGGGCTTCTCTTCCCACCAGGTAGAATCGATGGGTATGTAGGTGCACGCACACAAACACCCAGATAACACAGACTCAGAGTATCTCAAGATGTGATTTGACATTTCTGGAATGAAGTTTCTAGTTTGATAATACTAGGCTTTGGGAAGCCTAGAAACAGATAAATAAGTAAAATAAAATCAAACATACCATAATCTCATAACCATGCCATACCATCTCATAACCATACCATAAAATCAAACATAACATAAACATGTAACACAAAGTTCCATTTCAGTGCAAACTCACTGTTTTTCTTCAAACTTCCTCAAAACTTCTGATGTTCACTTGGTTTAGGCAGACTTATAGGTGGGGGATCACAGAATCACCTTTCTCTTTCATTCTAACTTTTTGCTGGGTATCCAGAAATAAAATATAAGCAGTATCTTTCAGGAGATTCTGTAAAGCAGGTATAAGAGGAGAAATTCAGCACACACGCTATGCCATGCCCACTGGACAGAGTGAGAGTATTGCAATTGTTCAGGCAGGTTTGGGCTGGAAGAAAATCCATGCAACTTTCTGCAGAAACTCAGTCCCTTCCAGCCTGCATGCAGTGCCATATAAAAACTGAGGCACTACTTGAAAATATTCTGGTAGCTGCAGCTCAAGAAGGCATTGCTTGTTTATGTGGCATCTCCCTTCACATTTCATGCAAACCTTCTGGCTGCACAAGGTCACACTTATGCTCAGACCAAATTCACAAAAAGTGATGCTTTTGCTGATTGTTTTGATTTTGAGGAGCTCATTATCAGATGATGCTCAGTCATGTCTTTCTCCTACCAGACAGCCTGTATTTTAAAATATCACCTACCAAAGAAAATTTTTAGGAAAGAAGAAAAGCCAAACAAAACAAAACCTCTATCCCAGTCAACTCAGCTGAAGAAAAAACTCCCCAGAAAGTGTTGAACCCGTGAGTAATTCTTCTCCACTGCCATCTGTAAATGCTGAGAGATGGTAAATAATGGGAACAAAGGTATTTGGAACATGCCAGTTTCAGGCAACAATAAACATCCACAGAGTAAGTCAATGCAAAACCTCTCTTTGAGAACCAAGCATTTCTCGAATGGAAATGCTCATGGTTTGCAGAAAACAATACAGTTATCTTTTGAATCGTCTCCGTCCGACTCATGTCTCTGTGCTGCCAGTGGGATTTATTTTTTCTCACAGTGTACCCAGTCCTGAAGTGTCATTGCTGATTTTAATTGTAGTAGGGTCGGTCCACAGTCTTCTCCCCAGAAAACACATAGGCAGATATTTTTAAAACACAGAAATAATTTTGGATCCTAAATTCCCCCAAGGAATTTACGGCACAGGTGTGTGGACTTCTCTTCTCTAGATTTGATCAGATGGTTTTCATTCTGACTACCTCAATCTGAAAGGACAGGTCCTTGAAAACATGACTTGTGTTCACCACTTTTTTTTTTTTTCCTTTTTTTCCCCCAAAGTGAATAAAATTTGGTTTCTTTTGTCCTTGCCTAGAACGTCATTCCTTTGCTGAACTGAATGAGGACCAGTGGATGATCATGCTGAGCTGCTTTGGATCAGTGTTCGCTCTGACTCACACTTGTGCAGCACTGTAGCATGATGTGTGGAAGTGGAGTAAGCAAGAGGACTTCCAAGTAGGATATTTTGAAACCAAAATCCAGGTTTAGTCTGGACAGCTAATTTACTGATTCCAGAGCAGAGCTATCCAAAGAAAACCTCTGTCCGGATCCAGACCTTGAATAATTTTTTATAAAATCTCTCCAAGGTCCCAGATACATAAAATCTTCCATATTCCCATAAATGAAAATTCTGGGGGTTCCTATGCTGTTCTGCTGACTTTTTGGCATTGTAGACAGTACAAGCTTGTTTAATATGCTGGGGCTGGGGCTGGTGTGGTGTTTGGTGCAGGGAGGAGACTGGATCTTGGAAGTGTGTGTGCATGGCCCCAACTTTAAAGGTAAATTTTACACTAGTGATGTAGCTCTGCATAAGAGTGGATCTTGGGGTAAACTGAGTAGCCTTGGTACAACCCAATAGTATGGTGTTCTACCTGTGGCCTGTGAATTTCTGAATGGCCAGGCATTTCTGAAATGTAGGCAGTAATAATACCAGGTTAACAAAATGTCTGTATGCAAACACATCTGCATGCCCTCATCTTACTGAAGGAACCTTAGTGCTGGTCTATGGAGACCTCAGAAATTTCTTTCAGGTTGTGCCATTTGGGACACACATGCTAACACAGACACCATGGGAAGTGGGTTGGAGTGAAGGGATGTGACGGAGTGGAAACCCCTAGGCAGCGGACTGCAGAGATCTCTGCCTCCCATCAAGTCTTCTTAGAAGATTAATTTCTCTTCTTCAGTTCAGCAATGCCATCTTCCCAAAAAGCCCAGGAAGGACTTTTGCTATCCAACAAATGGAGTTTCATACACTTTGGGAAAAAAGAAAGTAGAGTGAGAAAAATGAATGCATATGGGAGGCAGCAAGTAAATACAAAATATTAATATGTTCCAATGCCACGTGCATGGTGAGCAAATCCCAGACTGAACAGAAGTACTATTAGTAGCTACTGCTCATTATTAATGGCTATTCATTTTAAAATTCCTAATAATCATGATTCTTGGCTCGGATTACAGCCATTGACTGGGACCACACTGCACTTGATTCCAGACCAAAAATGAACAAAAAGACAATTTCTTCACTGTGGAATTTACACTCTAATTTCTTTCAAAACTATTGTTCTCATCAAAATGCATGTTTATGATGTTTACCCAGTGATTCATGGCACGATCACACAGAGAAGTGAGTAACTGACAAAAATATACCATTTTAAGCAACATTACGGTGTGCAGGAACTGTATGAAAAATGACTGAGGAAAATTCTTCAAGGTAAAGCCCAAATTTTCACGTCTTTCTGGGTCCAAATCGTTAATAAGTGGCAGCTTAAATTCCCACTTCTGATTTGGAGAACGTGGATGAATTCTAGTGTGAGAAACATTGTCAAACCCCCTCATAAATTGGTGTTTTGCTTTCTGGCATTTTGCACCTCTCCTGTGTTCACACTAGGAACACAGGACTCATAGGACTCACATAGGACTCACATTGTCACGTCCCACACAGCAGCAAAGTGTGGGGGCTTTGGCTGTGCAAGCATTTTATCACCCCAAGAAACGTTGCACAAAAGGCTAGAAACTTCGTGGTCTTCAAACACATGCTCAAAGTCCTTGTTTAGAGGCGTTTCATGCTTAAAGGTTTTCACACTTGGTGCAGGTGAAATACTGGAGAATTTTAGCCTCTTGAATGAGCATGACCATGGAGCTAAAGGGAACTGCTTCAAACCCAGAGATGATACAATAAACTGTTTACACTTCACTTTTCTCCCTTTATATATGCTTTATAGTAGCATGAATAAGTGTGAGCATTGTCTGGTGCAGCTCTGCCAGCAGAAGCTGTGAGGATCATTATACAGGCAAAACTGCTTCTCATTTATTGATATGGTCTGTGCACAGAGATGAAGATGCCTGCTCAAAGCCTGCCTCGACTGAGTGATGCAGTGTTTCAGACTTGAATGAAATCTAGATTAAGTATCAAGCTAGTGAATTTAGGACACATCAAGCTTTTTGGCCGTGTGCATGGAGGGGATGATGTGTCTGGCATCATGTCCGGGTGATTTTAGCTATTTTTCATAATGCAAATAACAGGTGCTTATTCATAGCGGTGCCAATGGAGATGGTGGTAAGTGCAGGGGCAAGCAGTGATGTGTGTGTAAGGATACCTCTGCATCACTACAGCCTTCAGTGCTTCAGGCAACACCAGCATTAATAAATGCTGAGGCTAGTGTGACACCTACATTATAAACTCATGGCCCATCTTCACCAGCTGAGGGGGAGTTTTGGGGGGAAGGGAATAAATTGGCTCAGGCCTGCAGAGCTTGGAAGGATGCTGACACCTGAGACCACATTGGTTTTCCTCATCCTAAAGGGACAGGCTGTTTCTACTAAAGAGACCTTTTCTCCACAGATAACAATACAGTGCTTATGATAAATGAGTTTAGGAGCCAGGGAGCACGTGTGATAAGGTGCTGACACACCACACATGAGCCAATTTCAAATTGCTGCTATTTAAAGCAGGGTGTGTGTGTGTGTGTGCATTGAAATGATGCTTTCCAAGGTCAAAGCTGGAGTCTAGGTAAAGTTTTAAGAAATAATGACTGCTAAACTACTGTCCAGACCCTGGGTTTTTGTAAACAAGCACTGAAAAAAAAATAATAAATTAGCAATCAGATGAATGAATAATATGAACATAACATAGAAATGCCAAATTCTGCTCCAATGCCCGGTTTGCCATAGAAACAAAGCTTTGAAATGTAAAAATGCAGACGAGGACTGAAAATATGTGCCACAGGGGACTGCTTTATATTTCTAGTATAAGTCAAAAGCACTGTCTTAAGAAGTTGCAAGGTTAGACTTGGTTCAGGGCATATCAATTTGTGGGTGGCAAAGCATGTGCCCCAGGCTGTGTGGCAATTTCACGCTGCTCCCAGACAGCCCCTAAAATAGAGAAGCCATCTAGAAAGCTAAATAAAGTTCTCTCAGCTTTAGAAAACAGCCACAATTTACGGGGATGCACCAGAATAATTTGAGACGCATGGTTTTGTAGAGCAGCTTTGACTAGAATCACCCCAGGGGCGTAATGAGCTGCTCCTGCTCATGAGTCCTGCAGGGAGAAGGTGCAGGATAAAATGTGGAATCCAAATTGGAGGATGCTTTGTTTCCAGAAATAATGTCACAAGGAACAGGAGATGGTATTTCTCCCATCCCAAAGTAGGGAAGAGGGGAGGGATTGTGTCAGGTATCCTGTCACCGTGTGGTAGACCTTCCCCACGTTAATTTACTTAGGACTTCACTAGCTGGCTTCATTTACTGCCTGCTACCCTGTGATGGCTGAATAAGGAATGAGTTCCCCTTTGGTCTGTTTTAGGACATCAGTTGTTAATTACAGCTTGCAGACTAGCATCAAAAAATTGCTCTTCAATAAAAATATCCTTCATTTTTCTAGAGAACTGCTTTTTAGCTGTTGTCAACATATGAGGTGAAGTAGAAACACCCATTATGGGGACACACCCATCTTGTGCTCACTGGGACTAGGTGCTCACATGTATATGGCCACATGTAGTTTTGCAACCAGTTCTGCACGTGTCTGCATCAGTGTGCCGGTGTCTGGGTCTGGCTCCCATCTATGGGTGAAAATCTGTTTTGGAAGGGATGGGGATGTGACAGGTTTCACTGTTCTTTTTTGTCTATTTCTCGGTAGAGAGGTCTGTGTCTCCCTTTGCAGTTATACAGGCAGGACTGAGAGCCTGTTAATGAGGAGGACAAGCATGTTTACAGGGTACAAAACCATGTGTATGGCACATGTGCATGCACCTCGTTAGTCTGCTATCTTCCTTGTTGGTGAGAGGTGGTTTATAGGCTTATATGATAACATAGCCTATATGGCTTATAGGCTTATATGATAACATAAGCCTAACATAGACTTATGGTTCCCAAGGAACCTCCTGAGCAAGATGTGATTTCTGAAACGTAGCATGGCAGAACAGGTTATACAGGGCATTCAGCCCAGCCACGGTGGTCAGCAAAGCCTGAACTCCATATCGCATGGCTTATTTTCCTATTTCACACAGTTGGTTTGTGCCATCTGGGAGGCAGCTGGATCCCAGGGAAGTCTGCTTGTTTAGGGTGGGAAAACTTCACAACAAACAAATGGAAATAACTTGTCTGTAATCTGTAAGGGCACATCAGCTCCAGAAACTGCTCTGGGGAAAAAGTGCTCTGCAGGCTTCCCAGGGAGGTGGGTTGGTAGGCCAGGGAGCATCAGAGTCTTTTTCTCCATTCTATTCTCTTTTGCTGACTATCACAAGAACCTATTTCCCGGGTGGGAAGGAAGTGTGAACCTCAAGTCAGACACAGATACTCTATAAACTAACAAAACCTCAGAGAGACAGGAAGTGTCTAGAGACAGGACAGCATAGCCAAAGACAACAGATCCTAAAGACACCCAAAAATGCTTCACCACCCCCTCCCAGTGCTACTGTTAAACGTTTGCTGGCTCCATTTTGGCTGGGTTTGTTTCCGAGAGGTCAAGATGCTCATCTTGTCCCCAGCCTGCCTGGAGGTTGCATAAACAAAAGGCAGTTCATTGCTCTCCCTCCTTCCCTTCCTCAGAGCATGAGCTCTCAAAAACCTCTCCAGGGGATAAAGGAAAAGGGAGAGGAGAGGAGAGGAGAGGAGAGGAGAGGAGAGGAGAGGAGAGGAGAGGAGAGGAGAGGAGAGGAGAGGAGAGGAGAGGAGAGGAGAGGAGAGGAGAGGAGAGGAGAGGAGAGGAGAGAGGAGAGGAGAGGAGAGGAGAGGAGAGGAGAGGAGAGGAGAGGAGAGGAGAGGAGAGGAGAGGAGAGGAGAGGAGAGGAGAGGAGAGGAGAGGAGAGGAGAGGAGAGGAGAGGAGAGGAGAGGAGAGGAGAGGAGAGGAGAGGAGAGGAGAGGAGAGGAGGAAAATTGTGTGGGACAAGCACAATATTTGTAAGAGTGTTTATCTGGACTGTGATCAGTAATCAGATGCCATGAGTCCTTTTCTACACATGAAGCGTTCCAAAGGCTTCATCTTACTGATATACATAAAAATCCAAATATATGCCATTATTGCCTTAGTTCCAGTTACAAATTAGTAGCACTGAAACTGGTGATTTCTTACTGGTTTTCATGAAGGGCACATATTGACGGAGGTCTGAGGAAAAGCCAATTTATATTCCTGTGTTCCTTTGCCATGTTCTTCCCCACCTCTCTGAGCTCCAGTAGTTGCAGGTTGATTTAGGGGATTGATAATTTTTCAGTGATTTCTGATTATCTGCTGCAGTACAATGAAAGATACAGACAGGGATTGTAATAGGCACCTTGCAAACAATTGGCTGAACAACAGGGATGTTATGAGAAATTGCTGAAGTACCGCTCTGCCTGCTACACACGCGGCAATGAATCTCCCCTCACACAAATGTGGCAATTTCTGAGAATAATATCCTTTAATGCTCTGCAGATTTCCTTTGTCAGGTCTGATAGAGGATGGCAAAGCACAGAACAAATGTCCTTGGACAGAATCCTGTAGGACAGCTGTACGTAATAGCTGTCATGCAATATTTGCTATAGGATTTACGTGACTACGAGTCAACATCTCCACCTGCGCTAGGTACCTTGAATTCTTTTTATTGTTGTCATAGAGGTGCCCAATACAGTTAATAAACTGGAGCGGGAGTCTTCCTATCCTAAAGGTTGTGCTGAAGGTAGTTCAAATGAATTATTCCCTAAAATACCCATTCATCTCTGCTGACTATAAAGAGGGAGAAAAGAGCCTAACTCGGCTGTACTTTTGACACTGCAGACCTTACGGCTCCATTCACCATCTGCTGCTATTTAAGAGCTTAATGTGGGCATGTTTATCCCCCCAAAGCCAGGTGGGTTTGGCAGCTGGTGTAGATCTCCGCTGCAGAAAGCCATGGGTAGCAGCCAGAAGAAGCCATTTACAGCTAGCTCATGCTGACCTCTTAGGTTGCTTTCTGCCTAATTTTTGGTGGTTTTGCCCACTGGGCCACATCCCTGGTGGGACTTGGGATGATGTGGGCAGCATGGGGAATGAAACTCTATCCCACTGCCTCTGCACCACATTGTCACCTCTTCTCTCAAGCAAGGCAGAGCAACGTGGTTGTGTGTAAATTGCTGAACTGGTTTGCTGGATCTCTCATAACTGCTGAGACATTTCCACAGCCTTTGGCCACCCAGTGCTCACCTACTTGACCTCTGAAAAACCTCTGTGTCTGAGCATGCCATAATTTTCTCAGTCTTTTTTGGCTTCTCTCCAGGAATAACTCTCCTATTTTATTCTGATTTTTTTTTTTTTTAAACACTAACTGAAGCTTAACATTGTTTTAGACACACACACATATAGATCTGCACTAATATTAATATATATATTCTTTACGATCTGGAAAAAGGCAAATATGTCAATAGGAAGAAAGCCATTCAGAGATGTGAGAGACTGGGAGATGTACAAATCCTCCATTATTTCACTCTAAATGAAATAACCAACTCTTTCATAAAGGAGAGTTCAAACGTACTGTATTCTGCTCTGGGGGAGTTCACCTCTTTATTCATTGAACTTAGCTGCTTCCTACAGAAGGCGTTGAGTGGGAAATTGTGGAAGGGAAAGAGTGTGTCAGGCATGAATCTGAATGCATATTTGAGAGCCCATTCACAGTTGCACGGTGTTGGCATGTGAGTATATTTTTCTGCAAGTCTCCAGACTTTTCAGTTTGCCATAGGATTGCAGGATAGCATTATCTGTAGACAGTATAGTAACCTCTAGTGGAGGCTAGAACATTTATTGCAGCAGTGAATGGCCTCTCCTTCTTCCTAAATGTTTATTGATATGGGATACATGAGTGGGGTTTAGACAGCTAAAAACAATCTGCTTTAATCTGAATCATCTTATCCTGAGATACTGAGAAACAGTCCAGACAAATCATCTGAGAGGAGGCTGGAAGGTAGGGACTGGTAACAGAGAAAGATAAGTGAAGGAAAGCTTTGTAACTAGACATTTGTATCTCAGGCATCTAAAGTTAGGTCAAGTAAATCTTGAAAGGGTGGAAGACATGTATCAACTCAGTGAAAAGAAGCAGCTTTGTTTGCCTGTTGTTTCAGGTGAAAATGTAGACTACATCTACAATACCTATGCCAGTTTTGGGGCCCAGTTACAGCAAAGATATAGACTGGAGAAAGCTCAGCAAGAGGGTCACCAAGATGGTCAGGGAAGTGAGGAGAGGCTCAGGGATCTACGCTTCTGTGGTCTGGAGAAGACAAGGCTTTGTGGGGACCTGCCAGCAGCCTGCCAGTACCTGTGAGGAGTTGACCAAGAGTACGGAATCCGGCTTTGCAGAATGATGAAGGTGGGAGGACAACAGATAACAGGCAGAAAGTGAAACTATGGTACTTCAGACTGGCTCCAAGGAGGAATATATATATATATATATATATATATATATATATAGACCATTAGTCAAGCAGTAGAATGGGTTGCTCTAGGAAGGTTGTACAGTCTCCATCTTTTGTGTTTTTCAAAATCAAACTGGACAAAATAGCCTGGCCTGATCTCATAGCTGACCCTGTTTTGAGCTTGAGGTTTAGAGAGCTCCTGAGGTAAGACCTGTAACACAGTAGGGTCCTGAGCACACTCGGTGTTTGTGCTCTTACCACAGAAGACTTAAATGATATCTTCTGAGCTCTGATGAACCCCTTCAGTTGGCTTTCCCTCACTTGATCTTCCTTTGCTGTGGCTCCCTCCCGTTTGGAATGGATGGGGCACTCAAGACTCAGTATGGGTAGATCCTTCCAAAAGATGTCATTGCTGTCGTCTCAGCCTCTTCCATCAGCTCTGGCTTAAGGTGTGTGGTACTGACATATGTAGAGGAGTGCATTTGTGGGAGAAAATGTGTGTTTTTGATTTCACACCTGAAGGAGTAAGACAGTGAGGAGGATGAGGGGAAATGTCATATGGTTTTCTTGTGGCTTGTTCATTTGGGTTTTTCAGAAAATATTTTCCTTTACTTTGATGTCACAGTTGGTAGACCAGAAAAATAAAAATAAAAATAAAAAATAAATAAATAAAAAAGAAAGAAAAAGCCTCACAGTTATATATCTACCCTTAAACCACAAAATTCAAGCATGACAGTATATTGGGCCATTTCAATGCAGACAGGAAAGCTATTGTTGAGCAACATTATTCCTTGGTTTTACTACTGCAATATAGGGGCATGTGTTAGAGTTTAGGAACTCCCTAAAGAGCAGCTGTTGGCCTGTAGCAATTTAATTGAGAATGTAGCTATGGCTAGCTGATTTTATTTCTAAATCTGTCTTTGGCTCTTTTCCCCATTATCTTTGATCTAGTAGGCCTGATCCAAGGGCCACCCCAGACCGAGCAAATCTGCCTTAGAGATTGATGAGGTTTGGATCAGTCCTGGTCAGCACAAAGGTTATAGCCAAACATGTACTTAGCTTTATA
Organism: Anser cygnoides; assembly: GCF_040182565.1. Classification (NCBI taxonomy): domain Eukaryota; kingdom Metazoa; phylum Chordata; class Aves; order Anseriformes; family Anatidae; genus Anser; species Anser cygnoides. The sequence goes on from NC_089874.1 coordinate 2,009,142, forward strand.
CCCCATCCTTGCAGTTGGTGGGAACGAACCTAAAATAAGAACAGAACTTTCCATTCCCTGGGGGGAGAGCTGGTAGAGATTTTTCCAAGCATATGTGCATCAACTGGGATATGTACTGCTACAGTTGTGATGCCATAAAAGTCAGATGCCTAAATCAGGGCAGCAGAAGGAACCTAGATACCCCAATGTTACCTTGTGGTCAATGGAGATAGGTTTTTTCAAAGTGTGATTTAGAGAAAGGATCCAATTAATTGTTCTGTATTGCCTTCTCAAGGCATTTTTTCTCTGTTAATAATAGAGGGAGCTAAGGAAGATTAGGTTCCTAATGTAGATACTGAATTACAGTCAGATGCAAATCCAGATGCTGACCCACCTATGCATGTCTGCTCCAAGCGTCCTACCTTCCCTCACAATGAAAGATCTAAGGTCAGTTCAATTTCCTTAGTGCAGGTATGTGAAGCCATCTGAGATTCCCTAAGCCAAGTATCCTGCCTCCTGGGGGACCAATGACAAGGGACAAGGGAAAGTTTCAGGTAACCCAGTGTACCTGAAATGTCAGTAGGTGCCTCTTTGGGCAATTGATTTTAACCCCAGGTCTACATAGACCATAACTGGAAACAAGACACCCCATTTGTATGAACACATTGAGTATAGATATTTGAATCCAGATGATTGAATCTGCATGGTGGTGGCAATAGACCTCCTCAGCAAATGAACATTTTAAAGTCCCAGTCACCTCCCAAAATATCAGCTGTTACCCTAAGACTAAGAAGGAATCCTATTTGGATATCTACTGGTGGTCAAAGCATGATTTACCTGGGAAGAAAATGGAGCAGCATGATCCTGAACCTTCCTGATGATTCTTCCTGATTCTAGGAAGAACTTCTTTACTGAAAGGGTTGTTAGGCATTGGAATGGGCTGCCCAGGGAGGTGGTTGAGTCGCCATCCCTGGAGGTCTTTAAAAGACATTTAGATGTAGCCCTTAGTGATACGGTTTAGTGGAGGACTTGTTAGTGTTAGGGCAGAGGTTGGACTAGATGATCTTGGAGGTCTCTTCCAACCTAGACGATTCTGTGATTCTGTGATTCTGTGATTTCTTTGAAATGCAGGTTATTAGGCAGTTCATTAGCATACAGAGTGCTTGAAATGACCCTCAAATTAACATCCTGGTGCATGTAGAGCTCTGAGGAGACACTAATCTGCATACCAAAACATTGCAGTTATTTTATTTCAGAAGTATTCTCATGCTAATAGGTCTGAGTTTCGTAAAATCAGACAGGGCTTTTAAGTGTAAACCCAGGACTTCACTTCATTTTTACGGCAGTTTTCCTTAGGCTCTTATGTCTCAGCCTCTGTTGACTATAACTGAGACTTTACTGTCAAGCTGCATGGAATGTGCATGGAATATGTACATTTTGGTCTCAATTTTTTTTGTGTTCTCTATTGCACCATGTCTCTTTGGTCCTCACATCTATTAAAATCACAGATGTTAAATGGGAAATAAATCATAACAGCATCTCTTTGCTCATAGAAAAAGTTTGGCTGGCTGGTCAATACCTTAACTAACCCTTATGCAAGCACCTCACCAAACTTGTGCAAGACCTGAGTTTCTTCAAGGCAGACAAATCAGCTCAGCTTTTCACCGCTGACTCCCTGCTATGGATTTTAATAAGGAAGAGGTCAGGAGAGGGAGGCAAGGCAGCAAATAAACCATTTAGAACAGCTCTTTTTATAGAAAATATAGCAAGCCAAAATTAGCAACAGAGGAAAGTTTTATACAGTGGCCCTTATTAAAACCTCTAAAAATGCCTTTGCAATTACTCTGACCACACTATTTCCCAGATATTCCTGAGGCTAAACATGTATTTGATCCTAATTACAGGGAATATCATGTGGAAGGTTAATCACTAACCCCAAAATTGTAGGGACCCACATGAACATCTCTGTAAGGAGATAATCAACATTTCTGTAGGATATATTAGTCAAGCTGTGATCTATAATCCCTATTGAGGCCACTCACCACAGTACCGAAGGTAAATTTAGACATCTGTCATAATATCTTAGATTTTAGATAGGGATTCATGGCTCTGTGTCAGGATGACTTTCCCTGACTCTGATCTCTGCACAACCAACAGAGGAAACCATGGTGAGGCATAAGGCACTTACAGAACCAGACTGAATGTGACCCTTTTTCTGAGTAGGAATGAAGATCTATTGCCAGTAACCTGAGTACAACTTTTTGTGCTTGGGATATACAATTCAGCCTCAAAACCTTGGCCAAACCACAACTGAGAGACTCCAGTGCTCTGCATTTGACACCTGACTTTACCAGAAAATTCATTGCTGATGCTGGATGTGGCATTTCCCTTGGCCTTTCCTCTCCATCTGCAAAACACAGGCTATAAAAACTTCTTCATCTACTCAGAAATGACTCATCTATCTAGTCACAGAAATCTAATTATATTTTAGATGACTAAAGTTATCCCACTTGGTCTCCAGTTACAAAATTAGATGATCATGTGTTTCCCCTTGGTCTTGTGTCACATCTTTCAGCCCTGTGTAGATATCTTGAGTATCAAAAGGTGCCTCAGATGTCACAAGACACTTAATTTTAGGTGCCCAGATTGTTCCATGGGTATCTGTTATTACACAGAAGTTCAATACACAAAGGGTCTTGAACTTAGTTTCGGTCTCTTGAGAGTCATCATAAAAGAAGCCCATCTTCTGTTATCTTAAACAGTTAAAAAAAGAAGAATCAAATCAGAAATAAGTAAGAGCAGGAACATACCAGTTTTCTGACATATAGCAAAGATATTATCATAAAAGTTTTCAGAATCCAGTGCTCTCTGAGCACACTGGGTGAAGGAAAAGAAGGTATTTGCTTTCTTACAGTAAAGAAAGTTTTAGTCTTCAATACTGACATACTGGGATGTACAGGAGAGTTGTGCCTTTCTCAAACTGCAGCTGGAGGTCCGTCAAGAGAGTGCAAGTCATTTTCAGCAGCAATTAATGCATTGTGTTTAGGGAATTGAATTAATCCTTCAGGCAGGAGTTCATCTTACAAATTCATATGCCCACATATAGGGAGCAATATGTGGGACAGGTGTGGAAACTGGCATCATTGTCTGTGATGTCAGCTCAAGATGCTGTATCAATGTACAAAAGCTTCATATGAGATGCTTGGGAGGTTCCCATCTGGTGTATCTGTTCCAGGTGGGTGTCTGCCAGACCCTTTGCTATGTTCACCCCCCCATCCTCACCCCCCCCCACATAGATGTCTTGGATACTGAAAGGCATCTTAGATAGAAATAATTACTTAGACTTCAACAACTGAATTACATCCCTATGAGCTTTGCAGATGGACCATGCTCTAACTTTCACTGAATCCATTGACCTTTTTTCCACTAACTGAGATGAGATCTTACACAACCTTTCCTCATACAGGCATTTACATGTTTTAATGCAAAACTTGATTTCGAATGTGCAAGCTGAAACTACCCTGACTTCAGTCATTTGTTGTATGTGGTTACATTTCTCAGAAATTTTGCAGTATCCTGCAAGATACACACTTCTAACCTGTACCTCCCTAACTCTGGGTAAATTTCCTTCTCTTAAGCAATTTCATAGCACTAATATAGACACTAGCATAGTGTCAGGCAACATTTTGTTTCAGAGCTAGGACAGTTTATGAGCATGCATGCCTTTTACCATGGGTCAGTGACATGGGATAAGTTAATTAAGTGCAACCTGATTAAAAACATGAGCACTTGCAGTCATATGAATGTGCTCAGGAATCTTTCTCAGTGCATCGCTTTGTTTCCCCCACTGCAAAATTAAAGCCTGCACTACCATGTCACCCAAATTCAACACGGTGTCTTGGCACTTGTTTTTGAGCATGTGATGAAGCAAACCCCATGTACCCACTCAAAGCTGGGTGAGTTTTATGTTCTCTTCCAGCATTTTATTTACACGTTTTACTTCTTCACTTTTGTGGTGGCAAATGACTCCAAAAGCACTTTTCAAGCAAGCAATTAATTAAAAGAGACTACTTCCAAAGGCGTAACTTGACAGACTTGAATTTACAGCTAAAGAGCAAAAAAAAGTGTTTTTAGTTGTTTGTTTCTTTTGTATTTTTTTTTTTAATATACACAAATTACATGGGGATCCACTAACAGCTGAATTCAAAACTGTTTCATCCTTAACAGGGGCCATTAAAAATAATGTCCAAAAACAAAGGACATCATCCATTTATGAAAGTTAATGGAGCAGAATGTTCACTTTAGTTCTGAGTTTTCCTCATGTCTGGTCCCGGAATTCTTGTTTGTAGAGTTTCATGTTTTAACACAGAACAGGTGCTGGATGGAGAAATTGAAGAACAAATTGACCAGACAGGCAGCTTGTCAAAAACCAAAATAGGCCACCAAGGCAGGAGGAGGAAGAGAGCAGGTTGCAAACTGCATATCATCTAGGGGAAGATTAATGCTCTTGTTCATGTGTGATTGAGAGACTGTGTATTTATGATTTCCTGAGCAGAGTCTGAGGTTTATAACCTACTGGTTTTAGACTGTTTTTGGACATGACAATCACTCACCAGAATTAATGTGTTTTTCTTTCTTACAAACAACTTCAAAAATAAAAATACTCTTCCTTTAAAAGGGAATATTTCAGCATTTCTATATTCAAATCCTTCTTTATTTCTTCTTCTGATCTCAAGCAAAAATGTAGTCTTTCTTCCCCATTTGTTTTTCTTTTCTCCATTTTTTTTATCCTCTGAATGCTTCCAGTGACAACAAAAGAAACAAGTGACAGCAAAACCTGGGAAAAGAGAAACTGAAATACAAAATATGTTTTCAAAACATTAAGAAATGTTATTATTTTCAATTAAAAGTTTTGTAAGTTCCTTTAAAAAGCAGAAGATGTTCTGTGCTAGGAAAATCACTGCATTAAAAATTTTCAACCAACAAAACAAACAAAACAGTCTTGGAAGACTGTCTGTAACTTTCAACTGCCTTTGTCAGTGCTTCACTTGGAGTCAAAAATACAGGCGCAACATTAATGGAGAATTGAATATTTTTCCACCATTTGCAATGTAATTGCATATAATTTGGAGAAGGTGGAGGCTGAGATGCATATCCTGCCATGAGTTTCCAAGCCTCAGTATCCCAAGCCAACTTAATAGAAGTTTAAGCACACATTTCAGATACCAAATCCATGGATAACCCATGTGGAGCAGATGACACAGGTCCTGATGTACTCCTTTTTTTGATTTAATTGTAATCTCAAGGAAGAAGGTTATAGCTTCAAGTATAAGCATTTATGCTCTTAAATCTGACTTAATGATTTAATAATTTTTTGTTTTACAGCAGTCATCACATAGATATATCCTGACTTCATTGCCTTATGCTTTCTTTATCCTTCTTAACCTTCTTAAACACATCTGGAGAACAAGATCTGGAGTTAGAATGCACTTTGTACTTTATAGTGTAGGTGTAGCCTAACAGTGAGACATTTAAGCCTGAGCTCAGCTTCTAGTGCCCCTGTGCAGCTGATGGAGAAAAGCACCTTAGTGTACCTTATCTTATCTGCCTCTCTCAGGATGATATGGCTTACTCTCTGAAGTTCCCATTTCTCTCCTTATTCTGTGAAAGAAAACCTGTGAGACTGCGAGATCACCTGAAAGTTTTAGGTTCTTGCTGTTGAATATTGTTGATTTTCACTCTCTCTCTCTCTTTTTTTTTTTTTTTTTTTTTTTTTTTAAAATTAGCAGCAACTGCAAGTTCCTGAAAATCATTTTCTTCGTGCTGGGTACAAAGAATCACAGAATCATAGAATGTCTTTAGTTGGGAGAGACCTTAAAGATCACCCAGTTGCTCCAGTCCCCTGCCATAGACATGGATGCCATTCACCAGATCAGGTTGCCCTGGGCATCGTCCAACCTGGCCTTGAACACCTCTAGGATGGGGCATCCACAGCTTCTCCGGGCAACCTGTTCCAGTGCCTCACCACCCTCTGTGTGAAGATTTTTTTCCTCCTAACTCTTAATCTAAATCTCTCCTCTTTTACTTTTATACTATTTCCCTTTGTCCTGTCATTATCTGCCCAAGAAAAAAAAAAATTGTTTTTCATCTTTTTTATAAAACCCCTTTAAGTATTGAAAAGCTGCAATGATGTCACCCTGGAGCCTTCTCTTTTTCAAGCTAAACATACCTTTTAATTTATTGGTCCCAGCTAAAATCTAATCTAGGGACAAAAATCTAAGCTAGGGACAATCTAGGCCAGGCGCATGTCCTGGGACCCTATATGCATTTTCAAGGCATCACTACAAATATTTTCCTTCCTCAACTGGAAAACCAACAGAGAAAATGAAGATTTTTTTCTAGGGACTGAAGCTGGGACTGGAGATCCTAACGTGTACATAGAGCTTGAAATGGGGCACATAAAAGATTGGTGAGCCCTATAAACACCTTGATGTGAAACATAGCTCCTTCAAAATGCATGCTCAGCGTGTTCCTAAGTTCTGGAAATACCCACATCCTTTAGTCACATTCTTCCAAAGATGTGCCTGAGTGTTTTGAGCTGTGAAAGTCTACAGGTGTACCAGATGTGATTTTACAGAACTGCTCCAAACACTTGCTCATACTTCATCAGGTGCCGTATAACACAGTTCACATAGGTCCTTCCCTTATCTACATTTCATCTGAATGCAGTTGGATTGGATTAGGTACAGAAATTTAGGAGATATTTTCCAACTGTAAATCTGATACAAAAGGAGTTGTTTTTTTTTTTCCACCAGCCTAAAATTTTGTGTTTCAATACTTTTGAGGACTCATATCAGCACTGTCCCTGTGTTTCTGCTGATCTACCGTAGCTGGAAGCTCAGCAAGCCAGCTCCACTCATCCTCATTTAGAGCACTTCAATCTCCCTGTACAAGAAACAGACCCAACAACATATAGAGGTTTCAGAGGTTCTTAAATCATTAAGAACAAGAGGGAATTCAATAAGTTCTTGCTCTGTAAGATATGGGGCTCTGTGTTTTGTTTTTGCAGGTCTTTTTGTACCAAAGTCACCGTAATTTCAGTGAGGTTGTTCTTCAGCCAAAGCTGATTAAAACCAACAGGATAATTCTGTGGGTTGGGACCTTACAAAATGGCAGATGAACTGACTGTTATGTAATGGCAAAAAATCATTGTATTATACCTACTGTAATAGGAATCACAGCTTACAGTACAAAAGCTTTTCAAATGGTTTCAGTCACATAAGAACATCCTAATGGAATAAATTATTTAAATAAGTATTTATATAATTTATAAATAATTATTTATATAATTTATATAATTATTTAAATGTTGTGTGACTAAAAATTTTAAAGTCTTACTGATCAAATAGTACAAAGATGTGAAGAAAACCTAAATTCTGCAAGCTGTTTTTCACTTCAGTCCTCTGCAGAAGTTGTATACGTACTTATATCTATGAAAAATACCCAGATGGAATCAAGAAAAAAGAAATATTCTCCAGGACTCCTGCTTGTCTGATAGTTGTACTGTAGCTGGATACTACCTAGATTGTTCCTGTGGAGCTAGATTTTGTTTTTGCTGAAGTCAGCCTGTCTATATAGAAACTTAACAGAGACAAGTCATGGATGTGGGCAGTGTCCCACAGCTGCCCACACTATTACATTGTTAACATAGCTCCTGGCATTGCTTTGACCTGTGTCCAAGAGCAAATGCTCAGACAATGCTTGAGCATAGCTCGGGATAGCACAAATGAGCTTATTGCCAGCATGAAGATTGCCTGTGGCCACTTATTTAGGGTGTGTGGGAGGGATATGATAGTTTATTTGTAGCAGCCAGGGACCAAGAACAGGCTGGTATTATTTAGTAGCATAGACATGGAGTCCTGTGTGCTGGCCCCAGTGGGGTTAAGTTCATCACTTTTAACTGTTTCCAAAGCAGAGTTAGACAACTTGGTGTCATCATGGAGAATGACAGGAACCCAGCAGTGCTCCAGACCTAAAACCTACACACACGTGTGTACATGCAAACACTCCCTGCGATGGAGAAACTTAAAAGACCTGTGCCAGGGCAAGGACCTCACTGAAATGAGTCCAACAGAAATCCTCCTTATGGGATGTGATAACATCTAAAGGTGCAAAATGAAATGATTAGGCCATTGATGGGAATAGACACAGGGTCTTGCAAAGGCCAGTGTGGATTAGTGGTGAGGAAACTGGAAAAGAACAAGATCTGCTCAATTTTCTCTCTGCTGCTTCTATAATTTGAGTATCTGCTCACCTTGCCTTAAATACACTGGCATTTACAGCTAGGTAGTTGCATTTAACAAGAAGACTAAAAAGGAAAATCAATGTGGTGAGACATGTCAAATATGAGGTAGAAGTAAGAGATTTTCCATCTGCTACCAAGGACAGCCCAGACTGGGGAAAAAAAAAATAAAAAATCTCTGTAATCCATTTGAAAATTTAAAGTATTATATTTTATGATAAGATAATGAAAGATAAATCCTAGTAGGGTATTTTTTTATTTTTTTTTTTCTTGGACTGAATTCATGTCAAAGAGGAGATTTCCATGGGCAATGAACAGAGACCTTTTCTGAATTGCAGACTCCAACATGCAGACAAATTCCTTCCACAAGTGTTCTTTAAATTCAGGACTTAGATCTTTCACTTTCTTCAACCTTCAATCTTCACTTTCCAGTTTCTCAGCTCTAAATCAGCATGTAATGAACTGTAGTGATGAGGGTGCCTTATTCATGGGTCTTCATGTATTTACAGTGTGATTTCAAGATTATAAAAAACACCACCACCACCAACAACAACAAAACCTTTTAAATAAAGCTGTTTTAAGCTACCTACTCTGTGTACGTGAGCTTATTTCCCATGGGTGGCCCTCCTGAACAGTTTCGTACTCTGAGTGTTCTGCAAAAATTTCTTCAGAATCATGCTGGATGTCATGTTTTAATACTCTGCCTTGACTAATGGCCAGAAAGATGCTGGAGAGACCTTTTACAATTAAGAGTCTCTATAGTCTTCCATGTACCAGTGATGTACTTATGCCCCTCACAGCATATTCTCAGCCTCAAAGACAAAACATCTTAGAAAATGTTTCTGGTTTAATTTCCTTTTATCTAAAGAAAAGCAGAACAAGGTGTTGACTATTAAAGAGTTGTAAACAGCATGCAGAAGATTTCATAAGAGGGTGACTTTTTATGATTTAAGATCATCATTAGGGAATTAATTCAAAAGTTCTCAGACCTGTGGAAGCAAGGTGAGAGGGAAATGTTATTTGGCTATATCCCTTATTCTTTTTTTTTTTTTTTTCGTGTTTCTTCTTTGTCTTATGTTAGAGATGTAGTAGACAAGAGCCTATAAATGCCACTACAAAAATATGCGAACAATTTTCTTTTTCTCTGTAATGCATTTTCCATCTCATGTTCTCAATGAGTAAGGCATTCTTACAGGACCAACTTCCTTTAGGATGAGTGCTCTGAAGCCTTATACCTCTGCAGCTCACAGGGTTTAGCTACTCAGCTACAGAGAAAATATTGTCTGCAAGTCTTCCCAATATCTGAATGTGATGCACAAACAGGTAATTCAGAGCATGTGCATAGGAGATGTGGTCCTGCCTGCAGACATTTCTATACTCTGGTCTGAAAGATTGTTCCTGCTCCTTTCACTATGGGGTTAAGAAGTGATCTGCTTTGTAAGGAAATGAAGTAGGTGAAGAGGAAGAGAAATGGGATTTTTCAGCTTACCCAACATTTTTGGTGTGTTCCGCTGTTGTTCTCCTGTTTGGAAGGCATACTGGTTTGGTTATGGGGAACATATTGCCAACAAACATAAAAAGTGAACTGTGTAAAATCAGGATCAACCCACCTGCCTAGTGAACTCGCTGGCAACAGTACAGAGACTTAAAAGCAGTTTGGAAAATGTTTTCAGTGGGTGTTGTAGGTGCTTTTGTTGCAATAGGGAATCTCAGATATGTCTAGGTGCCTTGTTTGGCACCTTATTTTCAAGAAACAAGAGTCCTAGCCTTCCTTTCTGATCCTTTCAGTGCCATCAAAACAAAACAACAATGAAATCACTCCTCAGCTTGGAAACAAATGGAACCCAATATTGTTTATTTATTTCAGCAGCAATCTATATTCTTCATGCTTTTGGTGATCTCAGTGCAGACATGGATCAGCCAAGCATCTGAAAACTAGATTTCAAGGCCCTCATTCACTTCAAATGAAATAAATAATAAAAGGAACAATCCAAGAAATAGAGCAGAGATGGAAAATTCAAGACCTATTAAGAAATCGTGTAAAATTTGTAACATTCTAGCACAAAATTCTGCATAGAGATAGAGAAAGATCAAACATAGCAAACTTTCAAATAGAGTGGGAATTCATGGAATTGAATTATTTATTTTGATTTAAGGTTAGCTATCCAAAATGGAAATGTGAGACTCTTCTGCTGAAGCAGGTTTTAGCACTGGATATGCTGAGCTAAGCCACAACCAGCTCCAAATTCCAATTACACCCGCCTCATGTACATGCAAGACAAATCAGAATCAGTATGATGACTTCCCAGGCGTTACTGCTGATATTTGGCCAGGTAGATAGGACCTGTGTATGTGAAAAGATCGTCTACTCACCCTTTGACTTTCCAGTCTTTCAGTGGATTCACTTACTGACAGGCCATTTGGGTGGAGCTAGGCTGGACTTCAAGATCTGAATTGATTTCCCTGGGACCATAGCAAAAAAGCTGAAGTTTTGGGCCAGAACTCCACCCCACGTTATGTAAGCATCACTGGGGGATGAAGCCTGCATTGATCTGGAGGATTTAGACAGGTTTCTACCAGGAATCTGGAGAACAAAGGTCAGAGCAGTTCTTGGAAATGTTTTTTTCTACTCACTCACAGTTTGTAAATGAATTTGTGATGGTAAGAGGACAGGAAAGATAGTCCTTGGCAAAGCAAATCATTGTGGGTTATTCATGAATTTTTTGAACTTGTTTCTTTCATTAAATATCATTAAGCTCGAAGTATCATATCATTAGGAATTAAAATTAAAACAAAACAAAACAAGCAAATAAAACAAGGCATAGCAAAACAAACATAAAAAATCACTTTAATTTTCCAGAATTTGGAAGTTCTTTCCAGCCCAGCAAGTTTTCCCTACCCCCAGTAACCAATTACCTAAATGAACATCAGTTTGGGAGGCTCAAAACCGCAGTCTTAAGGGTGCATATTCTGCCTTCCACTTCCCCTGGAAAACATTTTTTTTTTTTAAATGAAATACTGCCTAACTCTTGGGTATCTACACCCAGTCTAAGCATCCAAAATGAGAAACGACAACTTTCCAGCTCTCATTCTGAAAGGAGGATCTCTGCCTATGATACAGCCTAATAAATTACAGACTGGTAAATAACCAAGACTAATTTCTTTAGCTCATCCTGTCCCTTCAAAATACCAAGAGTCAATGGATGACGTCAAGTCTGCGTGCTAGCTTTCAGTTTGGCTCACTAAGCTGCTGTGGCCAGTAATACCTTGGCTCCTCCAGGAGCTTTCACACCTTTGTGCACTTGACCTTTCCTTTGTAAGACTTGGCCTCAATATTTTAACTTTTTTATTATTATTATTTTTTTCACTCTGCTCATTGAATGAGAATAAAGCTCAGTGCCAGGAAGTTGCCACTGAAAGGATTGGGTAGAATAAAACTTGTATTAAAAAGATACTTCTTACAAGCAATTATCATTCTTGGGAGCTTTGGAAGTTCCTTCTGTGTTGGGAAGCAGATGCTTCAGAACATCTGCTGCACACAAATGTAACTGTACTGTCACCAACACATCCTGTTATTGTCTTGCAAAAGCAGGGTAAGATTGCAGGTAAACAAGAAAAGGGTTGTAGAAAAAGTAATTGTTTATCCAAAAGCTTCCAGCCTCATTCAGGAACTGTGCTGAAAGGCATGATTTCTCTTCTCTGCACCGGGATTGGTAATGGATGGACATTTGTTATGAGGGATTAGTGATAATTGGCTCGGTAGCAAGCCACATCCTTGCCTTGTGTACTTCTGGCACTTCAATTCAACTTTATGCTTTAGCCATGTTAGCCCATCTGGCCGGTTACTTCCTTCAGACATTTGACTAAGCTAAATGATCTTGCTAGGACCAGTCAAGAAGGAATGCCCTAGAACTGCACGTGTATGCCAAATGAATATTTTTTTTCTCTTTTTTTTTTTTTTTTTTTTCCCTTCCCAAATTGTAAGCAATGGCTTCTCCAGTGATTTCAATTGTTTTCACTCATATTCATTTCCTGGAGGATCTTAGTTAGATATTCTTACTTAAAATAAATAAATTTTAAAAAAAGTATTAGTAATAATAACCCCTCTTCCTCCCCAAACCACATACACTAGTGCACAAAACTGGCAGACTGCATTTTGCTTTGGGTTCACCTTTTTTCAAACTCAGGCTGAAGCTTGGAATGCAGTTGTACATTTTTAGCAGTCACATTAACACGGAGAAATAATAGCTGAAGTAAGGACCCCATTGAGAGAAGCTTTGGACATAAAGCGGAGCATATTCCAGTCACACGCTTTGTGTAGCTCTGACAATGTCACCAAGGGTTGTGCTCTTTTGTTTGCCGTGAAAACACTGCATAAGTGGATCCTGTGACCTGTACTCCAACTTGTTGTGAAGAACATCCCATCTCACTTTCAGTCTACCAGATACTCCCATTGAAGCAATGACTTTCTGTAACCTTTGGCAGAAACACGACTTTACAGGTGACAAAGTGCTTACAAACGGGGTGTCTGGGACCACCAGCTTTGACCATGAGTGGAGACCATCAACGGGCTGCTTAAAAATGGCACTTTGGCAATGTTGGAGAAGAGGAGGTTCCAATTTAAAAGCTTTCTTCCTGAGCTGAACAGAAAAAAAGAAAAAGTTGTGTGTGATCCCCTGCTAATCAGTCCTATCCCACGTACCTGGTGGCATCTTCCAGGGCTGGAGAAGTCTTAAAATTGACTTTCTTCTGAAAGCACCTGAGTGCCATCAAAATGTCAGTTGTAAAAACACTGAAGAATGGCACTGAAGTTTTTCTTCACAATTGTCATGTTTCTTAGTTGTGAGACATGGCTCTGAAACAACCTCTTTTCATTTTCCAAAAGGAGAAAATTTATGTGGAGGTGAGCTTTGAAGGCCTGCAGGCTTAAACCCTACTAGGATGTTCAGAACAGTTTCAAGGATGCATCTCATGGCTAAAAACATATTTTCCAATTACAGGTACTTTTTCTCACTCAGGTGAAGGTCTGATGCAAAGCCTGTGGCCAAATAGAAAATTCTTGATTAATCTCCCTGGGCTCTGAGGTCCCTTTGGGTCAAATTCCCGGTTCCTACAGAATCAAGGATTTCACTGCAATTAGGGTTTTTTACATTGAATAGGAATCTGACTTCCCCAGTTTCACTGGAGCAAGGCTACCCTACAAGGGCTGAAAATCTCACCCGCTGACTTGTCTGTGAAATATCTTAATGAACATAACATTCCTTGACATAAAATCAGAAAAATTGCCGAGTGTGACCGGATGAATAGCAGATATGACCATCTAGTCAGGCCTGATAGATGACTGCTGGGATGCAGGGAAGAATGCTTCACTTTAGTGAACAGCAGTGAAACAAAAGGAGACAAAACTTCTCAAAGGCTGAACCAAATTTTGTGGCCTGTAAATGTGTTCTACCTTGTGAGCAGCCCAGAGGTTCCCGTTTCCCAGACCATTGTAGCCACTGCCATGTCTCTTAACAGAGTGGGTGGAATTCACTCAAGACTTTGTAATGCAAATATCTCCACATGAGCTGATTACTGAGAGCATCTTCTATAGTTTGTAGTGATTAAGTCGAGAAGTGATTAATTTATAAAGTATGTGCCTAAAGTATGCCACATGAATCCCACTTAATTTTCTTTTTTTTTTTCCTTTATATATATATATTATATATATAATTTTATTTATTTGTTTGTTTGTTTGTTTATTTATTTATTAGGTACGAACAGCAATCATATTCTATGAAGAGAAATGGGAACCAAAATCAGTCAAAGAATGCTGAATAAGAACTCTTGTGCTGAGCAAAGAGACAAGGGAGGTTATTTTCTTTCTTTATGTTTTGGTATCCATTAGCCTTTGCTGATTTCCAATCCATGCTTGCTTGTCCTTTTCAGGCAACTTTGATATCTTCTCTCCCCTTGATATAAGGGCTGCGTTTCTGCCTCCTAATGCATAACTGCAGAAACAGCAGATGACCTGGTGATATGGTTTGGGCTCTCTGCTTGAGGATCCGCTGCATGCTTTGGAAATAGCTGAATTTTGAAGCGCTTGGACACCACTGTCTGAGGGAACCAGTGAGTCATATAAAAGCACAGTACCCCCTAATTCAGCAGTTAAAATGGTGGGAAAAGATGACATCGCTAAGGTGGCAAATGGAGATAAAGACATGCTTTCAGGAAATAACCCACTAGAGGGTGCCTGGCTACATTCTTGACAATTTTTTTTGCCACCAACATAGTTCAGGAAAGCAGGATTAAAGGAAAGCATCTGCCCTACAGAAGCCTGGGCAGCTCTTGCTGTGGCATACATTCAGCTGTGTTGACGTGGCACCTAATGCTGAAATAATTGTATGTATCCTGGTGTCCAGAAATAGTCTCGGATGGGGTTGTCACATGGCAAAGCAGCCTGTGGCTGCAAGGACATCAGTCCAGATGTGAGGAAGCTGCGTTGGTTCCAGCAGCTAACTTTAGTCTAACCTCATGAAAACAAAAATGGTCTTGGGAGGACAAGGTTTTTATTGGCTCTGTTAAGCCTAAAGGCATCCCAGTAGGTAGGTCAGGCTTAGCCATTATTATGGGAACCTTGGGTCTGATCCAGAGCCTACTAAGTCAAAGGGAGTCTATCCAATGACTCCAGCAAGGCTTGGATCTGTCCCACTGGGTACAGGACTGGAGACCTTTGAAAACATGGTATTCCTCCAGTTCTCCAGAGTATAACAGTTTTAGAGCTCCTGCACCTTTCATTTTTCTTTTTCCACCCCCTCCTTCTCTCTTGCCCTCTAATATTTTTTTTCTCTCTCTTCTTTGGCAGTTACTGGTCTGGAAAAGTTAGAGGAGAAACACGATCAGGCTGTTTTCTTCGGTCACACGCTGCCCTCAGCATTGTCTCGGGTAACCGGGCTGCTGTTTGCTAACCATCATTACCTATTTCAAGTGGAATTGTTATCTGGAGCTCCAGGTTCATCAGGCAAACTGGTGCAGTGCAGTGGAGATCCTGCTTTTTATTGATTGCTCTAGTTTTTATTGCTCTGTTACAGGCAACATCCAGCCCTGCAGGTGCTCTACCAAAGCCCATAGCTAGAGGCCAGCTGCAGATTATCACCTCCTGGGGTGAGGTTCAGAGCAATGTCACTGGCTCCTAGTTCTTCCCACGCTTTCCTCTGCATCTGATACACAGAGCTGCAGCTGGAACTATTTTCTGGGGGGGTCCAGATATTTTCTGATTACACTGTGCCATAGTGTATATCTGGTAACAGCTCTTGTGCTTCTTTTCTGAATGCCACTGAACCTTACTTGTGTTTTGTCCCTGTATTATCATGGTCTATACCTAGATAAAGGAATAGGGAAGCAGCCAGGAATCCCTCCTGTACCTGAGTACCTCAGAGTCACCGCTTTTAACATCCTTGCAACAAACTCTCCTCCTGCTCCCCCTATTCTTTGCCTACCTATAGGAGAGTGAAAGATGAGAATTATTATTGCAAATCGAGAAATGCAAAAATTAAGGGCTCTACGAAGTTATCTATACAAAGGAATCCTGTGTCATTGGAGATGCTTTAGAGGTAACTTCAACATAGGATGAGGGATATGACATGAAACTTGCAGGAGACATGCATCCTCCTGGACCAGTACCTGGGGCCCACACGAGGTATCATAAAGCAGCAAATGACCTATGTGTAGGCAGCTGAGTCATCTCGGGGCTCCACAGAGATCCTGTGCCAGTGCAGGAATCATAGAATGGTTTGGGTTGGAGGGGACCTTAAAGATCATCCAATTCTAACCCCCCTGCCATGGGCAGGGACACCTCCCAGTAGACCAGGTTGCTCAAAGCCCCATCCAACCTGTCCTTCAGGAAAACTTCACCTGAATCTTATAAGCTACAGCCCTTCATCATCACCTTTATATGGTTACACTTAGCACTGCCAGTTCAGAGCTGGCCTTGAAAACAAAGGTCCTTTATCCAAATCTAGATGTCCTATTTCATTTATTCATTATTTGCCAAATTCAATTGACTTAACTTGACACATGATAACTGATTGTTTAACTTTCTTTTGCAGCCACTTTGGGTTCACTGAAGGATTAATTTCATTCTGTTACGATTCTTCTGCTTCCAGGATGAAGCCACACACTAAAATAACCTTTTTGTCTTTTTTCACTTGAAGGGAAACTTGAACACATGTTCTAATGGAGATGCCTATTTTGGAACAGAAGTCCCAGGAAACATGTCAGGAGCCCTCAAATTCATGCAGCTTTCCTACTACAGGTTACATGACACAGACCCGTAGCGAAGTAACTCCATCTCCAAGTGTATGGGCTGCACAAAACATTTATCTCCTTCCCCAGGGCATGAGGAATTATGGAAGCAGCCCAGTAGCCTGACTCATTTCCTTCTTTAAATGGGATCCTCAGGAAACAATCCTGGAAATATCTCCATGGAATTTACAGTCCTTCACGCATCCAGTCTTTAGTCCCCCTGCTGAACCGTGCTTAAGCTGAATAACTTGTTATGTCCTCAGGCTTTTTTTTTTTTTTTCCCCACTTTATTACTTGTAGAGCAGCTTTTAGCAGCTGCACTCAGCCACCCCTGACCTCTGCTTCACTTACTACATGAGGTCCTAGGGCTGAACAATGTAGACCCTAATTAATTCAGAGCATGAAGCCTTTGGTTTGATAAGCAACATAGCTGCAATGACACAGCAAGGTCTCTTTATTGAGCCACCACATAATAGATGGGTCAATCATGTGGATGTTTTCATGCTCGTGGACATCCTGTAAACTTCAAGAGTTTTGGTCTACAGAGTTTGCATGTCTGCTGGATGGAGAACTAATAGAGACTGTAGGACCCCGATTTACTTCTCCATTTGTCATCTGTTTTTTGAAGATTGTTAGCTGTATGATATCCTTGCACTGAGTGCTGTGCCTAAGACAGAAAATCAGCTTTGTCAATGGTCTCCTTACTACCTATCCTTGGCCACAAGGCACAAGAAACTGCATCAAACCGAGTTCCATGTATCAGTCCCCGTAAATAGCTTGGAAGAGTCTCTCCCTATTGCATATCTAGCTTGGTACAGGTCTCTAGGGACCACAGCTCTTACAGGGTGGAAATAGAAGCTTCAGTTTGGTGAGGTTGGTCTAGCAGCTCACAGAGAAAGGTCAAGAGCCAATGTCTGGATGAGATGCATTGAAAAGCAAAGGTGTCTTATATAGGTGTGATCTCAGGAGAGGAAGCTTCTATGTTGGAATTTTAAGATTTAATAACAAGGAGGGTTTCCTATATACACAGTATTTATGAAGGACCTTTAGGATGGCCTGGACTATCTTAGCAAGATCTGTTTCCATCATTTCTTGATGCTTATTTGCATAGATTTGTAGTAGATTTTGTTCAACTCATTTGTCCTCTCCTGTGTTAGATTATGCTGTTCCTTACATACCACCTTTCCAGAACAGCTTATTTTTTTCCCTCTGATGTCTGAATAAAATACAAAACTTGCAGTTTTTTAAATATCCAGGCAGAGGTGGGGAAAAAAGGAAGGATAACAGAAATGAATTTCTGCTGACTTATGACCAAAACAAATCATGGAACAAGGTTCTGATTCTTTTCATTTCAGACTCTTCTTTCTGGAAAGTCTCATTTCTTTGTGCAGAAGCTACTGAAATGAAATCTGCACTAAAAGAGTTTCCAGCACAGAGCAGGTTTGATTTCTTTGTTCTCTTTCTGATAAAGGAGTTGGCAGTTCGTTCTGTGCTGAGCTTGCAAACACCGTCAAGCTGATCCTCTCAGAATCCCTTTTTCATGCTTCCTGAAAAACTGGATTTAGGCAATTCGCTGAATGATATTCAAGTGCACCAGGATGCACTTGAAATTCCTTGGAACTAAGAAAGTCTGCTGTAGTGGTGAGGCCTCTGAAAATGCAAATCCAATTCTGCATATCATCACATACCTCTTCAGGGCTTTAGTAAAATCTACGAGATTAAATTTGTCCTAGTTGTTTTGGATGCCTAAGTACAAGCTAATGCCTAAGTTTTAGATGACTAAATACAAGACTCTCTGTTCACTACACACCCAAAGTAGGACTGATATTTTTACATGATGTGTTCCCGCCTTGACACAGATGTCCTTTTCACAGGGCTCTTGCTAGCAAGAGTGACAGTGACAGTTGTTTCTAAAGTCATGGATTGGTAGCTGTGCCCAGGAGGGGAGGTGTAAGCATGAATCTTATTGGCACATCAATGTAAGAGTTCAGAATAATTCTCGCTTCTATTTTCCTCACTGGTCAACATCTGTTATCATGTGCAAGCCCCGGTAAGTCATCAAACAGCCCCTAGGGAAGGAAACTCTCCCCTTTTACCCCCTGGAGACCTGCAGTTCCCAATCTGGGTACTCTTCTTTTAGAAGGTGCAAGTCTCAGCTCGTTGTGTTCCCTTGTGAACCTGGGGTAAAATCATAAAGTGAGGCACTGTTATGTTGTTGAGATCCATACTCAGGGCAGCCTAACTGGAGAAACCCTGGAGGTCCTTAACACCAGAGTTTAGCTTCTCAAACTCGTTATTCTCTTATGTATGCGTATATGGGTCCGAATCAGGTTGGAAGATAAGTCTCAAAATATATCTAACTGCACAAAACAAGTCAGGAAAGAGTAGCGCTATCTTTTGCATCCAATAAAGCATTCAGCTAGAGTGTAGAAAACCCCAATGCAAATCTCTCACTGATTAGCAAAGATAAAAAAAAAAAAAAAAAAAAAAAATGGATTTGCAAGCTGAGCGCAGTGCTTGCTACATAACTACGGAGTCTGTAACCAGTTCTCTCCACTTCTTTGGTATGGACACTGCCTGTGGACATGAAGATATTTGGTAGAGCAGAGAAGAGATGCCAGGTTGGATGGGCTAACCAAGTTACAAAGTTCTTCTTTTGACCTTTTAACTAATGAATATTTAGTATTTGATGTTTTTTTTTTTCTCAGACCAGCTACCTGGGAACTCAAATGTGTGCACACAGTTAGCATTTTTTGCTTGTCAGCAGGGTCTGATCACTGTTCCTGACCAGACATGTTCATTAACTCTACTGAGGACCTGCTTTGGGCTGGTGGCATTGCCTCTTCTGCAGAGCACCATGGCAATGGTAGTGCCTTCATGTTCAGTTCCTTCTGGATCCTTCTCATTCTGGGTTACATGAGATTCAAGTCTGAATCATGAGGCCAGCTATGAGAGAGATGATTATTTGCCTGATCTGTTTTAATGCAAACTCAATCCTACATACTCCATCAGATGCTGAAACAGATTGAATAATGATTCAGAATTTGGCTTGAAAACTTTGTTATATACTTGAAGGATATGTGAAACAGAGTAATCTCTGAAAAGGAGTAAATCCAGACAAATGGTGACTAGAAGGAGTCTGGGATAATCATGGCATTGTCCATGCACCAGGCTTGATCCCCCTTTGAGGTTCAGCAACTGGATTTCTGAGTTTATTTGTTATAAGAAACAGAGTGCAATTCCCCTCCAGACATGGCACTCGCAGGACAAGTACATGAGATTGATTATGTTACAATGAGAACTGCAACAAGAGACATTTCACCTTAGCTGTGGCTCCAGAGCAGACTTTCTGGAAGAAATGAGAAAGTTATCATGGCCTGGAAAATAAAGCAATGAACTGGGACTCAGGAGACTAGAATATATATCTGGCTCATCTGGTTTTAAGACCAGAAAGGACAATTAAATCTTATTATCTGATATGGAAAACATGGGCTACAAATTCAAATGATCGTCCTTCCCATGAATCCAAAAGCAGGTGTTTGCCTTGGGAACTCCTGCCAGAAAATCATTCAGTCCTGAAGTCAGGGAAGCCCTAACAGATTGCTCCTGTGGTAAATCACAATCATTTCCTAAAGGCACTCCATTACTCAGATGCATTAATTTAGCTTTACTTTCCAAACCCTGGCATATATTAGATCTTTTTTTCTGCCAAATTGAAGGGGACTTTAAACCCAGCACGTTTTTGTTAGACAAAAAATACATAAGCTTATACATCAGCTTTTAAAATTATTTTTATAATTTTAAAATAATTTTAAATAACTAAAATAATTAAATAAAAATAAATGATATAAATAAATAAAAAATGAAATAATAAAATAAATTTAAAATAAATTTAAAATAATATTTTATATATTATATAATTAAAAAATAAATACATTAGCTTATACATTAGCTTTTTAAAATATACATTTAAGTAATAAATGGCAATTATACAACCTTTCCTATGCTACAGAAGCATGCATCTCTCTCCCTTTCTCTGCAACATGTAGAGTATACGAGACAACTAAATGGGTCTGACATCTATGACACAGGACCTACAGAAGGCCTCAAGTCTTTTGTACTGGCAGCTGCAGTCCAAGCAGGGTACATGGGGTCATCTGAAATGGCACCAGGCACCTCTGTTTAAATAATTGAACCCTTCTCTTAACTTACGTGGAGATGTGGATATTTTGTCTACTTTTTCTTTTTTAAATTACATTAAATTTAGTTCAAATATCAGAATTTGGAGCTGAATCCGGCTTTAGATGCCATGGTGAAAAGCTTAATATTGACTTTGCGTCTTTACTGGATCTCTGACCTTGTTTCTTCAGCCGTTTGTGTAATTCTGGAAGGCACACCAAGCAACAAATATATGTTCTAAAATAATATATCTAGCTATAACAAATAGCACTTCCACTATGTCATTTTCAGGTAGTAAGGGATTCTTTAAATGAAGGAGTTCATGTCTTCCTGATAAAATCATGAACTAGAATTTTTTATTTTTATTTTTTCCCCCCACAGAAGATCCATGAATGAAGTATTTCACTTTGGATTTTAAAGTCTGTAAATTTAAAGTTGCACCTCATTACAACAAAACATTTTAAATAAAATGTTTATTCTGACTGAGTGGTGAAGTATGATGTCATGTTAATAAAATCATGATTTGCTGAAATCATGATTTGCTGGAATCTCTAAGATTGTTTATGGTTCCCAGATGATATTTCCTGTAAAGGTGTTTTCAGTTTTGATTTGGCTTTGTTTTGGTTTCAGTTTGGACTTTTGATGTTCTAGATGGCAGTAGGTTTACTTTTTTAAAAGAAACATATTATTTTCTTAAACTCTTTTCTTAAACCTTGAGTTTAGTAAATATCACATGATCAGAACCTTACATCACAGTGAAAGTGTTGAGTAGTTATGGAGAAAAACATACAAGACTGACACTGGATATGTCCAGGACAGAATAAATAACACTTGATGATAGTTTGGGTTCATCAGCAGGCAAAAGTGTAGCTCAAGGGGCAGTTTAGCTTTTCAGGTACTGTTGTCATAATCAGGTGCTACATTCTGGACATATAAAAAACCCTGTAATACACATTAGATGCTTGAAAGATCTGACCAACGGTAAAAAATAAACAGACAACAACAATAAATAAATGAATGAATCCTCCGGCATGGAGAAGTTTGGAAGTTAGGTACATAAATTATTTCCTGTGATCCTGAGAGAAGATCAAGAAGCTTGATTTATGGTTAAAAAAAAGGCTTTCCTTAGGTGTGATATTAGATGTTAATTCAATTGTTCTGAAATCTCCTTCTCTTGTAGTGTTTGGAGGCAGGTCAGAGACACATCTGTTAGAAATAACTATCGTGCCTCAGAGAAAGCTGGATAAGATGATTTTAGAAGCTCCCTTCCAACCCCAAATTTCTGTGAATATTTTATTCCTGTCCTCCAAGATTTTGTTTGGAGTCCGTTGTTAGAGAATGACTTAACCTACTATTTAAGGGTCACATAAGTAGTATCTTGACCAGCATCATAATATCACAGCTCTTGAACTTCTTTTGATGTTCAAGAAAACCATGTGCACTGTTGCCTGGACAGTTTAATCCTAGATCTCTTACTATTTTTAGATGTCTTTTCTACCGCTCTTACCACTTACTCACCACTCAATATAAAAACTATATTCCCACTCATTAGTAAGTAATCTACAGTTTTGGTTCACTTTGCTTTTAAGACTAGCCAAGAAAGGCCTTTTTTTTTTTTTTTTTTTTTTTTTTTTATAGTCTTCGAGGTTTTTCTTCTGGAAGAATTTTTATAGGAAATCAAAGAAGAAGGAATACAAGATTATAATCACATCAGGAGACCTCAAAAAAGATGTTTATTGTTGACTTAAGATTCTGCATTTAATGGCTAGCAGCAGACCCCCAAAATAATACTGCTTATTTTACCTGGAGTAAATTCACGAGTTTGAGCACACAGATTTTCTTTGAGTAGGGTATGAGTACGAGTTCTGAAATACTTTTTACAATGTTGTTTTCAGGAGCTAATGGGTGGTTTCAGCCCAAATGTCCACAGCACAAGAATGTTTAAATGAAGGTTTATCAGGTTACTTGCTTTCTCTTCTGTCACCTAGGATTGGGAAGGAGAAGTTAAGTAGCCAAAGAAGTAAAAACAAGGGAGAATTTCATTGACTAAATGCTAGACCAGTGCTAAGTCTGTGTTGGGTTTTGGGGGAGCACTACAATGTTCCATATCTCATGACTAAATTCTGGTCCTAGAAACCTATGTCAGAGCTGGAAGTGTGGTTTACTCCTTTAAATCATATCTAGCTCTACCTTGAACAGATGTCTGGCTATTACAGAAGTATTTCTATGACACAGACTGTGCCAGAACACCATTTTTCTTCTTCTAATTCCAGCCTTTGGATATGAAATGACAGGTTATACCTTTTTCTCTCTGACAATATTATCTTTCAGTTTAAAAAGCTTTTCTCCTAGTCTACATTGGCTTTTGTTGTTGTTGTTTTATTTATTATTGTTATTATTAATAATAATAACAATTCTTTGGTACATGCACAGGGAGCTGTTACATCCTCTTTCAGCCTTCCTCTGCTGAACAAAACAGATTTTATCGCTCTCCTAAGAAAGACTTTCCTTTTCCTAGTTACTATATGAGGGAGGGTAACAGAAATAACTTAGGTAATCATTCTTAATCTCTTTCTTTCAGATGGTCTGTGAGAGAACCATGGAGACCTCTTTGGGGGTATCTGCCATATAGGTATTTAAAAGTGATTATCTATATAATTTGGTGTTTTCTTTGAGTGATTTGTCTCTGTGTACAGATATATTTGCATATCATCATTTCCATATCCATGTAGCCCTACAAAGTGCTTGGTACGAGTATGAACACCCAGTACAACCTGATCTTTTCCATTTGGCTGCTGGAGGCTAGAGGGCTGATGTTGTGCCAGGATACACATTCCTTTCAAGTGGAGCTGTCTAGAAAACCTGAACAACTCCGGGAGGTAAAGCCAGCTAGATTTCTCAAGATATCTACATGGCACTTTCTGGTACAAAAGGATCTTGGCAGTTGTAGTGTACCCATTACTTATTACTTGCAGGCACTATCTGTACCCAGACACGTTGAATGGCAACCTTTGCTCCCACGGACCCACATACCAACAGATGTCACGAGAAAACAACTTGGCTATCATGGTGAGGAATCTGAGAAGATTTTTCATGGTAAAACCCAGTCTTCCTGAAAATTTCCTAAACTTTTCAGATAATTCAGTTACTGAATTACAGATCTTTTAACAAAACTGAAGTAGGGTTTGGTTACCGAAGTTTGCATGTACACTCCAAACTCTCTTTCCTCAGCCATCCCTGATCTCAGCTGCCTTCTGCCATTTGTACTCTGAATGCTTTCTCAGCCCATGCCATTTTCCTTGGCTGGGATTGCTAAAAGTCTAGCTCCCACCCACATGCCATCAACAGCCAGAAACTAGGAAGAAGTGTCTATGTTCTTGAGGACCCAGTTTTGTTAGGTTTGCAACAACCTCAAGACAATTCAGCAACAATAACTTCAGCACAAAAGCAATAACTACCTTCATTAATGGACTAATAGAATTGTTATCAAGAGTGGCTTGGACATCTGCAGTGAACTCTGAACTACCTCTACAGAATCAGCAGAAGTTAATCCTGTTCTTAACAGACTTGGATCCTCCATTTAGGTTTCATTCTTCTCATGGGAAATACTAGGAGGTATTAAAATTGGAAAGACTGAAAACTACCATCTGTGTTTAGAGCACACACCCAGAAAGTGGCACTTTGAAGTACAAGCACATCCTCCATTGAAGGGGTTCAAGCTTCTTAAGTTTTGTGGAATTTAACTTTCCAAGCTCTGGATTCCTCTACTTGGCAATGCCATCTTCCCTACACGCTGAACCTGAGAGGGAGTACAGGAAAAAACAGACAGTTCAAGGAGCCTGAAGGGAAACTACCATGAGGAAACAGGATTTTAATCTTCTAGTTAGGACACTCATCAAAGTAATGTGTCTCGTGACTGAAAACTCCGACTGTGATGAACTGATACCACCACGCTGACCATGTGCCTAACTGAGAGCCCTTAACATCCCTGGAAATACAAGTTTTAGATGCCATCCCTTAAGAGAGAACCTTGATTCAAACCTTTAAGACACAGAAAGTGATGGGATTTTAGGCAAGTCTTACACATATTATTTCCTTCTTTATCTGCCTCTTTGGCACATGCACCTTTTAGACTGGCTGTTCAAGCCACTCAGCTTTGAGTATGCCTATAAATACAGACAGTAAAGCATCTCAGATATGGCTCTAGGCATTATCTCAACAATAGTCTGGGGGCAAATTCCCAACTAAAAGCGTCTAAAATAATTTATGTCCTCAAAGAATGGAGAGACAGGACTTAAGTGCAAACCCACTTCCTTCTGCCTGAGTTTTACGGCCTGGAAAGCCATCTGGCTTTCTCCAGGCCAGTCAGGGGATGAGTCAACAGATAGGTGACATGGATAGCCAGGGAATTTGGGTTGTGATCTGGGCTGTGTTCTTGATCTAATGTGTTTCATCCCTCTTCCAAAAAAAATAAAATAAATAAATAAAAAAGGGTAAACTTCTAAAAAAGACACAACTTTTCCATTGTTATTCAAAGATTCAAAGCAGTTCTTGCTTGCCTCTGTCTTGTGAAATCAGCTGAGGGAGAGCCAACCTCGTACAGATGTGTGACTCTTTTGAATGCTCACATACTACATTGAGAACTGTATCTTGATCTGGTCTCCTGGGTCAGGAGAGGGCCAGATTGATGGGTGGAGTTAGGGAGTTTCATGTCTTGGTTCTGTAACTGGTAATTACATAAAACTTGTCCTCAGATATATTTCTGGAGCCATCCAAAATTTGATCTCTGCTTTTCCACAAACAGCAAGTTCTGACTGCATTGGATGGGGACTCAGCACACATGGTCCTCTTCCCCCTCTTCCTTCAGATCAATGACTCTGTATCCTTTTACTTGAAAACCTCATTTTCTAAAGAGAGGATAATAAGTCTGACTTCCCTTGCAAAGTGGATTGAATTCTACTGAAGAAAAGACAGGTATTAATAATAAGTGTTAACATTACCACAGCACAAAGGAGTTTTCCAAAAAATGTCCAAAGATTTATGTCTACTTAGGCTTCATCAATTTTTATTCTAGACTAGCCAATACATACTTTGGCTTCACTTGTATCATAGTCAGACCCCTCTTGCCCTTTAAAATTTGTCAGCTATTTGCAACTTTTCCAAACCTGTACCATAAAACAATACCTGGAAAGCATCCATGCCAGCTTCACTTTTAGAAGAATCATTGCAACTTCTTCCACTGCTATTGATCTCACCCTGGTGATACATTAGTTTTTCTCTTCAATGAGGACATGATTTATGCCATTCAGTTCATTAAATAAATTGAATACCCGGTACTGAGAGACCATTACCACCCTGTCAGGTCTAGGAATGCATTCTGTGTTTCTTCTCTGTCCCAGAAACCACTGACCAGAGGGTGGAAGCCCAGAACATGTGTATTAAATTATCTGCATGCTTCACATAATCCCAATAAGCATTGCTCTTCTTTGTCTAACACAGTTCGTTCCTGCCAAAACCCAACAGACCTAATTCAGATGTACGATTAATAATAATAATAATAATAATAATAACAATAATAACTTTTATTATTATTCTCTTGGATAAGTCTTATTGAACAATTTGTTAAGGCAATTTTGTGCTGGGGGCATTGGGTCATCCTCATGCTACCGAGCAAGAGGATTGTGGTCCATCTGTAGCTGATCTTTGTGGATTCACACCTCCAATCCTGGAGACAAACACCCTGTTTTGGCAACAGGGAAGGATTCAGAGAGTAGCAAGGTCATTAAGGAGAACCTGGATGCTGGGAATAAGAGAAGTTGCCCAGAGAAGCTGCGGATGTCCCATCCCTGGAAGTGTTCAAGGCCATGTTAGATGGAGCTTTGAGGAACTTGATCTAGTGGGAGGTGTCCCTGCCCATGGCAGGGGGGTTGGAATTAGATGATCTTTAAGGTCCCTTCCAACCCAAACCATTCCATGTTTTTATGAATAACTGAAAGAGTTGTATATCTCAGTATCTTAGGCTGGCTTTGAAAATACAAAGGACTCATTAGTGGCTGGATAGCAAAAACTTGCAGTTTAGTTGAGCCAGGCTAGTAGACACACAGACATGGAGCATTTGATTAAAAATGTTATTTGCAAGCTGTTGTGGTCCCCAGATAGTAAGAATATTCCCAAGCAGGATACCTTAGTAGTATCTGAGATGTTAGCAAATTTGTGATCAATTAAAAGTTTTATATGATATGCATTGTAAAGTGTTTTAGATATAAAAGAAATCATGTCTGTAATGAAGCAGATTCTGACTCAAAGACTGTGAAGCCACTGACTTTTTTTTTTTTAACTATTATTTATTTATGTATTTATTTATGAAAATAAGCCAGTGCTCTGCAGTTTTCTTGCTACCCCAGTTAAATTCAGGGCTTCTGGAGAAGCAGAGCTTGGAGGGCTACCCAGTAGCCACTGTGGCTCACCTAAAGAGACTAGCCATCCAAATGTTGATCCCTTTAGGGTAAAAAGGTGTTCCTCAGAGCAGAAACTTCATGTTTTCTGTTACTGTCCTTGGCAAATGTCACTATAAAGTATAACTTCATGCAAATCTCAACTTCTGCTGACAGAAGTAGCCCCAAAGTGCTCCTCACCCTCTGCAACATCTCACTTTAAGCACTGCTCTTCAGCGAGCTGCTTCATTGGGATCCATGGAAGAAAGCAGATCCAGATGAACATTTATCCCAGAAAAGAAAGAAAAATGTCAGGATTCACTACAGATCCACAAAATCATGAATGCTGACAGGAACAAGAAGGCCTCATTCATGAGGCACGTCTTGGGTGGATTAAATTTCTGTATAGCTGTGAGCTTCACTCTGACTTTTCTTTGTGCAGCAGGAAGGATTTGAGAAGATCCCCTCAGGTCATGTAAGTGGTGGTTCAACATAGTTCAACAATGACCACCAGTTCGCCTGCACTGGCATTCAAGTAGATCTATAAGCCTGTTTTTTGCAGACTTTATTTTCATCCCCTTTCTTTACTTTATGTGTTTATTTTTTTTAAGCAAAGCAAGTATTGTCTGAAATAGGCTGCAATGGTTCTGGCACTTTAAACCATAAAACTGAATTAGACAAGCTCAGATTTTATTTTTAATGTTTGCTTGTGTAAGGATGATGGATTGTTTTTCTGCTTGGCAAAGTCCCATTTTGCTTGCAAGAGGCCATGTGCAACCTGCCGATGAGAAAACCCCAACTGCTGAAACCACAGGTCCCATTGCTGTTAGCAGCTGCTGACATGGAAATGAGTTCTGAGCCTAGTGAGATTTGTGCTGTATGGGCACAAAATCTGAGTATCTTTAGAATGAAGTATGATTAATTTACAAAAGAGATGGATGCTGCAGTATCTGTTGGTGTGCGGTCTAGACTGAGCAGCAGATTTTCTTGCTTGTCACACTTTTATATGGCAACTGCGTATGGATGAGCTTGATGGGAATTCAGTATACTATGCTTCAGCTTGGAAACAGGTGGAAAAAAATAAGAAAAAAGTCATGTGGGATTAATCGCTAGGGTCAGATGCCCAAATGCAGGTGTTTATATATGTGTCATCCCATGAGCTTTGTGCCAAAGCTTCCATGAGAAAAATCAGAGATCAACACAACTCTTCCACTGATTAAATGCACTGAATTTCATCCTTCATATTTAGAGAATGGTTAAAAAGGAAAATGTGAGTAGAAGATGATGTTCTCTTGTGATCTCTGCACATCACAACTGATATGAATAAACATGCAGTATTAGGAAATTCCTGAATTAAGGGATCACCCCTTCTTGGTTATAATTCAAATGCAGGATGAAAAGCAGGCTCCAAAAGCTCTTCTCTTCCTTCTTTTCTTTACTCTCTTACTTCCTAGCTGTTTCCAGGTTGTCTAACTGAAATCCACCTTAATTCAGCTCAGTTTAGAAAGCACTGCTCCATTCCTAGGAGACTTGCATGAATGTCCTCCATTCCTCTGCAGAAAAGTGCCTTGACCTTAACAGTGGCAGTAACAAAGATGCCTCTGCTCCTGTGGCTTACACCAATGTGGCACAAACTGGATCAGTCCTAACAAGTGAAGAAGGACAAGCTGTGCTCACTTTCCACTTCATATCAACCATGCAACAAATGTGCCCCTGACTGTACAAGCTGGAGCAGGGAGCGTGCTTGGCTCTTCCTATGAATAATTAATTAATCAGTGTTGGTGCTCACCTGCAATTGCCAAAAATGTGTGATCACAGGCCCCCGATGGTGCTGGCACCTTCAGTGTTTGTTCAGTGAAGCATGTGGATTTCCATCACATTCATGCCACCCACAAAGAGGTGGTGTGAGACGTGACAACTTGCACTGGTGCCCGGGAACAATGTGAATTTTGATGAAGGCACCTTCCCCATCAGGATTCTGCTCCACAGCCAGATCGTTGAGCTTTGTTTTGCAAGCACTCGTGATTCCCAGATGAAATGATCACATTGGACCCACTGACCCCTGTGTTAAACCATCACAGGGGGTATATGGAAGGGACAGACTTGACTGTGAACAAGCTGAAACTGGAAATTAGGTTTCCAGCCACCAAGAGTGTGAAGATCTAGGGACTTTTAGGGATAAGGTGTCTGCAGTGTTTTAAAAAAGGAATGTGAAAAGACTATGAAAGGCACTGATGAAGTGGTATTTGATGTTTGTGACATGAAAGCTTAAGCATCTAATTGAATGCAGACACTGAAGAATTATGTGACTGCTTTTTTTTTTTTTTTTTTTTTTTTTTTTTCACTTAGACTATTATATTAATTAAATTCTCATGGGCTTCCCTGGTCTCCGTTCAGGAGGCAGAAAGGGGCTTTCTTTCTCTTCATGGGTATCTTGGTTTGAAGGGAGAAAGATTTAATTTTTAATTCCTCTGAAACATCCAAGAACAGCTACAGAAAAACACAGGGTGCACTTAGTGGTATTAACATTTTGAAGGGGCCTGGTGAACGTAACTTGCTTACACATTCCTCATCATGTCAATAAACAATCTGAAGTCAAGAAGGCGTTTTCTCCCCAGATCAGATTAACAACAAAAATTGTCTTTATTATTTTTTTTTCTGTTAGCTTTTTTTTTTTTTTTTTTTTTTTTTTCATTCTTTTGCCTTCCTCTTACTTTCCCCTGAGATATAGTCAGGATTTTTGGATCACCTTACATGTTCCAGAGATTCTACACCTTGTAGAGGACCATGACCAAGACTTGCAGCTCTACAGGTCTTTTACTGCACCAAATGGAGGAAGTATTATTTTTAATAGGACTATTATTAAAAATAAAAAAAAAAAAAAATATGAGAAGTCTAAAAAGTTTGCCCCCTGACAATAGGAAACATATTGTGGATGACGGTGTGGGAGGAGTGTCTGTAAGTTGTTGACCTGTGATATGCTTTGAGCATCTATTTATATTTGCTGTAAATCCCTGTAAACACTTGCAAACAGCTTTCAGAGGCCCACTCCCCTACAAACAAAGGAGCTGGGGATGGAGATCCAAGATCTGCATTTTGGATTCTGGTCTCCAAGCCTTTATTTGTGAAATAGGTGTCTGCCAATTGTAAAGCAGGTCAGGTGTGAGGGTGGCCTCACGTGTGCACAGAGCTGTGGGAACCCTGCGGCACTTCAGGATGGATTTAGGAAAAATAATATCTAAATAAAGCTTGCAAGCTGCACAGCACCTGTTATTTGATTTCCGAGGCCATTTATCACTCTCTATCATATTTCTAGGAAATTACTAGGCTGCCTTGCCTTACAGCCCCCAACACTTAATGGAACAGGGAAATTAGTTAATGGCAAATAGACAACATCCACAGCCTAATCTCTCTGAAATGGCCTATAAATGTTTTGAGCAAGGCAGAGCCTGTCCTTTGCCAAGTCATTTCTTATCACACTGTATGAATATCCCAGAATAGGACCATACTTTTACTTCTCTCTCAAAATCTATTCAACTAGGTTGTTTTCATTCATCTCAGAGAAGCTCCTAAACTCTCAGCTTTTTAGAGGGAAAGTCTAACATTTTTCAGGATTCATCTGTTCTTTGTAATCTTTTTTTTTTTTTTTTTTTTTTTTTTCCCAGAAATTCAATTACAAGACATTTCGAAGTGGAAGAACATCTCTACCAAGTACAAGCACATCTTTCTACACAGCCTAAGTTCCAAATTGGTTTGTTTGTTGGAGATATTCTTCCATCTAAAATTCTAAACAGTAGTAGGGAGTCCAGCTTTTAAATAAGTAGACAGCTGATATAAGTAATAAATGAATATTGAAAGCATAAGGGCGCAAAAAGGGATTAAGTTTCCTTTTTAGTTTCAGCATGGTTTTCTTTATACTTCCCTTATGCTCAAAACCAAATAATAATAGTAATGATGATAAAGAATAGTTACGTTTGGGCTACAAACTTTAATGGGGAAACAAACAAAACAAATTTTCCAACTGCATTCCCAGTTGTAAACAGCATTATTGTAAACAGCAGGATCCACAATAATTTCATAGGGTGTTTGATGGTCATCATCTTTTCACAAGGAGACAGCATCTTTTCTGTTGAAATAGGCAACAAAAATGGTATTTCTATTGTTCAGTGCTAAGGGTGTGAATCCTCAGTGATGAAGCCATTCAAGTACTTGAATTATTTTACATGAAAGTATGCTTCTCATTTAGTGAATTCTCAAATTAAGATTTAGAAATTTCCATCCACTATTTGCTTTGAGACACTATGAGGACAAGAAATTAAGCTTTTGCCATTTTTTTTCTGTCACAGAAATTATGAGAAATTTCAACGAAGAATATACAGCTTATTTTTCTCAGCAATTCAGTTGAAGAGAAATATTTTAGCCTTCCCGAAATGGAAATGTTCTAGTTTTACTTGTTGAAATGAACCTTTGTTTTAGGCTTTTTCATCATTAAACTGTGTTTCTCTGATGTGGTGTGTTACAGCAATAGTGTCCAAAGTGGTTTGAATATTTTTCCCTTTGCAGGAGGAAAGCTCTATGGTCAGATTACATCTCTTGTCATGCACCAAGTAAAACTTTCTCAAAAGAATGCATGCCTTATAGTAAGCACATGGTGAGCAGTCTTCCAGGCAATTCATTCCACAAGATTGAATGAGATTTTGAACTACAACTCCCATAAATCAATGCATTGATAAGACAATGCTGTTAATCTGATTGGAAACAAAGTACCTCACAGATATTCCAATATGATTTACCTAATAGACATTCATTACTTTTACCATCTTCTTCATGACATTTTGATTTTGCAGGACCGCATTTTCTGCCCAGAAATCTTTTAGCTAGAAGAAAACTAACTCTCCCTATCCATTTCAGCCTTTTCTAGGTTAAGCTACCAAGGAAAGAATATCAGTTCAGGAACTGTATCTAACTATCTGTAGATCTGTATATGTTAGCTTTACATATTTACATACACACACACACACATATATATATATAAAGTTTTATAGGACCTATATTTATATATTTGTACGGCATTTGGCATGAGGCAATCACAGTTCTGAATGGGAGGCATAGATATCTGAGTAAAATAATAAATTTTATTTCTTTATTTCATTGATCTCACCAATGTGTATAAATACCTGAGGTGTGGGAGACAGAGGGATTTGACCAACCTCTTTTCAGTGGTTTGTGGGGATAGGACAAGGGGTAATGGCCACAAGATAGAGCACAGGAAGTTCCGCACCAACATGCAAAAGAACTTCTTCACGGTGAGGGTGATGGAGCACTGGAACAGGCTGCCCAGGGAGGTTGTGGAGTCTCCTTCTCTGGAGATATTCAAGGCCCGTCTGGATGCCTACCTGGGCAGCCTGCTCTAAGGAACCTGCTTTGGCAGGGGGGTTGGACCCGACGATCTTTCGAGGTCCCTTCCAACCCCTTCAGTTCTGTGATTCTGTGTGAAATACTTCCAGTTAAACTCTTTCCTCATTACTGCCAGCAAGTTGATCCTTATTCCATGGCCTTGTCTTTTCACCAGGTTTGGGGTTACTCAGGCAGGATGAGGATTGAAACTTGGCCCCATATTCTGGGGCTTGGACCCTGGAGTCTGTGACTTGAGGCATCTTTGAACACAGATGGCCTTTGATGACGGGAAATGACTTATGACCTGACACACCAGACGGCTACTGGAATACAGCATCCAGCTAGAGCCGTGCGTTTATTCGGGAGTGCGGCACTGCTGAGAGCAGTCGCCAGGCACCGTGTCCCGGTCTAACTCGAGCCACTGTAAATCTGCCACATGCTCAGGAAGGGGGAAAATAGCATCACCAGGCAAGTTCTTCTCAGGTCACTTCATGAAAAAAATAGAAGAAGGGGAGTCTGGGATGGTGGACAAGGGGCTCCTGGTTACAGCAGAGTGTCTGAAGTGTTTCTCCTTGAGCCCTGCCAGCAGCAGACGATAGGGCTCTGTTTTGTTCCTTTGCACAGAAGTGAGAACACATTAGGGCTTGGATTCCACACTTGAAGCATATAAAGGTTCTTGAAGGAAAAAAAAAAAAAAAAAAAAAGGCACACACACACACAGAGCTGGCTGGCCCTTTTTTTGCTAGGTACTGGAAGTTAGACTGTCATCTGTGTCAGATTTCCTCTTGGCACAGGAGCTGGCTGGCTCTCCCATCCAAGACTGCTAGCCAATGGCAACAGAAAATTTATCATGACTTGACTTCTAATTGAGTTTGCCTCTTCTTTCTGCTGCAGCCACAGGAGGCTTGGTCTGCTAGTTGTGAGCGGATTTGCAAACGACACCCAAAATGTTCCAGGACAGCAGAGCTGCACAAATAGGGCATACTTTCTTATGTTTTTTCAACCCCAGAAATAATAATAATACACTGGCTGATTTATAAATAGAAACTGGAGAACCCTTTGGAATTGACTCCATATCCGCTTCGACTGGATGGATGCAGAGTTTATTCTTGCTGGAAGCTAAAATCTAGGAACATACCAGGAGCTGCAGCGACGGAGAGGAAGATGGGAGGAAGAGAAGGTCCTGGATGGGGGGAAATATTTTTCTTCTCTGTCAATTGCTGCTGCTGCTATGGTTCCTGGTGCCTGGAAAGAGGGAGTGTATCTTCCCAAGAAGAAGGGTGGAGGATGTCATCCCCAAATATCTTCTTCCTACACCTTTGTGTGTGTTTGGCATATTCCCTAATAAGAAGAAGCCTTCCTCTTTCTAGGGGAGGTGATGGGATATGCAGCTGGGGAGAAAGAGAAGGTGTTTGCAGCCAAAGCAAAGAACAACCTACCTGGCAAATAATTTCTTGGGATGTAGGGGGAACAGGGTGATGTGCACAGCATGGGAGAGGTGTCAATGCATGGGGTGAAGAAGATCCTGCAAAGTCAAAAATGAGACTGGGCAACAGTACCCAGGGCCAGAGGGTTTTCCCTCCCTGTGCACCTCTGCAAGCCATACTGGTAGAAAAGGTGTGACTGGGATGGCCACAGAGGCAAGAGACTCCTGGTCTTGGCTGCTAAATGTCAAGCTTTCCTTCCCTGAGGCAGTCAAGACACGGGATGGACTAAGTGCAGAAGGAGAAACAGAGGCAAAAGGTGCTGCCCAAGGTCATAGGGAAGACCAGTGGAACAGAGCAGTATGCAATCATGCTGACATTTTAACACAAAGCCATGGTATTTAGTTCCCATGTCTGACCCCCTCTCCTTCCCTTTGCCACTTCATTATGTGGTAAATAAAGCATGTCAGGCCCTGCTTTCTGGCCCTGAGGCCAAGGTACACATGATGACTCATGTCCACACACAGGAACTCTTCCCCTCCCCTCCTTCCTGAAAAGAAAATGACCCCATCCAAGCTGTTCTGTGGGAATTGTCCCTGGCTCTTGCTACCTCTTGAGCAAGGGATCTCTACAAATTCACAAAAATCATGTCCGTGCCTATGTCCAGGCCCTATTTTATTTGCTAGTGGATGATTAAGGAGTATATCTTCCATTCTGGGTTAGGAGGAGACAGTCGTATTTGTGGTCTCCTTGAGACAGTAACCCAATTAGTTCAGTTCCGAGGTCTTCCAACGTTTCACAGCAATGCAAGAATAAATATCATTGTTCTTATTTCTGCATGAAAGCCATCGGGGGAAAAGGGATGAAGAGACACTCAAACTTTATAAGCTATGACTAATGGAACAATAACAAGGACCCACATCTCCAGACACTTAGACTAGTCTTTTGTCATCTCAGTATTTCCCTCCCAGTGTCACATCCTTCAGATAAGTAAGGATGCATGTTCACAAGCTTTATATACGACTGAGAAACTTCCACATAGTAATTTTCTCATGAGAAGCAAGTCACTGGCATGTTCTCTCAATCTTTAGTCTAAACCTGAAGCATTTACAATAATATAACTTGCTTTTTGTTTGCAACAGGTGAGGAAGATGTACACAACCTGTTTCCCAGGGCTTATCTGACACGTTGTAACTCAGTACACAATAGTGGCAAAATGGCTGGTGATAGGGAAGACGTCTAAAGCCAGCGAGGAGTAAATAAATCACCGTGTGCCAAAAGAATCTGCAGGAAGCCACATTTTGTAATGTCTGAGATAGGGAAGAAGTACCAATCCAAGAGTTTTTTGGAGTTTATGTGAATTATGAGAGATGAGAGCAGGAATGCAACTCTAAAATAAGTAATAAATGATGAGTTTAATTTGGAAGAACATGCATTGATTTTTATCTCTGTCTAGTTTGACTTCCCCCTAGGATATTCGTGGTCTGTGTGGGCACATAACTACAGGAGATATCAAAAGAAGAGCATATCCTCTCTAACAGCTTGTGATACCATCATTTATCTGGTTATTAAGGTCTTAATGATATTTAAGTGACTCCATTGAAAAAAGAAATAAAAAATGATTGGTTGGATGTCAGCTGGCCTGTGCCAATTTAATCTAGCTGAGAAAGTTTCTTTTTTTCCAGTGTACTTGTCAAAGACATTCTCCTGACTGTCTCTGAGCCTTCCTCAATGTCTCAACATTGACTAATCTTCTATCTTTGCCTCCGTACCATAAGGTACAGAGCAGCAGAAGCAGAATGAGCCTAAAGAACTTCACTGAAAGCACATCTTAAGTTATTAGCAGAGGCAGAATTGGAAAAGTGCCCTTTGGGACCTAGACTGATGTTGTGTTCAATGCCGACATTTTCATCACGTCATCATTTACAGAACACACTTCCAAGAGTGCCTGGAGGTCTTGTTCCTAGATGAAGCTTCTCCTCTAAAGCTATTAAAGGAAGATAGGTTAAAAAAAGAAAAAAAAAAGAAAAAAAAAAGCCATAAAGTGGGGAGAAAAATCAGTTCCTTGCTCTCCCTCATTCCAATTTTGTGGCCTTTGGGTCTTCAAATCCCCTTCCTGAATTTAAGCCTGTGGACACTGTCTCCTCTCTCTGTATTTTAGCAGAGGCCTGTCAATTACACCTGTATGTTCTTTTTTAAGCCTCGGTACTCCAGATAGACAACTTAAAGTCAGTACTCAGGAGAACAAGCTGAAAAGAACAGGGACAGAAGACAAGAAATCCAGGCTCAGAGATGTCCTGAAAAATCAAGCAGTATAGCTCCTTCTTATGACCCTGGTGTGAAGAGAATTCAAAGGTGTTATTTTGCCTGTGTGACTTAAAAATGGTTTAAATAACCACTAAGCCCCAAGCCCTCTGCTGTGTGGAGCTGGCAGGGCTGATCCTGCATGCACCGTGGCCGAGGAGCTGTGTTCCCTGCTGGTACCCTGACAGGAAGACTCCTCTGGAATGATTTTTGGATTGTCCCTCACACCTTGCTGTTCTTTGGCCTTACATGACACTACCTGGCATTGCAGAAGGTTTGACGGAAAAGAGTTAAGCAGTTGCTGTGCTCTAAATCTGTGGGAAAAAATTCAGAGCCAACTTTAAGCTGATGTGATGATCCGTGCCTCTATTTCTTAGCCTCTCCTAGAAGCTTCATCCCAACAAGCAAACATATACAATACCAAGTGTCATTCTGCAACTACAAAACAGCACAGCCTGGAAAGTTCTCTGGTGTTTCCAGCATGGATTAGTCACCCTTCTGGTAAGGCTTTGGCAGCTCTCGTGGGTGGTCAGTCCAACAGGTGGGGCTGACATACCAGGGACCTTAGTTCACTCCACAGCTTTGCCAATACCAGGACGGATCCTTCCTGAGAACCAAGGGGTGCAAATCGCACCAGCTTCCAGAGAACGGGGTTTATTCAGCACATTCTTGTATTCAGGGTGTGAAAACACACACACAACACAGCACCACAGTCTGGCTGCTATCCTGATGACATGTGAAATGTTCCTTTCTGTCCTTACTTATTCATGATTTTTACTCGTTGCTCGGCATTTTTTCAGAGAATGGATGATAATTTCTGTTTTCTGCTTGAATTCAAGATCCCTCTTTCTCCTTCACTCTCCTGTCATTGCCATTTGATCTAATCTTTTCTTTCCTTAGAAAATGCTTCTGAAAATTTAATAGGAGCTGCTAGAGCCCTATTGTATTAGTCTGCAGAAATAGTACATTTCAGTAAAGTGATAAGAAGAAAAAATTTAAAAGTGCCCACAAGGAAAGACGAGAAGACTAAGAAACCAAGCCTTTATTTTGGTACCATGTATTTAACTCGTGACCATATTGCCATGCTCATGTGACTGGAACACAAAATTTTCAAATCAGGAAACAGCAGACAAAGTAATCTTCTTCCGTTATGATTCCATCTTCATCTGCAAGATCCCAAATTGTCTGGGACCCCAGCCAAAGTTGTAGGCATGTGTGTGTCCGGTCATGCAAATTATTGATCCAGACTCTGGCTTGCTGAGTTGACTTCCTGGCATGACTTTGGACCTTGCAGCTATGGGCTTGCTCAACGCTCACTGCTGTTGGATGATCCTACAGGACTGTCTAAATCATAAGCCATCATCTAGTCAACACCATAATACCATCATCATCTAGCCAACATCATAAAACCATCCACTGTGTTATGTACCCCTACCCCAGCTGCTCTTTGTCCATGTCAACCAGAGAGTCATCTCCATCCTTGCTGCTTCATTCAACTCTCCACTGATTTAACTCACTAAAAAGACACAATAATTACCTTTCTCCTCCACCTCTGCCTAATTCTCTGCCATTTCTGTGCGTCTTAATCTGACTAATGGAGGAATCTGCTGAAGGCCAGACCGGCACGTGGTAAGAGGCATGAATGTGTGGCCAGCAGTGTGGGTGGGTGTTGGGGGCAGGTAGGAGGAGGGAGGTGCATCCTACCCATCTGAGAATACCTGAGACGTTGGCTCACTGTGTGGCAAGAAACTGTACTGCAAAACAGGTGTGACCAGATACTTTTTGTTTGTTTTCCACTATGGCTGTAAAGGGAACATCACTCTTCATAATTGAAGTACTTTATTAACTGGCTAATAAAGAAAGATGTGTATTATTAAATCTTGTTGGATATATAGCGACTGCACTATGCATAGAAAAATGTCCACAGCTTCCTTGATTTGGGGAGGGAGAAGAATGGGATGTTAGCTGTGAAACGTTTATGACCTTTTTTTTTTTTTTTTTTTTGAGAGCATTGAGCCTTTGCAACACTTACATTTGTTCAGAACAAAGGTCCCAGATGAAAGATGCATTTTTAAGTTTCCCGTCTGTTTTGGAGCACAGTTCTTCTTGGTCTCACTGCTGTGGCTGTCAGGTTGAAGTACAGCTCTATGTAGTTTAAACCGAGAAGGTTAACAGATCCAAGTGAAAAATCTGTTTACCTTGGAGTTTTTTAAATGTCATGCAGTCATTTCCATTGCTTGTGGCTTTCAAAGTTATTATTTTGAATAGTATTAGCACTGTAGCATATAAGTGTCCCACTTTATAACAGAGACTCATTAACTTAAATTCTCACAATAGTGTTATCCATCAGCTTTAGAAAATCAGAAAATTGTGAGTAAAAAAATAAAATAAGAGTGGTTACTTATTGCTATTTATGCTTTTATCTTGGCTTCTAGATTTTGAGTTTCAAGGAAGCCACATTGCCAAGCAGCAACAATTACGCATAAAAATTAAGTTCAGCTCCAAGAAAACATTTAGTCTCCTTAATAAAGCCAGAGTTAGAAGTTGAGATGTTCATTTGGTTCTGTACACTTCTCTGCATTGAAAACTGAGTCTGAGTTTCTTTTTCAGACATTTGAGTCCTGAAGACAGGGTTTTAAGTCTCATCATAATTGGTGAGACTGTAAAAATTGAATGTTCACTACAAAAATACGCTTTGTTGGAATGCACTCCAAGGGTGAAAAAGGAAGTGCTGTTCTTAGATTTTCATGGATGGATCATTTCTAAGAGATTGGTGTTCAAAAAAAAGACTGGGTTTTTCAAGTTATTTCAGGGCCTCAGGGATTACCCTCACTTTTGCTTTACAAAGACTCTTCTCTGGACAAGCTGAAAAACTGGAGTGATAGACATAAACTTAGTATTTCATCAGATTTGAGAAGATTTTTCCATTCTGCTCAGATTGAGAGCAATGCCTTCCTTCCTGTGTTGATTGTGAGCAACAGGAGTCAGACACTTGAAAGCTGAGATAGACATAATTAGGCAGATATATGACATGTTAGAAAGAGATAGATTTTTCTTCCTCTGCAGGATAATTTCAAGTTGTTTTTTTTTTTTTGCTGTTGCACTCTTCCCTTTGAAAGGCAAGAGACCTGTCTATGAAGTCATTGCTTTCACAAAAATCAGACTGTTTTCAGCAAAGCAGACGTGTTCTACAGGAAAGGCTTTTGACCTGTCAGTCAGGCACTTCCAGAAAGAGGCTGCACAAAGCTGGGCCCTGTTCTTAATTGCAGGTTCAGGCTCCCTTCCCTCCTATGCCCCTGTGCTCACTTTGGGTGTTAACATTTTCAAAACTCACCCCATCATCAAGGCTCATGCAGAAAACCCAGTGACAGAAAATGTGACAGCTCCAACAAAAAGAAAAAAGGAAGTCACAGATTTTTTTTTTTCCAAGCTGCAAATTCTCTTGTGTCTTTGATCCTTGTTTCCATCTAATGAATTAAGCTATTAAGCTGGTGAAAAGTGCTTATTAGTTGTAGTCAAAGGCTAGAAACTGTTCAGCTAACACTGAGGTTTCTCTTGACAGAAATAGTGTTCCACTGAAATCCGTCAGCCAGTACAGCTAATTTTCAGTATAATATAGTAACAGACATAGGCCTGCTCCTCAGTATAAGTGAACAGAGTGGTAGTTTTAATGGATGGGACATCATCAAAGTAACTCATTTGCTTAAATATCAGGGTCTAGTGCCACTTGCTGCCCCAGGATTTTTCACCTGTCCTTCATATTCCAGCCCAAATGGTGTCATGTCTATGCACACAATGGGATGTCCCAGCAGCTTGGTGCATCTCCAGTATCACCAAACTCCTGGGTATGTGAAATTCAGGGGCCTCAATGTCCACTGTTAAATGAGTTGAATCACTCCAGGTTCTGCTCATGGTATTGTTTGGATTTGAATTTTTTATAATTGGAGCTTAGATGGCACATGGCAGACATCTTCACTACCATTCCTTAATCAAAAACTGACCCCTGCATATGAAGCCTACTTTTTGCCATCTTCCTCAGAAGTGTTGTCAAAGATCTTTTCTGTAACACATATTCTACGTTGTTACTTCTGTAGTTAGGTCTGTCACTTGAAAATATACCCAGAAGCTCCTCTGCTATTTAAGCCAGTGATTTCAGAGTCATTAGCACTCCAATTAAGTTACTTTGATTTGCTACAGATAAATTTCTGCAGAGAGCTAATTTTGATGTAGCACAGCAAATCCAAAAATGACGGTTAACTTATTTGTATTTCTATTCCAGGCACTCTTTGAGTTTTCCTGCTTAGCAGAACATAGCCAGGACTCATAGCAGCTACCAAAAAAAAAAAAAAAGCATAATTAACAACACAGTGCAAAGTGATGTGGAAGCAGCAGCAGAAACTGACTGATACTTGCTAGCTGTTCTATGCTTCAAATATCATCTTGTTCTTCTAAATCCATGCTTTCTGCTTATCAGGATGATTTCTCAGAACCAAAACATACTGTAAAGTTTTCTAAATGTGATGTTTTCAACCTAAGCTGGACCCCTGAACTTTTCAAAGCTTACCAGTCTCTTTGGGTTTAGAAAGGAGCAGAGATTTAGACCCATGGAAAGAGCATGTAAAGGTGATAGAATGTAAACTTAAAAAAAAAAAAAAAAAAAAGACATGAAATTTTACTAGCATTTTACTAGCAGAGCCAAATTTTCCAGAAGCTTCTTAAATTTAAATATCACATTAAGCCTAGCCAATGTTACAAATATATATGTTTTTTTACCCTTAAAATGCCATTAACTTGGAAATTGGTTGCTGAGTTTTGCAGGTGTTTCATTGCTGATAAATGTGCATACATATATTTACAGAGAGATTTATGAACATGTCTAAACATAGTGGGGAAAGAAGCATTATCCACCCTGTAAGTAAGGTTTCATCTCACTGTTCAATATTCTGTTCAACTGATCCAAATTTTCCCCAAATTGGTGGTGAGGATTTTTCACTGTGTGGAGGTTTAAGGCTGTCACGTTTTATAAACCCATGTTGGATTCTTGCTGATTTGGACATGGTCCAGCCTCCTTGCAATAAGATGCTTGTGCGAAAAGCCTTTTCCACTCGCTCCATTGCCTATAGCTAATGACACACTATGGAAGTTCTGATCCGGCTGTCAAAGGAAGAAAATAGTAGCAATTCCTTAGAAAATAATTTGACTATATGAATAACAAATGAATGCATTTGATATCGGGCCTAATCCTCTGGCTATCCTCTCCAGGGTTTTGCTAATGATTTAAAATGGAGAATGCTGCAAAAATATCAGTATACATGTAGAAGAATGAGCAGGCTTTCAATGTCTAAAATGCAAATATGAAATTATTAGGGATAATACCAGGACACCCAGAACTCTGAAATGTGCTAGCCAATATAAATGAAATAACTGAAAATTGTGGAATAGGTGGTGTGAAGTTCACTGTTGACCTAAATAAATATGGGGTTAGGTCAGGTAACTGGTCAACAGAAGACAATACTACTTATTTATAAAAAAATATTTTCCAAGCAGCTAAAAAAGAATTGGAATTGTCAAAAATACAGGCAGATATATGTAATCCTGTTTCTTTTCTTTTCTTTTCTTTTCTTTCTTTTCTTTTCTTTTCTTTTCTTTTCTTTTCTTTTCTTTTCTTTTCTTTTCTTTTCTTTTCTTTTCTTTTCTTTTCTTTTCTTTTCTTTTCTTTTCTTTTCTTTTCTTTTCTTTTCTTTTCTTTTCTTTTCTTTTCTTTTCTTTTCTTTTCTTTTCTTTTCTTTTCTTTTCTTTTCTTTTCTTTTCTTTTCTTTTCTTTTCTTTTCTTTTCTTTTCTTTTCTTTTCTTTTCTTTTCTTTTCTTTTCTTTTCTTTTCTTTTCTTTTCTT
Organism: Anser cygnoides; assembly: GCF_040182565.1. NCBI lineage: Eukaryota > Metazoa > Chordata > Aves > Anseriformes > Anatidae > Anser > Anser cygnoides. Next base: position 2,051,337 of record NC_089874.1, read on the forward strand.
TTCTTTTCTTTTCTTTTCTTTTCTTTTCTTTTCTTTTCTTTTCTTTTCTTTTCTTTTCTTTTCTTTTCTTTTCTTTTCTTTTCTTTTCTTTTCTTTTCTTTTCTTTTCTTTTCTTTTCTTTTCTTTTCTTTTCTTTTCTTTTCTTTTCTTTTCTTTTCTTTTCTTTTCTTTTCTTTTCTTTTCTTTTCTTTTCTTTTCTTTTCTTTTCTTTTCTTTTCTTTTCTTTTTTTTCTTTTTCTTTTTTTTCTTTTTTTTCTTTTTTTCTTTTTCTTTTTCTTTTTCTTTTTCTTTTTCTTTTTCTTTTTCTTTTTCTTTTTCTTTTTCTTTTTCTTTTTCTTTTTCTTTTTCTTTTTCTTTTTCTTTTTCTTTTTCTTTTTCTTTTTCTTTTTCTTTTTCTTTTTCTTTTTCTTTTCTTTTTCTTTTCTTTTCTTTTTTTCTTTTTCTTTTTCTTTTTTCTTTTTCTTTTTCTTTTTCTTTTTCTTTTTCTTTTTCTTTTTCTTTTTCTTTTTCTTTTTCTTTTTCTTTTTCTTTTTCTTTTTCTTTTTCTTTTTCTTTTTCTTTTTCTTTTTCTTTTTCTTTTTCTTTTTCTTTTTCTTTTTCTTTTTCTTTTTCTTTTTCTTTTTCTTTTTCTCTCTTTTTTTTTTTTCCTCTGGAGAAGGGATATTTGTTATGTAAAAAGTGCTGTTCTGTAATGCTCCGTGTGTAGACAGCCGAATGTGGAAATGATGAAGGAGAATTTTGGCTGCCTGGCCTTCCATGTGTGAAAAGACTTAAGAGATTTGGATGTCATCTTGTTTTTCCTTTGCTGAGTGAGGAATCTGATCCAATCTCTTAGTGAGGCTTTTTCCGTTTTAGATTGGCTATGGAAAAAAAAAAATCTTTTGAAGCATTTGAAATTGTTTTGCTTATGATTGTCCCATCAACAAAGGGGATTTTGCACCCTTAGATAGAACTGGCAGACCAACCCAGCAGCCTTCCTGCTGGCATTCACAAACATATCAGGCTTTTAAAATGTGGGTTATGAGCACAAAAAGGAGAGCCTGCAATGGTTGTTATTCAGTGAAGTGATTCCTTAGAATGGCCGAGGCTTGTATTTCACTGCTGAGTGTCTCAGGCTAAACTGGTACACATAGGTCAGATCTCCATTTGATAAATCTGTATAATATCTTACCCTGAGGAGGCTGCACGTCTTGCTCTAACTGTAAAACCTTTCTCCACCTCTAGTTTACAGTCTTCTCTGCAACACCATCCTCCTGCAAATGCCTTGATGCAATCGTTAGCAGCATACTGACAGGCGGAGAAAACATTTTTGTCTTGCAGGTAAGTCTTTAACCTTTACATCCAAAAATGACTTCTTCCACCCGCTGGCTTCCTGGAGACAAATAACCCTTAAATCTTCTATGGCTTAAGCAGGTTTAAACACCAGTGCAAACCTGTGTCTAGTTGTTCTGATTCTTCAGAATCAGTCAGTACCCACACTTAAGGCCTTAAGAAATGACCTAGTCCTCCTAATCTCACAGTCCCATGGGTAAATAAGCAATAGTTTATCAGAGAGCTGAGAATACTAAGGTTCAAAGGCCAGCAGCCTGCATTGTAGTGTCAGGTTTTCTTACAACGTGGCACAAAAATATGGCCATACAAAATGCTTATTTCCTTTGCACTGCTAAAAGCCAGCCAATAATGAAAGGTGCAATCTGGACATAATTTGCACATAGTTTGTAGGCCAGTCCTGAGCCCACTCTGGTTGCAGTCCTCACATTTTTCAAAGCAGTGAGTTGCACACAGGAGTCAAGGATCAGTGCAGGCTTCTAGGTTGGTTTCACAGGTAGCATCACCTTGCAGTCCCCTGCTCCCTCTTTTAACAGTGTCACGATGTCTCAGCCTGCTTCTGCCAGGTGCTTTGTGGCTAAAATGACATTTCAAGAGTCAAGGTAGAAAAGCCAGACTGATTGCCCTAAAGCAGGGACTAGCACCAGTCATCACATTCATAACCATGTACTTTGGAAGGGAATCAGGCCCCTAATGTTAAAAACAGGGAAATACCAGATTTCCTCAGCACCTTGCCTCAGCTTTCTCATTGCAGTATCTGATTTTTCATGGAGCTTTAGGAGGGAACCAAGACCTGAAAAATACTGCATCACGTCCTGAGACAGTAATAAGTGCTCCTTGCGGTGGGATGGTGGAGAGCATATCAGATGGCACTATCTGATCCAGTGCAAAAGGCAATTCTGTTTTAAGGAAGATAATACTTACATGTTTTCTTCCCTGCTTGCCACAGTGTCTCTGTGCAGAGTACTTTGTACACTTTTTAGCTATTTTATATGCTTGTTCACACAAAACACAGGATGAACACTACCTGTCAGCAGTATTTTAAATTTTTGCCAGCTTCCTATGAAAATGTATCCATTTGCACTGTTTGATTATCTGTTTATACGTTTCCATGTCTCTTCATCTTACCTGCACATCCTTCCCCTCAACAATGTGTTAAAAACAATATATACTGTCAACTGAATTTGATAGATGCAGTCTTAAAGATACAGATTCCCGAGAGATTTTGCAGCAAAAGATCCCCAGACAGAGTAGAGAAACCTTGCTAATAATTCCCTCGATGTAAAGAAGAATAACATTAACTTTTATAAGCATCAGATCTGCACAGGAAAGAGCCACTGTAAAACAGCCATTCTTAGTTTCACTGCTACTTGAAGTATGGCATTTCGAAATTACAACAGGGCCTCATTGTTAATCCCAATCCTGGATGTCATCAGCCCACTCTCACTGGGCTAATTTTTCAACACATTCCACCACCTCCACATGCATAATTTTCCTCTTAAGGACCTTATAAGTGCAGCAGTTTAAGATCCAGCCCAGTCCTTCTTCCTTTGATGAGGCTCTGTGGGCAAACTCCTCACACTTAAATGTTACAGTAGAGCCCCTGAGAAGCTTGAACTTCTGGAAACAACTTTGGCAGCCAATTGGCACTTAATGACAATTTGACTTAATACATGGAAACATATCCAAAAAAACAAGCAGGATCTTATGGACATTTGTTTTTGCTGCTATTGGCAGTTAAATCAAAACCCTTTGTTGAGGTCTTTTAGCTTTCTCTGCTTCTATCTGGATGGTGCATGGTCTTTTTTACTTTCTATTTTAGATTTATTTTTTTTTAAGTGCATTACTTTTTTGGAGAGTGTGTGAGTTCGAAGAGTTGTTATTGCGTTGCTTCTTCAGATGAAACACAGAGAAAACAATGCTTAATTCTGATAAAGAATACAAAGGTAAAACCTTCATAGGATTACTTATAGGAATAATTTATTTTAATTCTCAAAAAAACAGCAAGTGATGGCTTGGGAGGCAAATCCCATAAGGAAAGTCTGAGGACACTTGGATTGTCTAATCTGTAGAAAAGAAGGCTGAGAGGAAACCTCATTGCTCTCTACAACTTCCTGAGGGCTTCCTGAGGTCTGGTTCTCTTCTCCCTGGTCAACAACGACAGGATGCACAGGAACAGCACAGAGCCGTGCCAAGGGAAGTTCAGACTGGACATCAGGAAAAAAATCTGGATTTATGGTAAAATCTATGGATATGTTGACCACACACACAATTGGATCATATGATATTGTATTGTACCCCATCTCTCACTTCCTAGATATCCCATACATAGTTTATGGTGCAATATGATACAGAAGATCATAATAATCCCTTCAATTTATGTCTGCAGACATATTTTATCTAAATTTATATGTTTGCAGTGTAGAAATTATGCCTGAACTCATCATCCCCTTCTTACTTGAGAGCAAAGGCAATTTCAGCTCAATTTACCTGAAGTACTGAACTTCAACATGAAATAGATTGCATCCTAGATCCCACTGGCTTCACTGGCTGTATAAGCATTGATGTCTGTTTGGTGATGGAAAGACTATCTCAGATGGAGATATCAGAGTAATTAGTGCTTCTTTTCTGCAATATGTGTTTATCTGTCATACCTTCTAAATAGCTGTAGCAGTAGGTAGACAATCCCTCCCTCCCTTCCTCTTTCGCTTGTACCCTCCTTCCCTCCCATCCTTTTTTTCCTTTTTCTTTCTCTCTCTCTTTCTTTTTTCTCTTTCTTTCTTTCTTTCTTTCTTTCTTTCTTTCTTTCTTTCTTTCTTTCTAATAATTGTTATTATTGTTATTGGTACGTTCAGCCTGGGAAACACACTGCAAACAAACTTCGTAAAAATTACAGATTACAAATTAGCTACAAAATTAGAAGAAACCTCAGAAGACACACAATTTCAATGGCCATTCAAACATAAACTCTGTTGAGAAACAGAAGTACTGGAGATGAATGACTATCCAACAGGACAAAAAAAGCACCGAAAGTTTTAAGAAAGAAGGTCATGAAAGCCTGACCTAGACTTTCCATTCTGATAGATCAAAGGCTTCTGGATAAGCATCTGGATTCTTGGGGTTTCCTGTCTGAGTCAAACTCTCCCTCCAGTCTTTTTGAGGTTCTCCTGTGACTTTTAACAATGTCTGCGTAAAACTCATCTCTGTTTCCTACTCTCCTGATTTCCTCCCCCACTGGACAAATAAAAAGAAAGAGGTCTGTGATTCCAACTACACTTATTTTCAGCTTGGACCAGTGCCAGAGAGCTCATCACAACTGGAGCTTGGCAAAGGACCTCCTAGCTGGCGGACCAAGCGTTTGGCAACTAATGCAGCAAGTGGAAGGCTACGGCTGGCGGTTTTCCTCGGATGGCTGAACCAGCCAGCTGTGTGATGTGAGCACGGGAAGTAAAAGGTCAGCTCACACTGGACTGCTAATTCCCTTGGAAGAGGGTCGATGACCTAGTTGGTTTGTCAGCCTAAGAGTCTTCATCTGTTTGCCACTTGACTTTAGAGATGCGGACATGAGTTTAGAGGGGAAAAATGACTTTAGGAATCAGGACAGTATGAGCAACATGTATCAGATGACAAGAAAAATAGTACAGAAATCTGAAAAATGTTAAGTGCATTAGCTTATTAATGGCATGCTATTACTGCAATGAGCAAGCACCCTTTCTGACCTCCAACTCTTACAGCTGCTTCCCAACTCATGAGGAGAGGGCATGGATTCAGTCAAAAAAATAACTGATTTTGTGCTGGAAAAAAAAAATGCAGTTCAACTTCTTGCTAATGTTTGAGAACCTGGCAAGAGAAAGGTTGTGTACCTATGTCAAAAGACATACCCCTGTATCATGGCATGCCGTGCCAAGACAACAGGTTCTGTAAAAGTAGAAACATCTATATTCCTGATAAGCAAATGCTTATCAACTTGGACTCAGCAGTAGCAGCCAAAAGAAAACGTGCCAAGAATAGCATCTGATCAAAGACAGTCAAGAATAAAAAGACCTCCTTGAAGAATACATCTAATCTATTACTCTTAAGAATCCAGCATTTTTGTTCTGTGGCAAATTCTATGAATTTTTGTTATTATTAATTTTAAATATGCCTGTCTGTCTTTTCATAGCATTTAAAATATTATGAACATTTTGCTGATGTGTTGAGTCTTCTGAGAAGCTTGGGAGTTGCCTAAATATAGGCAAAAAAAAATCCTTTCTGTGAATAAACTAGATGCACTGACTAATCTTCAACCAATACTTGAAATTATTCCTCTCACCATTGTCAAACCTGCATATCTTTTTTCTTGTAAATCAGAAGAAAATAGTACTAGAGAGCATTGAAAAATGCCGGTGCTTTAATTCTGAATCAAATTCAAGTGTTTAGGAGGACCAATATTTTTCACCACATACGTGCACAGCTATGTGATAGTTCACTCCAAAGTCATCCCCTAAGAAGCCTGGAGTTAGATCCCACTATACATGACTTAAAGGGCTGCTGTTAATTCTTAGGTCCAGTTACAGATTTCCTGTGCACTCCTGGACACTTAGACCATTTTTTCCGCTGTTGAAGTTAATGACTTCAGTGAGGATATCTTATTTCATCCTGGCCTGGTGTGGAACAAACTGTCCATAACTGTGAAGTGTTTGTATACCATTGGGGTAAGTGTTTTGTACTTGGCTTGTTGTTGTCTCGTAGGATGGAGTCCTGAGAAGCACTGCTGACTAGTTCAGCATCTTATCTTCTGACTTTTCTCAACTCAGAAAAGCTGGAGGCCTAGCATTTAAGACAGCTACTGAGAGGCCTTTGTATGTACTGCCATGGACAAGAAACACAGTTTTTTAGGTCAGAGTCTCAAGATGCTCTGCTTCAGAAGCTGGAGAACAACACTGACCTGAAGCAATGTAGGGTTAATCCTACTGCAGTAGGAATCCTCCTCACTTCTCTTTTATTCCTAGCAAATCAAAGCCCAGAGCAGGTAGTGCTGCTTTCCAAACAGGTCTGCAATTCCAGCTGGCACAAAAAAGACAAGGTTCAGTAAGGCAATTTGTAAATGGACACTTGGGTATTAACCTAACACTAACCCTGTAAATTCATTAAGAGAATGAAAGTGCCTTGAATTAGATGCAAGTTTAATTATTTAATAACTAGAAATTTTATACTACTAATGTTTCCTTAGATCAGGTACTTTTAGCTTTCTGTGCTGCTACATTCTGTCCTTGATATGAGCTATAACAGTGTCATGTGTTACCGCATGAGCTACCTGAGCCCCTTAGTGGAAGCTGGTTTAGGTACCTAGAAGCCACTGGATTGTTAAAATCATGAAGTAACATAAGAAGCATGTTTTTTCTCCAGCCTTCATTGCACATCTAGTGTCATTCTCTGGGATCAAAATTAAGCAAAACCCTGTTGCTGGTGCCATTGTTGGCTCATTCAGATGAGGATTTTCAGCTTGCCTGCAAATTAGACAGTGCAAGAGCTGATCTGTGCTTCCATAGGAACACTCCAGAATGAAATTAGAGTGCATAAATGGGAATAAAACTGTCATCATACAAACAAGTAGGAGAGGTCCCAGTGGTCTGTTCTTTTTGGATGGCCTCATTGAAGCACCACAGCAGGGGAGCAGTTTTCATAAATGCTGAGTGAAGAAAGAGTGAGGGTTTCTAAAGGTTTGGTAGAGCATGAAGCTATTCCCTCAGCCAGAACATCCCCTGGAGCCTAGGCTGCAAGTCAGCCTTCATGCTCAGGCCACTTTAGAAATAGAGGTCTCCAGATGTATCCAGGAGCTTCTTGACCTTAGCCTGTTCTTCTAGAGAACATATTCCTTCTGCATTAAGCAATTTGGCCTGTTTTGCCCATAAGCACCTGGTCCTATATCCTGTTCCATGCTGCAAACTCTGGTTGACAGGACTTAGGGGAATGACTGCTTCACAGCAGTGACCAAGGTGAACCGCTGCATACACTTGCTGGGAAGAAGGGATGCTGAGAAGGACTGGAGTAAGGGGGTAATACTTCATTTCACACCTCCACCTTTGTATTCTGCTCTCGGGGATGTGCTACACAAAGTCTCTAGGAACATGCACCAACAAGGGCACAGAGCAGCTGCCTCTGCTCTAACACTGACACAAACTTGCAGTGACAATATTGAAATTGAACCTTCCCTGAGAGTCAACAGAATGACTCAATGTTTCCTCAGACATCACAGAGGTCTTAATTTGTAGCTGTACCTACAAAATGCTCTCCTGAACACACAGTCTGTTCCTCATTTCGTTCAGTAGCGTGATTCTAATTACCTTCTTCTCAGCCACTAATTTGAGGCTATCATTAGTGCAACAGTCTCCAAGTTTGCTTTGAGGCAGGGATGTTGATGAGTAATTATACACTTCATCTCATCTTTGGAAGAGAAAAAACTGATTGCTTGAGGAAAGTGGTTGTGCGATGGTTTGGTTTGTTAAGCACGTTTCACTTAGCTTAGTGGGAAAACAGTGCTGGGGGAATGATCTCAGCTGCATCCAAGCAAGCCAGTAACATGGGTATTTCATGCCAATTAGCTGTGGTTTGAGACTTGAGTTTTGTATATTAATAATGAGGTTTATGTTTGTCTTCAAGACTGGTAGTTTAGGAATGGTAATGGATAATTCAGGGCCAGAGAAAGAGCCCTCTGGTCTATTCTCCTCTTTTGAAAATGGCTATATCAACTTTTGTAGAGGATGATGCTAGAAATCCTTTAGATTAACAACATCCTGTAATTTTAGTGAGCAGCCTATTTTGGAGAAAAGCATTTTTTCTATTTCCACTGCTTTGATAGAGGAAAGATTATACATTTTGAGGAATGGATATTTACTTGACTGTCAAAGCCTGTTTCTTTTTAATTTACTATTTTAACTCCAGATATCTATCTTCTACTGACTCGGTCATCTTCTTCCTCATAATGTAGAAGCAACCTACAGTTTAATTTAATATTAAACTACATTGTTGTAGTGAAATCCACAGGTTATCTATTCACTGTGGGCATATTTTGTTTCCATGCAGTCTCGTTTATTTTGCACTTGTTTTCCCTAACTATTGTACCCCACTCCCTCCACTCCCTAACTTGTGTATCTCCTGGCTTAAATAAAAGAGAAAGTAAATGCATGAGTTCGGTGAGAGAGGAAGATTTCATGATGCTAATTTCCTAATGCCATCAACATGCCATGATGACACATCTAAAGAGTAGCCATGATACAATGAGGTAAAATTTAGCTTGTGGATCAAAACTTAAGCTTGGTGTCAATGCACATGCTAGATATCCCAGTTTTCACTGCAATAAATGCACAGCTAGTTAACACATCTCATCGGAATGGAGACAGCAATGCAGTTCTTCCTAAAGAAGAAACTTACAGGGGTATCCAACTGACCATATCTAGACATCTACTGTCCATATGAGATGTCGTATGGAATCTTGTTTGCTTTCCAACTGGCACTGCAGGAAGGTATGGCTCTCACTTAGCTCATGTATAAAAATTGGCAGCCCTACATGGATATCTCACATATCTTGAGGTGTTTCAAATGTTAGTAGACTTCTAAGTTTAGGAAAGTGAATCTCACCCACACCATTGTGTCTATTGAGTCGCTCTCTAAACTCAGTTAACTGCAGCTTTCCACGGATGATAATGTGAATTTGTGCTCCTAACTCACATGCAGACATCCACGTAGCCTCCTTCATTTAGGTATCTTCCTCTGGGAGCTTTTTGTTAGTCCTTAAGCCAAAGGGTAAACATTCCCTTTATCCTGAAGTCGTGGTTCTCAAATGAGCTATGTGTAGCATTGCAAAATAAGAATGGAGAAGCTCAGGAGCTAGAAGTTTACCCCCTTTTTGGTAAAGAAATCTGGACACTCATTGATGTAAAGACCAAGCTGGGTATTGGGTGTGATCTCTGCTCTGAAAAAGGCTGTGTCTGTGTGGGACTTGTCACCTTTGCCATACATGCAGACGAGGTGTAACTATTTGATATCTCTGCCATAAATGGTGATACTGTAGTTGTTTCAGGGCTGTCTTCAGGCCAAAAAATTTTGGGATCCCAAATCTGTCTGCATTCCTGCAAGCAGATATGACCTTAGTTCTGCTTGTTCCATTGGGTATCATCCAGCTACATCATCCTGCTCTTTAGAGTGAGGGTTGTCTCTAACATATTGTTTGTGAGGCATCCAGCACATTGGGCTCTGATCTTGGCTAAGGAGTTTACTTGTGGTTTCATTTAAGTCATCACTATTATTTCATAAACTAAAATATCTGTAGAGGAAAGCAGAAGAATTATGATACATCATTTCTAGCTCTTCTTGTGGCTCTGTGTCCAGAACTAGAATCTGTAAATAAGTATCCATGTTATTCCACATGTTGCATTTCTTTCTTTCTTTCTTTCTTTTTTTTTTTTTTTTTTGTAATATAAGCACTAAAATTAAGAAAGTTTGGAAGAGGCCTCTATTAGACTCCTATTAACAGAAATAAAGTAGGATTTTTTTTTTTTGAATTATCATTTTTTGAGTGGAAAAGTGGAATTAAGGAATGATGATTCAATTACAATCCCCAAATAAGATCATTATATTAAAAAAAAAAAAAAAAGAAGGTAGGGGAGGAAGGGGATGCAACCATGGATTCAAGTCTGCAGTTCCATACCTTCCTCCTCATTTGGTTATTTAGTATTAAACATTGGAGAGATGCAAGCACTGAACCTGTTGCATGAGGTTTTAATGACTGATAAATGTTTTATTGTTAAAAAATGAACTATCAGCTCCAGCCTTTATTATGTATGATTTGTATAGCCTTTAGATGATAAGAAGAATATCGTACATTGAACAGTATTTAGGTATAATCACTTCCAAGCAATTTTCCTGGAAACAAAACAAACAAACAAAAAAAAAAGTGGAAAAAAATCCATACAAAAGAACACAGACTGATTAACTCTTATGCATGTCCTTACTCTCCAGATGATTAGATGATTGTTTTATTATTTAACAATATTTTAATAATATTTATTTATTATTCATTATTTATTATTTAATTAATTTATTTATTAATTTAAAATAATATTATTGTTTAATTATTTTAATATTTGTTTATTTATTTATTTATTTATTATTATTCAAAAGAGCAAGAATAGGCCAGAGGAAGGAGTTTAAGGACCAGAATCTTCCTTTCCAGAGCCTGAGCCACTTGGATACCATCCTGCTCCTCCTTCCTCACTCTCCTTCTAGACCTAGAAAACTCAGGTGTGTCTTTAAAGCCAGAGGTGCAGCTTCAGCAAGGTAAGGAGGCGTGTGAGCTGTAGGTGGAAGTATGATACCCTTTCAGGGTGTCCAGAAAATGTTAAATAGCAGTAGAGGTGGGTTAAGGTCTCAACGTTGACCTGCGTTCTCTTTTGGGACCCTTTATGGTCATCTTCCTAATACATTTCTTGATGGCTGCCCAGGTAAATTAGGTAAGTATCTATGAACACTCAGTCTCCTTGCAAATCTGCACCTTTTCTCTCCCTTTCACAGTTGAACCCAATGGCTAGTTACAGTCAGTACTCAGCTTGGAGGAAAACGAGCCATGTGTTCACACCCCATTAGGCAGCGAATTTGATCAACGATGAGCCACAAATCTTTCAGAATCCAGGCTCTCTCTCCAGTGCGTACAGTTCTGAAGAGATCTGAGAAATGAACCTTAGTCATTTAGCTCAGAACCAAAACTGCAAGGCTGCCTTTTCTTTCTCCCAGCCCAGCAGGCAGAAATGGTCCTTTATTTTTTGCACTGGAGTTTTGTGCTCATTTTCAGAATGGAAGATGTTGTTCCAGGTAAGTTTAATAAAGCAAAATATTTCATCCCCTGCAATTCCCACCGATGAAAATGAGAAATCTAGTGCATCCCCTGAAAGCTACTATTCAGATCTATTTTTACCATATTTTCTATAATAGTTCTCCAAAACAAAAATGACCAGGGTGGGTTGTGTCTTATAATCAAAACAGAAAATTAAATGACGAGCAAGATTTCTCTGTTGTTTAATTTTGTCATGAAAATCCACCTAAGGATCAGAGAGTTTTTGCAACCATTTCATTGTAATGGTGGTAGTGTATCTACTATTGAGTAAATAAGATATTGAAACTTTCTTGGAAAAAAAAAAATATATATATATATATACAAAGCCCAGCAACTGCATATCAAGTGTGTCATTAAGTCTTGCAGTTGTTAGCTTCCTTTATCATTTTCTAGTAAATTTACACCAGAATTCCTGAAGAAAACCTATGTTTTTCAGTATGCTGGAACCAATGGAGAACTACATGGTGGTCTTCAAGGGAAAGAATAGGCAAAAAGAGCCTTCAGTTCCAGTTCAGGTTAGTGTCAGTCAGAAACCATTGCCAGCTGATGCTGAGGCTTTTTCCATCGCACAGGTGGGCAGTAACCACAGATGTGCTTCTAGTCCTCAGCTGATCTCCATGTACAATTGACCAGGAGGCTATGCGAGGCCACCTGGCTGCCCAATTCAGCAAGGACCATTTGGCAGCTGAAGCTGACCTGTTCTTGAAATTAAACCTTCACATTGCTCATTCCCTTGATATGTGAAGCTTTTCCTTCTGTGCTTTCCAAAAATGTGTTCTCCATACATAATTTACTTTCTGCTTGTGCAGTGGGGAAGATGGGCTAATGCTTTTGCAATAATGCTAGCATGTGGGAGATCTGAATACCTCTTCCCAGTTTCTCCTCAGACACATGATGTGACTCTGCCAACTCACGTTGGGTGGGATTCATCTCACCCAACTTTATACGTCTGCAGTGCAGACGTCTACAGCTTCACTAGTTGCACTTGGCTTCTTCCACAGTCGATGGAGACAAATCACATTTTTAAACTATGGTTCATCTGACTTGTTTTGGCCATCTCCTTTAGGATGATGCCTACATTTGGCTAGATAAATTCCACTGCTGAGCTTCGGCTCTCTCTTTAAAATAGGGATAAGACTGAGGCTTTACTCCCCATCTGAGGGTTAAGGGATGCTGTGAAAACCTTAGTACCATTCAAGGTGCCATGGGTAGGTATGACCACATCCCAAAACTTATTGTTTAATTTCCTAAGCTTCTAATGACGTGTGCTGTGGTAATACATTTTGTACACCCTGAGATAATTGTCCTGTTGAATTATGGCAACTATGATGTACCTAGACAGAGACACTAAAATTTGGATAAATCAGAGTATTGGTGGCCAACTGGCAACTCTTGAGCTTCTCCACAAGCATAAGAAGGTCAAATCTGTTATTAGCTAGATCATTGCTGGCACAGGGCACTCAAATCTCTCATTGTGGGAGAAATAAGACAGTAAAAGCTGTCATCACTGGGACATCCTGAAGCTTAGTATCACACCTCACCCTGATCCATCCCACAACATACTGGTGGAGACCTGGAGAAGCACTGCCATCTCCCACCTGTGAACCACTATGAGCAGTTGCCCTTACTTCTCTTCTCCAAGGTGTGTGGCACAGGCTGAGTGGTTCTTGGAAAACACGAGCTTGTACCACAAGAATGTCTTTGTGCCCAGACCAGTCAGGATCAGGGGAAGGTCATAAAGAACACCTCCATCACTTCCACTCTGATCCATTTTGAGCACTTCTCGAAAGCCCTGAAGATAGTCCAACACGTACATTTTTAAAATAAAGTTACGAAGCCAAACAAAATACCCATACCCACATAAATGAATTCCACATGCTTTTCAGTGTGTTACTTTAGGATGGATCCACAGATGGCGTAAATCAGAAGAATACTGCTGATTTCGAAGGAACAGCACCAGCTGACCTCTGTGAAGGAAATGCCAGATCTACTTGTTGCAGCATAGTTGGCAAAACACATTTTGCACCAAAACTATTTTTTTCTCCTTCTATTTTTTTTTTCCTTAATGGGGAAGAAGAAAAATGATCTATATAAATAACTAGACTGTACTGCTCTGTCTAAAAGGTCAGGGAACATTTTACAAGCTAGACTCCTAGCCAAAATTTGTGACCTGTGTTTTTCAAATGCGTCTACAGATGGGGACCCTTTATACAGTAGTTAAAAAATGTGGGAAAATAATAAAATATGGAATGTTTCATCTGGGAAAAGAAAAAAAAAAAGAAAAAAAGCAACCCAAAACCTCTAGTTTGTATTCCTGTTTTTTAATGAATTCAGTACAGGGGAAGCATTCTTTAATTTGTGTATGTGTTTGGAAGGGAGGGGGAAGGTACTAAGCCTACCGGAAGGATTTGAGTATTTAATAAAAGCAGTTGAAAATAATAAAATTAAAACTAAGGAAAAAATAATAAGGTAGCTTGAAATGTCATCATTTTAATTGCATTTTACACCAATCCTTTCCTGTTTGGAATGCAAGACAACCTATAAACTCTCTTATGGACATGACCCAGTTCAGATTTAAGTTAATGGAAAGACACCCTGAGAACTGGATTTGTGGGTTGAGTTTTATATGAAGAAATAGTCCTCTGGAGCTTGACTTGGTTCTTTATGGAGATGGGAGAAGCTCACGGATTTCAATGGGTCGTATCATCACCTGACACTGATTTTGGAGCAGCTGTCTTCCCAGCAACTCAATCTAAATAACTTTTAATTCATGTCATGGAGAACAAGAGCAGGAATGTGTGCAATATATCCACAAGGCCAAGCAAGAACATCTCATGAATATCTCATGGGGACGAGGTTATCTTTCTCAGTAGGTTTCTGATATTTCTTGGTTTTGGCAAAGGGAGAAGTAATACAGGAAGAATGTCCCTTGTAGCATTTTCTTTGTGCACAGATGGGTTTTGCAATTGCAACCATGAAAGGAGAAAGCTACCTGAAAATGTTCAGAATTCCATCCCACACCTTCTGCAAATGGCATATCTCTTCCTAATAAAATTAAGTAATCAACCTTTTCAATGTATTTTGTAACCAAATTGTAAAGCCTTCTTTAGAGCTGTGCCTGTAGTAGTTTCACCTTCCATTACCGGGGAAAACATTTTAACCTCCTACACAGACCTTCAGCATTCAGACTCCAGCACTAATTATATTGTATGAAAATACCCATTTTCTTAGCCAAGACTTCCTTCTAGATCCTTATCTTCTCTACCCGTGGTCCGGTGTGGATGTGTAGACAGCCTCTGTATGTACACATCTTGCATAATGTAGCTGTTTCTATTTTGGAAAGCCCAGGGTTTCAAAGAAACAATGGCTTGGAGACTTCCACAGAATCAGGTCATGACCTTCCTATCTAACAGCCACCAAAACCTATTTCTTCCATTAATCTTACAAATCCTTTTAAGGACTATATATATATATATATATTTGTTGTTGTTATTCTCAATATTCTATGCAAACACAGTCAGCTACTGAATTATTCTTTATATGAAATGAATTTCATGTTACACTTGTTTTTAACCATATTGTCTGAGAATTTCACTGAAGCAATATCTCCTCACCCTATTTTTTAAAGTAAGAAGAAATCTGTATGTTCCTTATCTATCTTCTCTGTACAATTTATGAACTTTTAAATCTCTATTACAACCCATTTCAGTTATATATTTTTTTCCAGATTAAAGAACTGTTGTCAGTTTAGTCTTTGGATGAAAACTGTCCCACTTCCCTGGTCACCTTTCTCTTCCCAAATGCTTCATATAATCAAAAGACATGTAGAAGTCTTCTGTAGAAAAGAAAGAGTCACCGATACTCTGGAAATGTACTCATCTACCACAGCTAAAGAAAGTCCGTCTATTCTTCATTGGAATGCTCCTAATTTACGAAAGCCAAACATCTGTTGTCACATGCTAAAATGACAGTGATGTTCGTGCTTGGGAGGTATGGTGCCAATCTGAATGTTTTCTCCCTGTGACTGTAGTCTGCTCCTCCCCCTGTTATTTTCCATGATTACAACTGATTTATGCCACTCCAATATTTTATCCTTGGGGACTTCAGTAATTTTTCTCCTCCTAGCAGCTGTGTATCAGGCCTACCTAGGCCATAACAAATGTTTCCAATAGCTGTGATTTCTGGCTTTTTGATTTGTCTGATCCAGTGAGATTCAGCCCTGCAGGTCAGTGAAATGTTTTTAGGTAAGTTTTTATTGGCTGGAGTAAAATATTTTATTATACTTTATTTTGGGGAGGCAAGATGCTTGCTTCACAATATGTATTTTTAGAATTGGGCAGGAAATGGTTTTCTCATCCAGTCCTGAAAAAAAAAAAAAAAGACATTTGAAAAAATAATTCTTTTCTGTAAAGTGGGCTGAAACAAAAACTGTGTGAGTATTTTAATGGAAAGAAAACAGAATAAAATGCTGAGACTTCCCCAGTTGCTATGGTAACTGGACTACTCAGAAAGTTTCATAATT
Organism: Anser cygnoides; assembly: GCF_040182565.1. Lineage (NCBI taxonomy): Eukaryota > Metazoa > Chordata > Aves > Anseriformes > Anatidae > Anser > Anser cygnoides. Next base: position 2,067,059 of record NC_089874.1, read on the forward strand.
TTACAGTGTGTAAGCTTTTCCTTAGCTATAGACCCAAACACATTCTGCAGTGTAGTTGCCACCCCTGACATAGTGAGTTTAAGTTTATTGACAATGAGCTTGCTTTTTATGGCCTCTTAGAAGTTGTTCCTATACCTTAAGTGCTCCACAGAAAGAAAAGCCTCCAAGTTAAGTCCAAATCTTGCTAAGTTGTTTCCCTCAATCTAAGAAAACCACCAGCTCAGTTTTCAGTCTCTTCCACTGAAAATATTTACGGGGAGGACAAAATGGTTAGAATGAGGATTTATAAGTGGGTCTCTTACAATGTCGAAGAATGTTCCTGCCATCAACTTATAATCATCTTTCTAAGGCTTTGATGCCATCACGTGACCTAGAAGTAAGATGACATTAGCAAAAAAAGGTTTTTATCCCTTCTTTCCTTTTTTCAAACTATATTATTCTCAACAAAATTTTTCTCCAAAGGAAAATAAATAATGATAATAAAAAAATAAAAATAAAAGCTTCAAAAGTTCCTTTGATCTGGAAATATTTTTACTGAAGGTACAATTTCTAATGAAGTTAAGATGGACCTTCTAATGAAATGAAGGTATGGAATGAGCCATACAGTCATACCTCACCTGGTACTATTGCTGTGGTATCATCCTGAATATTCTCTAAAAATTAAAAATAAACTCCAGAGTCCAGATCCCTGAAACTAACCTGTACAGAAAATGAAGTCAATACTAAAGAACTACTTAGTATTCTTTAAGAGTAACTGTGTCCTGTTGATTTCTTCTGTCCTGTGATTTCTTCTGGGCACAAATCAAAATTTAACGAGGTGCAAGGCTGAGAAAAAGGAGTAAATTGAGGTGGCATGTTAAATACTGGGATATTTTACTGCTGTTTGGAAAATTATTTGGGTAGTGAACCTTCGTGTTATTTCATAAATGTGTCATGGTGGAATAGCATCCTTAGTGCAAGCACTAAGCAATCTGCAAACACATCAAAATGTAATTTTCAAAAAGGAGTCATCTTCCCTTCCAAGGTAAGTGCAAAGAGCCAAGATTTCACTCAGGCCAGCAACAAGACATGCAGTTGACTACTCACTTTGGCCTGAATTCATAGTCCTGTTGGGCTGTTCTGCGTCTGTGGAGGAAATAAGGTGGGAGTGATCTTAAAAAAAGACAGGCTAGCCTATGAAACTAAAACCTGCCGTAAAGGCTTGAAAACCCTTGGTTTCATTCAAGGTTTCTCTTGACTGAGTAACTTCTTTTTTTCAACTTCCCTGTCTTCAAAGTCTATGATAAACTTTTTCTTATAAAGTACTTTATCCCATTCTAATTAAAAATAGTGATTAAAGGATTAAACACAGCTTGAACTCAATTTCATTAGATTGACAGTTTGGACTCTCTAAGAGTTATTCAAAACCTGGTAGATTATGTACTGGTTTCCTTCTTCCTGAATCCTTGTGTAAGAAATGGTCCAGCAATTCGTGCCACTAAGGGGTTTTGAAGGGTTAACATTGAGGCCTGGGTTTAGGCGCGAAAAGAACAAGGGATTTCTTCGGAGAAAAACTACTGACTTTGCACGGATGTGCAGTAACTTCTGATAGCCGGCCAAGAGACCACCAGATAAGGAGGAAGAATGAGAGCCTTCCTGTCTTCCTGTCTCCCTGGACCACCAGATAAGGAGGAAGAATGAGGGCCTTCCTGTCTCCCTGTTCGAGCAGCCCCTGAGAAAGTAACAGAGACTGATAAGCAGGCGACATCGGATTTGGGAAACCAATTATAATAACCCTGCCTCTTCTAGAAGTAGTAATGAATATGTATTAGCCTAGGAGTATAAAAACCAGCTGCCTTACGTAACAGGTGTGCGTCCCGGTGGAGCAGAGACTCCCGGCGCACCCAGCGCTGTTTGCTTGCCTCTATTCGTTTAATAAATTGTAAACTCTGATTGTAATCCTATTTGGGACTCAGTCATTTATAACAATTGGGGGCTCGTCCGGGATGGTCTTGGTTCCTGAATTCTGACTTGATCTAGGAGGGGCGCCCCCACCATTTGGTGGCTCCTGTTCGAGTCAGGTCGGGGCTAACACCATCCTGAACCTGAATAAGGGCAAGCAAAGATTTAGATTTTTTTATGAGCTCCCTTTGCCGGCTGCAGCACTATATTTTGCCCGTAATTCTGCGCGCGAAGATCCGAACGAAGACGACGGAGTCGTAAGTATTTAATGTGTATACCGTTCGGTTGGGTGGGATTCGGTTGCCTGTGTGTGTGAGAGTGTGATTGAGACGGAACGTAGTTCCGAAGCGATTGTGGAGGTCTTCTAACCGCGGTTCCAATCTCCCGCGAGGGACTTGGCCGGTGAAGGACCGAAGCGATTCCTATAGGATTCGTGGGTGGGTGATAGGTCCTAAACCCCCTGCAAGACACTCTCACTAAGGCAACCAAGGGCTGTAGGAATTGCCACAGTAAAATTCCTAGATGGGTCAGACAAAATTGAAGACCCGGGACCAGAGAAAAGGGAGCAAATTACCAGACATACCACCAGAAAGTCCATTAGGGATAATGATTAGAAATTGGAACGATAGGGGCCCCAGAAAAGGAAAAAGCAAAGTAAAAATGATTCAGTATTGTATGATAGAATGGCCAAAGGAGCCTTTAAGACCACATGTCTTTTGGCCTATTTTCGGATCTTTGGAAGACTGGGTTTGCCAGGCTTTAAATCTACATGTTAACTCAAAGGAACCTTTTAGCCAGGAGGAAAGTGATTATGCAGGATTATGGATCAGGATCTCACGTCCTTTTCCAGCCTCAATATTTACACTAAAAGCAGACGAGAAGTTTGACGAAGAAGAGAACAAAAAAATAAAAAATAAAAAAAAAAAGGAAAAAAGAAAAAGATGATGAATGGGAGTCATTGGATAACCTACCACCTCTATATCCTAACAATCCACCCCCGGTGGTGCATCTTGTAATCCTGTTTTGTTCTTAAATGTTTTGACTGTGTCAAGGAGGAAGGTGGGAGCATTATCTAAGTAACAGTTTAGAAGTTTGGGTATATTCGCGGTGGTGTTCGGTCAGTTTCCCAAGTATCGGGGGAGCGGGGCTGACTGATTATCAAAGTGGTAGAACGGAGAGTCACTTCTTTGGTGGTTCGGGCCTGAGCCCTGGGAATTTGGTAAGAAGGGGGAGAGCGAATTTATTTAGGCCTCAATACCTTTTTAAACCCCCATCTTGACGGATACACAGGAGTGATTCCTTGTTTTGTGTAGGCTTACTAACAAAGTGCATGAGAAAAATTAGCATTTGGCTTGAAATTCGGTCTTATTGAAATGTAAACTTTGTGGAAAAGGTGTTATTGTTTGTCTAGAAGACAGAAGGCTGAGTGCTTCAGGTGTTTTTCCGAAGTCCTGCGGATTTATGATTGGAATGGGGCTCATTAATAATCTGAAATAGTAAAGTTTGTATGTGGAAAGAAGAGTTTAATCCCAGAGAATTGGGACATTTGGGAAGAAGATTAGGAAAAGATAGTAAAAACCTGCAATAAAAAGGTTTGTGTGGAAATTGAAACAAGGGACAGTAACTAATATAAATAAATAAAAGGGAATGGGAAATCAAGGAAAAGGGGAAAATCCAAAAAAAAAAAAAAGACGTCCTAAAAAAGAAAAAGCCTCCTTGGGTGCATATTGGCACATTGGAAGGATATTGTTAGAAATGGGGGCACAGAAAGCAAGAGGACTTTCACTAAGTATTGCAATCAATGGTGGCCACTATATAAGCTAAATGGCCACTTTATGGATCAATCGACTATAACAGTGTCTTGCAATTAATGTTTTTGAGGAGAGAAGGAAAATAGGATGAAATGTTGTATAGTGATATGTTGTTTCAGCATGTTGGAGGGAAAAGGTTTGGAATTAAGTTGGCCCCTGACTGAGCCTTTGGTGTTGGCATTAGAAAAGTACAGGCTGGAGAAAGATAAAGGAAGCGTTAAAAGGGTTGTTGAAGGTGTTAAAGGTTGTGTGGTATGTAGTATTTAACAGAGCTGTTTGAAGTTGAATGAGCAGGGAAAGAGGATGTAGGAATGCTAATAGTTCAGCCTCAACCCGAGGCTGAGATCTCTAAATCGCGGTGTGAGCCCTCTGGGGCAGGGGGACCGTGATGGGTCCGAGAGAGTTGTCGTGGAAACAGAAAAGCAGCTAACTTTTGAAACAACCTGAGTTCGTGTGTGAGCTCAGATTGCCAATGGGACCGCTCAGGGAACTTTCAACGATTGCATTCCCCTGACCGACCCCCTCACTGAGACCCTAATCACCCCGGAAATTATGTAAATACTAAAATCTGGTTAAATTGGCTATTGGGAATTGAGAATCTGTTCCAACAAGGTCCAAAAGAAACCCCTATGGAATTTAAGGAATTTTTGAATTTCTGGACCAACTTTGAAATGCAATGAAAAAAAAAAAAAAAAAAAAAAAAAAAAAAAAAAAAGAGAGAGAGAGAGAGGCAACTGGCTAACCTCTTTCCAGGGCAATCAGCCCCTGATATCAGAAAGAAATTGTCTTAGGCTGCAGGACAAACAACAGTCAGGAATGATGGGGACCTGGGGCATCTACCCTAGCAGGTCCACTAGTTGAAATAAAGCTAGGAAACGAAGACAGGCTTGAATTTTTTGTTGGTTATGGGAGCTTCTTTCTCTGTGTTAATTAGGCTGTAAATGTAATAGGAGCAACATATTCAGTGTTAAATAGTTTAAAAGGACGATTAGGAACTAAGACAACTACAATAATTGGAGCCACAGGGAAAGAGGAAGAATGGTCATTCTTACGACCCCTTGATTTGCGTTTTGGGGGTGAGGAACTAACCCATAAATTTTAGTATGTACCAGAATGCCCGATGCCACTCTTGGGACGGGATCTATTAGCCAAATTAGATGCAACAATAACCTTTGAGGATGGAGAATTAATAATGAAGGTACCTGAGTCCAAAGTAGGCCAAATCCTAATGATCAAAGATAAACCCTTTGTTAATATTCCAAGAGAAGTAGAAAATGCAGTTATAGCAACAGTACGGGAAACAGATGTACCAGGGAAGTCGAAACTGGCACAACTGGTAAAGGTGGAATTAAAGGAAGGAGCCAAACCTGTTTGAATCAAACAATATCCACTTAAGATAGAAGCTAGGCACAGGAATGGTGAAAATTATTGACAAATTTCTCAAATATCAGATTCTGGAAGAATGTAAATCGGAATACAATACTCCAATTTTTCCAGTAAAGAAGCCGAATGGCGAGTATAGATTTGTACAAGATCTTAGAGCAATAAATGAAATAACAAAGGATATTCACCCGGTAGTAGCTAATCCTTACACATTGTTAACATCTGTGAAAGGGAAATATAAATGGTTTACCGTGATAGATTTAAAGGATGCCTTCTTTTGCATACCTCTTGATAAAGATAGTAGAAAATTATTTGCCTTCAAATGGGAAAACATATTGAAGTTTTTGGACCACATATGGTAACAACCGTTTTGGAACAAAGGGGGGGGGCACTGGTTATCACCCAGCTGGATGATGAAATATCAGGCAATCCTAACTGAACAAGATGACATAACCTTGAAAACGACTAACCTGTTATATCCAGCAGTATTTCTAGGAACCGTTCCAGAAGAAGGACCGTTGGAACACAATTGTGTGGAAATAATCGAACATACGCCAGCCACAAAGATTTGAAGGATGTACCCCTTGAAAGGTATTCAGTGGGAATACCACACTCCGTGGCACCCACAAAGCTCAGGGAAAGTAGAAAGGATGAATCAAACAATAAAACAACAATTGGCTAAGTTAATGATCGAGACACAGCTGCCCTGGACGAAATGCTTACCATTGGCACTTTTAAACATAAGAACTAAACCACACAGTGAGACTGGTTATCATCATATGAAATGTTATATGGTATGCCTTATTCTCAAGGGATGCCCCTAGGGAACAATGTAGTTGAGGATCATAGTATCCAGAAATACATAATTACCATTGGAAGGAGATTACAGGAGATAAGAGAAATTGGGATGATGACTCAGACACCACCTTTAGGATTTGCTATTCATAAAATACAACCAGGAGACAAGGTCTTAATAAAAACCTGGAGAGAAGAATCATTGAACCCCGATGGGAGGGACTGTACCTTGTTTTACTTACTGCTGAAACAGCTGTGAGAACAGCAGAAAGGGGTTGGACCCACGCATCCAGAATAAAAGGACCAATAACTACCGAAGCCTGGAGGGTTGAGTCCACTCCTGGGGAACTGAAACTGAGACTAAAGAGGAACTGATATCCCAGCAATGAGGTTCTGCATGAATTAAGGGCACTGGATAAAGAGGACAAGTCTGAAGGGAGGAAAGGGAGAAGGCAAGACCGGGGTAGGACCCTCCACTGCGGTGTGTATGGTCTACCGAGGGAGGCAACCCCTATGGGTATTGACTGCCGAGTGAGAGGGCCTCGACCGGACTTCTCCCGCGCTAAGATCAGGTTGTCCTGAGAAAAGTAACATGAGAATCTCTTAAACCCATAATGAAATTGTGATTAGTTTTTCCAGGAGCTGGATCACCCCGAAGGGCTGAATGGTAACACAAGCTCTGAAAGCGGGCCCAACCTCATGATTGAAGGCGTTTCCCACACTCTCAAGATTGGACGACGAAAAAGGATAAGAAATGCTATACTTTCTGGTATTGTTTCTACAGGGGCAATTGGGCCATGGGCAAGAATGGAAGAATAACTTTTTCACTTTGGGGGAGGAAGTGGCTAGGGCCTTTAACCTTAGTAACTGCTGGATTTGTGGAGGACCGGGGGGAACTGAAAGTTGGCCCTGGGTAGCAGGCCCAGTTGAACCCAAGTGGTGGGTCAGTAATCTGAGCGAAGTTCATAATGGGACGCAATTTTGGAAAGAGGAAGGAGGCCCATGGCAGTTACACTCGTCAGCTCGGGGTGTATACTGCTTGAACAGAACAGGAACAGTGGCGGTGGGAAAAAGCATTTGCAATTGGACTCTGTCACCTGGATATGATTGTATCGATCCTGGATGTAGTCCTATAAACTGTACAGCACGTAGTGGGAAATGGAACACCACACATGTTCAGCTGAGAAATGGGACTTGGCTAAAATGCTCATACAGAGAATTTTTTGGATCCGGATGTGAAACTGTGGCAAGAGCCCAAGCGGGGGGACAATTCGATAGTCGAATCTTAGACTGTCAACATGATAACACAACTAAGGAACAGCATGTGGTGCGGGTCTATCGCTGGAGATGGCAGAATGAAAATGGGAGGCGAGTGTTCTTTAAGCATTTCTGGTCAGCTTATAATATAACTGGCCACCAAGGAGAACTGAATTGTGACTGTAAGTGGAAACCCGATGCGGGAGCTTGGAAGTGCGCATATATGAGTACGAACGGGGCAGACATTGTAACAGGACCACCCGGTAACAAGGACACTCTGTATTATCACGCCCCAAGGGCTGAAAAGGGATGGAATGGTCCTTTTCCAAATGGGACATGGGCCCTAAAGGGACATTATTGGGTGTGTGGCAAACATGCTTACAAGAGGCTACCTGAAAATTGGTCGGGAGTATGCTATGTGGGGTACATAAGACCCTTGTTCTTTTTATTGTCACAAACACAAGGAGATCATTTAGGAATAAGATTATATGATGACCTGAACAGAGTGAAACGATCTATAGATACTTCCTTAACCGGGGGTAGTGCCCAAAAATGGGGAAAGGATGAATGGCCTCCTGAAAGAATCATACAGCATTATGGGCCAGCCACCTGGAACCCAAATGAGTTGATATCAGGAGCCCGAGAACCTATTTATAATTTGAACCGAATAATTAGGTTGCAAGCTATCCTCGAGGTTGTAACAAATCAAACAGCGACAGCCTTGGATCTTTTGGCTGACCAATCCACTCAAATGAGAAATGCTATATTCCAACATAGAATGGTCTTAGACTATTTACTAGCAGAAGAAGGGGGAGTATGTGGAAAACTGAACGATTCTAATTGTTGTCTACAGATTGATGATAATGGAAAAGTGGTCAAGCAGATAACAAAGGAAATTAGAAAGTTAGCCCACGTCCCAGTACAAACTTGGAAGGGTATGGATTGGGATTTCTTTTCATGGTTGCCTGGTGAACCATGGGTTAAAAGGATGCTGTTTTTATTTTTATGTGGTGTAATGACATTATTGTTTATACCTTGTATGATACCTTGCTTTACGTTGTTGATACGGCGAGTAATAAATAGCACCCAATTTGTGATGACTTCAGTGGAGAGAAAAGGTGACGTGTCGATAATGATGCTTAAGAAGTGGACACCCCGAGAACTGACTGATGAAATCCAATTGTTACTGACAAAGGTTGAAGGAGAGACACGAATTGATGATTAAAAAAAAAAAAAGGGAGGAATTGTAAGAAATGGTCCAGCAATTCGTGCCACTAAGGGGTTTTGAAGGGTTAACATTGAGGCCTGGGTTTAGGCGCGAAAAGAACAAGGGATTTCTTCGGAGAAAAACTACTGACTTTGCACGGATGTGCAGTAACTTCTGATAGCCGGCCAAGAGACCACCAGATAAGGAGGAAGAATGAGAGCCTTCCTGTCTTCCTGTCTCCCTGGACCACCAGATAAGGAGGAAGAATGAGGGCCTTCCTGTCTCCCTGTTCGAGCAGCCCCTGAGAAAGTAACAGAGACTGATAAGCAGGCGACATCGGATTTGGGAAACCAATTATAATAACCCTGCCTCTTCTAGAAGTAGTAATGAATATGTATTAGCCTAGGAGTATAAAAACCAGCTGCCTTACGTAACAGGTGTGCGTCCCGGTGGAGCAGAGACTCCCGGCGCACCCAGCGCTGTTTGCTTGCCTCTATTCGTTTAATAAATTGTAAACTCTGATTGTAATCCTATTTGGGACTCAGTCATTTATAACACTTGGAATGACATCATCTCTAGCTCTCAATTTTCTACTTTCCTGAATATAGATTTGGCATCAAAGGCCCACTGCAATTGGGCATCTTTATGAGAGCTGTAAATACACACAAACACACACACATAATTTTAAATCTGCTATCTACAAGTATGTACAAAGAAAAAAGAACTCAGCTTCATGCAAGATCTTGTGTGCAACTGCTCTGATGTCTGGAGATCTAGATTCAAATATCTTCCACGCATTTCAGCTCATGTGTCTCACTAACTTTTGGACCTTGGTGATCTCAGTTTCTCTCAATTGTTTAGGTCAATGGATCTGTGCATGCCAGATGCAGTTGAATGGGAGTCAACATATGCAGTATGCAGTCAACACATCATCAGAAGACACACACACATATATGCACACATGCTTTCATGCAGAACAAACCCATCTATTAGCCTTGAATGTTCTTTTGAATGACCTATTGGCTTTGAGTGTTGCAGCTAGAAACTATTTTGTTCTTTATCTTCTGAAGTTCAAGGAGTCAGAAGTTTGGCTGAACACCTCAAGAATTTCTCAGGAAAATTCCCTGCAGAAGACCCCAAAGAGTGAATATATCTCCAGGGACTTTGATGGATCAATACCAGCATACAGCCCTGTGTTCCAGCTTTATATGTTGTCTTTGTCATTACATTCCCAAAATTCACCCTTTGTCATGAGTCTACAGCCCAGTTCCACCAATCTCTTGGGACTGTTGATTGACTTAGTTAAATTTTGCAAGAACACCAAGAGAACAGTTTGAAGCAGATGTGTCCTTTCCTTTTGTCATAAATAAAATACAAGTAGTGCTGGCGCTTTCTGGGCAGCGGATATGCTTGTCTTTGCAGTCATTTACATTTCAATGAGCAGGTAATTACAGCCCAGGGTTCAGTGATCAGAGAGATGGCCTAGATGTGCTTGCTGTCCCTTTACAGCTGGAGAATGGTCAGACAAACAAGATGTTTCATTTGTGTGAGTAGTGGGGAGATTTTGGCCTGATTGTGATGGTGATCAGTCTTCATTTGTAGCCATAAAGCCTCTCAGGGAAAGGGAGCTATTAAAGAACATCACTGGCAGCTATGTGTTTGCTAATGAGGGATTCTTTATGGAGCTCCCTGCTGAGTGAAAGGGAAAAGACTGGGTTTTATTTCTTTGTGTAGCCTGTTTGGCAGCTATAGATGAAATTATGACAGAGGGAGAAAGATTAGTGATCGTCAGCAAGTAGGACAATGCAGACCATAGAGAGCCAGGAATTTGATGGGAGAGGGAGGGAAAGTGTAGGAAAATATAGATTAAGGCTGGGTGTTGTGGGGTGACATGAGCCTCAATTCTCGCCAAAAGTTATCAGCGATTCCATGTTTCAGTTTTTTAATCTGCTGTGGAGATTTCAGCCTAAGGCCTAAAAACAATGAGGAATCATAGAATCATAGAGTCATAGAATATCCCGAGTTGGAAGGGACCCATAAGGATCACCAAGTCCAACTCCTGGCACCGAACAGATCTACCCAAAAGTTTAGACCGTGTGACTAAGTGCACAGTCCAATCGCTTCTTAAATTCAGTCAGGCTTCGTGCAGTGACTAGAAGTTACTAGGAAGAAGTATCAATAGCCAAAAATGAGTGATAATTAGGAAAATACTATGAACAGGATAGAAGCAAATTACATATAGATGTATTATTTTGTTGTAATCTCTAGTCAATTGGCTGAGGGGAAAAAAAGTAAGCATTTTGGCTGCAGCATTCAATTTTGATATATTTTAGATGATACTTTTTGCCATTTCAGTTTAAAATATATTTTTCTATATCAATTTTATTTCAAAGAGGTGAAAGGATATCAAACTGTTGCTCATGCTGGTTTAATACCCATTATTGTGTTGCCCCAAATTAACTTTTTAACTTTTTAATTTTTTTTTTCAAAGTCTCTGCCTAAATCTCTGTTTTGTTTCAACCCAGAACAACGTTCCCTACTAATGTTTTGGCTCATGTTTAAGCCAAAAAATAAACCATTATTTATCTATGTCTAATCTCTAAGAACATTTTATAAAAATGGTATAAATGAGTAATGGGGTAGAATTAGGATAAGAAAAAAAAATGAGGTAGAATTTCAGGAAAAGACCGCTAAAATTGAGGTTGATTATTATCAATCTCCCAAGGGAAGATCCCTATGAATGGACAAATAAAATAGACTGTGAAAAACATCATTAATATGGACATAACATGGTGAACAATCTGAGTCCATCAGTTACCTCTGGTTTCTGCAGATAAAAATGAGTAGGTTTGGTCACTCTGAATGTCAGGGTTTTTTTATTCAGTGATTTATGGAATAGATGCAATGATAAGAAACACTAATATTTAAAGGAATGATCCAACAATCCTCTACGTTTAACAGATTTACTCATGTATTTGTACTCAAATGTTTTGATTGAATGAGAGCTTCACAGAAAAACTTATTCCATCTCCTCTGTGTTCAGGTAGGAATGTCTACCTGTAGCTTCTCTTTCTGTTTTATATATTCAGTTTTCACAGAAAGGTTTCTATGCTGAGTACTCAGCCTGGCAGGTGCAAGGATGTCAGAGAAACTCTTATTTGACCACAGTGACATTCAGAAATGACAATAGCTTCAAAAAAACTTCTATGCACCAACGCTCTGTGGCAGCAAGCCTCTTCCACACAAGGGATGCTGCTATTGCTAACTGCCACATCAAGGCGTTTATGTCCCACAAAAGCACAATGCTGGGTGGGGTCATGTCTCTCATAGACTTTAAATGCCTGAAACATACCCACTGTGATGGCACAGAGATGTCAAACTATGCCTTATAAAGAGATTTTGTCGTGAGCATACTGCAATGCCAGTTTTGTCAGGAGCAGACTGCAATGTATGCCAATTTATTCTACTGGAAAAGGCTACTAAGCAACTTGTAGAACCCTTGCCTTTGGTGTTTCTAGACAATTTTGTTGTGGATACAGGCATATTTTCTCTAGCTGAAAATCTGAGTCTCTTTATACATCGCAATAACAGTTTATTTGGTGCAATAAAATGGTCAGTGCATCAAAGAAGGTGGTGAGCTGGCCCCACTAACTCCACTACATGTGTTTTGTGGATTTTTTGTTTCAGACTTGATTTAGTTTTGTGTCTAGATTGAACATATCCACAACTCACGTGGTATGAAGATGTTTTAAGGATTAGTCATTTGTTCAGGTTCTTGCCACGGAATATTTTCAGTTGGAGGACACCTCTAAAAGTTGTCATGTCTAACCCACACGGAAAAGAACCAGCTTAGGTCAGGTTGCTGGACCTGGTGTGGCGAAGTTTTTAATATGTTGATGGATGAAGAGCCCTAATCTCCCTTGGCCTCTCTTCCATTATCTGACTAACCTTAAAATGTGTTATATATTTCCCCATATCTAAGGGGAATTTCCCTTCTTTCAGCTGCTGTCTGTTGCCTTTACTCCTATCACGTTGCAGCCCCAGGAAGACTCTCTCTACATCTCCTCACTCCTGTTAGGCGTTGAATTGGTTCTCTCCTTGACTTTCTCTTCTTAATACTGAAACCACTGCCCAAATGTCTTGTTTTCATGAGGGAGCACATGCTGGGTGCTTGCAGTAGGGTTGCTGTGTTAATTTTCTCCCAAATGATTGCAGTTTGCACAGTCTGAGCCATCCTACTAAACAAGCCAATGGACAATAAATGAGGTGACTGTGGGGTTCGCTACCAAACTGCACTTCTGCTGCAAAATGAAACACCGTTGTAGATTCCTCCTATATTTTCTACCCTAATTTTGGGAAGAGGATGGTGGTTGAGCACCAGTCTGTGAGCGCTCTTATGATCAGACTCAGTTTTGCTTCTTCTGAAAGATATTTCTCTGCTGAAGACCAGACAGTAAAACACTCTGAGCCTAACACTGTCTGGGCCCCAGAGATGACCCCGTGGAACTATCTTGCGTTGAGGAAATTGCAATGAATGTACACAGATTTTTACTCTTCTGTTCTAAACAAATAGTTGGCTCAAGTTATTACAGCCTTCTAATTCTGCTTCTCCAGCTGCAGGAAGGTCTCCTATGATTAAGAGGAATAGCTGAAGGGCATGTTTTCTGCTTACCTCCAGCACACTCCTTACCACAAATGAGTTGGGTACGTGCAAGAGGCACTAGGGTACACCAGGGAGGTTCTCTGTTGGACAAGAAGTTGCTTTCCAACACTTCATGTTTTCTGAGCAACACTAAAGTGGGATTCTTCAACTTAATTTCAGACATCTGCATGTCATCAGATGAATGACATGCAAAGAGACCACAACATGGAAGGAAATATGGTCCTCTCAGTATCACTGCAAATTTTTACAGTGTTTTATCAATTCACAGATGTTAGTGCCAAAAGGGATCATTAGACCATTCAGCTGGACTTATTGTATTACACAAGACTTAATAAATTCACTCAGTTTCCCTCATGATGAGCCACAGACAGATTTTGCAATGCACAACAAAATGCAGCGTTAAGCTCTGGTTCCAAGTACAGGTCTCCCAGTCCCAGATGTGTCCTGATCCTCTCGTAAAAGCAAAGTATGGTAGCCAGAAATAAAGGGGTTTTGTTTTTATAAACTAAACACTTGGTGTTTGCAAAATAAAGCATTTTATCCTAAACCATTTTTGAAGAGATAAAGGTATATTTTGAGAAAAACTTTTTTTGAGGGGTTTGCTGGATTACTTTCTTGTTGTTGTTCAAAGCCATTAATGTTTATGGATTTCAGTTGCCAAAATCCATTGGTTATAAAGTGAAAATATAAACTGTCGGCTGCCAAAAGCCCAAGATTTAATATATATATATATATACACATAAATTGCCGAAATTTTGCCTTTTTTTTTTTTAATGAAACACAGAAACTTATTTGGTGGTGACAGCAGGGAGTAGTTTTCAGTTCATTCCAACTATTATTTCTATGAATACATCCTTTTGCTTTCTGATGCTAGAAGGTGTGTCTTCCAAAGTTTCTAGTATTGCTAGGAAAGAGTGTTTAATTAATACAGAAGGATTTAATGAGTTTATAGTAGTCATCTTGTGATAGAGGTAGGAGGAGGAAGGCATGGTGATGTTTTCACACTGAAAGAGAAAAAAAATTAACTTGCATCATTCTTCCTTATTTATTTTAAGTATCACCATCTGGCTTGTAAATCTTCATCTTGGCTGTCAGGGAATGTAGCCTTCCTTTCTAAAGTTATGCTTTTCTGGAGATTTAAAAGCAGGAGGAGGAGAAATATAGCTAAGAATGTAATCTGAATCCAAATACAGATGTCTATTGAATCTAAATACACTCTTGGCTCTCCAGAGACATTGTTTGAGGTTTCAGCAGACCTTTTGCTCTAATGAAACTTGTGAATCTGTCATGCTGAGGTCCTGGATCAACATTAGGATTAGCATAACAGTGGTGGCCTAGATGCAGCTTGACATCAGTAGGTGACTTTGCTTTGAGTAGTGTGAAGCAAGAGACCAAGTACACATTCCTTGTAAATGACTTCCAGCACAAATCTGATTCATTCATAAGTTAGCAGACATCTTTTCCACTGGCTTGGAATCAGAAAATTAAGTTTTTTATTCACTCTTCCTGTTTCTTATTTGATCTCCATTCTTAAAGACTGTCGCCTTGAAGTTTTGTTGGCAAAAGATGTGATGAAATGAAAGATGGAGGACAGCACCCAGATGATCATCCCATCACTGCCTGGTTTGGGACAAGCAGCAATGACAGACAAGGGAGGTGGAGGTACAGGAAGAAGGTGCCAATTTTCACGGAATCTCTTTTCTGAATATATTTCAAACGTAAAACTTACCTTTCCTTATAGCAGGAGAAACCTTCCAGCTTGTACACTTCATGGTGGTTCCAGTTCCATGTATATGAGAGATTTTCATCTTTCAACCTCCCTCAAAACAAGCAAATGAACAAACAAAAAAACAACCCCACAAACCAATCTTTTTTTTTTTTTAATAAAAAAAAAGAAACAGCAAGATGTCTCTAGAGATATGACTGTTATCACTGAAGCATAAGAAATAATAAGGCACAAAGCAGGTGCCTAATCCCAGTTCAACAACTGACACAGTGAGTGGGCAGCCAGGGACACTTAGTAGAAGACGTAGAACTTTGGACACACAATAGAAATTGTTTCCCATTAAAATGTAAGAAAAACAGTCATGTTAGCTTCATAAGAAACTGTTCATGCTTTCTCCCTCCCACACAGCCTGTGTTTTCTGCTATTTGCTGTTTTTTTTCTCTTCATTCTCTCCACTCATAAAAAGATACTTGTACTGAATTTAGTCCTAATTTGAAAATCGGGTTGAAAACCGGGGAAGAGTTTTAAAAGGATTTTACTTGGCTGTTTTATCTTAGGCAGGTGCAGAGTCTCTGCTCTATCATATGATGGAAATGCAACCCTCCTTCCACGTTTGCTTTGCTGTTATTCAGTCTTTGCTTATGGAAATGGTGATGTATGCATGTGTGTTTTTTCTGGATATGGATGTGAAGACTGGAAAATTATGGGTGGAAGGGTGGAGGGACCCCTGCTCTAGCTGCTAAGATCACCTTGACCTATAATAGTAATAAAACTCTCCATCTCCTTTGCAACAAGTGAGTGGGGAGGAAAAAAAAAAAAAAAGTAAAGCTACTGTTTTAAGTTAGTTGTGTTTTTAATTGACTTTGCATGAACATAAACAGATAGATTAAGTTCAGATACACGTGGACTCAATCTTTGCTTTGTTTTAATAGAATAACAAGATTAAAGTGATTACAGTAGATATAAAATATCTGGTCTGTACCAAAGCATGTGAGGCAATGTCTCATGAAATTGTTCTTGCCACATAAATTAAAATCAGCCTCTCTGTGAGCAGCTGCATAGGCCGATCATTAACTGAAATGCTGAAAACAAAGAACAGAGGGTAATGAATCATGCATAATATTACATGGCATTGCGGGAAAGCAGTTTAGTGGAATATCCACATGGATCAGTGTTAGTTAACATCCCCATTCATGATCTGGCAGAGGAATGCACACAAGCATGAATGAAATTCGCAGATCTTACTCAAGTGGGGAATGCCAAGTATATCTGTGAGGACAGAGGATTAGTGGCACGGGGCCAAAAGAGGTAAGGAGTATGGATAGCCAACAGCGATCCAAAATGGTAATCAGTGAAAAGGGGAGCTGGGAATTGCCTGTGCCAAAAGACATGTAAGGGAGAGCAAATTAAATGAAGCTGCACAAAGCAAAAATGTAAACATACAGGGGAAAAAAAAGAAGCAACAGCACCTCTCTGGACCCATTTCTATATAAAAGGTGAAGAGAACTCCTAGAGTTTAAATAAATAAGGAAGACACAATGATGTGTCTACTCAGTCCTTAAGCAACCGTGAATTGAAGGAATTCCCAACATTTGCTATTCCAAGAGCTCAGTAAAACAGTGAGAAGTGTTTTCATAAATATATAAAAAGGAAAGACAGCATAAGCTTCATATTTGGGTAATCAAAAAAAAAATAAAGTGTTGCCTGATGAGAAGAGTCTGAAAGTCTGTCGATAGCCATTGCTCAGAGTAAGCATGGGTCTGAATGCCACAGGTAAAAGGTCTGCGAGTGCCTGTGGACACTTCTGTTCAATGACACACAAGCGTTGAATGTATTGGTCCTGGGAAGCTGCCAACAGAATGGGAGGAAGGTAAGAAAGAGAAATCAGTATTCTAGAAATTTTAATGGAGACTGATCCTTTTGCAAGGGAGAAGAACTTCAATTTCCATGAAATCTTCTTGGATTTGGTGATGGTTCTTAGCTGTAAGATACTCAGTAGCTGGCAGGCAAATATTAGTAATAAATAATAATAATAATAATAATAATAATAATAATAATAATAATAATAATAATAATAATATAATTAGACCAGGTTTTGTCAATCTAAGGGGCACTTTCTACCCTCCAATTTCCTAGCAACACACCATGCATTAGTATCTTGTAGAGATATACCCCAAATGATGCACTGGTAAGTCCATGAATTCTGGTTGGCAAGCAATGACTTTGCCAGACATACAGTGGGTAACAGGAGTAGACCAAGGAGAAGGGAAAAGGGTGGAAAGAAAAGACTGAAGCCATTGGCGAGAGGAAGTGAGGCATTGCTCATTTTGGTATTTTCTTAGACTCACTTTTAAAGCAATGTTCTCATTAATGAGTTTAGACAAACACAATAAAAAGGCAATCTTGCTGGACAACTGTTAAAGTTGTTTTTCAATACCATACTGCTGGAAAATGAAAAAGAAAACATATTTATCCCTTGGTATGGCACAATCTGTGGAGACCAGTTCTTCAGTTCTTCGTACTTTGATCCTTTGGCTCTGAGGGAAAAAAAAAAAAAAAAGGGGAAAAAAAAAGAGAGGAGAAAAAAAAAGAAAATATTACAGAAGCATATTAACAATAGAAGGTGACAGACAGAAGCAGAAAGTTTCTATGCCTATGATGGGCCTGCAGAAGAGTAACTGTATTGAGATGCGTGGCATAAATCTGGCTTTAAAATTCAAGATTTGCAGGGCTTTAGGTATGGTCAGAACCTGGCCTGGCTTGTGTAGACATTTTCATTAGGGGAAAAAGAATTTTAAAATATCATTTCTAAGGGAATGAGTGATTTGGGGGAATCACTGTTTGACAACTATTCTTAAATACTTTTTAGAAATACAGAGCTTCAGCTTTTTCAAAATCAGATTTCTTTTTACTGTAATTCCAGCAGAACTAAAGCAGAGACACTCTCAAATCACTTCCATTAAAGCCAGCTCTCGCTGCTGAGGAAGCTTGAATGTGGGTCTCTATTCATAAGACATAGTTCAGTTTCAAGACTCTCTCTACAGTAACTTTATCTGGGTTGGAGTGACATTGCACTTGATTTTTATGGCATTAGGAAAGAGACGTACATTCTCAAAATCCCTCCTAAATAGGCAGGCAACGATGAACTTTTCCCTGGATGCTTGGATAGTTCTCCCTGTGATGAATGGGTAAACAGCCACTTTGTCTCACTTCATCCGCTGCCTCCATCTCAGCTCTCTGCCTGCCTCTCTCCTTTCAGCACTTCAGGTTAGTCTTTCTCCTGCAGCCCCACAGTTCTTATCAAATTCATAGATGATATAGGTTGAATTAAAATTACGACAGAGCTCCCTGTAACTTCACCTCTTCTTTCAGAGCAGCATCCCAAGTGAGTCAAAATGGCACTGAGATCTGGTTCTGAAAATAGGCACAGCTGCCAATGCTATCAAAGATCTTTTTTGGCTGAAATTTTCCAATATTACTGTGTTTCAGTGCATTTTGTTGTTGTTGTTTTATTTTGTAGAAAAACACAATTTATTTGTGTGTGTGTATTTCTGTGTGCACAAGTTTTAGCGTTCATTATCTTGCCAGGGATTTATATAGGGAGATAGATAGAAACAAGCATAGATCTATTAATTCTGGTCGTTGGTGGTGTCTTGGTATTATTGTCAACACTTGTGGGGAAATAAAGCAATTTTTTGCACGTACTGTATTCCAAATTTCTTTCCAGTCGATAACGGCTGCCTCACCCATACTAAGCCATGCTTAGTGTGGCCACTCTATTTCCTTGGCAGACTGTCACACAGAGTATACCTCAGATCCCAAGTCTTCTGCTCCAAGTTCTCTCATTATGAAAATTACAGGGTACATCTTGGCCCTGTTTGTCCAATCTTAATGGCTGTTATTCCCTCCCTCAAACACCCAGTTATGAAGGTCCCCTCCTCCTCTAAAGCATACACTCACTCACACGCTCACACACACATATTACTCAACAAGACTCTATTTTAAATGCTAATAAATGTCTACGGCTGATTTTGTTTGCTTTTCTGGTTAACCATCTTTACTGCTCCACCTCATCATCTCTTTTTCCAGGAAGAATGTTCCATGTTCACCCCACAATTAAATTCCAGACAGCCTGTGAATTCAGCACTGAGGGAGTTCTTGGGAGATTTCATCTATTATGAAAGATAGATGAAAAAATAACAACCCTTGGTTGTTTCCAAGGTGTACAAACTATATTTGACCACCCAAACACAAGGCAATGTTCCTTCCAGTAATAGAAAAAATAAAAATAAAAATAAAAAGCCCAACTCGGACACTATGGGAGCCTCTTTTTTTGGAAAGGCAAAGGGGTTTAGAACAAACCAAAACCAGAAAAGTTCAACCCAAACGATGAATGTAAGAAAGGGGGCATATGTGGTTTGCTACTTTTAATAAGCCCCCACCTGATCCCAAGAGGGTTATTTATATTTTAACTACATATGGGACATAGGATCTTTATCACAGAACAGCAATTTACAAATTACAACATCTACTTCAAGGAAATTAAAATTGGATTTGGCTGAAGTATAATCACACTACTGTCTTTTCTCAAGGTCTTCTTTATTCTCTGCTGGACTCACCTCCACAGCACACTACTAACCCAAAGTATCATTTTGTAATTCCAGATATAGGACAGCAAAGCTGGCACTGCTGTCAAGATAAATATTCTTTCATTTAGTGATGCTCTAGTAAGAATTACCTGAAAGTATGGGGGGCGAATAAAAATTAGGAGAATTCTGCCAAGGGAAGAAGCCACAGCAGGATGGAGAATTATGAGGAAAAGAGGCAGAAGGAGGTAATAACAGCTGCATTTAGGACAAACGGCTTTAACTGCCTGAGCAGATTCCCCACTTTGACTCAGCATAGACACAATCCTGGCCTTGTAACTCCTAACCACAGCACCTTTGGCTCATGACACTACATGAAGAAAAAAAGGGACAGCTAGTGCCTCTGTAATGTTCCAGCTTGCTGACAGGCTGGCATGCTTTGGTCTTGAATTATTTCATTATCTAGTCCAACAACCCTGCTTATAGAAGGGTCACCTACAGCAGGTTGCCCAGAGCCATGTCCAGATGAGTTTTGAATTTCTCCACAGATGGGGACTCCATAAAACCTCTGGGCAACCTGTTCCGGTGTTTGACTACCTCACAATAAAGACATTTTTTTCTCCCGTTGAAGCAGAATTTTCTCTATTTCAGTTTTTGTTTACATGTCCTCTTGCTTTGTCACTGGGCACCACTAAGAAGCGTGTGTCTCAGTCTTCTTAACTCCCAGCAATTGGGTATTTCTACATAAAGATAAGTTCCCCCTGAGCCTTCTCTTCTCCCAGCTGAACAATCCCAGCTCTTTAAGCTTTACCTCACAGGAGAAATGCTCCAGTCCCTTAAAGGTATCTTGTGGTCCTTCACTGGACTTGCCCCAGTGTGGTGAGGAGCCCAGCACTGGAACATCTGATGAAGTGTCTCACTTGTGTCAAAAAGAGAGAAAGGATCACCTCCCTTGACCTGCTGGCAGTGCTCTTCCTAGTAAAGCTCAGGACGTTGGCTGCCTCTGTCGCAAGGGCACATTGCTTGTTCATGGTCAACTGGGTGTACACCAGGATGCCCAAATACTTTCCTGCCAAATTGTTTTCCAGCCAGTTGGCTGCCAACCTGTACTGATGCAATGAATTGAATGAGCTGGAACTCCAAGACCTACTCAGCACGTCCTGTAATACAAACCAGCCAAACTTACAGGTAAAACCTTTGAATTCCACTCAGTGGGCAACACAGATAAATGCGGTGTTTCCCTTTCCTCTCTCCAGTGTGGGATAAATGGGAAAGTGAGTGTTCGTTCCATTTATTGAAGATGTTCTTATGGACATCATGCAAGACAGTAGAGCCCAATAGGAATAGAAGCTGAAGTAATGAACAGATTGTTATCATTTGCCCCTATATGATCCTAGAAGAAAGCTACATATTTTTGAGCTCCAAGTAAATATTACCATACACACAGAATTTTTGGATATCCTAAAATCTAGACTTATAGGTGTCTGAACTGCAGTTAGATGGGCTGCCTCTGTGTATGCCAGTTATTCACTACTGATTATTAAAGATCTAAAAAAAAAATGATCTTAGATTAGACATCTTAATTTAATAAATTCAAAAGAAGCTTCTTCAAATGCTAAAAATGGAATCACTGTCTCAAAGTCTTTAGGGTGCTCTTTTGAAAATTTCTCAAGCCATCAGATTAGGGTAGGTCACCTTGAACAGAAAAGTATTTTTACAAAACTAATATGGATTAGTAAAATCCAAATTCATTAAACCTGCCCTTCAAAAACTATTTGATATCTATTCTATTTTGACATAGATGGAACAGACTATTATTTGGAAGATGAACATACTCAGAGGTAAAAGTATGGCCATATTTTTCAAAGAGATAGATAGATAGATACATGATAGAGGATGAAAAGAAGGACTGTAACTATTGTTCTAGTCTGATTGAATACCTTACAAGAAGAGTATTGAAGATGGTCATCAGTTCTATGCCATCATCTGATCAGAACCAGGAAGATAATCATCAGAGAGAAGATGAAAATAAAACTGGCTCTTAAAAGCAGAGACATTTTATCTCCACTTAATTTAAAACTTCAAAAGAGGACATTACAAGATTAGGCTAAAAACTTGGAAGGAATTCAGCTTGTGCCGTATGTTATCCAAATGTCTTCAACCCTCCTTTACCCTGAGCGTGCAAGACGGCTGGAAGGCAAGCAGTCACAGCACAGAAGGAATGAGGATCTGGTGGTTAAGCCATTAGAGAAGGCCCCAGGAGATCTGCTGTCATTCTTCAGCATGTCCACAGACTCCCCACATGAATGTAGGCAGGCAGTTTAATCTCTGTGGGCCTCCCCTCACTTCTGTGATGAAAACATACCGATGGTCCACATAGCTCAAAGACAAAATGAGCTGACACGAGTGGCCACTGAGTCCAGTTCTGCTCAACACAAAGGCTAACACTTTTATTAAACCCAGCCTCTTTCTTGCCTTGCCTATTAAGAGCAAAGCCTTCTCCATGGCAAGGCTTTCTCTTACAACTTATATTTAAAAGCCCAGAGTCATCCATCTGGCTGTGGGCACTACATTGAGAAGACTGAATAAAGACCTCACACATAGTCAAGACTCTTTCCAGTTATTGCAGAAAGACAGCCAAGGAGTATGCCAGATCTCAGCTGGGCTGAAATACCTTCATGGGTTACCTGTTTGCATGCACCAGCTCTTTCTCTTATAAGGTTTTTCTTGTTATGAGGTCCTTGGGTAGGGGTCATGTTTTATTACTGGATATCACCCCTATCTATGGTAAATCCTGGTCTATGGCTGGAGCTAGTGGGTGCAATGACCCTTTTCAGACAGAATACTCAGGCAACAGCATTCAAGGAAGGGAAGAGAAATTGACATGTCCAACTCCAGAGCTGTTTGCAGCACTGGGAAAAGGCAGCAAGGACTTACTCAGACCATTTCCAAAATAAAACAAGATGTTCACAGACTATATAACAAGTACATTTCTCTCTTGAACCTGTATGCTGCAGGAGATTTCTGAATGGTCCTATGGAAATACAACCTATAAATATTGACTATTACGGGAGCTTTTATCATTTTATGTTCAGCAAAAGTTGGTGGAAAAGGATACTTTCCTTTAGCTTCTCTTTCACCTCCTAAAGTCTGAAGTCTCACATACACTGGAGAAAACATTTGCCAAGGATGCGGCATTTCATTGCAGTGGCTGTTTTACCTGCTGCTAGCTCTGAGAACTGCCCCATCTCGATGTAAAGAGGTAGACTTAACAAGCAGGACTTAGAGTAGTTTTGCAGTTGGCACAGAGTGGACAAAAAGTGGAATGTGCACCCCGTAGGGACAAAAAGATTCTGCATCTACACTGATGTCCTCCATCATTGTATTTGTTTTCTGCAAATGATCCACTGGAGTTATACCTTTACTTAGTATTTCTGATGTTCCACTGTTAATTCCCTTTTTAACTAATTCTGTTAAAGTGGTATTGCATTTACTTGCTTGTTTGTTTACTGATTTCTCTATAGTGTCCTGCATGTTTCAGAATGAGATATCTGCATATGCACGACTGCTCTTTTGTTATCAGTAGCATCCTGAAATTTCCACAGGTTCCTACCTTGTTAAATAACCCATTGGTCAGGATTTGACATGTGCCTACCCTATGCACATGCACTAAACACAAGAATGAGCCAACTGGTTGCAAGTTCATCTTCTTGGTTCCTCACACACAAACACACAGAGGTCAAAGTTGATACTCTCTGGTGGCCACGTTGTCCACAAGCAGCTCCCCAGGTTGAGCTGTCCTTTTGTTAAGTAGGTCTTGCACGTGTGGAGGGTGTTAATCTGGGGAAAAGTCAGACAGCAGTGGTGTAAATGAGCAGGGAGTTATCTGGGGTGTCTCTGCTCTCAGAGAACCGAGCCTGGGCATCTTTCCTCCAAATTCATTCTTCTGCCAAAATAGGCTTCAAAAGGCCCATCAGGTGATCTGATGTGGCTCTTCTTCTTTCATACAACTGGCATCTTGGACACAACGTACCTGTCACATGGAGCTTTGCAATATAGGAATGAAGATGCTTGTGATGTCTGAGAGAGAGTGGTGGCATTGCCTGACATGCAGACGTGACTACAGAATGAGAAAGCATAGAATAGGTAGAAGTTTCTGGTGACAAATCTGGAGAGAAAAAGGTAAGAATTGTAAAGCAGCACTGCTGGGTCAGGTTCAGGGAAACCTTTCTTTTCATTGGCGTGCAAGAGGTGACAGACTGGGACAGGGAAGAGTTGAGTCACTTGAAGTGCGGGAAGCTGTTGTTGGCTGGATGAAAGAAAACAGAGGGCTGCCATCAGCGGAAACAGGAGGTGCACAGAGTAGTTCGGAGCATAGATGTATGGTCACCATGGCAATCAGACCTCCCCTTCTATTAAACCTTACCCTGCATATAAATAGTCCCATATAGATAGTTTCGTGACCCTTTCAATATAAACAATCCATTTCAGTTTTTTAATAATGATGCCGACACTGAATTGTATGGGCAGAAAGGGGTTTAGACTCTTTATTTAAATAGAAAAAAGTGAACATGATCCAGCAGTTTCCACAAATAAGGTAAGGGAAAATATTTTGCTTTGCCCAAGTTAAAGAGGAATAAAAAAAAAAAAGGAAAAATTGGAATTTGTAGTTATGTCTCTTTCTAAAATAAAATTCACACACATTTGGCAGAAATATAAGCCTTTGAAAATCATCCTTTGCATGAGAGATTTGCAGCTATCATGTAATGCTTCCATTTCAACTGAGCACACTATATCCTCACCGCACAATTCTGTGGTCAACCATGTGAGGGATCTGGCTTCACAAGACACGTCTGCATCCTCACGGTGACCCTTTGGGAGGTGTGGTGGACATTATAGACTGGATGCTAAAAAAATACATGTGACCCCTCCTTCTTTTGTTCATCTTAACCTAGGCTGCTATGCATTCATCATGGCTGCAGAGAACATCCCTCCATTTTGCTCCTTTGAGATCCCAGGGGTGCCAAGCATTAGGAGAAATGGGAAGACAGTCTTGCATTCTCCGTGCCCACTGGCTGGTGCTCAGGTGAGCTAGAGCTCTAAAGCTCAGAGATGAGGAAGAAAGTCAAGGGGAAAGAAGGTGACAGGGGAAGGCTGTGTAGGAAGGTGAAATAGTGGGATCAAGATGAAAATCCCAGATGAAAATCCCAGAATCACAGAATCATCTAGATTGGAAGAGACCTCCAAGATCACCAAGTCCAACCTCTGACCTAACACTAACAAGTCCTCCACTAAACCATATCACTAAGCTCTAAATCTAAACATCTTTTAAAGACCAAGACCAGACCAGATCAAGACAAGAGCTTTGGTATGGGAAATTACAACAAGGAGTATTCATCCAATCAAAAGTACAAAGTAAATGGAATTGCAGAATAGTTTAAGTAAGAAGGGACCTCTGGAGGTCCCTAAGCCATTCTGAGGTTCTGTAATACCATTCGCAGCAGCAGGAAAGAAAGCAGCTATTCTCTTCTTATACTGATCAAGGTATTTGTGGGGAAGCCTTTCAAGTCATGTCTTTTTATTACCTCTTCAGTTTCCCTGTGTGAGGAGTACTAACCCAGACACAACCTGCTGGACAGTTTCCATTAAATCCTTCTGCCTGAGAGAAGGCTGAATAAATTGTCTGGTGCCTGGGACAAGACTCAGACTGCTCAGGTGTCAGGGTCCTTGACGAGGTTCAGTGAAGATTCACTGAACAGAAGGTGAGATTTATCTCCTCCTGAAGCACACATCTAAAGTAGGACTGGTGCAGAATGCCTCCACAATGTCTATTTCTCACCATTGATTGTAAAGTGTGGGATAATGAGCTCAGCTGGAGACATCTACATTATCAGCTAAAACTAGCTCAGGTGACAACTGCTTCCAACAAGACTATGTGCAAGTTGCTTACCACCTGGTCATGCACACATTCACATGTCATTTCTTCCCTGGGGCTGATTTTTGAACTAGCAGAAAGCATAACCTTGACATTGCCCTTTAAAAACACCCAGCGTATCAGCTTGAAGCAACACCAGGAGCTTGCTGGTGGTGTTTCCTCTCTAGCTTTGTTTTCCTGTGTTAATCCCAAGACAGGGTCAACCAGTTAAAAATGTTAACAAGGGTGAGATTTGCAGTGGCTGTTCAACACAAAAGGCATAAATGTCGTGCAAGAGGGGACAAGGCTCGAGGATTCAGGGGTCAGTGCTCCCATTGCCTGAGCTGGTGAACCAGCATGATTTTGCACTTTTCCTCACTGCTTGCTGTGGTTTCGTATTTCTGGTCATTCAGAAGGGCAGCTCTGGCAGGAGCAAGAGAACAAGAGAGTCCCTAGCACTGTGCCCTGCCTACCAGGTGGGCTGTAGTGAATGTGGTTAGCAATTGCCTGAGGCAGTTCAGGCAGAAATCAGCAGTTCACTCTTCCCTTTAAAAGCTCATGGCCTCTACAGCCATGAACTTGCATGGCAATCTTTTTTTTTTCTTTTTTTTTTTTTTTTTCCCCTGCCTTTTAAACAGTACTAATTTGGTCTAAGCTCTTTTTAATTGCTATATAAAGGCTCCCAGAGCCCTGTGGCATGAAGTTATTAGGGATCAGCTGTGACTAATTACATTTTTCGACTTTACAGGACACAGCTCCAGTAAGATTGTTTATTGTTGCTCTCTTTGTTTTTAAAGCCAGGTTGAATTTCAGTTTAGCCTTGGAAGAAGTCAGCTCTCTTGCTTTTCCCATGTGAGAAAAGTGAATCCCATACTTCTCAAATAAAAACTTAGTTTCACTTAGACTGCCTTCCCCTAAACTCCCTCCTACAGAGTGATATGGAGACTCTCCAGTAGTAAAATGTCTTTTCTTATCAAAGGATTGAGCTGGGCTCCAAAGCCCACAGGCCTTGGCTACCTGAACAAACCCTTCCAGGATGCTGTACTCAGCTACAGAGGTTTTGCTTGTCTTTTCTCACCTATGCCCAACTGACAACTGATAACACTATTCCTAACCTGGTAAATATTGGGAATTGAGCAGGAAAATCACACTATTGGTTCCCAGTGCTCTTCGTTTTATGTGATTATGTCTCATTGCTCTTTGTTGCAGTATAAGCTGGTTCTAACACTTCATGCAAGAGTTATTTTCACCGGTCTTTCATGGCACAGCAGTGGTATTACATCTCCATCTGGCAGAGGTATCTGTCTGTCCTGCTGTGAAGACTGTTCATTCATGTTAATTGTCAGTGGGGTACTTGAAGGATGCCAATTAACCAGTCTAGCATCGCCACCTACTACATCACACAATTTTCTTTATATCCTCCAGAGCACAGGATGCACCATGGTACTATCACAAGCATTGACTCCCACATGCAAAACAATCTTTTGACGTTTGATAACTGTTAATGATAAGAGGTTGAGCACTACACATGCTAGCAGTCCAGTGGCTCAGAAGCTCTGTTTTTGACCACTTTCTGTGTTTATATGTTGATATTGCACTCTATCTAAGTATTTGTCTGGTATCAACACAGTTGGAGCTTGACTTGTTCTTCCCCTACAAGTGACACTGAAGGGGTTAATCAAGCCAGGCAGTTGGAGCAGACATACCACAAACCTGTTCCCTTTAATTACTTTGCAGGGCAAGAGGAGAGAAATATTGCCTCTAGGATCAGAGCGCTTTATGGCAGGGCAAGTGGAATAAACCAGGAAAACAGCATCACTAATTAACTTGCAGTGAGCTGCAGCACAACCCATGACTTCGTGAGGAGGAACCGAAATAGCTACTGAATTGCTCTCATGACCTTGTTATCTGGTGTTTCTGCACAAAGTGAGGACATGGAAGAAAAGAAGGACTTGCAATGTGAGTGAAACAACGGATCAACTATGGCATCTTTTGCTGCATGGACTTTCCAACCACAGAGCTCTCATAAATTCTGTATCCCTACTTACACACACACAGCTCATGGTTTTACTTACAATGTGGACTGACCATGGAGAAAGATATCTAGGTAAGGGTTGGAAGTACATAGCAATTAGCAGTCCAGTAGAAGTAGCACAGAACAATGTATAAATTAATTTGGTTCCCAGAACAGTTGAGAAATTTGAGTAAGTCCACACAGAGCTCCGTATTATGGGAGTTCCTGTAACCTGAGTTAGTTTGTAGTGAGATGGTATGGGTACATCCGCACTGCCTGCCAGTCTTGTAGAAACACCTGGGCAGAATTCAACCCACCCAATTTCAGATAGTTGCATCTGAGCTACTGCATAGGCTGCCTTTGTACCACTGATGAGAAATAGTCACTTCCAAGTGCCCATTAAATAGGGCATAACTTGCCCTGTTTTAGTTTTAATTCTTTTGCACAGGGTGAATTGAACTATCCACATCTTGAATGAAACGCAGTTGTCTAGATACAAGCAGTTGATACCCCTCCAAATGCCATCCCTCTCAGGTTTGGCTTCCAGCTGCTGAAAGGTCTTCTGTCACTTTGGCAGAGGAGATTTCTCAATTCCCTCTAATGCCTCAAATGGCATTCAGCAACAGAGTCCTTCCTTCTCTGAGTAACTCTGGGTCGCCCATTGCTATGTAAATTTGGCTATTTTGTTGTGATCAGATCTTGTGTAACCATACCTGGGCTAGCTTAGTACCACCTACCCCAAAGCCTTCCAACTAGGGGGCTGTGATCTAGTGGAACATCTTCCTCTCTGTTCAGATGGGGTTTGCTTGCTTCCATGCTTACATCAAGAACAAGGCCAGAGAATAAAACCAATTTGAGTGTATCTCAAACTCAAACCTGATGATGTATTACCATTCTGATGTCCAGGCACACCTCCTCTGTTAATTTCTCAGTCCTGACTCTAAACAACAAACACTAGATAAAAGGGCCAAGATGGGCATTTTGGGATGGTTTCTACTGAGAAAGAGAACACCCATGAGGAGAATACATTAGTCTTCAGATATATATCAGGCTGTTCAAAGAAGAAGGGAATAATCTGTTCTCTAAGACACTTGGATAATGGAGTAAGAAGTCATCTTCTTAAAAAAATAACCAGATTTTAAGAAAATCTGTAGTGGACTGAAAAGTGAGGCACTGGAAATAATTGTTTGCATGTGAGTATGGAATCTCCTTTACCAAGTATCTTTACAGGTAAGTTCGACAAACATCTGTCAAAAATGATGTCACAAGAAAGAAGGGGTTAATTAGCTCTCTGGAGAGTTTTCTTCTGTTTTGTGATTTTGCGATTCTGCTCTGGACAAGGGCCAAAACCACAGCAAGTCCCACAGTGGGTATTTAGGTGGATAACAAGAATATTCAGCATAATCATATTTAATGCTATTATGAATTCTGGAAGGCTAGGAAGCATCCTGATTCAGAATTTGCTTTTACTGGGCTGGCTTATGACTAGATCTCAGTTGTGGACAGATAATTTTACATATGCCAAAAGGGAATGCTACAGAATTTAATGTGAGATTTTTGATGAACAGCAGGAAAAAAAGTCCAAAGAAAATGTTCTTATTCCTTGTGCTCTGCCCTAGAGAGAAAGAGGAAAGTCAAGGTCAAAAGGTTGACCTAGCTCCAAGGATGAATTCCCCTTCTGACAGAAGACTCCTGTCTAGCTGGGGTTAATGAAGAAAAGGGAATAGAGGTAGAAGAACGGAGGAAGTTAAATTTCATATAGTCAGAGATGATTCTTTCACCTTTGCCACTTTCCTTGCTGCAGGCAAACTTTATTTGCTTGACTGACCTCTGCCTTTTCTTGCCTTGATGATCCATATCTGCCTATCTATGGCTTAGAAAAAGTTGTCTGGCAAACGTGAAGCACTTAGCTAAGTTTGGCAATGCTATTAATAGTGTGCAGGAGCTGAATATTAATTTAGAAAGAGATCTAAGTGGCTTATCTCATAGCTCATTTCAAACACTCTGCATCTCAGCAGTCTTTGACTTCATCACAATTAGCTAGTGCTACCTACACACTTTTTCAGAATGTGTTGGGAAAAAAAAAGATGCTCAAGCAAGCATATGCAGAGCTAATCTACTGTTATTTCAGTGAGCTAATACAAACCGGAACGAGGTAATAATTTTGTTAGGGCCACAATTAAAAATGATTCAGTAGACCAATGGTTCAAACAGTCAAACTAATACAGTAGATAATGAACTCCAATTAGGAGAATAAGAGTAAAAAGAGTGCTGTGGGAAGTCATAGAAGATTTTGAAAGACTATGTAGTTCATTTCTATGTCCTTAGGCAGAAACAACTCTATAAGCCATCCTTGACTGATACATACCCTATACTTAAAGATATGGTATATACCGGTATATAATGGTATATAATATACTGGTATATAATGGTATATACTATACCATTGTGGGTGACTACTGCTCCATTCAATCAGTTTAATTGTATCACTACCCTTTCCATTACAAAACTTGTCTTAATCATCAAATTAAAACTTTTTTTTTTTTTTTAAATTTATGTCCTGGGCTTCCTGACCTAGTCACCACGGACACAGAGAAAAGTTTTTTCTCTTCCAATCTGAAGACCATCCCGTAACACTGAAAAGCTTTTTTTTTTTTTTTTTTTTTTTAATCTCCTCCAGCCTCTTTTTCTTTTTCTTCACCTAAGAAAAACAAAATTATTTCATCCTTGGTCTGAAGGCATGTCTTGCACTGGGTCTATTAAAAGAGCAACCGGTTTCTTGTCAGACAGAAGTCCCAGGCATTGCCATGGACATTATTATTGGAGTGTTGCTGCATACCGTAGGAGAGCAGATACTTCTCTTTCCTTCTCTTCCTAGTGTACGACCAATTTTATAGATATAAGAAGTGATAATGCCACAGTCCCTCCCATAAGACTGTCCTTGTGCTCTAGGTTATGGGGAAAATGCATAATAAAAATCAATCTTACCCATGCTTAACCTTCTGGACTACAGTCTGTATTTCAATAACAACAACAACAAAAATGTTTGAAGTGCAAACTATGGAGACAGGTTTAGATTTTTGGAAGAGGGAATAGTTGTATAACCACATCCATCAGGACACACGCTTCATAGAAATATGCAATAAATCATCATCCATCAGGACACACACTTCATAGAAATACGCAATAAATCATCCGATATTATTTAGCTTCTCTTATCACATAGTCTTAGAAAGAAAACTGTTTCTAGCTTCTCTCTGGATAATAAAACAGTCTGCGTTTTGTACTGACAAATGGTTAGGGAACTCATATAAAGTACTAACTGCACTTTTGCCTTTGGATCAGTGAGTGGATGGGGGGAAAATATCTACATTTTTATCAGAACACAAAACACCCACAATTAAGCAACTAGATTCTTCCGAGAACATGTTAAATCTGGTCTTGTGTCCATTACAATAAATATTTCTCAATTTGAAATTAAACTTCTATTCTCTATGGGATTTTAAAACTAAATTTCTAGTCTTGGAGAGTTTTCCAGGCTCGCTCTTAAGGCAATACAGTGACAGTGGCATCTTCAGAAAGGAACTGGGTCTACTGAATGAGAGATGTGTAAGAGAAGCAGTGAGACTCACACTTGGAGACTTGCATATCTCCATGGATTTCAGACTCATTTATTTGCTTGGACTGTCTGGTTCCTCTTGACTATGGTGGCTTTCAACTCTACAGAATAGTTCATCTCACCTCTTTAAAACACCTGTACTAGGATGAACTCAGCCGTGTCCTGCATTACTGTTCATCATAACTGTGCTAATCATGTATGGACGTGGTATTGTAGAGAATATGCATGGTGTCATCATGGAGTTAGAAAGTAATCCATGGCAATACCTGGTAAAGGGCAGTTGCTTCCAAATTGATGCTTTGCAATAGAGCACAACTGAGGAATGAACAATATTTTGCACAATGACATGCTATTTGGCAGCAACATCATGTCTGGCTTACTACCACGTATGAACTAAGACTTATTTACAGGTGAGTCCCTTTGTTAGCCTGCAATTCACTCTTAGACTCACACCTCAGCACTTCTATAAGAGCAATGGCACTAACCTGCCATCTTATGGGACAGCAAGTAAATATGAAAATCAGCATCCCTGAGCTGCCATCCAGTAGATCAGGTGGTGATCTGAGCCAACAGAGCTTGGTGGAGAACCACTAGTGAACCAAGATAGAGTATTTAAGTTGTGATATCTTGTTCTTCCAGAAATTATAGTTCCCTGGCTAGATCATTCCTTAGGAATATGTTCTGCCCTCTCAGTGTTAACCTCTGGGAGAGTGGAAACTCTCCTTTATCATGGGTTTCATGCTTTAAGATGAGTTCTTGGGGTTTTGCAACATGAACAGATTGGCGTGTTCCCTCATCCATTCTGTTTGAGAGATGTCAATCACAGACAACAGTCCAGGGTGATGAGTTGGAGGCATGAATACCTTCACGTTCTGTACCTAGATTCACCATGGTTCACCTGTTAAGGTCCATCCTTGTTTTGTTTTGAACTTGCCACCGAAGCTTTTATGCTATTCCTAATAATTCTAGTTCTTGTATTGAAAGAAATAGTAAGCAAGAATATCCTATTGACTTTCTGTGGGCCATTCATATCGTCTGTCACATCTTTCTGTCACATCTTTTTCAGGATAAAGCAGTCAAGTATGTCTGAGCATTCCTTATTCAAACGCAGTTGGATCACTTTACTCATTCTTGTCACACATCCTTGCAGACAGTCCTGCCTACAGCTTTCCTTAGCCCCTGTCAGCAGAAAATTTACCTTATGGATAAGACAAATGTTTAATCCAACAGTAGAGATTGAGAGGGTGCTGAGGGGAGCAGTCTGCTGGAGGACTGATCCAGCTCCTCCTATAGCAGTAATATTTATTCACTCTGGTTTTAATCAGAGATTGCAGCCTCCACTTGAGAAGAGGCTTCACTGCAGCTGAGAAGGTGCACTGAGAAATTTCCATTTTGAGCTATCAGCATTTCTGGATGAAAAAAAAAAAAAAGGAGAAAATAAATAAATAAAACAAAACAAATCACCACAGCAGCAACCTGCCTTCTCACCTCGAGTCCTGCAGTCAGACTTTGGGGACAAGGATGAATGCAAACCCTCCTTTAGTCAGCAAGAGCTTCCTGAGCTCTTGCTTCCTGAGCTCTTGCTGGGTTTTGATGAGATCATGCTAAATTTGATCTCTGCTGTGGTTTTGATAATGGGCCATGAAAAGAACAGGAGGGAGAAAAAAACAAAACAAAGCACCACAACCGGCTGGCTTCCACAAACAAACACTGCCCATGACATTTGTAAATACTCAGAGGTTAAGTGAGGCAGAGAACAAACTTCATAATTTCCTGAGCACTTGTCAGAAGCAGGCTTGGCTCAGAGCAGATGAACAGGACGGGGCTGATGGTCTAACTAGGCTGAGATCCGGCCTCCAGATTCTTCACATAAAGAGGAAAGATGCCCCCTAATGGGTGATCATAGAATAATCTGGTTTGCAAAATCCTTTTTTCCCTAGTCTTAAAAACTTCTGAATTCGCTGAAGTGTAGATCCATATTTCTCGTCATTTCTTTTGGGGTCCTGAAAGGAAAAAGAAACCACAAAGTGTTATTGCTCTTCCATTTTGCTGGCCTCAGCTCTCCTTCAGTCCCTGTTCCCTTTCTGGGAAAACCGGCCAAAGTCATTTTTGAAGGAAAAAGGGGAGGCTGGCCCTGTGGAATAGCAAACCTCTTGTGAGGTACAGGAAAAGTCATTGTCCTCTAATATGCACAACAAATGAGTGTGGATATATATTGGGTCATATGCTGGAGAGGAGCATGGTATGAAGATGCAGTGGGTTTCTCATTTCTTAGAGAGTTTTATGGTCATGTGGGTTCCCTCCATAGCACACACTGCTGGCCAGCTGAGCCCAAATTAGGTATAACTGACATTGGTGTAACAAGGACATTGGATCTGACATCTGGATGTCAGAAGCAGGAGGTGTGAGCCTCTTTATGGATGCTCCAGATTTGAGAGGGCTTTCTGGGCTATAATCATAAAGAAGAGATTTTTATACCTTGAATATTTTACATTGCCAAACAACGTGAAGGTGATTCGTGGTCTTCTGGGTTTTATCCTCCACAAACAATTTTTAAAATCTGCCTGTTAACACAGCAATATGACAGTATCTGAGTTCTGGCCTTCATTGTATATTGAGTCAAAACTCCAGGCTACCTAGCAAGGATTCAGACACCTGGTACATGTGTTTCCTAATCTTGCATCCAGGTGAAAGATGAATCTGAGGGAAGAAACTATCCCAGAAGCCAGATGGACAAGTTTAAAGCAGTGTAAAGCTGGGTGGTGTGAACATGAACTCACTTTCCCTGAAAAATGAAAGCTCCCCCCAGAGCTGAAATGCAAAACTGGCAAAATGCAGCTAATGCTGTCGCAGTGTAATACACCCCTGTTGCTTACGGAAAGAAAATGATCTGTTTCAGGTCATCACAGTTGAGCAGAAAGTCCCTCCCACACACCCCCTCCCACAACTACAAAGGTGATACATATCTAAGTGTTAAAGCCCATCCTTAAGTACTCATGTTATGGTGTGGCACCAGTTTCCTGCTCAAACTGGTGCAAAACATCTGGGTCACACTGTGCTTTTTATCCAAGGCAGGTTGCCCCGTTGATTGTACCTTGTTGAACAAGACTGAACTTTTGCTGTTCTGTGCTTTTTTGGTTTTTCTCTTCTTTCCTGTTGTTCTGACATGATGTTTTATGGTACCTAGGCAAGAAAGCTGGAGTTTGTCTTTAGCTAAAGAAGACAGGGGAAACTGTGGTTTTACACCTCTTCTGATCAGGCCCTGCCTACTGCCTTGCTCTAACTGCCTTCTACTGGCACTGTTTAACAGAAAACAGAAGCAATCAGACCTTTATGGTGTCATTGAATCAATGTAATACATCTGATGGCATAAGCAATAATATGCAACCGATCATTGCATTTTAAGGTTATGCTTTCCATAATCATAAACACAAACAGCCAAAGGCAGATTAGATGAGCCAGGTGGGTATATCTCTGTTTCAAGAGAAACAGTAGAGCAAAAAAAAATTGGCTTTGATTTTTTGCACTGCACCATGGGCACATATCCAAAGTGCGATAGGAAGAGACTGGCAAAGTAGTAGTGTTTTACATGCTGTCTGTCTTTGATTTACGTGGGCATTAGGATATCCACGTGGATTAGAGAAGGCCAAATTAGATGTTTGGTGCCAAAATCTGCATACCCTTGTACCCATAAGATGCCGTGTTCGTTGATATTAAGGCTATTTTAAGCTGTCCAGGCTGCGGTCACTGGCCTTGAAGTAAGTGAAAATGTACTTGACACCTGCCATATGTCCCAGCAACAGAGCCTCATAAAGCAGCCATCAGGCAAACAGTATTGGGGCTGTGCCTTCCCTTCCCTTCCCTTCCCTTCCCTTCCCTTCCCTTCCCTTCCCTTCCCTTCCCTTCCCTTCCCTTCCCTTCCCTTCCCTTCCCTTCCCTTCCCTTCCCTTCCCTTCCCTTCCCTTCCCTTCCCTTCCCTTCCCTTCCCTTCCCTTCCCTTCCCTTCCCTTCCCTTCCCTTCCCTTCCCTTCCCTTCCCTTCCCTTCCCTTCCCTTCCCTTCCCTTCCCTTCCCTTCCCTTCCCTTCCCTTCCCTTCCCTTCCCAAGATAAAAACATGATGTTCTGCAGAATGATGTGGCAAACAGAGAAGTCTTTTAGGTTTTGTCACATCTCAAGGACATGTCTCTGAGAAATTTAGCATCAACTCAAGGAAAAGGATTACTGATTTTAGAATTGCACCTCATGCCTTGTCATGCACTGCATTAACACAGACAGCAGGCACGTGACTCAGCTCATAAATTATGGAATCAAGGTGTAGGTATCTGTAATTGTACTGGGTCTGGCTGGGATGGAGTTAACTTCCCCTGCAGCAGCTCATACAGTGCTGTGCTCTGCACTTGCAGCTAGAACAGCACTGGTATCACACCAGTATTCTGTCTATTGCTGAGCAGTGCTGGCACAACATCAGGACTGCCCCAAACCCCCCAGAGCCAGCAGGCTGGGGGTGGGCAGAGGTGGGGAGGGGACAACACCAGGGCAGCTACCCTAAACCAGCCAAAGGGATATTCCATGCCATATGGGGTCACACTCAGCAATAAAAGGTGGGAAAGGGGAAGAGTTTGGGGGGCAGGGGAGGCTCTCTCGTTAGGAAGACGTCTGTCCTCCCAAACAACTGCTACGTGTAGTCATGTAGTGAGGTCCTGCTTCCCAGGATGTGGCTGAGCATCACTCATTGATGGCAAGACGAGAATAATTTCTTTCTCCCTTCCCTCTGCGCTTCCACGAGGCCTTTTTTTTTTTTTTTCTTTTTTCCCCTTTTCTTTTTCCCTTTAATTAGATTATCTCAACCTGTGAGACTTTTTTTTTTTTTTTTTTTCTTCTTTCCAGCATACTTTCTTCTCCCCCTCTTCTTTTGAGGAGAGGGAGTGAGAGAGTGGTTGTGGTGGGGTTTAGCTGCCCAGCAGGGTAAAACCACCACAGAAATATATGTGCTTCTGTGTGTATTGGGTACCCAGTCTCTACTGCACTTAACAGTGATGCTGTGATCAACTGAGATGCCCGCTCTTAGGGCTAGGGCAGCTGTAGTTGATTTCATGCACCTAGTCCAGCCTTCAGCTGCCAGTGCAGGATACAAAGGTGTCTAAAGGTCCTGTGCTATATTTGACAGTTCCCTATGAATGCTTTGGATACCTTACTGTGTCCAAAATGGCACTAGAGGTAACAGACTTGCATCTCCAATTTCCTAAGTCATGGAGCCTAGGGAACAGTTCACAGAATCATAGAAACACAAGGTTGGAAAGGACCTACAAGATCATCTAGTCCAACTGTCCTGTCACCAATATTACCCACTAAGCTACTAAATCATATCTCATAGCACCTCACCCAGGTGCTTCTCGAACACCGCGAGGGACAGTGACTCCACTACCTCCCTGGGAAGGCCGTTCCAGCACCTGACCACTCTTTGAGAGAAAAAGTTTTTCTGATACCTAATCTAAATCTCCCCAGGTGCAACTTGTGGCCATTTCCTCGAGTCCTGTCATTAGTTATCTGAGAGAAGAGGCTGACCCCCTCCTCATCACAACCTCCCTTCAGGAAGTTGTAGAGTGCAATGAGGTCTCCCCTGAGCCTCCTCTTCTCCAGACTAAACAACCCCAGTTCCCTCAGCTGCTCCTCACAGGACTTGTGGTCCAAGCCCTTCACCAGCTTTGTAGCCCTTCTCTGGACACGCTCCAGGGCCTCCATGTCCTTCTTGTAGTGAGGGGCCCAAAGCTGAACACAGCACTCGAGGTGCAGCCTCACCAGAGCAGAGTACAGGGGGATGATCACCTCCCTGCTCCTGCTGGCTACACTATTTCTAATACAAGCCAGGATGCCATTGGCCTTCTTGGCCACCTGGGCACACTGCTGGCTCATGTTCAGCCAAGCACTGATCAACACTCCCAGGTCCCTTTACTCTTCACAGTTGTTTGGCCACTCTGCTCCAAGCCTATAGCATTGCATGGGGTTACTGTGGCCAAAGTGCAGGACCCAGCACTTGAACTATTCACCCTAAACCCCTGAAATCTCTCGTCATAGTTCGCAGGCTTCTCTGAGCGATTTCATCCCTGCCCGCCTTAACTATGAGTAATGGATAGTAACCAGTGGGGTGAACCAGCTCCGGGAGTTTTCTAGTTATGTCGCTGATCCGGGCCCCAGGTAGGCAGCACACTTCCCTATGGCCCAGGTCTGGTCTGCAAATGGGGCCCTCCGCTCCTCTGAGAAGGGAGCCGTCTACCACAACCACCCTTCTTTCTTTCCTGGCAGAGGCAGTCTGAATGCATGGAGTCGACTGCCTCGTCCTTGGTAACCTCTTTGGGGAACCTCCCCTTCAATGTCCAATGCTACAAACCTATTGTTAGTAGGACCTGGGGACGCGAAGGAAGCAGAGGGGGGGTTCGCCCATGGTACTGAGCAGGGACCTTCCCCCAACCCTCCGCATCCCTCAGGTCCCCCTCCTCTGCCCGACAGGGGCAAGGCAGGGGGTCCACCACCAGTTGTGAGGTATCTCAGCCTGGGGTAGCTTAGTGATATGGTTTAGCGGAGGACTTGTTAGTGTTAGGTCAGAGGTTGGGCTAGGCGATCTTGGAGGTCTCTTCCAACCTAGATGATTCTGTGATCTCCCCGGCGCCTTTCCCTCTGCCACAACAGGGAGCTACTCCACCAGTCGACCCCCCCCGCTCACTGACACTGCCAGTAGATAGGGTGGACTCAAAATGGAGGAGGGACAGAACCCCTGCGTGCCAGCACACGAGCTCCCACACGCAGCACCACAGCGCGCTGCTGCCCCCTCCCTGCCCATGGCGGGAACCGCGCGGCACCGCCCCCCCGGGGGCTGTTTCCAGGCAGAGGGCCTGGGCGCAGCCGCCATTGCCCTGCCAACGCCTGCTGCCTGTCAGCCTCTGTCGCGACAGCCGGCGGCTGCGACTTGGTCGCGGTGCCGGCCCGGGCCGCCCCTGGCGAGGCGAGGGCCCGAGGTCCCCCAGAACGTGGTGAGGAGCTGTGGCTGCGCCGGCTCCGAGGCGGCTGGCCTCGACTGCCTTCAGCTCAGCTGTGTGTCCGCGCTGGCATTCGATAGCCTGATTTGGTGTCCAGGCTTCATTCTGAGTGGATCTCCATCGACTGTAATGGGAATTTACACACCCAGTGCATGCAGTCACATCAATATTAAGTGTATCTTAATCTGTGAGCTGACACCCATCTTAGGTGACACTACAATGCCAAGCAATTATTTCCGATCTTCCTTTCTAGCCTCCCAAGAAATTGCTGACAGATTTTTCCCAATGGTTTTCTCCCAAAATGTGAATAAATATATGCAAATTCTGTGAAAATGACAAGCCATAGGCTGGAGGGAGAGCTGAGCAATGACTACGACATCCTTACACAGCCTGAGTTTGGGTGGTGTAAAATTTTACGGTTCGCAAGGCCTTGCACCGTGCTGGCCCTGGGATCAGGAAAAAAGCTGGGGCACAAGGAAACATGTTTTATTCTGAAGCAGCTCAGTGCCTGCAAGAAATAGATGTTAGCTGCTCTTTGCCTTGCTACCTTTCACTTGGATAAAAGATCACCATGAACAACTCACTCCTACTTAGGAGTCGAGTCCAGGATTTCTTTTGGTTGTGTTGACACCAATAAATTAAATTGTGCTGGGGCATGTTGTACAGTCATAGTCAGTTATGTTCTTAAATTCTTAACACTGGTCCTTGGCATGCTTTTGACCTGTGCCAATCAGTGTTCACCTAGACAATTTTGGCTTGGGCATCACTGCAGGCCAGAGACCATTCCAATAAGCTATTTGGACGTGGCCACTTTGTTTGGGAGGATAAAAGAGTTTAGCAGTGTGGATGTGGCCAGGTCCTGCCAATTGGCATCAGGACAAGACAATGTGACCTGGCCTTGCTTAGTTTACAATTATAGATGCAATCTTTTTGTCCAGATGGCATAAGGAGGATGCCAAGACTGGTTTTGAGTTGTTGCCCAACCTCACTGAAAGATTGGAAGCCAAGCATTGGTTTCGGCTTTAAAAGAGATGGAAACCTTCTCTGTGTGGGCACAAGGCAGAGTTCCAGAGCAGAGGATGCTCTGGCAAAGGCAGTGAGTTCACTGCTGTGCCTCTCTTGAGTCTCTTGGCTCCTCACATTGTTCCTTTACACCAGATGAGGAGTGACCTTTGTGAATTCCTGAGACCTTACTTAACCTGGGGTTGAAATAGTTGGGTACCACTAGTCATTTAAGCAATACAGATGGTTCATGCTCTCCTAGGTTGGTTGTCCAACCAAAGGGACAAAGGGTTGTCCACTCCTTTAAGCTCAGGTGTTTTTGTGTTTCATTCAGTGTGAACAGACTTCTTCTGAGGCACTTTTGAAACATGCCCTTTTGCCTCCTGGTACAACACATTCTTATCCACTGAAAAGCTCAGATGACCGCTAAACCC
The DNA here is from genome assembly GCF_040182565.1 of Anser cygnoides. Taxonomy (NCBI): domain Eukaryota; kingdom Metazoa; phylum Chordata; class Aves; order Anseriformes; family Anatidae; genus Anser; species Anser cygnoides. The sequence goes on from NC_089874.1 coordinate 2,106,445, forward strand.
TTTTGCCTCCTGGTACAACACATTCTTATCCACTGAAAAGCTCAGATGACCATCTCGTAGACCATATCCAGTGTGATAAGTGGCAAGACAGAACTCCCCCTCTGACCCTCAGGCAATGAGCACACATGGTGTGCATCCCTGTGACTTAACTTGCTTCTTACCTGAAATGGGATGCAGCTGGAAAAGCCCTGGGTAAAATCCATTCCTTGGATGGCACTTGGGAATCTGTGAGAACTCTGCTTGGCCCAGGCCCAAACCTTCCCATGGGCTGTGCTACCAGCTCAACAGTGTGGTTAATTACTGGCCAGTACCTGAGCATATGTCCACCCCATGTTTAATTCACCACTATAAATATGACCTTAGACTGAAGTTAAAGAATATGAATACAACTTTGTCTTCCATGAAAAAGAAACATATTATTTATTCAAAATATTGTCAATCCATGTTTTTGGAGGTATTTTTACAAGCATCTAGAAACCTTGAAAACACAGGAATCCAGCGCACACCATTTTAAAGATGAGCTCTGCAAATTTTCTCTAACCTGGGTCACTTTTTCAGTTGCTCCACATTGGAAAGAAACAGTGAGGCTCACATTGCCTAATGAGGTACATTGATATCTGTAGACATTTGTAGTGTTGCTGTATTATTTCACTCAGAGCACTATGGCTTAGAGAACAGCTCTAATTTTGTACTGTGTGTAGGGGCCCTGTACAGTAGTATAGAACTTGTGTAGGCTTCAGATCTCTTGAGCAACCTGTGATTATGGGCTTGGTAACAATTCATCCACTGTATATCTGTCTAATGATAGGGTACATTTGGAAGAAAGATTATATGTAATTTCGCTTCAGCAATTCTTATTTTTCTTCTAAATTTAGGATATCAAGAATGATCTGGAGATGAAGACCACACTCAGTTTTCAGCGGAACCAATTCAGATTTACATTGGTGGAAGAAAGAGCAGTGACAAGAAAAAAAAAAAAAAAAAGCTCACTTTGTTGCTTTCTGAACTTAGAACATCCCTTGTCCATCTGTCACTTTAGAAGAAGCCAATTCAGTTATTCAGATCCATGACTAAGGTATCCTCAGAAGTGTAGAAGTGTTCATTCATAAAAGTGGTGCCATGCCACACCATCCATATTTTCTCCTTAATTCCCTCTTCCTCATGCAAAATCAATAAAGATGTAAGAAAAGGCAAAAGGGAACCAATTAATTTTCTCAAAGCAATATTATGTTATCCAGGAGGTGTTACTAACTTACTGCTTGATAGTTTCCACAATACCTCACAAGAAGGAACCACATGTTGCATCTCACAGTGCTGGAGGTGCATCCCACAAGAGGGGTCCTGAGACAACAGGCTGAGACACAAACTACAGAGAGAAGGAGAAGGGTGGAAGAGAGAGGATAAATACTGGGTATGAAGACATGTCTGGAGCAGTTTCCAGTTCATCATCGGACATGGGTACAAACAGACAGAAATGCCAACAAGTGCAGGGTTTATCTGACCTAGCAGAGGAGTGCTTTTTCCATCCCATGCCCGAGTACTGTGTTCTGTCCCATGCCATGGGAAAAGGCAGAGCAGCTCCATTAGCACCAGGACAGCTGTGTCAAGTGCTAAATGCAAACCAACCTTTAAGTCTGAGTTTTTCTATCCTGACCCACTGGGGGGGAAGGAGACAGATACAATTACCTGGCTCAACAGGTAACAACATGTCTCCCAGCAGCTCAGATTTACGAACCAATTAATAGATCTTGGTGGATTTTCTGCCACCTGTGGTCAGTGCTGCTATTTCTGTGTAAAAGTACCATTGCACTTAACAACCTGAGTGGCATTGTTCAATTAGAGCTCCTGAAAAGTAGTGCTCTGTCTTGAAAAGGTGGGATTCATCAGTCTGTGGAAATGCACTGGTGTTCAGGTGCATTTTTTAGCATTGTATTATTTAATGTGCATCTTGGCCAATACTAAATTAAGCTTTCAGCTGTGATTGTAGACAATTTCCTTTGTATTTGAGGTTTATATACTGGATGGAAGAGTGGGATCTAACGGCTTTATACTGAAGAGAAAATTTGAATGACATCACAATATTAAATAGGTAAATGCTATATGGAAAACAAAAACAAAACAAAACAAGAACAACAAAAGTGGATTTTATGTACAGTTCAACAAAACAAGGCCTAAACTTACATAGGGTAAAAATAATGGAACAGAAGATGGACATAATAAGAGTGCAGTAAATTTAACAGTTTGATTTCTTTTGGTTAAAAAATATTTTTGTGACCTTGTTGTTATTATATGAATTTGGATTACCCACTTATGTACTGCTCCATCAAAATAGCTCTTTTCCAAATGAAAACACATTGTCAAGACCAGATGTTCCTCTGACAGCACTGAATATTGTTCAACTGCATTAAGGACAGAACATCATCAACTGCCTTTGAGTTCTGTGCCCCGATTCCTGATACCATGCCATAGAGGTAGATTGATCAAGATGACCAGGTGAACAGAGAGGATGAATGGATGTTACATTGCAAGAAAGACTACAGCAGCATGCAGACCATGCATGAGGCAACACTTAAACATTTAAACAGTTAGCTGCAAGGGAGCATAATGTTAAGAAACAAGTGTGTGTCTCATTCAGTTCTCTTCTGGTGGTCAGCTGAAGAGGTGGGTAAAAGGCTCCTGTTCCTATTAAGTAATGGAGTTGGCACGCTGGCTTTTGTTGGAGAGTTTTGCACGGTAACAGCATTAAAGGACCTTCATTTAAAATCTGCTTGAACAATCACGCTGCAAGCTGTCATGTTCTCAGCACAAGATGTTTTGCTATAGCTGCTCAAAACAGGAAGCTAAATGAGATAACCTAGAAAATGCGGTAAACTTTGGCTCTGCCCTCACTCTCACCATATAAGCTCAGACTACCTGGGACAGGGCGGTGCGAGGGAAAGCTTTTGCATGCAGAGGTATGAATGTTTTAAGATGAGTGCCTCTGATAGCCGCCACTGCTGACCACATCCTTCCCACTTCCTGAATCACTATCTGCAGGCTGTTCTTGGGGCTTCCTGTGCCACCGCTGATAAGGTAGCAGAGAGGCAGCCACGTGCCTGCCCTGCTGCTCCCCTGCACAAGGAGGTTATAGACACACTTGGCGGGGCCACAGCATCTGTGGGATCCCCCTGCTGCCATAATGAAGAAGAAAGTTTTTCTGTGCAGTCTTCTTCTGACACAGTGAGAGTCCCACAGTGCCAGATTTATAACGTATTTAACAGAGATTTACCTGGGGTATAAGAAATGGAGAAAGTGTTAAAGCATCAGCCCTGTGGCCTAGTGAGCCCCAAATATGGCCTCTGACAACAACCAAGAGGTAATACGTCACAAAAAAATGACAAAAATAAAAGTAGGCTGTTAAGATACAGTGTGGGATCCCCCCAAAGCTGTGGGTCCTGTGTTTGGTTTTAGCTTTGCTCATTTGAAGTCTGATTGCTCTCCGTATGAGGGAAAGAGTCCATGGGTGGTTAGGCCTGTGGGGTGGATCTTAGCCTCTAGCTCGTGTCCTCAACCTGCAGCCCCTGGGCTTGTAATGGTGGAGTCCCTTTAACAGGCCTCAGCGTTTTGGGGACGTTAGGGGCCTCTCCTCCATATTATCTGAAAAGGAATGACGGCATATTTGAACTTGGCCGTCTCAATTCTTAAGTTTCCAATTGTAGGCCTTCGTGTGCACTGCAGAAAGCCCTCCAGGCACCCCAACATCGGTTCTCTGTTCTGAGCCTCTAATGAGCAAGCAGATCTGAACAGCTACGGAGAGGAACTTTTCCACAGTTAACTCACAAATAAGATGTTTACCAATGCTCTTTAAAGCATCTTTCTTGTCCAGACTTGAGTAAAAATTCAGCCTAGAAGAAATATCACCCATTAATTGATGTTGGGTCTTTTTTTTTTTTTTTTTTTTTTTTTCCTTTTGGAAGCAACCTGAGCAACTCATTAACCAGGACTGGCCTTGCTTAGCTGACTTGAAATAAGTAAATTATGTATTGGTGAGAGTATGATCAATACAGCATGCCTGTAGGCAAAAGTACAGATGGGATATTTTCCTTCTCTCGTAATATATGCATAGCATTATCAGAAATAGCATATTTCCCAGGTGACTAAAGAGGAAGAGATCATTTTCTCCAGAGGCACTATTTTCTTGATAGTGTCTATCAACTGCTACTGCATAGGCAACAGCCAATTAGCTGGCAGATGTAAATAGCTCTCAAATATCTTGCCTGTCAGTGCTTTTTTTGACTAATGTTGAATTCAGTGACTCATTTTTCACCTTTGAAAAACATAAGGATGGTAAGATATAGGGGAGGTGTTCTGATGGAAGGCAGACCATGTCTTCTCCACCCTTCGGTGCGGAATGACTACTGATCACCTAAACAGCTGAGGCCAGGATCAGCAGGTCTGGGTATGCTGGGAAGGAGTTACGGTGGATGAAAGTACCTTAAGTGGTTGTCGATAGAGCAAAACCAGAGCACAGCGCCTGCTATCCCATTCCTTGGGAGGCCTAGCCAGCTGACTGAAGTCAGAAATCAAGAACAGACTGATATCAAAGCCATTCTCTGAAGGTGCCTGGCCAAATATTGACTGCATGGAAGAAATCATTACTTATTGATCTTCAGTTTATTCCATAAAGTGGGGCATGCTGAGGAGCTAGCTCACCTTGACGTGGGTGATAAGGAGTTCTGAAGACAAAGAAAGACTGGGAGGTTATTAAAAAGATTAGTAAGCACCAAAATAGTTTAGTTAAGGACTATTTCTAGAGATGGTATTATCCTGAATAGAGCAGTGTAAGAATCACATAAAGATTGTTCAATTTTACAGTACTTATCTTTTCTTCTTGTATTTGAGAAAAGCACAAAGCTTTTTTTCTCTAGGGAATCATTTTTCCAAACTAACCAGGATACAATAGTTCAAAACCAAGGCAAAGTGTAAAAGAAAGAGCAATGGTTGGCCAGGATTTCCAAATGTGCTGCATCACACAAGAGAAAGCTGTTTATCACTGTATATTTGAGACCCCTTGGTTAAGCTGAAGGCATTGGTGAAGTCATACCATACCAAGTGTGCTGGTGTTTTAAGACTACTGCACATTTTCATTGTTCCTGGAGCCAGTGCCACTGATTTATAATGTGTTTTTTTTGTTTGTTTGTTTGTTTGATTGTTTGTTTTTTGATGTGCATTGGTTGCCTGGCCTTGAAAAACACACAAACTGGGGAAAACTCAGCACAGGAAGAGAAAAAATACATAGAGCTGGAGACCAGAACACAGAGCAAGGAAGATGCTGCAGGGAAAAATAAGGGCAAATATTATTAATTGTTTGGAATGGGAGGATCAATAGTCTTCTGAAGGCTTTCAAAAGATTGCATCTGGGCGTCAGAAAGGCATTTCATGCTAGAGATGATGGAGTATCTGCACTGAGCCCAGTTCACCCAAGAAAGATCCTGCAGTTGGTGCTGCCCCTGGCGTTGGAAATGCAATTGTCCACATGGACCTACAGCCCTGGAAATTTTATTAGCTCAAGTGCTCTGTTGTCAGCTCTCACCACTGCTGAGACCCTGTGTGCCACCAATACACCCTGCTGACAAGGTGTTCCAGTCCTACCGGTACTGATCAAAGAAGCTGTGTCCTGCTGCAATCTGGTGTTCTTTATTATTTATATCAGTGGGTTTGTTTCTGGAAGACATGAAGGGGTGTCCTGTAGCTGTGAATTGTGTTTTCTTGATATCTTTTTTTTCAGTATTCCCATCCCTGAACCTGTACACATATTCAAATACCTTTACCACTATTCAAATATTATTCCTTTTTCCATTTCACCCATCCAAATGCTAGTTAAGAATTTGTGAGCTTTTCCCTTGCTGGATGGGCTCCTATCCTCAGAGGAGCAATTTTTCCTACTGCCTCAGCATACTGTGACTGAGGTCATCCTCAGTACCAAAAAGGAGGACGAGTCATGATACCTTGATCATATTTCAATGCTGATTTTGGTTTTATGGTTATCGTTTTATACAGTACTATCAAGTAATGACACCCATTTCACATGGTGCTCATAGCTTTAGTAGCTGTATAATATTGTCCTGCTTGCTCTATATACAATGAATTTTTGTATATAATCCAGGCTGTCTGTCTGCCTGGATTACCTATCTTTTTAAAACTGCTGTGGAGTATTTCAAAGCTCAGAGGAAGTTCTGGAAATCAGCAGACCCTAATGCTGTTGTTTGGGGGAGTGTTGGAAAATCTTGATTCCCTGCTGAGACCTCTGAGAGATGGTGGGGGAAACTCTGGCAGTTTAGGACTATGTTAGAAAAACTGCTATAAGGAATTCTGCTGGTATAATTGATGCCAGCTGAAGGGGGAGAAATAGATTGGATGAGCTCTGAGGTCCCTTCTAGCCCTTGTCTTTTCAGAAGTTGCTTCTTCGAGCCCTTGATGTGTGAATGGATGCTTTGTGTAACCTTGGAGCTGGTTACTGGGAGCCCTGCAGGCAGCGTATGCTCTGTGTCATCCATTAGCAAAGTCAATTAAGCATTCTTCCTTTGAAGGGATTTTGTATTTAATTTTTATTTGTATAAATTCATCAAGTGTTTTGTGCCTGATGCAAATTCCATTTAAGTCAGGGGAAAAACTTTTCTTTCAACTTCAGTGAGCTTTCAAAAGGTCTTTCTATTTTTTCTTGTGACAAATATACTGACAGCACATTACTGTTGCTAGAAAAACTGCAATATTACAGTCTTTTTTGTAGAAGAACTACAAATGTTTCCTTTATAATTATGACGCAGAATCAATCTTGCTGTCTTGTTACTGCATTCATGGCTTGTATACGGCTAGTCATTTCTGTGTTCTTTTTTCTTCCCTCCAGAATTCACTTAGCACGGCTTTCATCATTGTGATTGCAGATTATTCCTAACCGCTTTCAAGCCTGAAAAAGAAACAAATCATCAAAACACTCTGAGTGAGCATAACAAGAACCCGAACAGGAAATCTTCTGCCTCTTACAAATGCGGTACCTGAAAGATATTTTAAACCAGCAAAGTCTCTAATAACAAGAAGAACAGAAAATGCAAAAGCTGATGTGATTGAGAGCAAGGTTATCAATTCCAAACCTCCTGGCATGCTGCGGGGATTTGATCAGCAGGTGAAATATAAAACCTGAAGGAAAGAAGATTAGAGGGAATTCTTGGGTGCTAACCCACGGTTTAAATTCAGCTGCAAACCAGGTCTGGGCATATTTCCCATTTGAGCTAACAGTGATGGACGTGAGTCAACCTGACCACTTCCAGTCTCCTCCTGAGAGACTGAAGTCGTTGCCTTACTCTGATTCATCCCCTTACAAGAAAATGCTTGAAGTTAGACAAAAGCATGCCGGCCCATACAAAACAAGGCCAGAATCAGTTTTTGTCCTTCTTGTTTCAGACTCCTGCTCCGACTGACATGAGGTGATCAGCCAGATTTTGCATTCAGGAGAGATAAAGATATCTTTGTTCTCTTTTGGTGCCAGGCTCTTGTGCAGAAGAAAATAAACGAGAGGGTAAACTCATTTGTTTGGTATGCCTGGCCCACCCCATGGAGCTGCAAACTGCCAGTTGCCCAAATTAGAAGAGGATAAACTTTGTTTACCTCTGTTCACCCTTGGCTACAGATAAATCCTCAGCAGGTGCCAAGCGTTACGGCTTCCTGAATTGTAATGAAACAAGATGCAAAGCTTCTGCAATCAGTTATGACTCTCGAGAACTGGCGTTTCGGAGGCCTATTTGCTCTGAAAGAAAGATTGTAAAGCTATTTGCTTTGTCTCTTAATAGGCCAGAAGCAACATCTCTACATTCTTCTCTCGGAAGGAGTTGTTCCATGGAGGTATTTCATTCTTGGAAATCCTGGCTGGGGCAAACACAGAAATGTCCAGCCTACCTTGGGTGAGCTACTGATGGCCCTGTGCGATGCATCTTGTGCTTTGCTCTGTGCTGTGAGACTCATGCATAAAAATAGCTTTAAGGAGTAATAATGAATGGGAGGGGAAAAAATCCTGCTCTGTTGCAACTGTTTCTTTCATTTTTAGCAGGGGACAAATACTCTATAAGTTATGCAGTCAAGTGGTCATTACTTTAATTAAGGAAATTGAGACAGCTACATCAGTCACCGGGGAAAACAACAACAACAACGACCAGAACAAATCCCGCCCGACCAAAAAAAAGCCCTTGTTAGTCCTGTAAAGCTACAGTACAGTTCTGAACTCCTGCAAATCACTGAGAGAGATTGGAAGAACTCAAAACAACCAGAATTAATCATAATTTAATAAGCCCCATTGCATACCAATTTATTTAAAAATAAGGAACTGAAGTCAAAAACAAGGGGATATTTTTACCAGCTGTGTCTAGTTGGTACAAAGAAGCTGGATCTCCAGAAGAGGAGATGGATTGTTCGTTTTTTCTTTTCTTTTCTTTCTTTCTTTTTTCTTTTTTTTTTTTCTGCCAAGACAGCAATAGTATTCTGTACTTTAGTATGTTATTTCCCCATTCTTTCCAAATCATACCATCAGCAAATTCTTTTTTCCTTGCATCATTTTTAGTTAGAGAGAACCAGTCCCGGCAAGTGATTCCTCCCATCTATCACACACTGCACGAAATTGCTGGCTGAGACACGATGCCTACAGCTGAGATGGTTCCTAGCCTGTTTTAGCTCATATTTGTGGCCATGAGTTCTTATGATTCTGTGGTCTTGATTAGTTTCTTAAACACCAATTAAACCTTCACAATCTTCATGTAAAAAAATAAATAATAATAATACAGAAAAACTCTGAAATATCTGCGTATACTCTTTGTGATTTGTCTGTGCAACTGTCAATTTACAGTCAAAGTTTAAGGGCTATAAGACTAGCCTGATGCATCATTTGATTACACATCTATAACTCCTAACATAATAAGCAGAGATGTTTTTTTTTTTTGCTTTGCTTTTTTATAACCCCCCTCCCCTCCAATTGCTATTTTTGTCTCTGTAATGATGGCAAGAGTTTTCTCTTTGGATAATTGCATCTGTAACGCTGAATGCTGCTTCTCATTCACACTTCATGCCCAGCCACTGGGTTTTGTACTGCTACCTGCTATTACTGCAAAACTCCGCAGAACTAACACACTGTTCCACTTCCCATGATTACTCATTAAGCAAGGGCAAACTTTGAGATTTGTCACAAAAAGGACTTTTCATCAGCAGCAAGTTTTGCTAAGAGTTTTTGAAGTTTGCTCTTAGTTATTTTTTTGAGTAAAAAGAAAACCAAGAAACTGATCAAAATTTTTTTTTTTTTTTTTTTTGATTTTGAGTGAGACCATGCTAACAGAGAGGATTTTAACTTTAGGCTGGTGGAAACAGTTGGGTGAAAAGGACAGAAGTGCTTTTAGACACGGTCTCCCTCCTTCTTTGCAAGCTTCAAGCTAAATGGTTTGTTTGGGAAAGATGAGTCTAAATATGCCTTTTTGAGCTGAAATTCTCAGAAGCAATTGCAGCTTAGGACAGGCTTCTTCCCTCTCTGCCACTTTCCTTCTTCTCTTTTTGTGAACAGACCGAATTCTGTATTTCAGCAGGGATTTTCACCTGTACAAGTGCAGGAATGGCTGGTTGAGATCCAGAGAGGCAAGCAGACCCCAGGCTCCTTAATGTCAAAGATGCCACAAAATTGGACATTGTGCTGAGACATACTGAGGCAAAAGCAGCACAAGAAATTTAACAGGGTCCTTCAACTCTGCTCAAGACTAGTTATGGCCCCAGATGGGGGTCAGAAGTGGTGGAGCCGCAGCAAAAGGTAGTGAGATATCTGAAGGCATGAACTGTGAGGAAAGATGGAGAGAGAGGCAGGATTGCTTCATTTAAAGACATGTAACCCTAAAACCATAGAGGGTGGGTTGCCTCCAGAGGCAATCAATTGTATCATGATGGGTATTGACTTAATTGCTCTGAGAAACCCTCAGTGACAGAAATCCTGCATTATTCCCCAGGTGTTATCCTAGGGCTCCTCTGCCCTGATGGCTTGGAATTTTCTTCTAAACTCTAGTTTGATTTTACCTGCAATATTAGCTTTGCCCATACTACCAGTCTTTAAATAAGCAAAAGGTGATTCTCCTTAGAGGGAAAAATCTCATCTTTATATTCTAAAGAACTAAGTTTAATTTTTTCTCCAGCTTTCTCAGGTTTGAAGCAACAGTTAAAATCTCCTAAGTGGCTTTCTTTTGCCACTGAAGTCAAGTACTCTATTAATTTTAAGATGTAACTTCTCTTCAGCAGGAGGTTTCTACCTGGAAGCTTTGGAAGACAATATTATTGTCTCTGAGAATTTCTTAGAAATTTATAATCTGATCACATGTGATTATGGGAGCTTAGTCCATGTCACAGAGAAAGTAAGGGTGGGAACAAACATGTAGAATAGAACATCTTCTTGATATGATTAAATGTGTTTTGAGTAATTAATCTTCCATGAGACGATGAAAATCTGGGAAAAGATGTGATTTCTCATATGAAGGAATCTAATGCCATTGGAATTGCCCTAGGGGATCCCTTCTTATTTCTGCTTTCTGGTCCAAGCGCATACAAACTGAAACAAATTCAGAAACCAAAGATCACCTCTTTGTGCTTTAATTTTATATTCTCCCCTAATTTTTCTAGATCCTTTTCTTATTAGACCCTTGCTGTAACTGATTATTTGTGCAAACAAAAATGCAGATGTGCTCATTTTCTTTTGTGTTGCTCATCCTGGAAAGCTCTTGTATTTTGTGATTTAAATGCTTTTTAAAATGAATCCCCCCTGTGTTGGGGGGGGGGGGGGAAAGCTAATGTATATCCAACAGGCACTGTACATAGCTATGTAATGAGATTTATTTCAGCACCTCACGGTCTATGCATTAATTGAAACATCTCCAACGAGTTCACAAAAGCAAGGATGCCTCTGTAGGTAACTCCTTGGCAATTTGTACGGTGTTTTGCAAATTACACTGTGGGTCTGATTTTATTGGCACTACTGTCATGCTCAAATTGCTGATTAAGTATAATGGTTAGTGGTAATGGTTAGCGGAGTATGTTTTGTAGTGGATATTCAGTTCGTGACTTACAAAGATAAAAGCACAAACTGATCTTGAACTGCCTGTATTTTACATTAGACAGACATTAGCTCCAAAAACTCTGAAGATATCACAGCAGGGATCACCCATCTGGGAATCTTCTTTGCTGAGCTACAAATGCTTTCTAGTTTCTTCCTCTTCTTGATCTATTGCTAGTTGTACAAGATAATTCAATAGGATGGACGTAAGGGTTCCCTTGATCAGGACTTTTTCTCTCCCGCTCGTTAAGAAAAGAGGTGGACTTGACAAAGCCTAGATTTGCATTTTTTTTTTTTTTTTAATCTGACTTCCATGCACTCTGGGCTTTCCCAGAGTGAATAGGGTCTCTGAGATGAAAGTAAGTGCAATTCTGTAGTTTTGGGATCTCAAGGGGCCTTGGTGGGAAATAGTCCTTTAGCTATGTCAGTTCAGCCACAGCTGCAGAACTCAGGAGCATGCACAGAGCAGAACATGAGGAGAACAAAAATTTGCCAGAAATGGGAAAAGTCTGTGCACGCTTAGATGCCTAGGTGGTTTGGGGTCTTGCCTTCTTCAACAAAACCCTCAAATTCTCTCCTCCTGGTTAAGGAACTCTGTACCTTAGTTCTTTATCTGTCTTTCCTCTTTCCATGGCCAAGCTTGTGTCCCTGGATCACAGTGACTCCAACAAGTGTGTTGTGTGGCTATTTTTCCACAGGTATTCTGGCTCTCTACCCAGTTTTTATAGCAAAGGATTGTTCTGGGAAGCAAAGAGATGCATTCAGGAAAAAAAAATAAAAGGGGGGGGGGGGGGAAATAAAGAGGCAGACAGTTAAGTCATCTGAAAAGTTTCCTATTTAAAAGCAAACATTAAAGCTTAAACTATAATCCTTGACTGGAAGAGCGATCTCCCCAGGGCTTAACAGCTGTCAGAAGCCATTCATTCAATGCCTCCAGAAGAATAAAACTGCAGTCACTTACACTGCCTTTTTAAAGTCTTTAGATACCCATGTTCTATTTTATTGAACAAGCAACAAGTGAGTATCAGAAGTGAGATAAAGCTGTTCAGTATTGAAACAGCTTTAAGCTTTTATATCATTTTTCATATGAACATTTTTCAAAGAACGCCCTGAACATGTGTTAAATAGGTGTCAGTACAACTCACTACCTTCCTTAGAAAAAATGAACAAATGCCATTCAACGACAGCCATCTTTTGCTATCCCAGCATTGAACGTTCTTGGGTTGACCTAAAAGCAACTAAAGCAACTTTTGCTTACCCCTTGTAGCCATGGTCATTTAAAAATATAAAGGAGACAGCTTTTGCTTAGTATGAAGTCGTGTGCTTCTATTTCAGGCCTGAAGATTAAGTCCCTGGAAGCTCCCTTGTTATCTCCAGCTGTGTCAACTGGTCTAATAAAAGATATCAGCCCTAACTACAAAATATGTGTTCTGTAGGCCAAGCAGACTGATTTTTTATATGTCTTGGGAAATGCCCAAGACTCACTGAAGTCAGTGGGAACTGGGGGCTGCAAACACCTCTGCGAAGGCAATTCCTTTCTGAACACGCTCCGAGAGTAAAACAAGAGATGGGATTTGGCAATGACATAGCAGCCTTGACGCAATCCAGAGAAAAGGAGGAATGAGAGCAGGAAAGCAGCAGGTGGGCAGAGAGGCTCCCAGCCTCCAGATGGACGCAGAGCTCCTGAAGAGCTTAAGCTTGCTCTCAGAGCAGACCCTGAGCTGTGGCCAGGGGCTTGGCTCACTTGTTGCCACCAGTTCAACAATTGTTAGATTTCTGGCTTTTAGGAGGCTACCACCAGCCAATATAAACCCCATATGTAGTGCCAGATGTGTCAGCTGTCAAGCTGTAGCAATATCTGGTTCAAAAGGGAATCAGAAAGTGTTAATGTTCTCAATGCGCATGGGGCTTAAGAAGTAAACAGAATGAACAGGCAAAAAGGTGATTTTGCTAATCTCCTGAAATAAAAGCGGACGTGCCAAATATTGACTTGGTTCATAAGGGCATTTGAACTGTTTAAACAGCTGCCAAGTGAGAGAGTGAGAGGAAGACTCCCATCTGTAAGTGGAATGGCAATGGGGTACTTTTTTTTAACCTTTTTTTTTTTTTTTTACTTTTTCTTTTAGCATTTTTTTTAATTTATTTTTTTTAAAGACAGAAAGCAAAACTGAGCATTTCATTTGAACTCAGTCAGATCAATTCGCTTAACAACTTGTATCAAATCCCAAACTCTCTATTCCTTCCAATTCTGGAATAAACCCCTAGGTTTTCAAACTATTAAGATGCTAGCACACAAACAGCTTCAGTAAAGCCTTAAGAGCCAGGCCTGGATTTAAACAGCATATAACCTCAGAAAACATAAATGCAGGCTTCTAGGTGAAATTAATAATAATAATAAAAATAAAATTAAAAAATCTCTGCTCCCAACATTGAACTGTCCTATTCCATGTCAACTCCAAGTACATATTTTCCATCTCCCAAAACTGAACCTTCAACCTCAGAGGAATGAGTTATCCTGAATAATTTTCCATGGATATTTTCCGTGGAGAAATTCAAGGAAGTTCAAGGTGCCCTATTCCAACAGAAAAGGGGGCTGTGTTTCCTCACAGGAGTTTCCACTCAGAAACACAAGAGTATTTGTTATCTGGTGGGCTATAATAAAAGGTGGAGGGCTGTAGAACAGGGGATAAACCTCCAAAGTGAGTGACCCAACCACTCAATTTTTCTAAACCTCTTGTGATCAATCTAGTAGCACGGATTTCTGAACAGTGAACAGTCTTCCAGGGATATGACTGAAGAGCTACTGTTGTAAATAGAGTTGTGCAAGACATTAGGATACATGACTACATGTTGCATAGAGAGCACAAACAATCTAAATCAAACTAAAAGGTATAATTGGTCTTTTTCATCTCAGTTTTAATTTAAAGTATAGCAACACATTGAGTAAATTTAAGAAAGTTAAAAGGGATTTATTCATTTATTTATCTATTTATTTATTTATTTATTAAACAAGGATTTATCCTTTCAACCTTAATATCTCACAGAACAGGTATGGAAATTTCTTGGTGCTCAGTTCCCAGATGAGTTCATTGCTATTGTGAAATAGGAGTTAAGATCCCAAAGAAGCCTCAGCAGCCTCTTGTGCTCACTCCTAAGGAGACGTCTGCACATACACATACTCATGTTATTTTGCCTTAGATATCTCATTACAATAAAATTCCATATGCTGCAGCTGGAAAAGGAACTGAAATAGTACCATCAGGCAATCCTTCTTATAACGGTGGCAGCTGGAGGAAAAACAGGAAGCACTACAGTAGCAAGATTTGGACATCACATTTTCAGACCCAAGTGATTGTGTCTGTCATCTTTAGGCTGGCAGACAAACAGGTACTTTACTGCTGCTGCCCTGAAGACAGCAAGAAGAGACCTATTGCTCATGAAAGCAAGTCTTTTTCCTTATCTCCTATTTGTGGCTATGCTCTGCCAAGCCAAAACTCCATCCTAAAAGGACAGGCATAAGGGAAGAGTAGAAGAAACAGGGAATGTAGGGATGTGATCCTGAATCAGGAATAACCTCTCAGGGTCTGACACTACACAGCTCAGCAGCTTCCTGAGCTGGAAGTTGAATCCAGACCTTTGAATTTAATAATAATCCCACGAGATGGATCCTTTATGGTTTTGTCTTCATTTTACAAGCCTATCTATATATTTGGACTCCACAGCTTCCTGTGACAACGTGTTACAGGATACGAGCTTGGCAGAAAAAGTCATCCTCTCGTTTGTTTTTGATGTGTGTTACTCTACGATTTTACTGGGTGCTGTGTTTAATCTGTAGAGGTGCCTGTTCCCTTTCTTTCACTTCATCACCTTTCATGAATTTACAGATATTTCATGATTTAACAAGCTGAAGAGCAGGGAGCATTTGATTGTCCCTGTCACCCTTCTCTGAACCTTTTCTGATCCCGATGTCTGCTAGATGGAGAGGATGAAAACCAGAACTGCCAGAAGCATTCAAAATGTGGGCGCACCACGTAGATGTGCGCAGATGTAGATGTAGATGTGTGTAGATGTAGATGTGGGCGTACTGTGTAGTTGCACAGTGACTTTTTTTGTCTTTTTCCCTTTGACTCAATGCTTTTATAGTCATTCCTAATATTTATTACATCCTTGAGCCCTGAGCAAATTTACAGAGAACTCAAGACAAATTCCAAGATCACTTAGCCTCTGAGCCTCAGTCTCTTAAAAAAATAAAAAATAAATTAAAAAGTCTATTTCTCTGTAGAGTGTTCTGAGAGAAAAGAAACTCAAGAGCAATTTCACTGAAGTGAGTGAGCTTACACAAAGCATAAATCAACTCACAATCTTATATTAACAGTGCTGTCAGGGTTCATATCTCCAAAAGACTTATTAGTTCAGAAAAAAAGGTGATTAAAATAAGTAAAGTGAACAGCCTGCTATGAGACTCTGAAGCTGCTGAGGGGCAAGCGGCCATGGGATCTTCTGGCACTGGATCGAATACATTAACGATTTAACTGGGGCGTGCACTGTGTGAATAATAAAGCTAGGGCCTGGAAATGATGATGATGTAGACAGGTCTGCGAGCTGGAACCAAAGAGGTTTCGTTCACAGCTTTCAAGCTCAGCTGTGGCTGGGAAAAGAGACTTGGAGCTTGAGGCTGAATGAAGAGAGAGAGGATTTCCCAACTGCCCACCTGCATTTGGGCCTCCACCTCTACCAAAAATAAATGCACACACACTTTATTCTGATTTCCTCTGGAACTCCACAGCTTCTTTGGTGCAAGGGCTGCTAGCTCACATTCCCCATGTACAATGGGAACAGGGTGCAGGGTGCTTTAGGCTTACAGTCTAAGTGACTCTGGTGTTCCACCTCTCACAATAGACCTCAGGAACTGTTTCATAAGAGAGTGAGAGAATTCTGTATAAGTTAGCTAGGGCATCGTGCATCCTAGACATGTCTTGTCCTGGTCTCCTGTTACTTCAGTGTGACTATCAGTAACAATTCAGCCTTTAACTCCCAGTGTTTAAAGCCGCTGAGCCAGTTTGGACCACATGGTGTGTAGGTTTAGCTATGAAATCATCTCCATCACCCTCTACATCTGTGTTTAACCAACAAGTTGACTTGCTCCAGACAAGAGCCACTAAACACTGGGAGACTTGAGCAGGACAGCACGCTTGTTCCTCAGCCTAACAGGCCAATATAGGCACAGACTAATGACGAGGAGAAATTCAAGGCATGACCCTCAAGATCCTTGCCCAGGTTTTCTAATTTAACTGTAACAACCTTAGAAATTCAGGTTAGGAGTAAACATGACCATCTTCTTATTTAATGTAAGCTCTAAGACTAAAAATCTTCTTGTGCTTGTCTTCAATGTCATAAATACAGAAGCCATGAAAAATCTCGGTAACTGCTGAGTAATGGACTGATGTTATTTCACTTTAGTACAGCTATATAAGATCTGGGCATTTTGTCTAAATCAGGATGCCTGAAGTTTTCTCTATGATAAATGAAAAGAGAGAATCATAGTACTGATCTTTTTTATTTTTTTTTAAATTTTTTTTTCCATGTTATTGGCAGTTGAGGCAGATTCACGAGTCCTTTGACAGGGACATGACCTGCCCTAAATATCACATCCAACAATTTTACATAAGCTGCTCTGATAAAGCTTTCTTTCCCATCCCATTGCAAACGCCTTCCTTCTTCTCTGTGTACTGCACTGACAGCTGAAGGAAAAATTGTGGATAAAGCTCGGGTACATTTCCAGCCACCAGATTCTGTGTTGCGTTGCTGCCCATATTGCTATTGCAAACACTTTTACCCTTGCGCTTCTTCAGCTTTTCAAGTGACAGGATTTACAGAAAGCCCAGTGTGAAATAGTTTGGAAAATGTCACTTGCTGATAAAAGTATAATACTGCAGACATTCCTGTGCCCAAGCCAGCTGGTAAACCGTACCAAAATGTTGAGCTGGGTGTGTTTATATTGTCAGTATGATGAGAGTCCACTCTTAAGACCAGCCTTGTCACACAGACGCTTTGCAAACCCTCACGACTGCCTCAGGTCCGTAGTCACAGCTTTTCGGATGGGCAACTTTCACCAATGGGAAAAGTTTGAATTTTGCTGGGGCTGGACATGTTGGATGTTAATGCAACCCAACACGAAGCTTAAATTGCCCGTGTTTGACATTTCCAGCATAGCCCAGAGGCCATCAGGGTGGAGCAGATTTCTCTGCCTTGTCCACAGCTCATCTTGGAACACAGAGCCAACCCCTGCAACAAGCGCTTGAAAGTGAAGTTATTGTCTGCCTATTTATTTATTATTTATGCCATCCTATTTAGATTTGTAGCTATTCAGGGCAGATGTCAGCTGTTAGGAAATGTTTATGGAGCACAGCATAGTGGGACTAGGATCCTGTTGGAGGCGCCTAGATGTTGCTGCGCTACAAATTCTTATTATTATTTGCCACGTTAAATTATTGCATGATGAATGAGTCTGGAGTAGCCCCAAAGGCTAAGGCATGCATGCACACATATGCACACAGATAAAAGCAAGTTGTTTGGATGAGCTCTGCTAAATTAATTGAATAAGTGTCATTGCCGCTCTTCTGCCAAACATTGCTGGATGCTTAACGTTTTTTCAATGGTTTTGAAGACATAATTTTCATCAGCTGCAATTTGCCTTTTTAAAATGAAAAATAAGGAGGTATGATTACAATGAAGGGGACATTTCTCTGTCACTGAAGTCACATATTAAAGTGATATCTCATAATTTCTTGTCAGACATTTGGCACTGCAATTACTAATATCAAAATGTGCCTTTATGGTAATACACCCTACTATTGTACTTAGAAGCACTAAACTGCTCAACACCATTGTGAGTTTTGCTGAGCTCTGATCCCTCTGGAATAGCAAGACTCACTTGCCAGCGAACAGGATGCAACCAGAGATGCAGTGATCACCACACAGGTTTTGAGGGTAGGATGACACCATTGCCAATGACACCTGTGGGAGAAGAAATTGTGGATCAGCCAAGCTTGCCACAAAGGATCTGGAAAGAGATTAATTATGTAGAAACATCTGGTCCACCTTTTCCTAACTATGCAATGGATCTGTGATGGCTTGAGCTTTCACGAGCATTGAAGGAAGAGCAAGGGACAAGCTACTATGTCTAGGTTAGCCTCTAGGAGAGCAGGTCTGGAAAGGATCTCATACATCACCACATTCCCAACTGCAGATCTCCATGTCCTACAGTGCTCAACATCAGCACTTTGTTGTCTATGCAAATGAGAGAATAAGCAGCCTGATATTTCAGTAGGTCTCATGAAGCCCACCTGCAGCTCCTCTCCCAACCTTTCTGTACAACATTGCTGCGATCCCTGAAATAACTCTTTTCACTCCCCTGGCTGTGAAAGTACAGGGGACCCATGCAATATGAATGTCCTCCTTAATACATATTTTCATATGTATTTCATTGTATTTTCATTGGTCTTAGTCTAACCTTTTAATTACTTTTAAACCCAGGCAGAAATACACTGAACAATGAATGAGAAGGTGGCAGTAGCCTCTGTATTAAGCATCACTGAATATAGCAACCATTTTGTATAAGGTAGCAGATAGTAACTAAAATATTCCCCCTTTCTGAATCTTCTGCAGATACCTGAACCCCTAGCCTCATTCAGGTCCTCTCTGGGATATACCTCTAAACACACCAGCTAACATGCACTCAAAATGTATTTAAAAAAATATATTTTTAAACAGAGATAAAGCCTTTTGTCCCTTCACTCTTAATAGAGTAAAACAAAGCTCCAGCACTGTCCCAACCCAAACAGTTTCTAATTTTTTTAATCTGTATTTCAGTGAAGGTCAACATTTTATGTAGATTTAAAAAAATAAAAAATAAAAGGAATCTTGTTGACAGAATACTCAGTTGCTTGCTCCAAGTCTTTCAAGGCCTTTCGGAGGTTTGAACCTTTGGACTCTTGGCTGTCTGTAATAAGATACATAAGACTTTTGTACACAGCTTTGTGGACTGGTATGGTTATAGTTAGGAAAGTGATTCTCTAAGAACATGAACCCCTTTCCCCAAAGATCTGTTTCATTGTGACTTTGAGTCATAGTGGATTCTTTAGCAAGCAAAACTAATATTTTACTCCTGTTGGTTCTGCGGAGCCAAAGCCGTTAATGGAAAAATCCTCTCAATTCGGTTCCAGCTCATGCATCATCAACAAAATTGTTGGCCAAATCCCAGTGCCAGAACTTTTGGGGAGGACTTAAGAAGCACACACAAGAGGTTTTCATCCCAAACTAAATTTGTGTCCCTGGTAATTAGGGGAGGGGGGAGCACATCTTTCATTTTATAAATGGAATGGATGCAATCTGGAAGCCATTGAGAGAAACCAGAGAGGGGGAGAGAACTTCAGACTTCACCATTTTTATCAAGCTGATCTTATGATGAATGGCTAGACTTTCATGTAAAAGGTGTTTTTTATTTTTTTTTATTCTTATTTTTTTCTGGCTTGTGAAAGGCTGCTGTTTGTGGAATGAAGGTTGAAGATTGTAGAAATACATCTAGGCCCAGAGACTGATGATATTAGTGGCTACCTTCATCTTTTTAAGGTTGCAGGAGAATGGTGACGTTAAAGAACACAGCTGGGCTACTTACTGTGTAAAGGTTGGATATAAAAGCCTGGTGTTTCACTGAAATGAAAAGGCAATACTTGCAGTTTTTGTTTTGTTTGGTTTGTTGTTTGTTGTTGTTGTTGTTTGTTTGTTTGTTGTGTTTTGTTTTGTTTTGTTTTTCTTCCAGAAGAATCTGGTCTATAACATTCTTCAAAGACCTAAATTAAAAGTCATCCCCCCCGAAAATATTGTGATTCTTTTTGTGGCATTTAAAGTTTATGAAGTACTCACAGATTCTGGGTTCTTCTAGGTTGCTTCCTTCTCACGGCAAAGCAGAGCCAGAAAAGAGTATGGGAAAGTCTGTATGTCCATTAATTCCCTTGTTGAACCCTTTCTAGAGCAGGAAAGTTCCTATTTTCTCTAAAGAGGTGGTCAGGATTTTCAGGGGAGACAAGTCCTCACAGCCTTTAGATGTCCACAGTACAGCCACTCACCTTCAGTCTAGCGACCCTGGGCTCTCTTTGTAGTGAGTAGGGGGAAATAAAGCCTTTTAAATGAGCAATTAATTTGATCTAGTGTCTACTGTAAAATGAGAGTAGTGCCTTAGGAGAATTTGGAGAGGGGAGAGTTGATTCCAAGAGCCAGATTCACCAAGAACAAAGCATTTGTACAGCTGGCATTCTTGGTGCAAAGAGTTAAGGAGGTTGATAACATCACATGGGCTGGCTTGTTTGAAATCTCTGGGATATTTGGCCATTGGTTTCCACAGTCTCATCTTTACCAACAACTTTTCAAAGATGTCCATCATATTTATTTAAATCCAGACACAACTAAGATTATCCTCAAACAACCTGACATTCTCCTTAAAAAGCATTATTTTCATCTTTTGGAGGCCTTGCCTCATACTTCACAGAGCACACTTCTCCTTATGTAGTTAGATTATTTACTTACCAACTTCATCCCCCTCCTGCTCCCATGCTTGGGAGCAAGAGGGGGATGAAGTTGGTAAGTAAAACGTGTTGTTGCCATCTCTTTCCTCTAATGAAATGCATTTTTACCTATGCTGATGAAGTTCATCCCTTTTAGTAAATGAGTAGGCCAACCCTCAAACCACTCTTCATACAGACATTTGCTGACTTTTATTGAAGAGTACTGCAGGGAGTTGACTCTTGGCATTCTCACAACAAAGGGATATGCATCATTTTCTTGACAAAGATTTTATTGGCCTCAGTGACTTCCCTGGTGTCTAAACTGGTAAACATTATGGACAGGTAATGTCCCAGTGGGTAAAGAAATGGCTACAGCAGTCAGTTGTTAAAGCAGCAAAAGAATTGCTAGTAATTTCTGGCAGAGGATGTGGCAGCAGACATGGGAGAATTATGAGCGTGAAGGACACAGCTGCTTCCAGAAGGAATGGGAGCTTCCTATTTCCTTGTGTGGAAAGATTAGTCTAAGATGAGTGGGGGGCTCTTTGGTCTGACAAGGAAACAACTGAGAAGCATCTAAAAAACCCCAACCAGCCTGCAGAGCAACCTGTTTTCACTGCCTCTTCCATTACAAAAAGTAGGGGACAAGAAACCCACAGGAATGGGTTTTGAAATAAGCAAAACAAAGTGGTTCTTATATAATAAGTAAGCCCGTATAATAAAGGTGTTGTGGATGCTGAAAGCTCACATGAGAACCAGGTACAGGGAAAAGTGGGAAAAAATCTAGAGAAAATACATACTCAGGAAGTCCCAGAGCTGAAAATATTTGGAGATCAGGGAAATGTAAAAGGAAAGTGTTGCATAGATTTCACTTGGTTTTGTTCTTCCCTTTTGCATGCAAAGTTGTAGATTTTTCTTCTTCCTGCTCAAATTCTACATACTTTTCCACACTTCTGATTCTAGTTTTTCTCTGAATTCTTCTGTGAGAATTATGCTGATTTCAGAGAGAATTAATTTTTTGCTTGTTTGTTTGGTTGCTCCTTATTTGCAAGAAGGTGATTTGCAAAAAGACTTGCTCACACACACTCAGAAAATGTTTTCCATTTCTTGGAAAAGGACCAGTATCCAGCATTATAAACCAAATACTTCAGTATTTAAGTCTCCAGAACCTATCTGTATACCTGATCAGAAATGGTCTTTAAAATATCTGTTAGGTGGGTGCTTTAGTATGAGCTGGGGTACCAGTAAGACTTGACACCAAGGTCTCTTTTCATCTGACTATACTTGGATACTTAGTGCCTTTTGTGATGCACCTCAGAAGGCGTCCAAGGCATTCCCATGAGGCTGGTAGATATGTGTCATCAAATGGAAGACTCAGAGGGGCTTCATGTCACAGTTACTCTTTTCTGATCCTCTTTTCTGATCTCTCCTGCTCCCTTTTTTCCCCATTTGCCTCTCTCCATAGTGTGCCTTGCTCTGAGAAACCTGTGTGTGTGTCTTTCCAGACAAGAAATATCAAATTACTTTTTTATGAAAACCATGCTGAAAAGAAAAAGTGGGGGGAATACACACACACACACACACACACACACAAAAGACAACAACAACAAAACAAACAAAAAAAACAAAGAAAGAAAGAAAGAAAAAAGCTCTACTTCTGAAAAGACAAGAGATTGAAGAATAAAATACAGATAGGAGAAGTAGACACTACTGAAGATGGACCACCGGTTTAAATCATTTTGATGTAAATCTCTACTTGAAGTTAAATTCTCTAACAAGTGAACATTGTATTTCATCGCTTTTATTTTGTCAGCATTTTATCCTTGAGTCAGACAATTTCACCAAGCATACGTGCAAAGGGTATCTTCTAAGGTTTCCCAATTCAGTTGGTGACTTCCTTCAGTGCTGTATTAATAAGCAGTGTCTCCCTAAATGGTCTTGAGAGATTTATTCAGTGCCTATTGAACTCTGTTAGAGTATTGCCACTTTGTATTTGCCTTTGAACTTCAAGGTTATGCAAAATCTCTTTCTCTTTTCTGTGTAGTTGCCTGCTTTCAAGACATCAAATTTAGTGTCTGACATCTGTAATGTCTCTGACATTTGTGAAATTCTTACCACAGTGTTGTACGTGTGTCTAATATCAATGATTCATTTGGAGGAGTAAAAATTTGACAGCTATAAAATAAAGCCTTCTATATATATTAAGAGAGGGAGAATGAGAACCACTAAATTGTACTAAACCTATAAATACTGGATCTGGCCTGTCCCTCAGAAGTGCTCCAATGTTCTCATGGGTCATATCTACACTTGTCAAACTAAAAGGAAGTTGGACAGTGAGCCACACCAGGAGACTTCCATGTTCTTCATTCACATTCCTTGGTATGAACCCAACCGTGGGTATAGCTTAAGTGGTACGTATAAATCCATAATTAAAATAGGTCAGGGTCTGTCCGGTGGTCCTGAGGCCACTGGCACAGAGCAGCCTACAGCCATGCAGCTGAGTTCTACTCACCTGAAACAGGATATCCTCATGTACCGCATATTAGGAACAGTCCTTGGCTTGTGCAGACCTCAAAACAGGGCCAAGCATTTTCTGGAAAGATGCTAATTGGCATTGGCCAAGGACAAAAGAAATTAACTGTATGGATGACAGAATTCATGCTCTCAGGGAAGATTCTTGATACTCTTTAACTTAGTAGTAGAGATGTAAACAAAACTTCGGTATTGCCAGTTTGGAAGGAAGGGAAATTACTTTGTTTTTTTTTTTTAGAAGTTTCAAGTGTTTCTGTACAGTAAGGGTTAGTTTCTTGGCTAGCTTTTTAATGAAGTATGTCACTCAGAACAAATCCAGCTCTTTAGGACTCTACATGAGCAACTTCTAGAGTTCACTTGCTGCCTATATGACCATGCCAAAATCCTGCTTTGAAGCTTCTCATGTCCTCATTTAGCCTGAAGAAAAGAAGGCTGAGGGAAGACCCTGTTGTGGCCTTTTAACGTCTAAAGAGGGCTAAAAAGAAAGATGGAGAAAGACTTTTTTTCAGGGCAGGTAGTGACAGGACAAGGGGTAGCAGTTTTAAACTAAAAGAGGGTAGATTTATTTTGGATATATGGAAGAATTTTTTTACGGTCAGGGTGGTGAGACACTGCAACGGGCTGCTGAAAGAAGTTCTGTATGCCCAGTCATTGAAAGTGTTCAAGGTCAGCTTGGAGAGAGCTTTGAGCAACCTGATTTAGTGAAAGATGTTCCTGCCTGTGGCAGGGAGTTGGACCAGCTGATCCTTAATCCATCCCAAACCCTGATATGCTTTATGATTATATGATTATGCACCTACCTGCAGGGGGACACCATGATGAAGAGCGACCACAGCTGAGGGCCTGGAGTGGTGATGCCAGCTGGGTTAGGTGAAGGGTGGGCATATAGGGAACAGTGATTCTGAAAGAACCTGCCCAGGAGCTTTCAAAGAATTGGCGATGCCTTCAGTCTCCTCAGAGGACGCCCTGGAAAAGCTGACCCAGGTAGGGAAGACTTTTACCTTTGTCAGGGGAGTCAAAAACACAGAAAATGTACAAAGTGCAGTAACATAGGACGTACATGTATTTGTACCCATACATTTATGTTTCTGAATACACCTTTTTGGTTACAGGTCTAGCTAGTGGAGTGTTCAGCTCTGACTCGTGGGTTTTCACTTCTTAACTTTGGCAACACAAGGCACCCCAAACCAGCCTTTAACAGGTGTTGATGATGAGGATTGAGAAATGATTCAGCAAGAACACAATATTTATGGCTATAAAGGCAAATTGACTTCTGGGAAGCAGGAGAATGTGAGTTATTTTTAGGAAAGAAAGGACAATGAGGTCTTGTCTACACTGTGAATTTTCCCCAGCTCTCAAGCTGGCCTGGAAGATGTCTGAAATCACTGTGTAAACAAATCCCCAGCAGCCAGAATCAATGATGCCACCCCTTCAGCTTTAACCAGATTTTGGAGGGTTTCTCTGCTCTGTTTACCAACAAGTCTGCATCCCTGAGTTGTGATGCATTGTTCCTCATAGTCTCACAAAACAAGGCAGAACTCTTTCTTCCCCCTCTATAGAGCAAATGATCAGAGCACAGCAAGGAAAAATGTATTATCTAAGCCCCAGCGTGAAGCATGTGACAGAAAAGAGTTTTTATCCCAAGATTGGAGCTAAACCTCTAACCATTGCACAGCTTTTTTCTAACTGTGCTTCAGGTCTTTCAACATGCACTTAAATTTAGGGAGGGTGGATCACCTGTATAAAGAAGATGTTGTTATTTGTCTCCACACAGAAGAAGACTGG
Source organism: Anser cygnoides (assembly GCF_040182565.1). Taxonomy (NCBI): domain Eukaryota; kingdom Metazoa; phylum Chordata; class Aves; order Anseriformes; family Anatidae; genus Anser; species Anser cygnoides. The sequence continues at coordinate 2,131,426 of NC_089874.1, forward strand.
GTAGATTTCAAGTCAATTTTTAAGTCTTTTTTTTTTTTTTTCATTAAAGTTAATGTTTATTTTGGAAGAACAAGGCCTTGAAATATGGAGATATGGAGTAAGGAGCTCTGCAAACAGAAAGTCCTAGGAAATATGGATGTCTCCATACATACATATATTAATTATCTAAACCAATCTCATGAATTCTAGTCTGAACTGGCAACCTGACACATCTCGTGTGTCCAGAACGGCCACCTTTCTACTCAAGAGGTCATCTAGTTCCATGGCCTCACTCCAGTATTAATCAACTCCATCTAAACCAACCATGATTTGCATCTAGCATGTTTTTAAAATCCTAAAGTGAAGGAGGTTTCAATTGCTCATTACTCTTGTTCAGAGTCTGTTCTGTTATCTGCCCTAAAGGTCTCTATCTATAACTAAGTTCAATTTTACGTATTTTGACCACAGTGGACCAGCAAAGCACAGTATTTCTTTGATCTATTTAGTGATCTTTAATACTTTTGAAAAATATTTCCAGGCTTTTACTTGGCCTTCTCTACAATAAAAGCTTTGTTTCATTTTCCTTTGTAGGCCGTTATTTCCACGTCTCTGATGCTTCTCCTCATCTCTGGACTAATTTGACCTTCTCTACTGACTCCAAACACAGTGTAGGACATATCAATCTTCCCAGATATTCACAGTAATGTTTTCTGCATTTCAGCATTCCTTAAACCTCTGCCCATCATTTTTTGTATTTTCCTCTCCTGTACAACAAAGGACTTGCATTCAGCCACTACTTTGCTATTCAGAAATTTTTGACTGTTGAAACAGCATTTGGAAAGCTGTGTTTAAGTTGAAGAGAAGTAAAAGAAACAAACGAAAAACGGGGTTAATTTTCTCTAAATCCTCTTTAGTCCCTCAGCTATTAGCTTTCTGCGCCTCTTAAGTCCTTCTCTTAAAGTCCTCAGATTGAACTGCTGCTTATGTGCTAAGTAAGTAGAATGAAATGGACTCTTCTTTCTGTTTGTCTCTTTCCAGTACATAACAGGATAAAATATTCAGTTTGTGGAATTTGTCTGAAAAGATTTGGCAGCCTTCTGAGATTTTTTTGGCCAGTAGGACAATCTGATTTGGCAAACTAGCTAAGAAGTTGCTGAAAGAATTAAACCATATTATTGGATCAGATGTGATATGACTGTTTTGCTAGAACTTTGTTTTGGAGGTCTCATTTCCACTGGGGTATTTTTCAGATTATACAGGCTAGGTAGTTTTATTATGCATGTACAATTAAAAGGTCCTCAGATCCCCCCCAGCAAAGAACATGTTACTCTGAAATAAACATAGCATAATTTTCAAGCATTCATTTTCTTTCTCTGACTTTTTCATTCAATGCATAAGTTATTAGATGTGTAAATCACAAAGCCTAAATCCTATTGCAAATTTACAGTTTATTTTATGGGTAAAATCCAAACAGCAGGTCAGTGCTTACATAAGTTGCAAGTCCTTTATGCTTGCCAGATCTTGTAGTTGGTTGAGTTTTTCAAGTCTGCAAGGGAGGATTGAGGTCTGAAAGGCTCATATCAGATACTTTACTTATTCCTTTGCTGTGAACAATTAATTGGTAGCCATTGAGGATTTTCCATAAGGAATGCATCCCTCAAATCGCATTCCTTGCAAGGGTCCTAACTGGAAACAATCAAAGAAAAAACAGAAACAAACAAATAAACAAACAAGCAAACAAACAAGCAAAATCAAAAAAAAAAAAAGCTTACTCTGGCAAATGTAGAGCATCAGTAATGGCTTGATATTGGACAATGAGGTCCCAGTTTTGAGACTTTTGCAGTGAGCAGGGGGACAGTGACTTCTCGAGGAAAATCTGAAGTTCACCTTCTGAAAACTTGGTCTAGTTACTTGAGATTTATCCTGTTGTCTTTGGTAAATGCAGGAGCTCTCATGCACAAGCTAAATGCTCAGGTCAGCTGTCTCAGACAATATTCGTCTTCTGTTAAGTCAGGTCTGAACCAGCCAAGGAGAGAAAAAGCTACCTTTTATTCTAGCATGTCTCCACCATATTCAGCCTTGGCTTCTATTCAGTCCTTGAGCTAATGCTTCATCTTTAATTAACATCTAGCTATCATACGTGCCAGAATTATGTAAGGACATATATTCATGGAAAACCCAGTGTTATTACATGTCTTTTTCACTAGGTAGCCTGTTTAATTAGATTTACCTGGAAATATATATAAAGACCACCTTGAATAGGTTGGTATTAACTCAGATGTGTCACCAATCCAGTCTTCCATTCACTAGCCACCTTGTTTGTCTTTTGGCATATTTACTTTTTTTTTTTCTTTGAACTATGCAGCCCATATTTAGCTTCCTTATAAACTGCCTCACCATTTCATATCTCTAGAAATGAGAAGAGTGAAACGTTGCCCACCTTCTACACTGTTTTAACTGCCTCCCAAATGCTGGGTGTAAAACCAAACCTTAATAATGCACAGTCTTGGCAACACCAGGGCAATAGCCCTGGTTAGTCTCAGTGACATGGTAAATATCCCAGCAGAACATCTTCCAAGTGTCCTCTTCCTGCAGATCTAGTGCACTGCACCATGCCATGAGTGCTGGTAAGCCAAAATATTGACCACCTTTGCACATCTTCTCTGAATTCCCTACAGCTATCTGTCTTTGCTGCCTGGGGATTGTGCCTGTGGCTGGTGCCCAAAACCTCAGCTGAAATCTGTGTGCAAGAGGGGGAACACAACAGTTTATTCAAGCTCCATTGTCCCCACCATCTTTCATGTGTCTTTCACATCAAGGTAAAAAGAGTCTCATCAGTTTTCTTCTTTATAACAAAGCAAATAATATTCTGAAAGTTTGAGCAATGCCTTTCAATACAGGAACAGCTCCAGAAATGTCCTACAAAAGCCATTTTTCTAATAGAGAAGGCTGCTACCTGACTGTTCTGTAACAATCAAGGAAATTCATGAGTCCCTATTTCCCCCTAGAAGACATGAAGTCTCAGGATCCCCTAATAAATTTCTTTCCAATCAGGCCTGAAGAAATCATTCCATTGTAATAGCTTCCTATCTACTCTCTAAAAGCAACACACTGCTGTAGAGAAGATATATTTGTTTGTATTTCTTTCTGTTTAGAAAACAAAACAAAAAAAAGAATGAATTTTTAAACAAACCTGAGTACCTTGCTTTATCTCAAGGATCTGTTTTATTTGGTGACTCTGTGCCACAGTTGATTGTCTCAGGATGCTATCACTGCTCTATGAGAATCAATTTTATGAGCATCAGAAGTCACCCACTGTGTGGATCTCACAGGACTTTGGGTATAGGGCAGCTCTTGAACACACAACTGAGTGAAGTTTGAAAATTAAACCCAGGACATTTTTCTGAAGAAAGGAAAAGGAGGAGTAAAAAGCAGGGCCACTGATTTATGCGTGGCAAATGTTCATAGCATGGACAACCAGCTCCCTGATAGGTGATGGGGAACCTGGACAGATCCGAGGAAACTTCAGGACTGTTGTTACATTGCTTTACTGGAAATGGCATAGTTTTACAGGGCATTGCACAAAACACAATTTTTTAAAAAATTTTTATTTTATTTTTTTTTCTCAGAGAATCAAGGAACTCCATGTCTAATGAACTCACAAAAGAAGACAGCTCCACGTATATGGGGCCCCTCATCATGTCCAACTTCCATCATAAGTTGCTGGAACTGTTAACGTTTACTGTGCTTATAACTCAACAACACCAGGAGACTGGCCAAACATTGTTCTAATACCACCTATATTTCTAAATTATCATTTTTATTACTATTATTATATTTTTCAGCTCAGTCTCTAGCATGGTTTTGGCCCAGGTTAGCTAATATCTTCCAAAACAATTCCTGGGTATTGTTCAGGCATTATCACAAGCCAGGAATCTTTCCAACTGCGCAATTTGGATGCAGCCGGACTGTTTCAGATTTCAGCTGTGTGGATGTATGCCCTGGTGGGCAGGTGGCTGCTGGGTCAAGGAATGGGTGCTGGCTCTCTTCTTTACCAATGTAGGTGTCTCCTGAGTGCAGTGAGAACAGGGTTTGTGCCCAGACTTGACAAATGTCCATCCCAAGTTGGACTGTGCTTAGTTGTGTTATGGTCTGCGAGAGTCATTCTGCTGGATGTGTACATCCGTGCTTCTGTGCTTCTACTATTACCATATGTCTGGGTTTTTCCTTTTTTTTTTTTTTTTCTGGAAATTTTTCCATGTATATGTCAGGCTGCTATCTCCTTCCTTGGATCACTTGACTTCTTTGCCCTTTTCCAGCTGTCTGGCCTAGTGCACTCCATTGATTTAGAAGACGAAGCTGCAGCTCTGCCCTCTCTAGCTTTGAATTTTTAGATATTTTCCTATTGCTGTTCATCTGTGTGGGAGGTTCCTCTCTACCCTGACCCTACACAGCTCTGTCTCACCAGGTGTCCCTTCTCCATTACACACACCTCAGGAAGGAGACAGGTTAAGATAACTGGGATCTCAAACAAGATTTTGAAGTGGATACCCTCAAGTGTATAAATGAAGGACAACTATAACTCTTTAGAAAAGCCCAAAACCTCTTTATTTTCCTTCCTTGGTCCCATCATACCCTTTCTCAGCAAACCAGGCTCAGTCTCATGCTCCTCCCCCATTCACCAGCTCCCCAGTCCCATGAAACCAAAGCACTGCCTCCCTCTCCATGCCATATCCACCTTGGGCATCCCCCTCTGTGTGTTTTCAGGTGCTCAGTCCAGCACAGCCACCACAAGCTGCTGATTTGCTCTTGGGGAGGGGGGCTTGGATGGGTCACATCTCAGGGCTCCCAAACGACAGGGCCCCTGAATGTTCCTTATACCTAAAGCAAGTTGTGGCCCAGGTCCTGATGGTCCAGGGAAGCCTTTTTGGAAGGGAGCTTGTTTCCAGGCTATGTTCCACATCTTCCTTTGGAAATCTGTATTCACAGCCTCCCCATCCAGCTCATTTCCTCACAGACAGTTCTTAATAAAAAACAGCATGGGCTGAAAAAGACCATTCCAGCAAAGAGGTCAACTTGCCTCTGTCCCTGCAGTGTTCTTGCTGCCTTGCACCCATTCCTTCCTCTCCTATCCCTTGGAGTTCAGAGGCTACAGAGCCTGAAGCTTGCTTATCCAACTCACAACTGCTCCTGCTCGGGGAAGAAGGGATTTCAGAAGGACCTGGTACTCCTCAGGAAGCGTTTGCTGTTGGCTGATGGTCTGTGCTCCCCAGGAGAGAGGTTTCCCAGTGGCAATGCTACAGACAGCATCTCCCTGGGTTCTGTCCTTCCCACCCAGTGGGTCAGCTCAGCCCAGCTTTCCGTGCCTCTAAGGCAGAAAATGAAAAGGGGAAATGTGTGTTAAGCCCTTTCATTAACAACCAGAAAAGCCCAACACAAGTGACCCTCAGTGAACATCCCCCCCTTCCTTGTCCAAGTATCTGCTGCCCCCAGCCACTTGCCCCTGACGGCGCATTCCAGCCAGGACGGGGCTCGTGCCCTACACAGCAGTTCTGTCCCTCTCCCAGCTCAGCCACTCATCGGACAGAAAGCCATAGAAATGAAATGATTACTCTCTATTTCTATACACATGGGGCATTGATCCTAGGGTCTGTTTTATGGGCTGGGGAGGGGGGAAACGGGATGGGGACAGGGTGGGGGAGAGCAGGAGCGTGTTTCATTTATAAAATCAAGCCCTGTTCTAGTGAAAATTGAAGTTCCTGTTTCTTTCCCTCTGTATTAGACTCCCTGTCGTCTTACAGGAAGTCTTAATAAAGTCTCCAGGGAAGTTTAAAATGAATTTTAAAAAATCATAATCCCCATATGGAAGCATTGGCATCAGTAAGATATACCACTGTGTGATAGCATGGAGCCAGGGAATATTTGAAGGCCTGTAAAATAAACTCGTTAAATCAGTATTCTGAATGCGCTGCCTATGGAGAAAGCTCCCCGTCAGCTACTTCCTATCTCTTGAGTGAAGAAAAAGATGTGCCTGGATTTTGGAACCCAGCAGCTTGAGGCTGGGATGGGGGGAGAACAGCACTTCATTCTGGAGGAGAGACAAATGGCATTTCATTTGCTTGCTTGTTTTAAAAGCCATCCCTCCTAATGTTGAAGGACAAACAAAAAAAATGTTTGGTCAGCCACAGACAGACTTTCTGCACGCAAGGGGAAGGCGAGAGGTCTTTGAGTGGCAGAAATAGCATCAGGCAGAAACCACTCCAACAGATCTCAGTTCTTGAGGGACAGCAAAGCAGCAGCAGCCACCAAAATGTTTGGAAATGATGGCCCCGAATGGCTGCAGACAGGCAGCAAGCAGGACATGTTACAGAGGAACATAAGCATAGCCTGTCTGTCCAAAGGCCTCCAAAATCCATCATCCTTCCCATTTTAGGTGCCAAAGATGCCTGAAGCTTAGCCTCTTGTCCTGATGGCAGCACAGAACTAAGCAGGAACGGCCAAAAGAACAGGCTGAGCATGTAGTGATGCTCCTCTGGAGGATTCTCCTAGTCCCCAGGTAAAAGGAGCCTGTTCCCCAAACTCACAGACTCAAGACAGCTGTGAGTAACAGCCCAAAGAAAGGCAAATTACAAAGGTTTGTCTTTGTCTTTTTTTTTTTTTTTTCCATTTTCCCTTCACTCTCCTCAAAGCAAAAGGACTTTCTCTAGGGCACTGTATCACCTATTCAGATTCCCAACAGCGGATTTTGAAAGTGAACATGCATTTCTATTGTGTCTTAAATAGGAGAAATTCTATTGTATCCTATGACCTCCCTGCAAATGACTGTTGTGATAGGCAGTTTTATGGTAAGGGAAGATAGTGAAGTTCAGGGAGGCTTCACCACTATTATTATAGAGCAAGTCCCTGGAGCATCTTAAGAATGAAATATGCACAAAGGCCTGTTTCACAAGATCAGTGGTCAGGTCCCATCCATTGTCCCAGATTTCACTTGTGACATTAAGCAGATTGCTTTTTGTGCCCCAGTTACCCTGCATGACACTCCTCAGGCTGCCTGAGTCCACGCTAAGGGACTTAGTACATCAAGGACTTGGCCAATGCAGAAGATGTGTTTTCTTTAGCCAGAAAAGATTAGGGCCATAAAAGACTTTTGGCTCTGTGTAGAAATGAGAGGAGTGCCAAGCGAAATGCCATATGAAATTGGGAACAGTAGAGAGCCTGCATTCTCGTCGTTATTGTCTGATGTACCTCTTAGACACCTTAGAGGCTTTGGAGTTTTACTTCAAGAGGGTGGTTAGTTGGCTGATGAGTGGTTAGTTTGCTCAAAGCACCTCAATTCACGACCCCCACCCCCCCCAAATAAATGGAAACAAAAAGGGAAAGGAGAATTTTATTTCTGAAAATGGCATTTTTCTTTAAGCCTATAAGACACAGCCTCTTTGAAAATGGTCAGCCTTGCCTGTAACATAAAGATCAACCTGACCAACAGGTGAGAAACTCCATTTCCAGTCCTAGAAATATTTTCCCATTTATTTCTTTATTTATTCATTCATTTTGGCTACTAGAAGGAGAAACCCAAGGTTTGAACATCTCTACCTCAGGTTTGGGACTCCACAAGTCAGCTGGTGGAAGAAAGAGACTCCCAGTCCCAGGGAAGGTTTCATTCATTCTCCATGGGCCTAATCAGGTGATAAGGACAGTGTTGGAGATCCAGATTTCTTCCTTGTTACCTCTCAAAAGGGAGGTGGGCACAGAGAGTTTCCCTTCTGAGGGCAGAGTCAAAACACTGCTAATACTTAAATCTGTATTAAGAAACCAGTAATGAGCAAGCAGTTCTTGTTCAGAGTCTCCTCGTGCAAGAAAGTACACAAAGAGAGAATGAAAAGACCATTATTTTTCCTTGAGAGTCTCTGGGGCTGCTGTAATTATCCCAGTGGGGTTCATCCTTCAGAGAAAGCTGCAATTGTAGTGAAAAGGTGTTGTGGAACTTCCTAGTCATATGTGTATTATCTCTGGGCAAAACAGAACAGAACCTATGCTCAGTTTTTCTCTTTTTTTTTTTTTTTTTTTGGCAACTGCTTTTCATTGATAACATTAAAAGCAAAAACAATGAGCAAAAGAGAGAGAGAAAAATGAAGGCAGGAAGAAAGGAAGAAAGGAAGAAAGGAAGAAATGCCTGCAGTTTGTCGATGGGTTTCTTTCACAAATGAACCAGGAAAGAAATTCAAAATCTTCAGCTTCCCAGCAGCTCCTGTTGACCTGCTCGTCCTGATTCATGATCCTTACTTACTGCAACCCCCTTGGGGACCCCTGACTAATCCAACTCAAGCTTCATCCACCAAAGGCAATGCATATGTTTCTGATGGCTCTTATATCAGTGATGTCCTTGGGATTTTAAACTACTTTCGGCCGTTACATCTATTAACCAGTAGAACAATAATACTATAAAAAGATGATGGCTCAGGTAGGTGAATTGATCTGATAGAACAGATGCCATGAAAGTCTTCTTTAGACTGAAGCAGGGATGTAAAAAAAGTTAGGCACAATTTAAAACCACAAACAATGACAAAATACATCCAGCACAAACTACCTTTAAAATAATCTGCAGTTATAGAATATAGCTATAGAAGGACAAGGTCCCCTCTAGTGGAAAGCTATGGAATATGTCCATCAGGAGCTGCTGCAAGTCCTTCCTCATCCAGGTTGCATAGTATCTCAGTTTGTTTCCTCTTTATCACCCATGCCATACACATGTCAGGCTCATCTAACAAGAGCAGAGATATTGTCATTAATACCCGTGTATCTGGGTTTCCAGTCTTAAATCCTACTTTTGGCCTCGGGGATTTGTTGCACTTATGTTTTCAGAGAAATCGGTGTATCTCCAATTTTGCCATTAGTAATTCATTTTGCAAAGCTTCAGCAGCCGTGGATGTCATTTTTTCCCAATGCAATTTCTCCATCTGGTGGTGTAAAAAGCAGCTCTGGAGCTGCTGTTGGTCAGTGTGCTCCACTCCAGCAATGTTATTTTGCACCCACTGAGATGGGTGAAGCTTTCAGACTTCACCTGACCCCTGTAATACAAACTTGGAGAAAGCATGCACCAGTTTTGGGCCATGCCTGTAAATTTAGCTTAGTCCCACTCCAGTCCTTATGACAAGTTTTGTTAGGTGGGAAGTTTCCTTGAAAGTCTGCAACCCCCAGTAATGCATTCCCTTCATTCTACCCACACCCTGTAACTCTGACAAACTGGAGAGATGGTGGTGTATCCCCCCCAGGTGATCCAGGGCCAGTCCTTCTCAAAGGAAAAGCAATTTATTTTATTTTATATTATTTTATGTTTTATATTTTATATATTTTATATTTTATATTTTATTTTATTATTTATTTTATTATTTATTTTATTTTATTTTTTAAAATCACCAGAACATCTTACTTGTTTCAATAAGACATGACCACAAATTAGTGAAAGCTGATATAATAATACTGTGAATGTATATTCTCTCTGTTCTTGTCAGAAATAAAATTTATTGCAAAGACTCCAGTAGTCCCAGGTGTATTATTATTATGATTATTATTATCATTTAATGTAGGGGGAAAACAGTAAGACTGGGGAGGAGAGGATTAAGGAAAGATCTGTTTTACTCTGCAGCAGTGAATTTAAAGACTAATTGAAGGGGCAGATTTTCTTCACTGAGGCTTTGGGATCAGGTGTATATCTGTCCTTCCCTCTTACCAAATAGGTACAGATTGAGTCAGCATCCTCATTCTGCACATCATAAAGAGGACTAACAGCAGGATTAACAGCCAAATACCACGTTTCCAGCTGCGGAAAAGGGAAGTGGTCTTTCCTGCCCAGCTCACAGCTGGATGCTGTCCTACAGGTGCTTATGCATGTGAACTGGAGTTTATAAGATATACACATCCACTCAGACCCTGAAACACACAGTAAGCCAGACACTGAGCACATGTAACCTTGTGCAGTTCCCAGGGACCTCCACCTGTGCATGCAGGCAAGAGTATTGCCTAAAAGCAGGTTTTTAAAATCTTTTGTCCATTTCTTTTCTCTTTCAGACTCTCTTGAAGAAATCATTAAACAGGGGGAGACCAGAAGAAAGCAGGTGACTGGTATGTAATGATTGATACCTGTCATGTTTCTCTGTGTTGGAATCAATGTGATTTCATCAGCTCTGGCACTAGGAGTCTCTGCAGCTCCCCAAGCAAAGCGGGGAGAACCTAAGGAATACGAACTGATACCTCATCTGCTATTACCCACACATGTGCACACAGACTGGATTGCAGATCTGGGCTCCTGCAGAATTGCTTCCTCCCCAGCTGTCCGCATGACTCTTGTATTCCCATTTGCTCCAGCTGAAGTGGTGGATAAAAGTCCTCTTCCTGATCTTTTCCTGATCCATAAAGCTGGGCATCTGAGGCCTCTCAGGCTGAGGAGGGAATTAAAAACTGGTCCTCCATTCCCACCTGGAAGCTGTAATCCCCACACCTCTTGCCTATCTTCAGCCATTGAAAAACTAGGGATGGGACTGAGATTCAGCAACTTAAACATAACTTTCTGTAATGTACATATTCAGACTCATCAGGGGTTTAATTACAGTGGATAGAAATTTAGGCCTCCAATCACCTGTCTGCATATAGGATCAGAAGTATTTTCCATACTCTGTGTCAGATCATGCCTGGAGCCAGTGAAGTGCCACCATTCACTCTCCTAGTAAATATTTCTGTGGATGCAAACATCTTTCTCATCCTTGCTCCTCAAGCCCCACACCATCCCTTCACTAGCTCTGGTGCCTTTTGGCCCTTTGTTGAGCTGATTACCTCATTAACCCAGAGAACATGCCCTTTGTTTTGCTGCCTTTGTGCTGTACCAGGATGGGGTGAGTAGGAAAGGAGAGAAGGGGAATGAAAGGCAGGACGAATGTCTTTGCAGTGATAGATCAGCTTTCTGTGTACATTGAAACCACAGGGTGGATAAAAAATAGTTGGATTAATATAAATGTAAATCCTAGGTCCTGAGCCTTATAAGGAACTGGAGATAACTCCCTCCTCACCCCCCAGTGTAGACATCATATACCAGTATAAATACTCAGAGACAGTATAGGCAACAGAGACAACAGGGAAAGATTTAGTCATCAAGATAGCTTGAAAACTCTCTCTCATTAGCATGAATGTTTTGTATTTGTGCATGTAAATATTCCATGGCTATTAATCTTAAGGCGTACGTTGCTGCGATATTTACAAAACACACTAGGAGAAAAGCTGCTTCTGTTAAAGACACTCCTGAAAATTCTCCGGGAGGTGAGAGAAATACCAGCCACTTGGAAGTGTAGCCAAAGGCCTGGTTTCAAAACTGCTCAGGAAGAGAGAGAAGACATGAATGCATTCAGCCCTGCTCCCTGGAGACCCTGAGATTCTGCTGCAACATGCCGAAAAACTTCACATCCCCTTTATCCCGGCGGGCTCTCGTCGTCTGCAGCCTTCGTGGAAGGGATGATGGACGGAGGGCAGCCACTGCCCGCAGCAGCACAGATGCAGTCTATCTCTTTATTCTGTGCACATCCTCCTACAGCTTGATTTATGTGTCTTTCATCAGAAAAGAGAAAGGGGTTGATAAATCTTCTGGGAAATATGCAGTTCTGTGTCTAAGGAAGTATTTCCTTCAGCAGTTCAGAGAAAGAGCCATCAGAGAAGGAAGGAAAGCTTTCTCCCATGTGTCCAAGCCAACTCTCAGAAACTATATGAGCTATGACTTAAAAACCCCCATTCTTTGGGTTTTAACAAGCAGAATTTACTTAACGCCTAAAATTACCCATGTGCAAATCCTATTTAGGAGGAGATGAGTGCTAGTTAATGTTTATCAAAAGCCTTTAGGCCTTCAAGAAGAACATATTTTAAATGAATCATGTCCTCCCATTAGTTTAAGGAATGCAAATCTCCATGCAGTTCCATGCTTGTCCAAATATCTGCTTCTTACTTCAGGCTGCACTTTGGTTCCAGTTGCTATTCTCAAGTAGCTCTGCACAATGCATATATATATTTTTTTTTACAAGCCACTGTCTAGCCAAATGGCCAGATTTCCCTTTAATGGACAAAAAGTCAGTGACTTGGTCTTCAAAAGGTAATAAATCCATACATCTAGCGGCACTCAACAGCCCGAATGCATGGAGGCAACATGTACCCTCAGCTCCCCACAAGTATTTGAATGTGCCCTCCCTAGAGGACTGCTGCCACCACCTTTAGCAAAGTCACTTCTTCTTTGCTGGGGCTTTGGCATTCCCACCAGCTTTGCCATTCGTTTTGGTGCTTCCTCCAGATTTTGCTGCTTCACCTTCTTTTTCACATTTCTTTCCACCACCTTGTTTCTTGTCATTGCTGCCCTTTTCTCCTTTTTCTCCCTTTCCTCCTTTTTCTCCCTTTTCTCCTTCTTTCTTTTTGGCATCTTTCCCCTCTTTCTTGGATCCTTCTTTCTGGTCCTTTTCACCATCCTTCTTCTTGGAGCCTTTGGATCCTTCTTTCTTACCCTGAGCCTTGTCCACTTTTCCAGATACAGTGGGAACGTCTTCTTTTTTTTCTTCTGCCGCCTGAGCTGTATGCGAAGACATAAAAAGAAAACAGAAAGGCAATTAACGTAGGGTGACACTATCCAAGAAAAGGGTAAAACTGCTGCTCCCTGCTGGCAAATCCTGGACAAAGGAAAAACACAGGGGCTTTGTCCCTACAACTGTTTTCCTCACTGGCTAGAAGTTTTCATGTCTTTGTTTTGAGAAGGCAGACTAATGGGGTAAAGCAGAACTGGTAATCTGAAGAGCTGAGTTGTAGCTCTGTTGGAAGAAATAGTTCGCATTCATCAGAACTGGTCCCTGAACATTATATCGAGAGCCCATAGGCATTTCCCAATAACGGCATCAGTGTGGAGTAGTCTCCTTCCAGGCAAAGGAACAGAAACCTCTCTGATGTAATTCAATTCAGCCCTGGCCTGTCTTTTTTGCGTGTTTGTTTGTTTGTCTGTTTTTATTGTTATTGTTGTCACTGCTCTTTGTTTTGTTTTGTTGATTGGATTTTTTTTTCTTGTTTTCCTTGTTTAATTTCCTGTGTGGGTTATGTTTCCTGTAGCTGAGAGTGGACAGCAGAGATTCTGCTGGGGGTCTTTGCTCTCAGAGACAGACAGGCAGAAGATGACCTGCCCAGCACAGGACTACAAAGTAGGCTTTGCTTATGTCTTGTCCAGACCTAGTCACCATGAAACTGGCTTCCTACCTGTAATTAATGGCAGCGACATACCAAGGACATACAGCAATTAACTCTAGTGCAGAAATGGCTCTGTTTTGTTAACACAAAATCCATAATAGTTTTAAGAAGTTTATAATATCTTTATTTATCTAATATCTTTACTTAGGAATATCTTGGATTTACTGCCCACATTTCAGGTGAGAAGACTCATAAGTATCCCACTGGGTCTTGCAGACAAATTATTCTGAAAAAGGATGTTATAAAAAATAATTTTCCTCCCTCCCCCCCCTTTTTTTTTATTTATTTTTTTACTTCTAATAAAACTGGTTAATTTTCTCAAAAGTGTTTCTAAACTCAGAGCTTGGTGCACTGAACTCTCATTTCAAGCTGCTACACAGCACTCAAACACAGATCAGATTTCATATATTTCTTACAGATTTTTTTTTTCTTTGATCATGACCAACAAGGTATAAAGTTTTGAAAAAAAGAGGTGAAAATGTGTTAAGTTTCCCATGGTTTCCTTTTCTGAAAAGCCCCATTGTAGGACTCAGATACGTACATAGATAACCACGTTAGCACAACTTAATAATTAAGCTCAGCCAAGATATAGGAATGACCCGGGAGTGACCTGACGAAATGGAGGATTATTGGTCACTGTTTGGTTTACTTCAGCTGATGGCTAAGTCATACCACTTCACCTTTGTCACATGCTAAGGAAAGATGACAGTGAGCTGGCTCAGGAGGTAATTTGGTAAGGGGTGATCATTTGGTGAGACATCTCAGCCTTACATGGAGCCATTAGACTCCTGTCCATTTAATTGGCCCCAGACCTCCCTGCTATGGATATCTGTAGTGTCGCTTTCAGTTTGCAGCAATGTATTACAGGGGTGAATCAAATCCGCATTTATTCTGTTTGCCTAAAATATTCTTTCAGGCTGAACACTAACATGAAATTTTATCCTTTGACCTTGGGAACTGGTAATTCATTTATACATACAGATGGGAAAGGAGTAACACTTTTTCTTCCTACCACAGGGGAAATCCTGACATCTCATATGAAAAGAGGAGAGAAACCAACCAACAAATGAACAAACCAAAAACAAATAAACAAACAAACAAAACCGACATTGTCTGCTTCCTGGAGAAACGTGGTAGGATCCAGATGCACTCCCAAAAAAGTCAGCTGGAGTTGCCTCAGACCAGAATACTTGAAGATTTCCCAGGCCACAGCCCCAGACAGCACATCTCCACTCACAGTAAGGGCCCAGTTCTGCTTGAACCCCTCCCACATGCTGGGAGACAGAGCTTAAATAAATTAAGTTGTATATAACATTTTATGCACTGAACCCTAAAGTTCATTTTCTTTTATGTCCCCCCAAAAAAGGGCTTGCCATATACAACACTCAGAAAAGTGCATGGAGAATCGTTTGGCAGTTAGAATATTCCATCACAGTAAATGTGAAATAGAGTCAAATAATGCCAAGAAATGAGAGTATCATTGTAATATATTCTTGATTAATAGCATTTGACACTTACAGAAATCTTTAAAGCATTTAATGGCCACTCAGTAATTAAAATCATTCAAGTTGTCTGTTTGGCCTTGACCAGATCCACCGAGGGTTTTCACAGTGTAAGTGCATAAATAGTCAGTGAGTACATACATCATATTTCATGACCACATAAATCAGGGTGGGCTGCCAAATGTCAATGGAGCAGCATGGCAGACCATCACACCCTGTACAGACAAGAATAATAGCACAGAGATGAAGCCCGAAGGTTTGCATACTTTCCATCGTAATGCCTAAATCATGAAGCGAAACTTTTCTGAGGACAGGATTCACGCTAATCTCAGAGGGAGGTTTGGTCACACACAGCTTTTGCATCTACTATTTAGGCACTGACAGCTGAGTCAGACCCTTCGGGTCCCCAAGAGTGGAGACATACAGGCAATTTTAAGGCACAATTTACCTCCCTTACTCTGCAAGGAATCACATCTTTTTTATTTATCACTGTGGATAAAGGAATAAAAACTAAATGACTAACACTGATGCAGACTTCTCCATAGATGTGGGTAATGTGTTTGTGGACAGTTGAATTGCACCCCAGTTCCTTCATGAGTTGCACCAGTTCCTTCAGGGCAACCTGGTCAGACTTGTCTGCCCACAGAGGACCAAGAGACTCAAAGCACATATCTTCAGAAGCCATTACCAGACATCAGCAGCCACTCAATGATGTTATCCACTAGATTCCTACCCTGCACCATGCCAGGACCATAGATTTGGGACTCTCACGAGGTTGAAGGGTGGTAAACTACTCATATATTTCATGGGATAAAAGCTGTATGGTGCAGATGACTTCTCATATATTGCTTTCTCGTGGCTATTTATTCATGAGCTCATGATGCAGCATTTTACCATGGTCCAATTAAACCCACACTAAACTAGCAAGCCTTTGGATAGAGCTTATGTACATGTCTGAGTGTTGTGAAGGCTGCTTACAGGAGATCAAAATTTATTAACATTCTGGGATGAAACTGTCATTCTACTGCCCCAAACCCCTTTCTGTCTCTTTGGGATATTCTCATCTTTAATTTTTTGTTTTTCTAGAATTAACAGCCAGGCTGTTAAATGCTACAAATCCTCCTAAAAGAGGATGTAGCAGATGACTGAACTTGGCTTTCTGCTATCTACAGGAATGAGCCTTCACACTCTCTGGGATCTACTGAGTGCTGGTCCTTACAGAGTCAGAATTTGGTCTTCTGACCAGGAAGTCAAAAGATGCAAAAGTGCTTCCATACAAGATTGCTCATATATGTAAGAGAGCATTAACCAAACCTTTAGGTGGCCTTTGACTCTGAAGTACTTTAAGAAAATTTAACAGTATGGACAAGGGCTTATTCATGCCAATTGGGTTCAGCTCCAGAGAGTGGTCTGGCTATATTTAGTTTGTACTATAGGCACAGTCAAGTGACTGAACACGTCAGAAATACTGAGGTATGTTCAACAGCTTACTATTAATCACATATTTCTATATTTTGCTGGTGTAGGAGTAAATTTCCACAGTTATGTTATCTGCCTCTTTCACCAGTTTTATGGACTGAAGCATCATGTTGCGAGTTAAAGAAACTCCAGGTTTTTATGAAGCTACAGACCACAGGGCTTACAGAGACACAGAAACAGGGAATAAGCAAATAAATAAATAAATGAAGACGTTCATTAAAAGTTCTTGAGAAAACAGGTGAAATGTAGAAAGGGAACTGAGAAGCAGAGAGTCCAAGGCATGATGGATCTCAGAAGCAGCCACGGGAAAGAGAAGCCATAGACAGACAGACAGACAGGAGGGCAGTCCCCTAATTTCCTTGTAGGGCCATCTCATCTTCTTCTTTCACCACAGGCAGGGAGTTGAGAGGTCTGGACTGGACATGACCAGAGAGAGTTGGGAGAGTTTCAGTAGAGCCTAGGGTACAGAATCAGGAAAGGTGAGTGAGAGGAGAGGAGACCAGTGGAAGAAATACTCTTGGCCATCCAAATGGGGCAAACCAATGTGAAATTCTAACACTTTTTCTTCCTATCGAGACAGCCCCCACCCCAGAAATTGTCCCTTAATATGAATGAGACTGTCTGGAAATGTTAAACATGAGCTGCAAAGGAATAACTCTGACTTGTACTATTGGAGAAAATGTCCCCTGCATCTGAATGACCATGTCTGCTACCACATACATTGTTGGTTTAGAGTTGTGAATGTGAATGTGAGAGTTTTACCATGTCATGGTGATATCTTCATTGTTTTGCCCAGGGAGCTACATTGATTTACACACAAGGAGGACCTAACCATTTCCATTTAAGCATACAGAAAACAACCCCAAAAGAAAAGACGGGTTTTATGTGCAGGTGATGGCATGAGAAGTACCTCCAGGGATCTCTGTCAGCTCATTGAGTGGTGGCACAGTCTCCAGTTTGTCTGCATACGTCTTGGCTGCTTGCCGTTGAGCATATCGTGCCTCAATCTCTTTCTTTGTCCGGGGAATCCGGCACTTGAAGATACAGCACAGGGTAATAACTGGGAAAAGAGAGAGAGAAGCAAGAGCATTCAGTTTAGATGAGCAGATCTCCGTCTAGCACAGGTTGCTTTCCTCAAGTGGGAACCTGGAGCCATTTGCATCTGTGGAAGGGCCCATCAGTTACCAATTAAGTTACCTGAAAATAAAGAATTATTACTCTTAAACTGAGCTGTGGTAAAGAACGAAGAAAGTCATTCCCTCCAAAAATAATGTGAAACATTGCCTTAAATCATATATACCATTGCTGTTTCTGAGCACAACACAGTCATTACTTTTATTTTCATCACCACCCTGTAGATTTGTGAAGTATCATCCGACTTTTCAAGGTGTGGTAGGATATAAGAACATCAACAGCTTGAGTTCATTATCTGTTTTTGACATCAGCAATTAAGACGTACTGTCACCCTTCAACAGTATGTTATTGCTGGAGATTCATGACACCGTGTCTTAGGCATCCATTTTTGTGGTAGGTAGATCCTGAGGCTATGGACCACCAGCTGAAGAAAGTAATGAGGATAGGAATGCTGTAAACCCTTCAGAATAGATCCAGAACAAGAGCTTAGTCTATGCCTTTAATGACTTTAATCCAAATCCATTGAGGGCAAGTCAAGAATTGAATCCAGATCTCCTAAATCATCATGCTCTTACTATGTCACAATGCTTCTTTCCATGAGTTTCTCTTCTTTACATGACTTAAGGATGCAGCTGATGCTTTCACTCCTAATAAGATATATCTGTCCTACATGGCTAAATCTATACATTATTTCAGAGTTTACATCTGTAAATCTAATCATGACTCAGATAATTCATTACAATGAAATAGCTGTTGGTTGATTGCCTAGACTAGCAATTCACAGGCTTGATTAGATCATTGGTTCATCTGTGTGTCACCTCTGACAATAATAAAACAGCAACTTCAAGAAAAAAAAGACAAAGAGGCTTTGAAACCAGTAATCACAAAATTAGGTGACCCATAGGTTACTAACACAACTAAAAAAACATGAGATCTCATAGTCTGTATGAACTTTTGAATTGCTTTTTCCTGGGCATTCTTTTAAAGGGATGTTCAATAAAAGCTCATCTTTTCAGTCTATTTAAATGCTTAAGCTCATTTATCTATCTTGTAGAAAGAAACAGGTTCTGCATGCAGGCAGAGACTTGTGCATAGAAAGAGGTCGTATGATTAGTTTTACATGCTCTCTCTTATCTTAACTGGAGATCCCCCACGCTGCATCAATGCTCTGAGAAAGGAGCATACATCCAACCTTCTGTATGTTTCAACAGTTATTTCCTCTGGCTTTCTATCACCATGAGCAATGGACCAGACCTTTGAGGCTAATTCAAGGAAAAGAGAAAATAATCTCTGTTTTGTTCCAAGTATGAGCATTTCTCATCCACGAGGAGTAAAACCCTTTTGTGAGAGCCTGCACAATGTCAGCACATAGAACATTTGCTGGTGTAAATTTTTCTCCTTAAAAGTTTTCCTTGAGCCTGTCCAGCCTCTCCTAAGCAGAAGGACTATGTTAGCCAGGAACAAGACTTTCACGATGTCATCATATCACAAAAGAGAAAAGAAAAGTAGTAAAACACCTTTCTTAGTGTTTTAATTGAAACTGTTGTGAAGTCGCCAAGCAAAGTGCAGCACGTTCCCTACCCTTTTTCTGCCACAAATATCACTCCCCTTAAACAGTCTGCTGCAGAGGCTCTGGGCCACCTAAATGTCACAGCAGGATGAGACACCTGAAGCTGTAGCAAATTGCCTAAAGCAACGTGAAGTTGTAATAATCTGTAATTGGGGAAGCAATCCAGATGCTTTTATCCTTGTTCTTCAGTGAGGGTCAGCCACAAGCTGAGGGTAATTGAGCTTTCACTTGTCTGAGAAAAGTAAAGCGAGGTACCCATATGGCATTGTTGGCAGCACAACACTGGCAGCTTGCATGTCTGTGTCTGCCCAGCTTTTCGGGGCAGGAGCACCTGCCTACAGGGCCTCAGTGACATCTCAAGCAGGGGATGGTGAGGGTTTCTTCATGTTAGCAGGCAAAGAAAACCACCCAGCAGCTGGGCAAGGACTCAGGGCAAGGTCAGGCTAGACATAAGCGTGCAAGTAAAAGGTGACAGAAAGCAGGGCAACAATCTGCGGGGGGGAATGGGGTACGTGCTTCTTTCTCTGCCCACCTTTGAATCAAGATCTATGGTTTTCCTGAAAACATTCTGGAATTCAGCTGAGCTGGGAAGTCCTCTACTCACATTCAAGAAAAATAATTACTAGGAAAATTAGCTCCATGTTTCTTGGGGAGTGTTAAACATTGAGAATGTCAACATTCAAGTAAAGCACAAAGAGATAAATCAATGCCCTGAAAGCCAAGGGGAAGATGCCTGCTAATATCACAGTTGTTCGCTCAGCCCTGAGAGAAGGACTTGGAATTGTTGTATCTCTCACAGATTTACTTCTTTTCAATTACAAAGGCAAAAAGGATTGTTGCTACATGACAGTAATGAGCTGGCCTCTCTGTTTAATTTTCTAATGGAGATGATGAAGTGCTGTATTGAGGTATCAGGGATGTGTGCTGTCTTGTGGCATGAAATGATTCACAGTCAGCCATTGCAGCAAGAGGATTACATGAAAATAATAGAGTAGTTTGATATCTCCATCCCCCTTGCAAGCTATGCTTAGTGTGAGGCTCAAGACATGCAGGGGGCTAAATATTGGAATGAATAATGTTGTATTTTAAAAGAATAGGCAAGTGAATAAGATTTTGGTACAGCAGGTTTAGGACACTGAAACTGATGCCAGGAATGAACATGTCATTTCTAGTGGGAAGTTGTTGCCTGTTGGATTTCTTTGCTTTTCTATCCAGGTCAGACGGAGCAGGCTGTGGAATTCATCTGCTCTGGTTTGCATGTCCCAAAGCTAAGGATGGAGATCAGGCTCTCAGACAGTTACTCCAAACTGCCTTCTTCACTGACAGAGAGAAAGAAATATCTCTACAAAGTGATTAATCTCGTATTAAGACAGACATTTCAGGTAGGTCAGATGAATCATCCTCTGCACCTGCATTTCTCCCATTAAATTCAAAGAGAGCCTGCAGCAACCAGTCTGACAAAGGACCATGGAGAGCAGCGACCCCCTGGAGCAAGAGCCAGAGGCCAGACAATGTTCCCTAAGCTTCTCAAATGTCACCAGAGATCTAAATTTAGGCATACAAACGTCCTCAAAAAAAGGTGAATCTCATCCTCTGGAAGTAAGAATGAAATTTTAATTCCATATTAGAAGAAGTTTGAAGCCACGTTAGCATCATTTCTGTTGTGCCTGGTAGATATTGGATGTTTTTCAGGCTTCAAACTAGTGAGACGTTATTTGCTCCACTGACAATTTATCCATCAAATGAGCCAGAAGGTGATGTAACCATGATGTTTGCTGGGCCTTTGCTGATGCCAAGTTTATTTCCACTTGGAAACGCAAAACTTATTTATTTATTTATTTATTTAATTCTGTAGACAACCTGGGAAGCTGAACATGCTTTAAGGGCCCTGAGAGCACCACACCACCACCAACCTTTCCGGAGTCTGGCTGCCTGTGTTCAGGACCACATGAGAAGTAAAACACTTGATGGCCTTCAAAGGAGGAGTTAGAAGAAGCCTCAGGGGAGGCTCCCCTCTTCACGTGGGAGTGACTTTCAAGCTGATGGGCTCATTCCTGGTTCCTGCCAGAGGTACACAGCAGTGGTGCTGCAGCTGTGGCCATGGCAAGCCATGTGTCCCACTGACTTGGACTCAGACCCATAGATGTGGTGTCCCAGCTCGACCTCAGATCTGCCCCATCACTTCTGCTTTGTTTGTGTCTGACTTAGCCACCATGTGAGGATTGTTGATAACGAGGATCGCTGTTTAAAAATATCCATTCCCACAAGACAACAGATCAAGGACTGGACTGTGCTCTCTTCCATGTGAGTTAGACATCAAAGCAACCCTCTTACAAAAGCTTAGTACATACCACGGCATCAGCTGAGCCTGTTAACTGATGGGCCCATGTTCTCAGGACAGACGAATTACCGTATGAAACAAACCACATAAAACCTCCACGAGGGTTATATATGCAATGCAAGTAGTTTGAAGATTTCGTTTGAGATATGAATTTGTGTAGAAATATTAATTGCAACTCAGCTGGATGGTAATAACCTGATCACAAATAGTGATTACTTGACCACTTTTGATTCTGGGTCCATAGGATCAAGCAATTGAAAGACCCAGTTTGCTTGGATGAGATTTGAGAATTTGTTGCCATGTTTTTCTTCTGGCAGGCAGATGACTGACTTCAAGACTTGAACGTTTATTACTGATTCTCTTATACCCCAGGTAAAAGCTTTAATCACTGTGCTATCAGACAGTATTAAGTCTCATTCTTTCATGCCGTGGCTCTTTTCCTTTCCAGGATTTCAGCTTTCATTTTGGCTGTTGCAAAGCCTTCTAAAATGCAGCCTAAGTCAACCGTTGCCTTAAAGTCTGTCTGATGCTGCAGTGGACTTAAAGAAATCTGCCTGTAATGTATTAGGGCTGCATTAGCACTATGGAAGGTCCACGAGAATATCCAGCATCAAGGCTTGAAGTGCTGACATTATTCACGGTTTCTCTGCTGACAGACTACATAAGGCAAAAGAAACAACATGTGCCACAAAACGTAGTGGGGTCATTTTCAGTTCTCTCCTTTTTTCTCAGCTTTTCTGTATTGACAATACATGGTCTTGTGATACTATGATAATAGGCATCTTCTGTTAACTGCAAAATTAAGACATCAGCTTTTTTCTTTTCCAGCAGCATGCTGCGGATTGCTTTGCCTTTCATCTTCTAAAAATCATTTTCCCATCTCTCCCCCCTCCCCTTCCTTTTCAGTTATCTGACACGCATGGCTGAATTCAGCCACTTATTTTTATTTTTGAAGGAACAATTATGTTTTAAATTAAAAAGCCTGGTTTGATCCTGCAGACAGCGTTCTTTCCACACTGAAAGTTCAAGCTGACAACATATCAAACCATTTCTCATTGCTTCTACCAACCTGATCATGAGAAATGTAATTTTTCAAGAAAGAAAGAAGCACTTCATGGTTCTTTATGGAACGGTTATTTTAAAGGAATCAACTTTTTGCCATCTATGATGACAAAATAAATATTGTTTTTTTTTTTTTTTTAATTTTTTCAACAAATATTAAAGAACTCTGACTGGGGAAATAATGAGAAACTCTGAAACTTGTTCCTTTCTGGACTTTTACCATATTTTCTTTAAATTTGACAAGGGTCAATGTCTTTGTAATATCTACTACTGACCAGTTTGGAAGAGCTGAAAAGTGGGCCCAGAAAAGAAAAATAATTTTAAAATATCATCTGAAATGCAGACAAAAAGCAAGTGTTAAATATATAGTTCCTATGATAAATAATCATATGCCTGTGATTAAATGATGACTGCATGTTCACTCTTGCTAGCTTAAACTAAAATATTTTGTTTCATAATTAAAGCAAGGTAACAGCATATATAAAAGATTGAAAGGAGCTATAATCTCTTAAACTAAATATCCAGATGGCTAAGTTGCCTTATCTGTGGTCTCTTTTCTCAAGTGAATTTAGCTCATCAACAGAAACAATGTTCCTTCCACTTTAGCTAGAGAGTAGATTCAAAAATCAAAAAGAAAAAGGAAAGAAGAAAAAACAACTCAATTCTCATAGGAATTAGGAAAGATGTAAATTAAATGTCTTTTCCAGAGACTGTCTAGTCTAGTATGTTAGCAGAGCTATGACTGAGAACTGAACAATTTCATAAATTGGATGGAAATTGGCTGTAATACACAGTAGGTTTGTTCTCTTTGAAGCTGAAAAAATATAGTCTGCCAATGAAGCATTTAATTAACATTTAGCAAAGTAGCCTGTGCTACTTTGAGTTAATTAGGCAGCCATTCCATTGTTAATAATGAAAGCAATTAATGCAGATGTATTCAATGACAACTTAACTGCAGCACTCTTATTTAAGTGGTCTTCGAGAAGGCTGGAGAGTTGCTTACTATATGACTGAGATGCTGCTTTAAGGAAAAAACTAGCATATTTTGCCAGTCCAAGCTACTCACAGAGGTGTTACTAACAGGCTAATTGTGATAATGTGAATTCATGAGGGCTACTAAACTCTCAAAGAATATTAATGCCTGGGTGGCTGCTTGTAGGGCTGGCCCACCCTGACTGCTGAGATTCTGCTGCTGGTACCTCATTTAAAGATGCTACTGCTACCAGAGCTCCTGCTGAGCTTCTGGTGTCCTAGAGGAGGTCTCCAGGCTCAGCTCCAGAAGAAGGTGACTTTTCCTCTAAGGGATGTTCAACTGCTTACAGGGCATGTACATGCAGACTGTCTTGGCTCAATCTTGGGGTTGGGTTGTGGTAATGGGGATTTAGGATCTGTTGTCTTCCAGAGGGAGTAGAGAGACATACGGATGGTAAAAATGCCAGGTTTGAAGTCTGAATTAGAGATGGATTAAATACCTCTTCAAGATCCTTCTTAACCTTGTATTTTATTCTACTCTGTGGTTGTTCTTTCAAGGAAAACCTAGTCGTTGGATTAATGTACTGATTTCCTAGCAAGCAAAAGTAGGAGCGAATGAACAAGGAGACCTAGACTGCAGACTCAGTAGTTGTGCCAATGTGACTTCATGCAAAACACTTTTAAACTTGTCCCCCTTTGCAAAAAGCCCTAAGGAGATGCTGACAGAACTGCTGAAAGGGGCTGGGGCTGCTCCAATATTTGCTCAGCCATCAAGCTTAACTACACCTCTGCCTGTGATATTTTCCCTGGTGTCTGGAAATGAGGGCCTGTCCACACCATGAGGTCACATCAGCTGACCCCTCTGTACATCACAAGCTGTGAGGTTTAATTACTGCTTGAGTGAAATAACTTGTGTTGGACTGAATCCCATCTTACTCCAGGGAGAGCTGTTAAAGGGTGGAGAGTGTGGCGATGCTTAATCGCCTTCTCTGACACATTTATTTCTCAAATTCTCATTTGAATTGACCTGGTTTTAATTTCCAGACCCTGCTCTTGCTCTATCCACTAGACTAAAAGGACCTTTAATACTTTTATTCCTTCTGAAGACCTTCAATGCTACAATCAAGTGGCCTTTTGATCTTCTTTCCAACGAGCTAAACAGACTGTGCTTGGTGAGACTCTTGCTTGAAAACCTTTCTCCATGCATTGAACAGAGGTGAGGATTTTACTTATTTATTTTGCAATTTTTTTTTTCCAGCAAAAGTTTTAAATCATAGGCAAAAGCACCCTGACAGGACAGCAATCAGAGGTGAAATTACCTTCCTACTTCCCACTGACCCCTGCAAATACATTCAAATATCTCATTGCTGAAGTATCATCCTGAACTGCTTTAGCTTTTTGCTTTGCTCTGACTATAATAGTTGCTAAGTCTTACTGATCGTCATTCAGTCACTGTTAGTTTATTCTGTAGATACGGTCTATATTCCTTGCTCCCAACCATAGATCCTTACTTCCACCTGCATTCATGGCATTGTGTCTGAATGAAATCATCAAACTCCCTCCATAGCTCCTTCCGCATCCTTTTTGATTCTCTGGTCTACTGGCAAGGATGATGGCTTTAACAGCAGCCATTTTGTACTTATTTTGAGCTCACTGGTGAAAAAATTGGGTTAAGGTTGGACCTTTCATTAAAACAAGTGCTTCCTTGGGAAATTTTGGTCTGAGTTAGATTTCTCAGTTGGGAAGGCCACAAAAAGCTTTTGTGTAGGCCACAAAAGGTAGTCATTATCAGGAGCTCTGTGGAGCATCCCTGTAGATCCCAGGGCACTGTAGGGCACAGGTCATTTCATCCTTAGGGACACATCTAAAACAGATTTCTGCTGCTTCTCTCATCTGGTCAGTCTAGACACCTACCTTGAAGGTGTCTCTGGGTAGATGAGAGAATTCTAGTGAAAAAAGTCCAGATGTTTCGGCTGGCAATCTGAGCTGTTAATTACAACAAGCCCTAAATTAAAAAGCTCCTGATTGCTTATGCTTTGTGTCTTTCTTGGGGTCATGTATGCTTGGGGCAACAGCTCTTGAGGCTAAAGTGAAGTTCTCGCTAACCTTCTTTCGCCACCATCCCACTGTCAAGGCCTGGAGCAGGGATGGGATTTACCCTTGCAGGGGGTGAGAGATGTGGGACTGGTCCCTCTCCATTGCCTCCGTGCAAGGAGAGGAGCTGTGCAAGGCAAGATCTAAGGATGATTTCTTTGTCTAATAAGGCAAAATACCTCTTTTCAGGCATTTATTGAAAACATAGTCAATCAACTGGGCCTGTCATTTCTGTCTAACTAGAGCTAGCTACAAAACCCAGGATCCCAACGCTCACATCTAATCTTGTGACTTGGGCAGATAAAAACCAGATTGGGATCTAATCTCTGCACCTCAGGCCCGTGTATACCCCCAGACCTCCTGTAGTGCCAAAGATATACACAGATTTCAAACAGTGAAACACATTATACACAGTGCACAGGATATACACAGATTTCAATTCATAATTGAAATGTAACATGGCGAGTAACACAGCTGTTACCTGTGTAACATGTACAACATGTCATGTACAACAGCTGAGGAGCAAGGATGTGGGCTGTTGTTTACCTTGCTCTGGGAATCTGTGAAGTGCTTATTGTTCTTTAGATGGGTATTAGTTGGATTTTGCATGAGAGGGTGGCTTATGCCTATTTTCTGCACTGGGTGGAGAAAGCACCTGGTTGGGGGGATCAGGCATGAAATTGCATGGGAAGGGCAAGTGGGAGTTAGAGTTATGATTGTCTATTGAAATAACAATAGTAATAATGAATCAGAACTTGAAGGCATAATCGAGTGGCAAATGAGTTTTGCCCAGGAAGGCAGTAAATCAAACTTTCACTTTAATCTCCATAAAGCTATTCACAAGCTGTACTCATCTGGTGCAGATCTCAAGCACACCTGAGCCTCGTGCACTATGCAGTGCAGCCTCTCTTTGCAGTCCCCATTCGTGTCCCCACAGTCCCCAGACACAAATCTGCACTTCACCATCCCATTGCCCACTGCAGCTAGGGTCACTGAGCAGAAGAGAGGAGGAGGCAGCTGGTCAGGATCCCAGCTGATGGGGATGCCCGTGGGGAGGAGCTGTTTGGGAGTCTTGATGTTGTCCAAGGCCCCTTCCTTCCCCTTGCAGACTCCATACACAACCCTCTCCATGTGACCTAACAGCTCTCACGTTTAAGGGAAGCCATCCTCAGGCAATGACATCTCCAATATTTTAGCTGATTTGGGTCACAAATAAATCTGGTAGAAGACTTGAGCATATATACATGTGCCAATGTGCAGAGTAATGAAAGTTTAAGGTAACACTATTGTACAAAACAAGAACAGTACAGTTTATTATCAAAATAATCAACAAGAAGTAACATTTGTTGATCATTGGAGGGCATAAAAACGGTCCTTTCTTTGTAAAAGACTTTCTCTTAATTACTCCCTTTTTGTGCTTGGTTTGAGCTACATATGCTGGCCTCATGATGTCTGGGGACTTGGGCTACTGCGTGGGCACACGTGCACAACAGTTTTAAAACACAAGGCAATTTTTCACATGCAGTAAGAGGTTTCCATGTGACGACTTGGGCTGAAGGCAACAAAGATATCAACCTGCTGTCCCATGTAAGAGCCATCCCTTGTCCCAAGTCATGTTCTGTGGTAGAGGACAGTGCCCTTGCATCCATCTCTGCACAGAGTATTCTGTGCACCCTGATGAGTGTTTCTCATACACTGGGCTGTTAGTGATGCAGCATTTAGCAGATAGATGGCTAAAGACTCTTGCAGAAAGCACCATGTGAAGCATCCCTTAGCCAGCCTAAATTATCTGTGCCTCACTGCAAATTCTGCACATTAATGGAAACATCTGGACAGTTTTGCTATCCAAAAAGTAATGGTTATTTAATTGTGTAAATCTTTTTCCTGGCATTTATACTTCGACACCCACAGCAAGTTGGTAAATAAAACCTCTAGCACTTCAAATTAAACTGCTCTCAGTTAATTGCATTCAAGATGTTTAACAGCTTTGTTGGTACTCGTTAAATAATACTTGATTACTGGGAACACATTTGTCCAATGTGAGCCTGCCTGATAGCAAACAAGCTTCTTCAAGCTTTCATGCCTGAATTTATATGTCAATAGAGAAATTACTGATGCTCATGGCTGGGGCTACACTTTACCACTTGACTGGCACGGGTGAGAATGGGAAAGTGCCTTTGGTAGGACACAGAGACAGGGAAAAAGGGATCAGAACTGAGCCTCCTACTTTTGTAATCAGCTTCTGCTTTAGCCCACTGCTTTCTCACTCTTAGTCCATGTACGATTTATTTCCCAGCAGTATTAGACCTGCTGTGGACTATATGTAGGTTGTCCCTGCCCGTGGCAGGGGGGTTGGAAATAAGAGCTCTTCCAACCCAAACCATTCCATGTATAGTGAGCAAACCCATTTCCATGGCCCCAGAGCTGTTCTGGTGCCACTAAACCACCAGCACTGAATAATCTTCAGTTAATTAAAGATCCCACACTCATGGACACAAAATGGTCTAATGTGCACCACCAGCTTAGCTCAGCAGTTCCCTGGCATGATCACAGAATCACAGACTGGACAAGGTTGGAAGGGAGCTCTGAAGATCATCTAGTTTACAAAATGATAATGAAAGGGGGTGTCTTCCTGCCTGGGGTACCTGAAATACTTCTGGTTGGCTTTCTACATTGGGCAGGCATGGCACAGATGAAGTTGGACTCTTGGTGGGAGCAGAGACCTCCTTCTTCTTCATAGCACTGTGCCTCCTCACACCACCCTCTTTATCCCCTTCCCCATGAGGTACTGCCCAAGTCCTCCCTGGTGGGCTGCTGCTAACAGAGCTGGGAGCAGAACGTATGAAATCACAGAAATCAGCAGACTTGGGACCTTAGAACCAAAATGGCATCCAGTGAGGAAAACAGAGAGCCTGTAGGCTTGCTTAAAAATGTTAATGGTGGTTTCCTTCCTGCCCTATGGAAGGAAAGGGTGAGTCGATGGAGAGCACACTGGGCAAGCCTTGGGCAGGCTTCTGGCTTTCCCAGGGATGGACCAGGGCCACCTCCCCCTCCAGTATAGGACTTTTGGTGCACAGCCCTTGATCTCTGTGGATGAAACAGGCTGTGCAAGATTCAGAGATTATAAGTCAATCCCATCCTATCAGTGTTGGGCCTCAGTTCCACATTTACAGCTCTTCAGAAAAAGAAAAGGAAATGCCAGATAGCAACTAGATAACAACACTCCTGAGTGAATCAAGTCCTAATAGCTAATCCCTTGTTCACTGTTGTCTTATCAAGGTCTCTCTGAGAAAGAGAGAACCAGATGCAGCCACTGTGTTTGCCAGGGGCCTGCTTGCCAGGGGCCTCCTTCCTTATCAGCCAGCACTCAGAGAAGCCATCCAGAGCAGCTGAATGATGCTAGGTGTGAAGAGACAGTCCTGATAAGGGTTTATTTCAAGGGACACTGGCAGGAGATTTCCCAGCCTAATGGTCTGCCTTGCCTACCTCATTAAAATATCCAAAGGGGATGGTTTTCTTTAACCAAGAACAAAATGACTGAGATAAAATCTAGGGGAAAGAAAAGCAACAGAGTTGACTTGCTCTGTCTGGTAACTGAGAAATTTTCTTTTTCTTCTGTGCTCTCCAGATTTTCCTCTAGAGGGTCTGCTTAATTTAAAAATGAACTTTCATGAGCATTCTCCAGTTACAGCAAAAAAACATTCCTGTTATTTTAATAGATGAAAAAGAATTGTACAATGATTGAAAAACACATCCTTGAGAGTTATACTTCCAACAACACCTGAATGATGTTCTGCACATACTATGAAGTTATATTTTCTACCACGGGCTTCTATACTCCAAAAGGTTTTGTTGATTAGTTTGTTTTTCTGTCATGACCTGTATCCTATCACAGAGAAGAAGCAAAGATGGAGAGGAATGGGTCTGACAGGAGGAGCCCAGAGGATGCTTTTTTTAAAGCATCTGAGAAAGATGGCTATCAGCTGCTGCAGGAGAGGCAGAAAAGCCGTCTGCTACCAGGTGTGCAAATGCTCTGGCTGTCCTGGTCTCAAGTAAATAGAGCTAGGAGGCATCCCATTTGGTTTGTAACCCCCCAAAAATCTTGCTGTGAGTTAGAAGACCTCCTCAGCGACCTGTTGCTCTTTTCAGTGGTGTGTGTTAACGGTATAAGAAGGTGCCTTTTTCTTTTCATTAAATAAGGAAATGTTAAAAGGTCTTGGATCTGGCTTTTTTTTTTTTTTTTTTTCCCTTTCTTTCTGCCTTTTACTATGTGATGACGCCATCTTGTGGAAGTTGTTAAGAGCGAGAGCTGGAAGCGACACCTGGACCATATCTATATTTGCAAGTCCTGTTGCTCAGCAGAAGCAGACTCATGGGGTGGGAGAGCATGGAGGACCTGCACCCACACTCGCTGCACTTCAGGGTTGTGACTGCAGAAGTTCTGCCCGGTCCTCTGGGTGCCCTTAGGAATTATGATGTACAGCCAGGACTATATCTTACAGGAGCAACTTTCCATTTCAACCAAAAGGAATGCAGCCTGAGTGCTCCGTAACCACTCAAAGTGAGGAAGGTAGGGATATCAGCCTCAAAAACATTTCAGTTCATCTACATTCAAATGAATGAGTAGACACACCTTTAAGAGCCTAAAGCTTTGATAACAAGATCAGATTGTAAGCCAATGGGATCATGCCCAGGCCCTGAAAAGGCCTGGAAATGGTCCTTCTCTGTTTCTTAGTGCTATTAGAGAGAGGGTTGTGCTCTGGCTGGGAAGTTGCTCCAGAATCCAGAAAAGTAAAGGAAGCTACTCTAGAACTCTTTTCAGCTCTCATCCCGTTGGAAAAGAGTAGAATTACCTAGTTTTCTGGGCTGATACCAACGTGGCTCTCAAGAGCTTGCTCCCAGAAAAACCTGATCCTGCTCTTGGGAGTTGGAACTGTACTGGTAAAGCTGGGGAACCACCACTGCTTTGGGGATCGTGAGGCTCAGGAGCAGGAAGATGTTGCTGGAGCAAGATACAAGAAACTGGTGAGAACTGGCTGTGGGATTCAGTCAATCTGGTGGCGTTAAATTTGAACACATCCCATTTTGATTTGGATGTTGGACTTGGTTAATAGTTGCTTTCTTCACCTAATGCTTATTGCTTTCATAAAGCTGTCTGAATACATAGCTTAAGCTGGTACGGTTGTTCTCAGATCCACTCTGCTCATTGAAAGAAGAGGGTTCTTCAAACAAAGAGGTTGTACTAGAGGAGTAGCAGTACTAGAAGAGTAGTACCATAAATTGTCTCCCTTCTGTGTTGTCATGTACTTAATCTTTTTGTCACTCTGAGGCTCAGCAAACCCAAGCCCTTCAATTTCCTAGGAAATACTTTCCCACTTCTCTAGTAATGTACATCTGTAGCAGGCTGACATAATAGACTTTTTTCTTTTTTTTTCTTTTTTTTCTGAACTACCTATGTGTATTAGTTGGATCTAAACCCTTAAAGCAGATGGTATTTTACGGAATTACACACAATCTGTTTTTGTCTAGACATAGATCCTTAAAAGGATTTTAACTTCTCACTATTCACTGCTATCAACACGTCAAGTACCTCGCCTGTAACATTCTTTGTGTGCTGTTTTCTGTAATAAGTTTTGTTTCTGGGCTGTCACTAGATCAGTTAAATTTACATGGGCCTTTGCTTCTTGCTATAGAGATTTTTAAGTAACAAAAGAAAACTTAGTTTCTTTACTGTAAGTGGTGCACCATCTGATGGCTTACCACTTAGGAAGCCTCTTATGTTTTCAGTAACCCTAAATAACCCGGTGATACGTAAGCCAATTTCTAACAAACAACAAAGTCATTAGACCTACTGGGTGAAATATTCGTTACAAGGTGACACACCTAAACAAAAGAAAACCACATAAATAAATCCTTTTGCAAACATACTTGCATTGTGAATTTGCTGCTGTTAGTTTTGGTGCCTACTTCACATAGTGCATGGAGTCACTAGGATTAAATACCTGGCTATGTTTACTCTCCTCTGTAGCGTGTCTTGATTGTTTGCCAAGGGTGTTGTGGCATGTGAGGAATTAGTATAAGTTTCATTGATTAAGAGGTAAAATATGGGAGTGCTTATCCTGGAGACTGGGTGCAGGGTGTGGTGCTAGCCCAGAAGGGACAATAAGGGGAAAACAAAAGAGAGGAAAAAGCTGTAGTTGCTTTGAAACTGTAAATGTCTCTGGTTTAAGCTGCATGGGAACATAACAGGAAGGCTCTCAGGAAAGGACTGCTACAGCAGCCAAAGTGGAGGCTGTGACAGCAAGTGTCTGACTTCACCCCGTATCAGCAGAAACAACACACAGATCGCAGAGCAATCAGATTTAAATCAGCACCATGTCTAGATGTAGCATCAGCAGCAGTTCTAGCAGCAAATGGAAACATAGCAGGGAGTAGTAGCTATTAGTTTTCTGCACTGCTGTGTTTTTAGAGATTGCCCAGCAAGCCCATTCCCTGCTGGCAGCTTGCACGTGGCTGCCTTGCTTCGGAGAGCGCTCATCGCTTATGAGGAGTGAGAGCAGAAGCGATGCAGAAAGCTGAGGCACTCA
This sequence comes from Anser cygnoides, assembly GCF_040182565.1. Classification (NCBI taxonomy): domain Eukaryota; kingdom Metazoa; phylum Chordata; class Aves; order Anseriformes; family Anatidae; genus Anser; species Anser cygnoides. Next base: position 2,163,406 of record NC_089874.1, read on the forward strand.
AGGTTGTCCTCCTTTATAATGCTTCATTGTTCAACCTATGAAATTAATTTTAACAAGCTATTAGGTCCACAAGCCAGGACGAGGAGAGGGCAGTAAAAAAAAAAAATAAAATAAATGCCTGGAAGATCTAGGTGTGTCTGAGCCCGTGTGGCTGGGTGACATCCTTCCTGGAGCAGACAAGGATTTGAGGCAACCTCTAAGCTGATCGGGTTTACCTGGAGGGCTAGGAACAGGCTCTGAGTGTCTGCTCACCTGTTCCTAACAGGGAAAAGAGCATGTTCAAGGGAATTATAGATGGGTCAGTGTAACTTCATTTCACAGACTGAGGTTGGATGGGATCCCTGGAGGCCACCTAGTCCCAAACCCTTGCTTAAGCAAGGCCACCAAGAGCAGGTTGCCCAGGATCGTGCCCTTTCCTGGGAAGATGCTGGAAGAAATGAATTAGGTAAACACTTTGCAAATGACTAGAGAGTGATAACAAGATGGGAAAATGAAATGGGTTTATCAATTGTGATTTATATCCAATTAATCTATCTTTTGTTTTTTTTTTTTGTGTGTTTGTGATTCTAAAGTTGGCTCAAGGAGAGAGCAGAAGATCCTTCCTTTGAACTTAAGTTATAAGGGTTATGGGCCTGTCCTAAATGATATTCTCATAAGCAGGCTTATGGCAGCAGTTTGCAGTGCACAGTGAGGGTGGTTTAAATACTGTTTTCCGAGGGTGAGCTGCTCAGGGATGAAGGTGGATGAAGACTTTCAGGTGGGGAATCGGCTGCACCCAGACAGCCCCTCCAAGTGTGCTAGGAGGGCGCCTGATCCCACTGCATCCACCAGGTCTGAGCCAGTGGCTTCCTGATGACTGGATCCAGAAAGGATGTCTTTAGGTTTTGAAGACCCTTCTGAAATCAAATGGGGAGCCTTGGCACCTGGGATAGCAGTTAAGTACCCTAATACCAGGTCTGACAGTGACCACAGACCCCTTGGGGTTTCTTTTTTAGCATGCGGGACGGCACGACAAGAGGTCGTATATAGCTTCTCTGGGTTGTGTGACAGGGTAGGACTCTTGTCAAGCTGTGAGACAGGGCAAGACCGTGTCTGTGAGATGTATTTAAGCCTGAATGTGGTACTGCAGCTGACAACCGTCCCACATGTGCCACGGTCCTATAGTTTCTCTTTTGTTCTGGGATGCCACCAGCTAGTGCATTACAGGGTGGAGCCGCTGTGGCTGGCCTGTGGTTCCCTCAAACACCCCATCTGCCTCTCCCTTCCTTGGGGGAGGAGGAAGCCAACAAAACGCCCTCGGTGCTGCCTTCTGCAGCCCTCCTCGGGCTGGCTCAGACCCAGGTCCCAGGTGGGTTGGTGCTGCGGGGGGTGCAAGGCAGAGAATTGCCACTTACTGACTGCCAGGACAAAGATGGCAAAGATACCAATCACCTGCCAGAGGCGCAGCCCCCAGATCACCACCGTCTCCGAAGTGACAGGGTCCGGCTTCTTTTTGGGGGGTTCTGTGGTGGCCTGGGAAAGAGAGGGGAAAAAAGAGAAAAATGGCTTAAGGTTGGCAAGGGGAAAGATGCCACCAACAGGAGCTGGTGAGCCCTGGTCTTCTGGCCTTACTTCTTGCCTCAGGTATCTGGCCTCAGGTATCTTCAGGGAATGGAGACTTCTCTAGAGGTCGTGTCTAAAGCTTTTGTTGTTTTGAAATGTCTGAAGTGTTGCCAAATTTTGTGTTTTAGGAAATAATGGCAAAAAGATTTGCTTTGTCAAGTCCCACTTTCTTCCTAAAAAGTTCAGCTCCTTGGGTCAGGAGGAGATCTTTTGTAGCCTTGAAAGGCTTTTTTAAGGCTTAGCTGTGAAGAACAACATAAAATTAATAATAATAAAAAGTTATTTGAAACAGGGCAGGCTAGGGTGAGTAGAGGCCTCTGGTCACCAGATGTGACCCTAGTGCTGGAGCAGAGCCATGGCCTGGCACAAGCAGGGCTATAGCTCATGCACGGACCAAGCACTTAAGCTTAGGGTTAGAGCAACTCCCATGGGTTGGGACTCAGCCCTCATTGTGCTGTCCCCAGCAGCTGGACCTCTAAGGGTGGGATGCTGCCTTGCTCCTGAGCCCTTGTGTCCACACCTTGCGCTCTCTGCCTCGTGTTGTAAAATCACTCGGTGCCTCAGTTTCCCCACTTATAACAGAATTTTGCCTGGAGATATTTTGACGGCAAATGCCATGTGAATTTGATGCAGGAACAGATACTAGGGGCCTTTTATAAGCTGAGCAAGGACACTTTAGTTAAATCCCTACTATAGGGCCCTAATTGCATTATCAGTGGGGAATGAGAGGTTGATGGACCCTTGAAGGGCAGCACAGGCAGAGAATCCTACAGCATATGCTTTAATTGTCAAAACAGCAGAGCTGAATTAGATGGCTGTTTGAGCTGCATTTAAGTGCTGGGGATTCAAGCACATTGGTTTAACCATTTAAAGTTAGCCTCACCAAGCAGAGATGTTAGATTTCATGGAATATGAGCAAGAAGTGTTCCAAACAGGGTTGGTCTGGACTATAGAGGCTCCAGTTTGGTATCCAGAGCTCAGATTCCCACAGCTCCAGCAGTAAGAGTGATTTGTTGCAGGCAGGGGAATATACCGTAGGGAGATTAAACAACACAGGCAGCACCAAAGAGATCAGCTGTATTTGCTGAGAGCCTTTGTATTACTTGAATGTGTTAAATGTGCTGTGAGTCCAGGAGAAAACCTTTCTTGAATGCCCATTTAGACGGAAACAGGACAAGGACCTGATGGCTTCTGTAGTAGCTAAGCACTGACAAATGGTACAGCCAAGTCTCATTGCAGATCTAGTCCTGAGTTTTTCTGTGCCTTGGTTCCCCATCTCTGAAATGAGGATAAGGATATTTCACAGGTGTGTTAAGAGGGTAAATGTTATGTCAGAGAGGTTGTCAAGACCAACCCCAGAGGTCCCAGTGCAGTGGTGATATGTTAGATTCACACATCTCGACGAGAAGCATTTATTCTCTTATCTGATGGCTCAGAAGATCAGAGGTTAACAAGCCCTCACTGCCAGTGAACTTTGTTATGATGTTCTGTGGTACAGCAAGTCAGAGTTAAAACCTGCTAGTGACTTTCCAGAAGCAGGTGCTAGCAAAACACCTACACTGGCTTATATCTGAATGTAGAACCTGATCTGAGTTGGCATCAAACAGCCTTTTGATATAAGCTGAAAACACTTGGTTTCTTAAAACCAAACAGGGAAACAAACAAACAAACAAAAAGCAAAGCAAAACAACAACAAAAAAAAACACTCCTAAACACACATCTGACTCCCTGCAGTGCCCTTCCCTTCCCAGCCCAAGAAAGTACTGTTAAAACACAGCTGTAATGGATACCAGAGAGCTGGGGCTGCTCTCCAATTACTTGCCTATTTGTGCAACACAAACCATAATTCAGTCTTTTCCTAATGAAGGATGCTTCCCGTTGAGTCTGGAGTGCTTTGTCTCCCGGGGGAACCTATTCAGAACCTATCCGTGGTGGATAGGATTGCTGTCTGAGCTCGGCTCTTCCAATCTATGCAGCACCACGTGGCCTCGCCTTGCTGCAGTTTGAGACAGCCACGCTTCTGTAGCGCTGGGCACAGAGCATCCAGTGCTCAAAACCCAGAACTGCTACAGCTGAATGGAGGGAGAAAGGAAATCTGACTGGGGTGGTGTGGTTCTGTAGAGACATCTGGAACAGTAGGGAGGAATCTGTGACAGTCACCACCGAAAACCTCCTTTTTCAACTATAGGTATTCTGTATGCTGCTTACAAAACGTCCAGTAACACCAAAAATAAATTGAAGAAGCCACAGTAGACAGCAGTCCTGGGAGAGTAGTCAGGGCAACAATTTAGATTCAGAAAATTTTGTCTAATTGGAAGTTAAAACAACAATGACCTAATAAACTGATATTGCTGACCCCAGCAGTCCAAGTTTATTTCCTGCCGTGGATCTGGCTTTCCTTACTACTGATCCTGGGGTTAACATCTAGGGTAGCCTCAATCTCGATCTCAAATCATAGATTTTTTTTTGATTTTTTTTTTTCCTGTGCACTACTCAGTGTGACTTTGCCCTCTTGAGAAGCTGAGCTCTCTGAAGGATTCGTCTTTCCTTCCAGACTTGTCACTGCCTTGTCACCTGGTCACTGCCTCATGGCCAGTCAGGGGGCATCTCATGCATCAGAACCTTCTGGTCATATAAGTTACAGACAGAAGGCAAACAGCAGACCTGAAGCTGAGGGAACAAGAAGCCATGCTCAGCACCACGGATTGGAAGTGATGGCACCAGTTTTCTGCAGCACACACAGGCTTGGAGTCCTGATTGCTGCTCTCTGTGTTCAACTCCAGCAAGAGCATCAAGAATAGGATGTGTTCATCTCCCTGTGTGACTTCTGTATAGGACTGGCTCTGTAGCAGCAGAATAATTGTAATCAGAATCAGCAAACCGAAGCCAGTCTGCACTGACAGCATTAAGCACAGAGCTGTGGGACCAGAGGTCCTTGCTGCTTTTGCCTGCCAAACCTTCCAGCATTGGTCTTTTTGCTCTAGGGATCTCAAAGCACTTAATGCATCACATTTATCGAGCCAAAGCAATATTTCCAATTCAAAGTAAATTAGCTGAGACAGGGGCAATTAAAAGATGTTCTCGAGATCACAGTGTGGATCAAGAGCTCTGAAGCACTTGCCATCAACTTACGGCCGTTTCTGGAAGGAGTTGTGGCCATGGAACAGTACCTTTCAATGAGACAATGTGTGCTGGAGGGGAGAAGAAAAAGCAAGGTTGAAGACCTCTGCCACTTTCCTTGGTTTTACAAAAGCTTTTGATGTGAACCAATACATAAAGCAGGAAATATGTTAAATATTTAAGACAGGAGTGCAAGGGGAAAAGGCAGGAAGCAAGACTGCTGCTGAATCCTGGCCATTCATGCGGATGCTTTGGTTTAGTCACTGCAGCTCTTCGTCTCTTCATCATGTTTGTAGAGTGAACGTTGAGAATGCCAGGGCTGAAACGTGCAGTGAAGTTACTGTAGTGTAGTGGTCAAACTACCACAGCTTAATAAATCATCAGATAGAAGCTCATCTGTGGCAACTGCCTGTGGGCATGCACTGCGACTCTGAGGGCTGAGTCTGCATTGCTACATGTCCTGACCGAGCAAGGGGTCTAAACTCTTCAGTGGGTTGTAGGGTGCAATGCTGGCCCACGTGTCATCTCCAAAAGCTAAGAGAAATGTACAGCAAGGAGAGGAAAAACATATTAATGAAAGTCATTCTTAGTAGCTGCAGGAAATTGGAGCTGTTGGTTTGTGCCTAGCAATATATGTCAAGATTTGGAGGTGCTGATTTGTGCATGAATAAATGTCAGGATTTGGAGTTACTGATTTGTGCTTGGCAATAAATGTCAAGATAAAAGTGATTGGATCAGGGACAAAAGGAAAAGATGTAAGGAGGCTGAAACACAGCAGAAATGAAACTGTGGGCAGGGCAATTCTTACACAGCCCCAAGGAGAAAAAAATACCAAAAACCTGAAGCTGGCACTTGCAGCTCCTTTGAGGGTGAACTTGTGCCAGTGCAGTCCAGAACTGGAAGATGTATGTATGGATGAAGAGGTTATACTTGGTGTGAAGGCTAACAGTATTGCTTTGTCTATGCAAGGCAACTGCAATGAATTAAAGACTCCAGAAGACTGGAGGCAGTAAAGAAAACTCCTGCGAGAACTACTAGGCTTTTCTTTAGATGCAGGAGGGTGTTAGGAAATGCTCAGGTAATAACTGATCAGGGAGAGTCTTTGGGGAGCAAGTTGATGAGAAAATATAAAAGGAAATTATGCAAACACCTCACTACAATGTTGGTACCACATAGGTATCTGGGCACTGTCTATAGGAATATGAAAAAGCTGGGGCTCCAGGAAGAAAAAGAAATGAGCAGAAAGGAGTAAATGAAAGGTTACAAAGCTCCCTGTGCCTCCAAGGATGCTCTGTGCTGAAAGAGTGTATAAAGACGTTACAGCAAAAAGAAACTTCCAGCTTGGTTAAGTAGCCTTAACTTAAACTTACTTAAACTTAAACGTAAAGGAGATGATGGAGACCTCGGTAAATATTCCACATTGCTTTGATGGAAGACCTGCTCTATCTGGAGCAGCAGATGAAAAACAGGCAGCTTACAGCACAGTGTCTAAAATAAGATTAGACTGATGGTGAATCCAACTCCTAGCCAACACCAATTATGAATATTAACCCAAAGCCAGACCGTTGGTTTGGGTGTCTCTTGCAGGACAGTGGAATAGCTCCTTACCCTCTGACTGTGTTAACTGCATCTCCCACAGCAGCTGGGGCACTCGCAGCACTTGTTGATGCCAATAGACATGTATATTTGTGTCTTATCCCTCAGGCTAAATCTCGCCCTCTGAAGTGAATGCACCTGCCCTTACTTAAGAGCTTAAAAATGTGCAGTACAAATAGTTATGTCTAAGTTAATTGTTCCAGAATTATCTTATGGCTATGAGAAAGCAGCACTCATGTAGAGCCATCCACCTTGTTGAGGCAGCCTATTGAGGTCTGATGAATAAATAAGTATTTCTCTTGAGTGATTGAAAGTGGAGCCTATAGTGATTAGCTCAGATCCAGCTAAGTCCTCGATGCCTGACTTAGACCAGGTAAATGCTGCTCTTGTGATCCAGTTCTTTGCTTGATCTCTGGGAGTAGGAGCAGGGAAGAGAACCTGGGATTTGGGGATATCCTAGGGATCAAGTTGGCCCCAGCAGGAGCTGGAACAGGGGCTGGGAGCTGGTTACTGCCCTGCGTGTTGGGTTTGCCATGATGGGACCCTGTAGGGCTGTTTTCAGGGGTGTGTGTGTGTGTAATGCATGAGCTAAGGTTGGGACATGTTGATAATTCCCTGGCCCCTCTCCTGCTTTTCCACCTGCTGTGGCAGGCTCCCCTACCTCTGAAGGCACAAGATCTGCTTGTAGTGAAAACAACACCATCCCAAACGCTGCTGTCCCTGGGTTTTGTGGAGGCTCCCAGGCTGGGAGCAGGCAGAAGCCATGCCATAAGGAGCTGGATCCAAACTGACGTTGGACTCTCAGGGCTGTAAAACATCTAGTAAACCCCCAAACACTAAATCATTTCCAGGCAGGTTGCCTTTTCAGGTCAGAACGGTTTGACACTGTTTCTCCTAGCTAGAAAATATTCACGTTCACTTTTTCTGATTCATTTCAGAGAGAAACTGTCAGCGGTGACTGGGGTGGGGTGTGGGGCAAGCAAAGGTACCAGCCCCAGTGGAAAAGGAGACAGCTTTATTTGCTTCACTATGCAGCAAATAAAAATGGCAAAAGGTGCTACTTTTCAGTCTTTTTTTAAATGCCTCCTCTAATTTGGCCTGACTGGTGTTGCTGCTTTGCCTGCAGCATGGCTGGGCTTGGGAAAACTAATAATGTTTAGTCCTAATTGCGTTTGATTGCACATATCTAAAGGGCACAGATGTTTATGAGGGACCGTGCTTCAGACAGATGCACAAGCACACTCCATCCCTTCCCTTTCTGAGTAACAGGAAAGACATGGGCTACCTGAGGACGGGTGTCCTTGCAGGCAAACCCCACCTAGAGATGCCAACAAAATCCTCTTGGTGGTGGGGAGCCTTGGCGTGGTCCAGACACAGCATCCAAAATACAGTAATGATAATCAATCTGTGGCTTCACAGGTCAAGGGACAATATAATACGGTGGTGTATTTAGAGTGAGGAGGGGGAAGACTGACCATAATGATTTAACTTAAGTGTGATAGCTGTTAGATCTGGTATTTACTGTTAGATTACAGTGTAGATGTAGCTGCTGCCCTGGTCATGAGGCTTGCTTGCATTGTGGCAACTCCAGGGCTGGCTGAAGGACCCCTCTCGTGGTCTCAGACCTCCAGCATCCCATGTTCCCCACTGGAATGTTATTTTTTTTAATACCTGGACCAGTTAACAGCCCTGTGAACACCAGTTTAAGACTGAACCCTGATGCTTCTTTTCATATGAGAGTGGCAGCAGTCCCAGGACAACCTCTTTAGCACAGCTGTAGAATTTTGTATGACTGTTAGCACAGACTATGCATTTATTCATGTGTACAATCCCTCCACAAATAACCAGAATGGTCTGAGAGCATGTCTGTTTTTTTCCTTAAGTTCATGTGTTTGGGGGTCTGGGAAGGTCCAGTGACTTTGCACCCTGCATGCCCTCCATCCCTCTCTGAGCCCATCTCCTCCAATGGATCACGATAAGGAACTTTCCAGAAAACAGCTTTGTAATTTTCTATAATATTTTGAATCCAGCTGGCCCGAAATGCTTGTATCTTCCTTAAAGATGCCCTTCTTAAAGCTAAGGCTTCTCTCTTAAATCATCGTGTGTTGCTTGTGCATGTTTTTCTGCGCTATTATTTTCCTATTTGTTCTTTTTATTGTCAGCTATTGGGTTAAATATATGCATTCACATGGGGAATCAACCTCAGAAGTCCACCTGGTAATTTCACCTACCTTCTTTTGAACTATAATCACCCACAGGTATTTTTAGACTATTGCATACAGAGTCACATCCATCACATTCACTTGTAGGCTACAAATGAGGTTTACCGTCCCTCGAGCCCAACAACATACCACTAAGTATAATATAAACTGAAACTATTCATAACTAGTAGAAAAAGTAGTTTATTTTTTTTCCTTGCTATCTAATCTGTATCGCAGTTTTTGTATGGAGTCTAAGCTGGAAAGTGGGGGGATCAGAAACATCTTTATTTTTCTTGTTATATTGGTAGAAAAAAGGGGGTGACAACTTCTAGTCCGATGAAACTTCTGAAGAATTTTTTACATAACTGCCTAGGATCTAGTTTTACCTTCTAAGTACGGAGCTCCAAACACCAATCGAGAGACTAAGAACTTGCTAAAGATATGGCAGATGCAGAATTTGACTCAATAAGGGAATAATTGACTAAACCATGTGCTGGACACCAAACACCTGCTACTTATTCCCACCTCGCGGTCCAAATTCATACCTATTCCAAGCCTCTTAGAGGTGAGCTGATGCAGAGGAAAAAAAACCAACAAAGTCATGTTCAGAGGCTCTTAACGCCTCCTCTCTCCCAAGTGGAAAATGCACACAGGTCTGCACATTTGAAAATGCTTGGACGTCACTAAACAAGATCATGGTCTTGGTTCCTCGGTCCTCCTTGTTGTGGGGTGTTTTTGAGCTCACGCAATGCCCTGATGTCCAGTCCCTGTGACCCTCCCTCTGTTTGCTCTGATGCGCTGGCTTAGCATAAATTGAATTATTTGGGATAACTGCATTGTATAATTATTTGAGGGGGAAAAAAAAAAAGTCCTTGCAGAGCTTTGGAGCAGCCTGTAATTCATCTGCCTTAAGAAATACAGAAACTGGCTGTTCATCTAATCTCATTTTTTGGATACCTAGTAATTAACCTGTTTTGCAGCTCGAGTTTCCAGACAAGATTTACTCCCTCCAGCACACTATAAGAAGTGGCCATGCTTTTCAGAGAGGCTGGTATAAGTAAAACAGACATGAAAAATCACACCTGTTTTATAACGATTTTCCTAGTTTTGACATTTATCTTTGTTCTGCTTTGGCATGAGGACAAATTCTGGAAAATGTGTGTCTTTGAAACATCTATCTTCAAACTGAGGGTGTCAGGATGCTTACTCACGTGGCTGTCTCGGTGTTTGGAAATGGCAAGATTTTTTTTTCTTTTTTAAGTCTTCCTGGTGAGGTGGAAGCTGAGTCTGCACACCGACCTGGCTTCAGTGAAGCATGCCTTGTTAAATGTGCTCTGTAAGAGAAAGTTCTGCCTGGCCAGTCACCTTGAGAGCTGCTGTAGGCTGAGCAGCTCAGGAAAATGTCTACATCAGGGTGTATGTGCATTTGCAAAGCTTATAGGCTCCTGTTTGGCTTGCTGGGGATGTTATACCATATATAAGGTCAGATGGGTTGATAGACCCATCAGTACTAAAATACTGTATTAAGTAAATTTAAGTTGAGACATCTGGAAAGATGAGGCAGGACCTCGGCTGTAGGGTGGGGATACAGACTCAGCATGGCTCTTGTTGCCTCTGTGTTGGAGACAAACTGTTAAAATCTGCAGACCAAGGGCTATGGAGATCAGACCTGGCTTGAGGTGAGGCCAGGTGAGGGGCAGGGCAGCCAGGGATGCTAACTCTTCAACTGCTGAAACAAGGTGTTCTTCTGCTAGCCTGTTACAGCCCTTAACACAGACACATCAGCACAGCTTCAAGTTTTAGTTGAAACAATCAGAAACGTGAGCAAAGTGAGCCCTGCTGTGTGAACACGCTGCTCATCAGCACCGTAGCACTGAGCTTCTGACCCCAGACCAATGCAGTGGCTGCTTCCAGTGTGGCTCAGGCTTCCTTAGTTTGGAAAACTACTGAAAAAGTTGAAAATGGTTGGGCTGCTCAATTTTTGGCAGTTGTAATTTCAGGGGGCCGCCTTCTGGACAAGACTTGCTTCTGAAAATGTCAGCAGTGGAGTTGTAACTGCTGCCAGAGCAGCAGTGGGTGGAGAGCATCACCTCCAAAGGGAGTGTTTTGGCTGAGCTAGAGGAAACGAGGGAAGACAGAGGAAGAAAAATGCAGCCCAGCCACTTACTGTGGACAGGTACGTCCATGGACAGGATCACCTGGGTCAAGTCTGGTCCTCCTCTGTCCCTGAGCCCCTGATGTGGGGCACTTGTTGGACAGGGAGTATTGTGCTAGAAGATGCTGTGCTGGGACTTTCTGTGCTATCTCAACTCCTCTTTGGGGATAAAAGGAATAGTTAAGTGCCAGCTGTGATCATCATCAGCTGTTGGCATTTTAAAAGCACTTTCTTTATAGTCTGGGCCTGCAGAAAGCAACAAATATCACCCAAAGGAGCCTCTAACTCCTTGGAGCCACCTTAAACTCCCTGCTTTCTGCCCCACCTGCCCTCCCTGGGTAACCTGCATAGAAAAAACAGGATTTCTGGACACCCATAAACCCCCTGATCCATAAAGCGCGTTGCTTCTTACCTCGATTAACTGTGCCATGGCAGTTCTGGAGCACGACAAGAAGAGGGAAGAAGGCTTCATCCAGAAGAAAGGATGCTGTAAGGGTGGATCCCACGCCATCTTCCCTCCCTGGTGCTGTTGTAGCCCAAAGCAGGAGAGGTGATGAATAACCGAGCCGGCTCTCAGCGGCGTTCAGCATTTACCAGAAGCTGTCACGTGCTGTCCTGGCCCTTCTTTGCTGCTTTCCTTCCCAGCCCAGCAGCCACAGAGACAGGAGTCATTAATTAATTAATTAGGCTGGTGTCGCTTACAGGGTGCTCTGCTGCTTCTCCGCTGGGGCTTTGTGCAGGGGGGATGCAGGGAGCAAAGCAGTGCTCAGAGCTGCTCCAACGAGAGGGAAGCGATTCACTCGTTAGGACCCTGGCTCTTTTTTTTTTTCTTTCTTTTTTTTTTTTTTTTACAGCTGCCTGACTGATTCCAGCTCTCCTGCTCTTGTTTTCCTTCCCTGCCTGTTGAGAGCAGTCTCTTCCCCTAATGAAAAAGGGCTGTAAGCCAAGCTGATGCATCAACAGCACCGCAGCTGCCCTGTGCTAGCAGAGCCCGGTGTTACTGGAGATGAGCACTTAGTGTCTCGGGATTTAAGAGCATCATTCATCCCTGAAGGATCTCGGGGATGTGTTGCTGCAGTTTGCAACTTCGCCTAGCCTTCAGGTCTTGAGGGGGAGTGGAAGGCAACTGGGAAGAGCAGCAGAGCCAAACCTTAGGACACAGACTGAAAAAGAGGGTGAGGAGGAGAGTGAACAAAATGGGTTAAAACACCTGCTTTGCCAGATTAAGATATCTTACAGATCAAGCCCTGATGAATGCACTGAGCACATGCTGATGAACTCTTCAGCTTTCTTGTTTCAGAGGAAACACTGAGTGTTGGGACTAGGAAGCTTTTTCTTTTCACAGTACTAGGAGAGTTGTTTTCAAAGGTCCAGTTTTGAGCCCAGTTACCAGAGAGCCAACAGGAACCACAAAATTGTTTAAAAATCTCTCTCTATTCTCCATTGCTATAGGAAACATAAAGTTTTGATGTCTCATTACCAAGAACTCTAAAGAAATAAAGATCTGGGCTTGTTTGCTTTTGAAATGTCATGATCCAGCCACATGAGGCCTTGTATCCATCCTGTCTTGTTGTATTTTGAGATGACTGAGTTAAGTGTATTCTCCCATACTCGAAGTATTCATATTATTTGTCATATTCTGTGCTGGGAGAAGCCTGGGATTTTAGGTAAGAAAGCAAGGAACGAGATCTGTGAGGATCTAGTCACTTCTGCTACTCCCCTCTAGCACTTTCAGAGAACTAAGTGCAGTTTCAGGAGAAATAGCTACGTAGCAAATTAATATTTTATAAGCTCAAATAGGCAGACCAGCTTTAAGGCCAGCCTACTGATTAGGTTGTGAAGATTGGAGGAATATGGAATGGTGACAATACATCCACTGCGCTGGAGGAAAAGCAGTATTAGGCTCTCTGCTGCCTTTGTGCAGGTTCACACGGTGACTGCTTCTGCTGGCTTCTGGCTCATGAGATGATGGGATATTGCATGCTTGGAAAATCGGTGTAACGATAGAGTCCGGTGGAAAGGTGAAGCAGGATGCTGTCCGGTGAGGTCTGGTCAGCAGACAACAGATGGTGGCAGCATCGAGGCGGAAAATTGCGCATCTGTCTTAGAAATTGTACAGCTTGGTCCTCCCTCGCCCTGTGAAAATCCTGCCTGGGGCTCTGGGATCCTCAGCAGTGGTTCCTGAGCTGGTTTTAACGTTTTTCAGCTTGATTTCATAAGGAAATGGGGTTTCTGGACAAGATAGATTCTCTTGCCTCTCTCTCCCTTCCTCTGCCCTGCTTTCCCTCCTCTGGACTTTTGCAGTTTGTTGCTGCTGTTTTAATTCAGCTGAAACTGGCCAAGGGATAAAGGTCAGGGAGTTGCTGAATTTTGGTGCATTGCATTTTAAAAGTGTGATATTGGGTAAAAAGCTACGTTTTGTTATTATTTGTTATTATTAACCATGGGGTTATTGTCCCCATGGAAGAAAGGTAGGAGAGCAGAGCTGGTACCTCCATCCGAGCCCCAGGGACCTTTGGTTTGTACCCACATCTTGCCAGACACCAGGAAATGCAACCAGGGGGCACAAATCCATGGCACACCATGCTGCCAGCTCTGCTGCATGTGGGACTGCTTCCCTTTAGAAAAAAATGGTCTAAAAAGAATGAAGAGGAGTCTGGGAATGCAGCTGCTGGGCCCTGGGTCTAACACAGTACAATCCTCTGAAGCCTCTGGGGTGCTGTTTCCAGGCTGTAGTTTATTATCAGTGCCTTGTCCATGGGCTGGGAGTTGAACACTGCACCTACCCTTTTATTCGTAGGCTGTCAAGAGGTGTAGGGCTTTTTTTTATCATTTTATTTATTTATTTATTTTTTTTATAATGCACCAAGAGCTATGTGAAAACAGAACAAAAAAAGATCATGTTTTTCCAGACTTCATATTTCTTATTCTATATATGGATCACTGAATTTGAATGCCTCCTTTAGTTTTCAGGGAGAAAAAAAAAAAAAAAAAAGGGCAGATTTTTGCAGACTCCAGACCTGTCAGCACTTCATAACTTTGTTTCGGCTTTTTTCCTTGGGATAATTTGAAAATACCTTGAACAGGTCAGAGCAGAATCTCCCGCTGGGGTTTTAAATGATAAGATTTCATATTGATCTTCTGTCTCTTTGAGCTGGTTTTTAAATTTTATTTTTATTTTCATTCATGATAGGGAAGGCAAGGAAACTCCAATGCAAGCATTTACTTTCAGTTTGGTGACCTAACCCCTCCAGGATGTTTTGTAGAGAGAAAAAGTGTTGCAAAACTTCTGAATTTAGCAACAGTGAGGAAGTGGGCTTTGCAAAGATGGCAAATAGCTGTCGTTTCCCATGTACATCTTTACCAGCAGTGACCCCTCACTGGATAAGGTTAATCATAGCCCAGATTGCACGTGCTCTTACGTGCTCACCGATTACTGGATGACCACCAATCTCCTCGCAAAACCTCAGGTGCTGTTAAACTCATCAGCCTCCTATTTATAGCCTGTCTTCTGTATCCTCCTGGGAAATAAATGAGAGGTGGATCTTGTTAGACATGCCAGCTTGCGAGCTGCTGGGATGGTGGTAGTGTTGCACAAAGGTGTTTTGGAGAATATATCAGCCCTGAACTGTACGAGTTTGCTCAGTGTTTGCAGCCAAAACCCCAAGGGCCAAAGCACTGAAAGGAGATGGAGATGTGGCTCCTGCCTGCCTCATCTTCTCCTTCATCCCCTGGGGCTATCCCATGGGCTGCCTGCATTTGGGCTGATGGACAAGTGGATGAAGAGCCACGGGAGACTTGGGGTCTGGAAATGTCCCAAGCCTGTCAACAGGGAGCAGGGCAGTAAATCTCCTTCCTTCTCTCTGGCTTTATCAGCATAGATCTTGGCCACGTACCTGGGATTTCTTAAAAGAGCTTTCTAACGTGAGCATCCCTTGTGAGGAGGTCTGGCTGAGTGCTCATGCTCACGTACACGCCGTGATGTTGTTCACAGGCACTGCTGGTGGAAACCCGAGGGACTGGCCAGTGGGAAACTTGTGTACATGCACACAAAATATCCTTGAATAAGTGGGAAGAAGGGATTTTGGGGGAAGGTGGAGGGTCTCCTTTCCTGTCCAACCACCCCCAGAGCCCCTGTGCCCCCAAGCATTCACTCCCAGGCTTTCTCTGCTCTCCTTGCGGCGAGGCTTCATGTTCTCCCTGCTGTGTCTAGAGACCTCCAGGGAGACCAGACCAAGCTCCCAGCTCCCCATTGCTCTCCAACCCAACCCTGAACAAAGAAGAGGCAGCCCTGGGGCAGGGGAGGAATAGATCTTCTTAAATACTTTTTGCTGCCGCTTAATCCCGAGAGCACAGGAAGATATTTTCGTCCTTGCAGCCTCCCTTTAGGTATATGAGGATCATCCTGTGTCCCTGCAGGCTGCAGCTAGGGAACCTCTCTCGTAGGAGAAATGAGGAGGCTGCATTCATTTTCACCCAGCTCTGCCATAACTTGCCTGCCCTGCGTACGACAGAAACGTGACAAACTTCCCCATGGAGCTGAAGGCAAACAGAGAAGCAGCCCCAGCGCCTGCCAACGGGGAGCAGCAATCGCGTCGCCCGCCCCTGGCTGCCGTTTCCCTTTAAATGCCCTAAAAGCCATCCCAGTGTTGAGTTGCTTGCTGAAATGTTAATGTGGAGGCTTGCCAAGGACTGGCAGCCCGCCAGGGGTTTCCATGTCTACCAAGAATGTTTTGCGGTGCACCTTGGGAGAGGAACATTACTTCCTTGATTTTTTTTTTTTCCTTTCCTCTTCAAATGAGTAAATAAAGCAGCTGAAAAGTTAGAGCGGGCAGTTTTCGTCACCCGGCTCAGCTTTCCACCCACATGGCTGCGTGTCCCGGCTGACGGCTCAACCCATGGTAAGCCAGGGGGGCTTTTTGCTCAGGTGACGCTTGGAGGTGGGAGATGCTACCGAGGTGGTCCTGTGGGATGCTGTGGTCCTGTTGCTAAATATTTGGCTCCGTGCTGTGACAAAGTTCAGGCGGTTACAGCTTTGGAAGCAGGGTGATGTTCAGTGTCTCTCTCCGGAGTTTGGTGTTAGGGTATTTCATAGGGTTGGGAGAGGATGTATCCACCTTTAAGACACAGGACAGTTTAAGGAGGCTGAATTCAGAAAATCCTGCCATCTCTGCCTCTGTAAAACAGGAACGTTACCAATTTTGTTGCCGCACAGAGACAAATATTCACAAAGTCACCCGGGCATGTACGGCAGGATCAGGGCTTAATGGTGCGATTCGCTGCGGTGCTGTTGGACAAGGTGCCTTTGTTTCCTCAGCACCGTGTCTCTGGGCTGTTGGACCTGTGTAGATGACGTGCCATGAAGTTGTAGGTGGTTTCCAGCTCAGTGGGACAGGACTGTGCTATCCCCATTGAGGCACTGAAGGGAGAAGTCAAATGTGGCCATCTTGGTGGTATGGGAAGGTTGCTCCAAGGTAAGGAGAGGGCCACAGAAGAAAGGTCACCTGCTCCCGGTCAGCTCTACCTCTTTGGGTGGTTTTGTAGTGATTCGTTGCTTTTACTGCTAAGGTGGGTTGCTGATGGGTCTGGTTTGTGCTGCTATCCCACGAAGGTTTGGGGAACCAGGAGGGATAGTACTGGAGGAATGACTGGGCCCAGTCTTGCTTTGCTCTCCTGATTTGCTCTTGTGCTGGCTACCCCTTGTCATCTGCTCCCACGCTGCCTGTGTCTGCGGGCAGGGAAAGCCCTTCCCAGCCCTCCCAAATGAGAGGGCGGCTTTGTCAGGTGATACAGATAATCACCAAAGATCACTAAGATACAGATATCACCAGCAGGGTGATAAGCGTGCGTCTTGGCCACAGGTCAGAAACATCTCGTGCATTGGGAAAGAAAATGTAATTGATTTCGGCTCTGCACCCTCCTTTAGTGAGGCTCTTGTGTACCCACGTACCCTTGATCCTCTTTCGTGCCCCACGTGCCAGCAGCCTTTGGCTATTGGGTTCCTCTGATCCACCGACGGGCTGCATGTGACAGAGCTTGCCCAGGAGTGGGAGGAAGGTCCCAGCATTGCAGCGTGGCTTGTGACACCGAGCTGAGAGCGTTTGGAAGGGCCCTGGTAAAAGTCACCGTCCTCCTCTACGGTCAAGCACTGGAGACCCCGGTGCCATTCCCCAGCAGGGCAGTTCTGCAGCCCCGAGGGGCTCATGAAATGTGCTTGCTTACCTCACTGGTGTCACCTCTCTGCTCCAACCCAGTCAAATTCCACCTTGTTTTAAAAGCCTCAAGTGCTATAATCATTCTGCTACAATGAAAAAGCATTGCAATGCTTTTTTAGTGTTGTACAGTTTTCTGGAAGCTCATCCATCCAGCTACTGAAAGGCTCCCACTTTCAACCACCTTTGCCCAGAAGTAGCAGTTCTGAGCTGAAAGATGACAGCTTGGTGTTGCCATAGGAATGTAGGCCTCTTTTTGCCAGTTTTCCTGTTTTCTGGCTTCCTGCAAGTATATCAGCTCCTATGTAGCGGGCTGACTGCCAGCGGCCAGTGTTTGTTTTCCTCTTTAGCAAGGTATTTGGCTGGAGAAGTTACTACAGAGCAACAAATAGTTTTGAATCACAAGTCACATTTTATTCCTCTAAGTAAGTGGGCATCATGGGTTTATTTAAAGAAGTCTTCATTTTTTCTATGTTTGTTGTTATAGAAAAGTATTTATCAAACAGAGTTCTTGTGCCTCTCAGCCTGGCCAGCTGGCACTGTAGAAGGTAGCTGCTCCATGGATGGGTATTTCTGATCTGTTTTGTTCTGTGGAGTGAGAATTAGAATTGCTTTAATGACCAGTAAACACATTAGTCACATAACTTCATGGGATATGGTGTCCCAGGTGCACTTGATCTCATCTTGGACATGATGAGGGTTTTGCTGCAACAGAAGTCTTCCCTTCACCTTCTTCTGAGGTGACCCTGGTCTTCCCAAAGTATCTGCAAATCATTTGGGCCTCCAAAGGTCCTGAGAGCAATGCAGCACCCTGACCTCTCGAAAGTATTTATGGTTAGATACAGGCATCCTGATAGGCCCCAACGAGACAGGTTGGGGGAGGTGTGCCTTGACGTGGTAACCATCATCACCACGGCCATCTGGTTGTCCTGCCTTCACAGGCTCATCTTCTGCCCCATGTGGGATGGGGAGGGAATGGGACCAGTTGGTGCGGCTTGGGACCAGCTGCTGAACAGTTCCAGCACCACCTTGCTGCAAGTGGAGTTTGTCCAATGGGGTAAGGAACTGGTACAGCATGACTAACAGGCACAAGGAGGCTAATGCATGTTATGCTTGGACACTTTTTGGTCCTTCAGTCAAGATCAATGTTTAGTCCATTATGCTGATGGCCAGTGGGCTCCTGTTTTTTTTTTTTTTCTTTTTTTTCCTTTTTGC
Source organism: Anser cygnoides (assembly GCF_040182565.1). NCBI lineage: Eukaryota > Metazoa > Chordata > Aves > Anseriformes > Anatidae > Anser > Anser cygnoides. The sequence goes on from NC_089874.1 coordinate 2,181,507, forward strand.
TTCCCCCCCCCCCCCCCCCCCTCCATCTCTTCCTTACCCTAGAGAGAACCAGGTTGGTGAAGGCCATTCAACTTAAACTGAAATGTGTAGGTCGGGCGTACTTCCAGGGATCAATTCTCTTGACTCTCCAAGCTGAGAGTCTGTGTGGGACCAACACTGTGACATTTAGTTTGAACCTGAGCCTGTCTAGCAGACATTGAGACTGGAGGTTGTAGGAAGAGTTAGCCCCATAACTCTTCATGGGGCTTTTCTACCCAAGGAAAGATCTCAGTGTGGAATATACAATTTTTAAAAAAATGTTTGTGCCTTTTCTTCTTATGCTTGTTCTGTGCTGGTCATGCTTCTGGCCAGTCTTGTGTTGGAGTACGTCCCTGGTCTTGTCTGATGGTCAGCTCCATCTCAAGTGGACGTGAATACAGATGCCTACATGTGACTGTGTGTTACCTGAATTCTCTATGCATGCTGACATGAATCTGGAGAATTTCTAAAAGTGTTTGATTGCTGTACTGGTTTGCTAGTGAATCGTTGCTCAGATGTAGAAAACATGTCTGTACTCATTGTCGATCCCAGTTCTGTACCTTGTTTTCTAACCACTCCTGCCTTGCATACCTCTCTCACCCTTTAGGGGAAAAAAAGCTTGTGTTGACTCAGTGAAAAGAACCAGGACAAGTTTGATAATCAAGAAGGTTGTGAAAGTCCTTTTGCATGAGATATAAATAATTACACACATCTAGCTACTGTTTCCACGTGTAGTTTCCCAACAGCATGCACAAATACTATGTTTCTGGGCTTGCAAGGCACAGGAGTGAGAGTACATGCTTGTGTCTGAAATCCAACTCTACATCAGTCTCCTGGATGAGTGAATTAGCAAAATGCAGCTCGTTGCTCCTTGTTGGGGTGGGTGCTGTGTCAGATCTGACTAAGGTAGAGCAGATCCAATGCAGCCCCAGCAGCTACAACTGCCCTCGTCCCTGCCAAAGCCTCAGACAGTCCCGGGGCATGCCTGCAGCAATGCGACAGACACATCGAGTTGGTGCTGGCTGGGAATACAGGCCTGGTGCCATCTGAGGCTTTTATTCCATCTTTAATCTTTCAACTCTTCTTGCTTTGATGTTGACGTTCACCTGAAACTCTTAGGATGCACTGGGAAGTGGTCAAAACTGCTGATTTTTTTTTTAAAAAAAGGTTTTTGGAAGGAAAGGTAAACTATTTGATACTGAGATTTATGCTAGGGGAAACTGTCTTTCATTTGGGGGGAAAAATGTTTTGTACGCATCTTAAAACAGGCGTTGCCCAGAGGTAAGCAGGAGCTGAGTGCCATTGTGAGAACTGGAGGGTGCAGACTGCTTGCTGCTGCTCTGGGGCATGCTTCAGTAACCCCGTATCGGAGCTGGCAGAGTCAAGGATGTTCTTGTAACTGGGTGAGTCATAAGGCAGCTATTTCCAGCATGGTTGGTTCTTGTAACATGGGCTGGTATTGCCGTGGTGATAGAAAGATGTGCTGGCCAGCAGCGCTGAGTCAGCATCTCAGCCCCAGAACTCAGGAATGTGCCCAGTTTCCATAGAGGAACATGAGCTATAAATAGGCTTTGCTTAAAACCAAACCAAAATGACAGCGACAACAAAACCCCTCCTTGATGGAAAATGCTGCTTGTTTCAGGGAGGCCGTATTTGAAGGACAGGAGAGGTTTTTCTCACCAGTTGTAAGCTGGGATGAGATTTGTTGAAGCCATTTCTATGGCTAAAAACCCAAAGCACAAGGAGCAAGGTGAACTTCTCTTGGTTTTCTTGATCAGAGCCAGTTCCGTATTTCTAGAGGGGCAAGTGCTTTTAATTGCCACAGACGGTTGAATGCCAGCTTGGATGATCTTAGAGGTCTTTTCCAATCTAAATGATTCTGTAATTCTATAATCTATTTAAGAGCACACCTGTATCTCTCAGAGACAGCACACTTGGTGCCACTGCACTGCAATTCTCTCTCCTGATTCCTCGAGTGATATTCGGTCATTCCTAGCGATGGTTTTAAGCCTGGCTTTAATCAGCACTCCCCAGAGTGATGCTTGCGAGTGCTGGAAACAAAGGCTTACAACTGTGGTCAAGCAGGAGAGCAAAATATAAAGCCTGCAGCAGCTGTCACTGCTGGCTGGAGACAAAGGAATGCTGCTGGCATCCCCTACGCTCCTGCTGGAAATGATAGCACGCGCTTTGTATTTGAGATCTGCGGCTGCAGATAGCCAGAGACAATTTCATTAATAACAATCTGGTCAGATAATGGAACTAGATCTTATGGGGAAGGTTTTTAAAGACTTCTGTGGAAAACCACTGGCTTTATTTAATAAGAATTGTTGGTAGAAGAGGCTTCAGAGAACTCCAGGTGTGGACTCCTTTTGTCAAAATGAGAAAGCTCTGGCTTTCAAAGTGTCCCTGATTTTTATTTTTATTTTTCCCCAAGTGAAAGTCTCTTAAGTCTACATTTTATTTTTTAAAAAGATAAAAACAGATCTGTGGACTGCATGGATGATAACTTGCCTTGTCCACATCCAGGAAGGATGTCTCAGAGCTGAAGTGCAGAGAGGCAAATGTCAGAGCTTGGGGCTTCTGCTGCAGTCCTATGGGGTTAAGGCTGGGAACCAGCCTGGAGGTCTCAGACTGAATGTGACATTTCTTCAAGCTCTGTGCATTTCAGGAAAACTAATTGAATGGCTAGAAACAGGATCCTGATAGGAAATGCAAGCAAAAGAAAAAGATGTCCAAAAGCAAACTGTCATACCTGGCTGTCAGCAGTTTCTCACGACAGCTTTACCAGGCTAGAGTCAAAAGGAATAATGGGATTGAAACATGAATCCAAGACACACTTGGCCAAGTTGCGAAGCTCAGCTTGAGTCCCGCTCTAAATGCCCTCAATGGGTTGAACCTGAAGGTTTTAACTCTGAGGTGGGCTCTCTATCGTCCCAGCATGGAGCAGAGCTCCTGGACTTTTCACGCACTGCTGCTGGGGTGCTGGGGTCCCCAGGCTGCATGCTCGGTGAGGAAGGTGTTCAGCAGTGCAATCTCTCAAACCCTCTTTGGAGGGCAGGCACAATCATAAGCACCATCAGGGAGAAATCCCTGTTCCTACAGGATCTGGAGGCTGGAAAATCCTCCTGGCCTCTAGCACCTGTGCAAAGACCTTGTAAAGACTTGAGGCTCAAGTGGTCTTGAATGGCGAGGTGCCCACCTGGTGGGTGAGCACTTCCTTGGGATGCGGGAAATCTGATTTAATTCCCAACCTTGGACTGGCAGGGAAAGGTCTGTAATAGTGCTGGAGCCTTGGTCGCCAGCTCTCTGCCGTCTCAGCTTGCAAAGCAGGTAGGAGGCCGGCACTGAGCTCATCACTCACTCATCCTTTCCATTCCCTTGGCTGCATTCTGCCCTGGTATGTATCATTCCCTGCTGCATATGGGGCTTGTTGCTCTGCCTGCCCCTGTCATGCAAACTAATTTAAACGGTGAGTTATGGGCACATCCCATCCAAAAAAGACCCGGGAGTCTGGGAAAGCAGGAAGGAAGCCAACACAATAGAAGAACCTCTCCGAACAAAGGGTGATCGAGGCACCTCTTGTCCCCTGCTCCACCCTGTGCGTCCTCGCTGTATGAAGCCGACTCGTCCTCATCCCTCTGCCCGCAGTGAGTGCCACGAGCTTGGGAAAGTCCTTGAGGTCACGTAGCCAAGGAGGAGGCGAGCCGCTGAGTCGGAAGATGTTGGAGGGCCTGGGAAAGAATGGGGCTTTGTTCATGCTCTGAAGCAGAAGGGGAGGGCACGGGGCTGCTGTTGGGCTGCGGATTTACTTTTTCCTGGTGCAGAGAGTGAGCATGTGGCAGGGGCTGCAGCCTCAGCAAAACATCTTTGACAAAACATTTGTGGGGATTTGCTAATTGTGGATTGATTGGAAAAACATGGGGATTGTGCTGTAGGAGAGCTCCTATAGGTGGGCTGGGCAGGACACTGGGTCAGGTTGTTGTTTTTGTATATTTATTTTTTGTTTAATAAAAGGAGGGGGAAATTATTGCTGCTGGCTGAGGGGTAGCAGAGGACAGGCTGCATGCATCACATGCAGCCTGTCACACGCTCTCAGCAGCAGGCTCTGAATGGCAGGAAAAGTCCCGTTTCCCAGGGCTTCCGCCTGCCTCCTGTGGGCTCCAGCAAGTGCAGAAGTTGCGAGAGGAGAGAGACCGGCAGAACAAGGAGAAACGTAGAGGAGCTTCACTCGGCAAACAGCTATGGAAATGCATCGTAGGTGAAAAGCGATCAAAGCTGAGCACTGCCACTGCACACAGAAAAAAAAAAAATATATATATATCCTGTTGTTTTCAATTGCAGTTTCCTGCGTTTTAACTTTTCTTTCAACACGTGCTGCAAGAGCTTATCTCTCAATCTTTTTTTCTTTTTTTAAAAAAAAAAAAAAAGAGTGAATAACAAGTAATTGCTGTAGAAACCCCATTTACGCAGGTTTCGTAACTGTCTCTCCGGGCCCTGTGGGTGTCTCAGTTAATGAACAGGCCCAGATTTGTGTTTCGGCAGAGGAGGCGGCTGGACGTGGGAGGGAGCGGTGGGAGGGGAGAGCGGCAGCTCTGGGAGCTGCGGGTATTTCAGGACTCGGGAGCTCGGAGGAGCTGCTGCCGTAGCACTTAGCACAGGGGAGTTGTAATTGGCCGCCTTATGTGAGGTACGTTGCTCTACGCGCTGGTTATTTTTGGGTTTTGCGACCCGTGTTCGTTGGTCGGTTGTGTTCCCATTAATCCCGAGGCTCAGTTTCGCGTGTAGCGTACGAAGGGTGTGAGATCGGCTGTAGCAGGCTGAAGGGGACTGCTGAAGGTGATGTCTTACGGATAACACTCCTGAAGCAGTGTAAAGCTTGGGAGTGTTTTCTGAAAGCAGAAGTCATACCTGTGCAGGTGGCCACAGGTGTGGAGTGCATTTTCCTGGAGTGCAAAATGCACGTGCGTGCACCCCGTGCTTCATCTGGACAACATGTTGGCTTGAAGGAGGTGCAACATCCTTAAGTATTTAATTCCTAGGACAGTCCTGGGCCATTAAATCCTCTTATTGCTTTCACCTTGTGTCCTCAAGAAAGAGATGCTGGAGAGCACATGCACATGGGGTCCCTTTCCTGCAGGCAGCTGCCCCGTCCCCTGTGTTGGGTCTTGCTCCTTGTTTTAGGAAGGGATTTTCCACCCGTGCCAGGCAAGCAGGCAGCCTTCCCTGGCAATGTGAGCCTGATGAAGCAAGGCTGGAAACGGTGCGTTCATGCTGGGTTTGCACAGCTTGCCTGGCAGAGTAAAGAAACCAATACCCAGCTAATTAGTCACGGGGAGAGAGGCTGATAAGCTCGCCTGGGTTTCTGCAAGGGAGGGAAGCAGTCAAAAGCTTGCAGGTGGTTTAGGTGTTAAGTGAAAAGTCTGGGTCAAAGGCCCAATTATAGGGGAATGGTAACACACTTCAGGTTTCTTTAAAGGACCAAACAACTAAGTGTTTAGAGCCAGAAGAGGAGGAGCTGCAGTTCATGGGAGGGATTGTTGTTTTTAAGCTTTAGCTTGGCTTAATTTGGACCTGAACCAAAGCTGTCTCTCTTTGTCTGTGGAAATTTCCTATGGCCAGGAAGCTTCCTCGACCTTGCAGCTGCTTCCTCGACTTCACTGTGTCATTACCTCAATGACTTCGACTCCCAATAAGCTCCAAGACAAGATTTTTGAGGATTTTCAAGGAAAATAGGCAGAATTGTCTGTCAAGACCCTGCTTTCAATTCGGTAGGGCCTTTTGGAGGCAAAATATATAAGCACATTCAAGAGGGATATGATCAATTTGGGTCCATAAGCAGATTCTAGGAAGCAGTAGGGTTTGTACCCTTTGAGATCCTTAATTCAACAGCTGGTTCTTTGGGGAATACAAGGGGAATGGACCTCAGAAGAAGGCCAAGCTCACGTTTGTTGCTCTTAGTGCCAGACTAGCTGGGCCGCTGGCCTGACCTGGCTGGGCATTGTTTACATTCTTGTTGAATTGGAAGAGGCTCATGCAAAGCACTTGGGGCTCAACAAACAGGAATTTTATTGTGAAACAGTTTTGCCAGGACTTCTGACCAGCTCTTCAGGTCATCAAAAGACCTGGGCTTTGGCACTCAAAGCGCCTCAGTGAGCTGTGGCGTCTTGGAATGATGATCAGAGGTTAGGGAGAGCTGGTGACTCTGTGCAGGTCTGTCCTGCCTTCGCTGGCTTGTAATTTGTCCTCCAAGAGCACCTGAAGGCTTTGATTAACCACTGGGAACTTCCTACTGCACCGAGTCTTTGGTAAAGGCCTTGAGCTCTAGAGACAGGAGGAGGAAAAATTTGGCAGTTGCTCAGTCGGGCTTGGTGTAAATGTTCCTGGCCGGGAGACAGCTTAAGGAATCCAAACAGAGAACGGCTGAGTGCAGGGATGACACTAATCCAGGCAAGTCTTTTTGTCTCCGTTCCTCTTCCTTTGTACGGGCTTCAGCCCTGCCCTGTTTCTGGCAGGTATTGGGGATGCCGTGCTAAAGGCTTCGTGTTTTTAGGCTTTCCTTGAGTCACTTGGTAGGGCAGATCTGGGAGGCCCTGAAAGTTGCATTTCATCGTGACACCTTGATACCTTTGAGTATTATGCCTTGAGTGTAAGCAAATGGACTCGGTGATCCTTATGGGTCCCTTCCAACTCAGGACATTCTATGATTCTATGAAATGTGTCTGAGATGAGAGGAGAGTCAGGGCAGCCCAAGGATGGATCTGGAGCCTCCCTTGTGAATATCTGGTGAAGTCAGCCATCTCATAGGTGACTGCTGTAACAATTTTGTGATGGTCCCATCTTTTAGCACAGAGGAAATGAAAGCTTCTCTGGTCCTACTCAATTTCTGGAGGTCCTGAGTGGAGGGGATGGAGCAGGGTGGTGGTGTTACTATACATCGAGCTCCATCTTGTCCATGAAGCAGTTGTACCATCAGCTCTCCTGTTGTCCCAAGGGACACTGCTGTGATACACTTTGTGCCTCTGGGTTGTTTTAAAGGCTGCAATTCCAGCTCATACTCTGAGAGTGACTCAAAAGTGCTTTGATAAAGATGGTAACATATTCTGAATGTCAGATGTGTAGCACCTCTGTCATTTATCTTGCTTTTTGAAGCCCATTTGCATTGGAAAAGTAGAGTTGGCATATGCGGAGTACAGGTCCAAATAAAAAGGAGCTCCTGTTCCCAAAGGTGTGACACAAAATTGTACAAAATTTCCTATAATATTCTCATTCCAATGGTGAATTATTGAGTTTGCTCTTTTCATGGTCTCCTTTCCTTAGATGCCCCTAGGCAACCTGCAGCTACGTCACATCTGGCCTGGAGTTTCATCTAGCGTCTCCAAGTCATTTTGTGTTGCATATCAGTTGCAGGGTCAGAATAGCTCTGCTTCCACTTGTGAATGCTGCTTGCAAACGATAACGATAATGGGAGGTACAGGATCATAAGGGATTAAACCACTAAATAAACACTTCACCTGCATGCCTTATCATACTTGTCTCATTATTTACAGCGTTTAAATGATATCCTCTAATTGTGGCGAGAGTGATCTTCTCTAGCCTTAGCTGTCAAAAAGTAAAATGTCCTATTGGAGTTAACTGTTTAATTCTGTAGCTAGTGAACAGACAAGGCATGCCCAAAGGTCCCTTCATCTCACTTAGGCTGAATTAAATTGAGCTTCTCATGTGACTCCTATCTATGTTGGTTACAAAGAGGGTCTGAGGCAGGTAGCTCAGCGTTTGGACAGCCAAAAAGGGCAGATGGGTTTTGTCTTTTTGAGGTCAACTATAATTTTCTGTTTGTTTTTATTGGCCTTCAGAGGGAGCTTCCTAAGGAAGAGAAACAAACTTCCAGTTTGGATTTGGGGAAGAAAGAAAAAAAAATGTTGGGTCCGTTAATGTTTGTGTAAAGCTTTTGCATTCCCTGTTTTTAGGGGAAAAAAATATATATATAAAAATGAGTGAGCATGCTTATCTGAGCTTCCTGTTTTTCCTGTTTTGAAGATTGAAAAAGACAAAAGTCTGGGCGGGGGGGGAGGGGGGCACAACTTCTTCTTGGGCTGAAAAATGAATTACTAACATTTCTGCAGAGAGTACTGCTATCTTGTTTGACCCTCCTTAAGCTCCTGGCTGCACGCTGTTATCCTAAATCTGCTGAGATTTTAACTTGGTTCATGTTTTTACTACCTTGCATTGTTTCATCTCTTATTGCCTGAGGTCCTACCATGGAGGCAACCAACAAATGGTTTTATGGCTGATGCGTAAAATCAGCAGTCTCAAGTCAGGCTACCTCACCTCTGATAAAGCAGAACATCGTGTCTGGAGAAGTACAACACAAAAAACTGGAAAGGGCTGTGGTAGTACTTCCTCCATATGTGCTCACCTCCTCAGGGACTTCCTGGGCTGGAGTTGATGTCTTTGTTTTTATTAGCTTTTAATTGATTTTTCCTCCATGGACTTGTCCAGCTGCTTTTGAATGCACGTATAAGACACTCATAGCAACAACACTCTTGTGGCAGTAAGTTCCACAGTTTAATTAGAGGTGGTGAGCGAGGTAGGACATCCTGCTGGTTCTCCTGAGCTGGCCCCATTGCTTGAGGGCAGAGGAGGTTGTGCTGTGGTCCTAACGTATCTTGTGTGGCCTCAGATCTGTGGCAACCTGGACCACTAGCTTGAGGATCTCGTCCTTGGGGAGAGTCTTGATGGGTCTGTTCATTTTCTTGTGTTTTCAAATAATGTCATGAACAGTGTCTACCTTCTCTTATTGTTATTCTGCTCAACAGTTTCCCCTAGTTAAGAAAAGTTTGAACCAGACCCTCTAGTTCCTTCGCACCCAGACTTCTGCTGGCATCTGCACATTCCCTGTATTCTGGGCTAAAGTCTAATCTAAATAACTACTACCTCTTTTGTTCTCCCCCTCTGTTCAATGCTAAGGGCTGTCCTGGGATTTGGGGTTGTATTGTTTTTCTGCCCTATTTATTCCCAATTATTTCTTGCACATTGTGTGTTTTTGGTGGCTATGAGGTGGCTCCAGTAAGTTGGTTGCTAATTCATCCTGGGGCTTGACGAGAGAGTCTGAACGGGAGCATTCACTCCAGAGTGTTGGTGTTGGTTAAACAAAGCTTGGAACTGTTTTTTCACATGACAAAATGGTCTTTGTGCTGGCCTGAATGCAGACTCAGCTGGAGCATGACACGTGAGGGGAGATGTCGTTTGGAAATATAATTAGCTGCATGAGGAACTTGGTCCTTAGAGAAAAGTAGTAAAGGTTAGGATTGAGAGAGGAGCAGTGTCTCAGCACGGGACACCAGAGTTTGCTCCCATGGCCAAGGAGCTCCTGAATTTATGGACTCTGAGCTGGCGCTGCTAATGAAGAAGGATATCCCAGTCTGCTTGTGGGCATGTTTGTATGCCAGTGCATTAAATAAAGCTGGGGAACTGATTTAGGCTAAAAACTTATGTGGCAGAGAAGGCTAGGTCCAAGTTCAAACAAAGTTTTCCTTCATTCTCCCCACGTTAAGATGAACCCGTATGGTTCCATTTTTTCCCCTTTACAAAAATATTTTTTTTTTGGTCATGATGACACAGGCGTTCAGCTGAATAAAGGGAGGAAACATACTTAGGTCTATGTTCATTTCAGTTTAAGGTCCCTATATTTATCTCAAAGCATCACTGTGATGTGACAGAAAGCGTTGATCTGTAAGAACTCAATCTGACAAATTTAATGGCAGATTTTGTGCAGAACTCTATGGTATTCTACTCTGTGATGTGCATGCTTTAGAGCTATACACTGCATGGGGAAAAGTATAATGGTCGTGCAAAGGAAAAGTGAGTTGTTAACAGTGGGGAGGACTTGTGTGTCCTGGGCTCCTAGAAGACAGGGTGGTTTGAAAGCCCCAGCAAGCTTTTTGCTTTCAAATGCTTCAGGCTGCAACCTGCTGCTAAGTGGAAGGGCATTTACCAGTCCAAGTGTAAGTGCTCATGCTCTATATTGCATCCTCAGAGGGATTTAGTAGCTTTAGTGAGAAGCAACACCATTACCAGCATGAGAGAAAGTGAACTACAGACTGAAAGGTGGTATCTAGAGAAGAGTTTAGGGTTTTCTCTGATGGAGAAGTATCTTTAGTACCTCTTGGCTTCAATTTAGGCTGCTTTTATTTTCTTCTGGACTACAGCTTGAATTATTGCAGCTTTATACTTGGACATGCTCTGTAGCAGGATGGTACATCTTGAGCTACATGGCAATAACTTGACTGCCTCTCAAAGGACAAGAAAGGGAAAATTTGGCCTGTTTGAGGACTGGACGTGACAAAGCGTCGGATAGGCATTGTTTCTGAGGCTGTTGATAGTAAAAAGATCAGGAACTGAAAGGATGGAAGAGGTTGGAAGGGCTTCAGTGGTGCAATGTCCTGTAGGACAGCCGATGCAGGGAAAGGGAAGAGATCACTTGGAGGGACTAAAGCAAACGTGGTCATGGCTTTTACATCCCAAGAAGTTCAGTATTATGATGTCCTGAGTGCTCCCTAAATCTGGCATTGTTCTTGCAATGTTTCTCTGTCTGTCTGAGAACTGTCTTTAATGTAGAAGGGGATTCACAAGAGGAAGATGGAAAATGAACAGTCCCTGTGTGAAGATCCAGTTTGTTCCTTACTGTAGAGGACGTGATTGGATTGTCTGGCTGGATGTGTTTCCAGGAGAAACTTTGTGCCATGTCTCACGTTAAGGGGCTTTCCAGACATCTTCATGGCGGAACAGCTGCTTCGGAGCTACAGACCCCACAGAGCTGAAAACAAAGCTCAGCAGTTCACCAAAATGTCTTTTTTGCTTGGTTTCCTAACCGTTCCACCAGTTTCCTCCAACTGGGTGTAACTTCCTGTTGTGGCTCCTCGAGAGATGTGCTTTGCTGTCACAATGTGCAGTTTTGGACAGACCCTGCTGAGGACAAATGCTCCTCCAGATGATCCAGGCTGCTCAGTCTGTTGGATGCTTGGGAACTGCTTATGCTCGTATTAGCTTCTCCATCGCCCTTTGTTCTGCCCCCGTTGTCATGCATGGCAAACAGGCCAAGAACACGACAGGCCTCAGACATCCAGAGACTCCCACAGATGCTGTTTCTCAAGGCCTTTCTTGTTTCTGAGTGAATACTGCTGCTTGTGTTCCTTCTCTAACTGCAGACATGGCTCTCCTGTACCTTCATTTAGGCAGAGGGAACAAAAACCTCTTCTATTTTGGAAAATGTTCTCCTAGAGAGATCTCACCGTTCTTCATAGGAGCCTGAAGCAGGTGGGTGGCTGTGTTTTGCCAGTGGGAGTCTCCATCCTAGCAGGCCCTACGGAGACCTTTGGGGATCTTCATCCTAACAGGAAACTTTCTGATTTTTGCACGTAAAACCAGCGGCTGTCATGCCGTGCACAGCGGGCGGACCCTTCCTTGGGGGCACACATCTTGCAGTTCTGGCTGAGGGGTGCACTGTCTTTAGTGGTCCTGACACCCCACCAACAGCAGAGCCGTGTGTGAAGATCAGAATAAAACCTCCTGAATGGGCTTCACAGGAGCTCTGCTCAAGCTTGCCCTGCCCTTCCTCGAACACAGAATTACAAAAACCCAGGCAGAGGGAAGGAAGACTGTGACATCCGGGTCCCAACACCCAGCACCACTGCACTTGTTCAGTTTTCAGGTGTGCAGACGTGCAATGTGACCTCTGCACGCCCCAGACTGTCCTGATTGTTTCCTTTGCGCCCTGTGGCTGAGTCAACCGTTGGTTTTGTTCACAAGGTGACGAGCTTCAAATCCCCTCTGCCTGACTGAGCTGGAATACGTGTGCAAGTGCTGTTTTACAGAGTTGATGGGGAAAGCCTGGAAATGATGTCTGAGACTCGTGCTTACCTTATTGGGTGAGGGGATGTGGCAACTTAGGTCTTTCTGTGGTGCCAGAAGGGCTGTTTTGAAATGTGACTGGTGCCAGTCATTCAGCAAATGAGCCTAAACTGTTGTGTTCGGGCTGGAACTAGCCCACAAGTTTCCTTGGAAGGGCAAGAACATGATTACTTAAAAAAAAATAATAATAGTAATCACGACCGCCACCAAAAAAAAGCACAAAACCCACCAGCACCACCAAAAAGAACACAACAAACACTTTTTGCACCAAAAAGAACAACACACCATGTTAACTCTGTATCGGGTTATAATAGAAAAGACGGTCCACAAGCTTCTGTTTCTTGCAGTTAGCTTGGGTGTCTATACAGTGCTGCTGTTGCAGGGATTTCTCAGCCCATGTACTGCACCACAGGGATGCTTTGGGGATGTCCCAGTAAAGTCTGAGCTTGGGACTTCATGGGTGATCGGCTATGGGATCTGCAGGTGGTCTGAGAGGAGAAGCTCATGGTTGGAAGGAGCAATACATCCAGCCCAGTAGGTTCCCCCAGACACCTGGTAGGGCCCCTCTGGTCCTTCCAGTGCAGAAACAATCAGATTAGCCTTAGGTCGTGGCAGTGATATTCCTTTGGTGTTGCATGTATGATCCTCAGCCCCCTGGCCATGGCCTATCCTGGCTGGTGGAGCAAAGCCGTGGGTATCTGCACCCCTACTTTGAGCCATGCAATTTTCATTTTTTCATTAAGCCACCTCTATGTGATGGTTGGGTGATTTCTCTGCCTGTTTTGGTAGGAGACGAGTTTGGGAAAGTCTTTCCGAGTCTGGCACCTAACATCCATTCTTTTTGTTCAGCCTGGATTAAAACCTGTTCTTGCAGAAGTAAAGGACCAGATGCGCCCCTCTTACAGCAGTGATCCTCCCTCCCTCTCCAAAAAAAAAAAAAAAAGAGAGAGAGAGAAAGCAGTCAGGCATAAAAAAAATGTGAAAACCCACCAGACAGTTACTCAGTGATTGCAATAGCACCCCCACTGCCTGCCTGCCGTTCTGCTGAAGCATCTGAAAGCGCAATGCTGTCACATATCCAACCTGATTCTTTTTCCCTGATTAAGCAAGCTACTCACACTTAGAAATTCGCAACAAGCTTGAACACTCTCGAGTACCTTTGAGAAACAACTTTATCTTTGTGTCTACAAGACAGGGTGATTAGCGGTGGTGGAAAATAAACTTCGCTATCTGCCCTGTCCTCCTGGTGCTGTGGGGTGAGGGCTGTCTGGCTGCTGCTTTGTTTTGCTTTTTTCCTGGTTCGATTGCTCTCTCTGGGAGGGGCGAGGAGGAGTCTGGATTCCAGCATTTTGACCTGGTTGCATGCACAGAGCTTTCCTCTGGGACAATTCAGCAATGCTGCTGCAAAAAATAGCCTTACGGTCACGTGGAGCTTGATGTATGAAAACTCGCGTACTAATAAGATTATGGAATTTTTTAATGCTTCCCATTTTTCAGACAAATGAAATTTAAGAGGCAGTGGTTACAAAGGAGAAAATACTGTCGTTCATCTATGTAATATGTAGTTGTGTTTGGACCTGAGAAACCACTTAAAACCAGGTCACTTAACCATCCAAATTGCAAAATGTCCCTTATTCCGTGGTGCTGTATCACCCCCAGCTCTGGGCTGACAAGGAAAGGGAGCTCCTGAGCAGGGTTTGGTGAGTTTAGGGAGCTCAAATGCTTGTGTAGCAATGAACCCAGCCTCCAAGAAGCTTAAAAAGGAGACACTCCCACCTAAGCTAGTCACCCAGGGGAAACTTTTATAGCCCATGATGAGATGTTCAAGGTATTTCTTCCCATGAAGTGCACATAGTAGGCTTAGGCTTAGATGTCTGACTTCTGGACAACTCAACACGAGGAGAATGAGTCTTGTCTGCTATCTACAGAAATCAAGGTAGAGGCTTAGGATGCCTTAGAATATCTTGCCAGCGGACAGCCTGAGTTTAGCTCTTGCTGGGGATGGTGCAAATATGCTAGTTACATCTCTATTAGTAAATAAATTAGGTCTGGCTCCATAGCCAAGTGGTTACGGCATGACCTATGAACAGCTGAGCTCTCCTCACCTCCCCAACCTGCGTGGCTACGTGCAAGCTGCCTGTTCGAAATGGTCCCTTGGCCACGTCTGAGCATTGTCTGGCACTGCACTAGTTGGCACACATCAGAACTGTGCCAAAGTCTGCCACCAATTTAGCAATCTTCGCAGCACGATGCCAACACTCATTCGCTTGCTGTTGTGGGTGTAACCTTTTGAGCCTGCACTCCAGCCAGGCCAAGGATAAAAGTGGACAGACCATATGCAGCGCCTTCATTTTGCTGTTTTGCTTCACAAAGCTGAATGAGTCTGAGTTGTGTGTTGTTTCTCTCGGTTACTATCAGCTGGTTCCGCCCATAGTATTTTCACCACCTGGGCTTTTTCCAGATTAGTCTCTCATGACGTGCTATTAGCTGGCTGGTACGCACTTCCTCTGATACATTTCTTTTGGGAGGTGAGGCTAGGAAGGAGGAAGCTACTGAAGCTACTGGAGTGTGCTCACATGGGTTTGTTGATTTTTTTGTTTCTTTCTTTTTTTCTCAGCACTTCAGTTGAAGTGCTGCCCACTTCCACTTTAGGCAAGCTGTCCCTGTTGACGCTGGAGTTGTGACATAAGACCAGGAGTGCAGCGTCCTGCTCAGAAAGGAGTAACGCCAGACTTCTGTTCCTCCAGAGGGCTGGACGCTTCGCAATGGCTGGCAGGGCTTTGCAGCTCCGTACGATAGCTTACGATGCCAAAAGGTGCAGGCTGAGGCACGCAGGCAGAAAACTGGTGAGAGACGGGAAGAGATGCTCTGCTTCAGCTTTTGTGTGACCTCAGGGATTTCCCTTTGGGAGACTGAATCTGGCACTAAGCAAGATTAACACACGCTGAGATGTTTAGGGCCATCTCAGCCGCATGGAGAAGTATCGTGGTCGATGTGAGAAGTTCTTCAGCTGGGGCATCAGGAAAATGGGCTGTAGTCTCAGTGGTCTTCTGTGACACCGCCTCATCTCTCTTTAGTTGTCGGGTTTCTGTTTCCTCTTCTAATATTTGTAAATGCTTTTTGAGGACAGCAATTACATCTGCGTCTGAATGCTGCCGAGAGCAGGGAAGGCTGAATGTTTGCAATGAGCACCGAAGCCATCAGTAGATGGATAGCCTTGCAGGGGCTTCACGTGTGCCTTTTGTGTTGTGTCCAGGACATGTGCGCAGCTGAAGCTACGGCATCGTTGCTCCATGTGGAAGAAAACTTCTCGGCGTGCCTGGCACGGATAGATGCCCTCATCTTCAAGCCTCTGCTCCAGGCAGGTAGGTTGGAGAAGACTAGCTCTTTGCCTCTAGTTCTTGCCTTGGGTCACTGGCACACCTATGAAGGGAGTTATACTCGAAACCCGATGGCTGAGGGCTTGCTGGGGGCAACCTTTCATGCAAGGCGAGGACTGTGATCCCTGTTGGTTTTAGAGGTTAATCCAATTTCTGAGCAGTGTAATTTCCAAGGCCTGTTTCTAGCATGACACGGAAATCCCAAATGCTTCTCGCATATGTATGACCCCTGAACTGTGCCCGTTCTGCCTCCCTGCTCTTGGTCTGTGCTCATGCCCATCTTTGAAGGTGAAACTTGTGGGTGCAGGTTCTAAGCTGGCAGTAAATCAGAGCAGCTCCACTGAAATAACAAATCCATAAATATTCACAAGCCTGTCTGGCCAAAAGTGGTGAGACTGGATTAGGCCCGTAGGCTGTTTCCCTCCTATGCCATCTTTCCTTTTTGGTCTGTCCTCCGAGGAGACTGGGAGTAGCCCTTTGGGCCAGGGGCAAAAACTCCCCCAGTTTTCCTCCGATGCTTGTGTCTGAGCTGGGTCTGAGGCCTGCAGGCTGCTGTGACCACATGCTCCATGAGAATGGAGAGGAGAAGTCCTTAGCATGGATAACCCATGCAATTACCGACAGGGGCCCAACCCTAAATAATCATCATCTCCTTCCTCGCTGGAATTATTTTCCTATAAGAATATATGTACTTTACACTGACAAATTGGGCTGAGTACTAGGTGCAGGCAATGTCTTGCACAAGATTTCCTGGATTTAATGCTTTTTGATGGCCTTTTCTCCCCTCTCTCTTTCCCCTAAAGAGCCTAGTGACCAGAAAGGAAAGGAGAACTTTAAGCTCTTCCTGCTCCTGAATGATCGATTTCAAGCTCTCTGGAACCTAACAGAAGAGAACTACCGGATAGTGAAGCAAAAATGCAGCACTTCGGAGTCATTCTGCATCCAGGATATTTACATTGTCTGGAAAGGAGACCTGTTTCTAAGCCTCTACATCCAGTAAGTACAGAAGAATTTTAGAGTAAGAAAAAAGTACTGAATTTATCAAATACCTCTACTAGACATGGTAAGTTAGCGCAAAAGGGATGCATTTAATATATGTGATGCTGTTCAGTCATCAGGTCAGAGAAGGAGCTGCATTCAGTATCTTTGCAGACCATCTAATAAGTAGCCTTTCTTGTATCTGTGACTTGGCTTTTAAGAAGCAGGATTTTTCTTGCAAGTACACATATATATTTTTAAATGCACCTTGCAAATGGAAAGAAGACCAACAGGAAAACTTGTGCCTGGGGGACTTCTGAGAGCAAAGGCTGAGTTGTCATGGGAATGGAAAGGTGTATACAGGAAGGTTTAAAGGACTAATAGGGACGAGGAGAGAAAGATGTCACCAGATACAGTTCATATTACCTCTTTGTGCCATGTTTATTTGGTTTTGGCTAGGGATATGATAGCAAGTGATGGAGGCAGCATGATATGAAAAACATAATGCCCCATAGCTCTTTCTACAATTAATTACATGTCTGTTCCCCATCTGTCTGCAATGCAAAGTAAATGTTTGCCAAAGTCGCTGGAGTGTGTGTAACCTGTGTGTTGATGTCCTACCATGACAAATAGGCTGTGGGCACCTGAGGTGACGTAAAGATCAGACGATGTTTGGTCCTTCATTCATCTCAACAATGGCCAAGCTCTGCCTAGATGGGCTTGTACCATCTGGGAGGTTTGGCACCCACGAAGGACTGGGAGATGGCCTTTCTGGTTCTTGGAGATAGTTGTTCATCTAGTCTTGGTTTTGCTTATGGGTACACAGATGGAGGAGGAGGAAGGGCTACTTTTTGTTTTGTTTTTACTTGGACAGCATTGTTTCGGGAAGTGAGGCACTACAAACTTTGCCTTTATGTGAACAGGCTTTGGAGCAGAGTATGTTCGTTTGGAGGCTGATTCAGTGAATTAGAATTGGTTTGTCTTAAAAAGGCACAAAAGAGATGAAAACTTGTGTTGAGGTTTCAGCTGGTGAAAAGGAAGAGCTTATCTGAAGACCCCTTTTCCCCTCGTTTTGAAATTAAGCCTGTTTTTGTTGGATGTCATGCAAAAAAAAAGCTGGTTCCTCCCCACCGCTGCTGACTCACTCTGTGCAAACTTAATGCTATAATGTCTCATCCTTTCTGCAGTGATATAGGAGTAAACAAAGCCCCTGCTTAGGGTTCTGAAAATCAGCAGTAAATACTGAAAATGTAATCAATGATCATTAGCCTGGACGGAATATCTGATTTATCTGAAATCACTACTGGAAGAAAACACGGTATTTGCTGACAAAATATAACTCGATCTCCCTCTAGTGTGAGTTCAGATACATTGACGTGGACACTTTGACAAGCGTTTGCCATCAGTAATACAGGCCTGATATATTTACTTCGAGCAGCAGAAATTCATACATCTGTAGTTGATCTCTGACGGTCGGCCTTTGTAGATTTCATTTCCAAGGCTTTTTGCACAACTTATGCTTGTGCTAAAAGCTGCGAAGACTTAAAGCTCCTGAGACAACTCTAGTGCAAAGTCAATGAGAAATTTAAAGCACTGAGGACAAAAAAGGTGCAAGCCAAGGTGGGAAGTCCAGTAGCTGTGTCTCTGCCTCCCTTGGAAATGTGGACCTGACACATTTTCAAACGATCTCCTTCCTTCTGTCACTTAACCTCATAGCTAATATGCATCTCTAACTCAACTCGTGTTTGTGTGTTTGTGTTTTATTTACCAACAGATATTTTGTCACTTTTGCCAACTACGTTGTAGTCCATGGCTTCGAACATGCCACAAAGAGCAAAAGGTCAGTGAAAAATGCGTATTTTAAGGGCTGATAGGAACACAGCGATACTGTAAGTGTTAAGACACTAAACGAGAGTGAACAGCACTGCACCTTTTGGTGATCGATCTCTGTGTCGTGGTCCAGCTGTCTCTCCTCTGAACTGACCAGAGTGGCTGCTCCTGCAGGCTTCTGAGACCACAGCAGCTGCTGAAAGGTTTCCCCTGCTGATCTCCCTCCGTCTCCTTTGTAGTAGGCACAATTCAGACATTTGGGGGAGAGGAATCCAATAAATTTGGGAGTTCAGGGAAGGAGTGGGATCTGAAAAAGCATTTTGTGGGAATCTGGCAGGGAGTTTCCACTGCTTGTTCCGGATATTGTCAGAGTCTCATGGAAAATAGCAAATGAAAGCATGAGAGCAGGGCATGAGAAGATTTATAATCACTATATCTGAGTCATTCGGTGCACAAACCATCATGGAAGTTATGCCATATTCCGTGCATCTGTGGGTGTGATTTGTATTTGCAAGAACAGCTGGGCCAGAGACAGAACAAATGAAGCTTTTTTCCTCATTGTCTTATTTTGGTGTGTTTGGTGTGCAAACATTTGCACTATGTTATCTCCTGCTCTTTGAAGTCTTTTAATATCTTTTCTGGGAGTGAGGTAGCCTATAGAGCTTGGAAGGCAGAGTAGCAGCAGTTTGCAGAAGGACTAGTTGATGGGCCTTTCTCTTAATTCGCCACCTTGCAGTGAAGCCTGGAAGCACCATAAGACAGTGCTGAAACAATTCCTCACGGACTTCACCTCTGAGACCTCCATGTCACTGGCCTTATACACTGTCCTCCACAAACCGATCCGGGACCACATCGAGCAATATATACTGCTCCTCACCAAGCTGAACGAGGTTCTCAAAGAGGTAGGGGCCTTTGTGTGATGTTAACACGAGCGAGATAAGTAACATCTTATGGAGAACTTATGGGGCTTTGTGGTGGTGGGAGGGAATCCAAAGCAGGCTGGAAAATGCTTTCCAGTGGACAACCAAGGTGGTGTTAACCAGCACTGGCGGAGCACAGTCCACCCGAAGATCTCAAAGCAATGAGCAGTGGGTCCTCCAGCATAGTCTGAGCTACTTGTCATAGAGAGGAGCTGCGAAGGGTCAAATAACTGACCTAAGGCTGCACACTTCTGCTGGTGGTATGGATGATGTTAGAGCTGGGAGGGTTTGGAGGATTAACCTTCATTAGTCCTTTGAATTCAGAGCTGCTGAGGGTTTTGGTTAGCTGTAGCCTGATGCCGTGCATACCCATGCCTGAAGCATTGATCAAGTCCTGCCTTCCTTTATCAGGGCTCTGAAAAGGATGTGATTACCAGTGCTGTCAAGGAATATGTGAAGCTGGAGTCCTTCATCAGCCAAGTCCTGGATGAAGCTTGTTTTACCAAGACCTTATGGAAATCCTTGGGCTACAAATTCACAGTGAGTCACAGATACAGTGTGTATATTGGCAAGGGGATCCTTGGGAGGTCTGCTTGCCCATGGAGAAAATTTGATATGGATCAGGCATCTGGAGCTTCATTTGGAAACCAGCAGGGCAGTGTGGAAACCTTGAAGAAACATTATAGTCACTAGCTGCTTTAGAAGTTGAACCCTGTGTCCAGTTCTGCTGTCACTGTCAGCTTGTGCCAAGAGGCATCTGGCCTCTGCAGGAACTGTTGGTTTGAGTTGGATGTCCTCTTCCAACTGTGATGTTTCCTGATGCTCTTGGTCCATAACCTTCACCTTTGTGGTGCTTTTTGCAGGACATGCTGTGTGTTCCTGAAAGGAGGCTGCTGGAGGATAGCAGAAATCTTCCCATCTCTGCCAGCACAAATCGATCAGACAGGATCTTGCTCTTTGATGACGTCCTTGTCTTAATTCAGGTGAATTTTCCAGCCTTTCAGGGGGATTGGAAGGGCAGCACAGATGAACGACACTAAAATTCATATTCTTGTAATGTTGAAACTGCAGCAGAGCTTGGCTATTTGCAAAACCTTATCTTTGATCCACGCACCTGTAGTTTGCAGTGGAGAGTAAGAGAAGAAAGCCTAGTGATGTAAGAATAGAGGAGCATCCACACATCTTCTTCCGTGGTAATTGTGTACTATCTAACTGTCACAGACACCTTTTTAATAACCCAAGCCCATGCCTGCATGTGGATCTGTTGATTTTTGTCCTTGCTCACTCAAAGGGGTTCTGATGGGTCAAAAATCTCACACTGTAAACACTTGAGCATAGGACTAAATACGATGTTTCGTGGCTCACCCTGCTAGTGGCATGTGTGCAGAAGTTGTAGGCATTCTTGGGGCTTTTTCAGGGATTTGGGGCCAGGGTGTGGAGCAGACAGGGAGTGTCTACAGCCATGGATGAGCACACAACGTTTGTTCAAAGCTGTTCTGCAGCATGTTAACGAAGTCCAGCTTGGCTTGATCTGACTGACGGCACCTGTAATCTAGTCTGGCTCTCCTCACACGCACCTCGCTCTGCTTTCCCTTTAGTGATGTGCCAGTGCCCCAGGTGCCTAAACACGACTGCCATGTGAGCTGATGCATCCCACAGCCTCCTTCAAACACGGGCCCTTGTGATAACGCCGAGCAGCTCGGCTGTCAGGGCCTGGGCCTCAGGAAATGGGGTAGCAATTATCTTGTTCAGCTTCATGTAGCAGGTTTCTTAGTGCTGCAGTGATCTCGCTGTGAGCAAATCCCCCCGGGCTCCCTTTGCAGTCAGGGGAGAGGAACACGCGCTGCCTGGGCGCGGTTCATCTGGCCTGTTTTAGGTGCCAAAACTGGGATGAGTTGAATCATGCCCCCAACTCCATTGGCCCCTGGGATGAAAGCCCAGGGTAACCATCTGATGGGGAGATATCTACATTGTAGACATCTCTGTTCAGCCAATGGTTTCCACCCACTGCGTCTCATCTGCTGCTGTGACTGTTATTGGGGCATGTGGAGACATAACTGAACTGGGATTGAACTGGTTATCTTCGGCTGCTAGCAGGGGACTGCTGATCAGGACTCTGGTGCTGGGAATCCCAACCTTCATTTCTCCCTTTTTTCCCCAAATCTGGTGGATACATCAGTGATTATCTCATGGTGAACTCCATGGTGCCAGTACCCAACCTGGCTCAACTACATCCTACAGACAGAAGCTGTAATGTAGGCACCCAGACTTTAAACAGTGAAGGGAGGTGTAACATTTAAACAGTCTTTACCTAATATTTCAACTATTTCTTATGTTTGCTGCCTTCTTGACTAAAGTAGTAACTCTTTGAATGTCCTCCTAGGCCACTGTGTGACTTTGTCATTGAGTCCAGATCCTAGATAAGAGAGCCTTGTGTCAGGGATGATTTGGGAGCGTTTCCATACAATAGGGAAGAAACTCTACTAGAGATGAATACTGTCTAAAAGGTGTCTTGGAACAGAAGGTCTGTTACTGTTAGTGGCAGAGCCATGGATTTATGGACCACCAGTTGTAAGTGATAAACTGAGAATTTTTTTCCTTCCCCTACTTTTTTTTTTCAGTCTCTGAGATCCATCATCGTACTATGAGATAGATACATGGACTACAAAAAAAGCCAATTTACTGTGCTGTCTATCTTGCTCTGCTGTTCAATGGATTGACAAAGCAAGGGCAAAGTGTAGGGTTTATATCAACATAACATCTTCTCCCTTTTGTTCCAGGGCAACAGCTTTCAGAGCTTTGATCTGAAGCTTGTGTGGGTAGATGAAAACTGCAGGGAGAAATCAGCTCCAGGACTGTAAGTAAAAAATCTCCTCTTGGAGGTGTGGGGGGAAGTTTTCAACTTAATTACTTGATTGTGGAACTGAGATAATGGTTCAAAACTCTGTCTCAGTTCCTTTCTCCCTAGTGGGGTTGGTTCTGGGCTACGGGCAATTGATTGCAGCACTTCTCAGATGGGATCACAGCAGCTTGGACTTGCATTGCTTGTGTTTGATGGCATTTTGAAATCAGTTAGTAATAAAATGATTTGGGTAGCAGACCTAGAGAACAAAGATGACTTGATAGTTGAGTCCCTCTCCAGAAGGAAAAAATTGGCTGTCAAACTGGCATTAGCTTCTGGGGGGGAAAAAAAAAAAAGCTTCTGTTTGACTGAGAAACATGTTTTTCAGAGTCTCTGCAATGTCTTTTGCTTCACAGGTATGGACTCCGTGTTATAACCCCAGAAGAAACATTCTTTCTCTCTGCCAAAGACCCACAGATGAAGGTTAGCAGCAGTTAGGGCCTTTCTGTTTCACCTGAAAGTATCGCGTGAAGAGCCTTGAAATAGGGAAATGGCATAGAGGGGATGACAGCTCCATAGTGGGAGCAAAATGTTGACTACTGAGTGGAAGCTGACATATCAGCAAGCATCAGGATTTATGCTTCCTGATCCGAAGACAGATTAGTAGGGTCTGCAGCTGCTTAAATGCAGCTGAAACCTTTTTTGTGTGTGACTTTTGCCATTTTTTGATTGTTTTAAGCAGAATAATAAGTAGCATGTCTTTTTCTCCATGGAGCCAATCCCTCATCAAGGTGGCTCAGATACTGGGTAGTAGGTGGAAGAGGATGGGGTGCTGGAAGTGGAGCTGGGAGCAGAACAGGACAGGTGGGCCATAACTCACCAGCTCAGCCAGCTGAATGTCACAGAATTAGTGGGAGCCCCATGGCTTCTTCTGCTTCTCCTGAACTATCTCTTGCTGTGAACCATTTGGCTTTCTTCGCTTGTTCCTTCAGCGCTCCTCTTCCTCTCTTCCCAGGCTGTTTGGCAGTGGAAGCTGAACCAAGCCATCCGCCAGGCTTTGAATGGGAAGCGAGATTTCCCTTTGTGGGGTAAGACAGGAGAAGGCACCGAGCCCCCGTCCTGCCGCTTCTTCACCTACGTCTTCAGGCTTGAGAGCAAGTTCAAAAGCGCATCCTATGAGGGCGAGTGGCACTGGGGAAAGCCTCATGGCAAGTAAGGAGACTTTTTTTCCCCTTTACTGAGCATGAATATGCAAGAATGGCCTGATGTTTTGACATAGTGCTGCTTGTATCCAGTGGATGCACCAGTGGATATATAGGTGGCTGTGGACATGGGTGGGTGCATCCCATGCCAAGGATCTGGACCACAGACTGGGGGCTGGTGATCTCCTGGGATGTGCTGGCTTCCCTGGTTCCTGCCTCTCTTGTTTCCACAGGGAAATCTGGTGTTGAGGACAGATTTGGGAGCAGCTGGGACATATTTGCTTGCTTTCAGGGCTTGGTCAAAGTATGAGTCCTGCCACATGATCTACATCTTGCAGATATCTTGCTAATGATACCGGTTTATGTAGTAAATTGTAGAGGCTGCCCCTAATGTGGCAGTGATCACACTGGAGGCGCTTCACTGAATTATGCCTGTAATTAGGGCTCAGACTTGAGCCAATGCTTATTATCAGGATCTCAGCCTGAGGCATAAAATCTTACCATTGTGATAAGGAAAAAAAATAAAACAAAAAACTCTGCGTGTGAGAAGTGAAGCATTTTCTCTGATGCTATCAAAATGTATTTTAACATCTGAACAATTATCGGAGATTTTTTTTTTTAATTCATTAAATGCAAAAGATGCTTAAATGCATTTCTTGGGAACATGAGAACATTTCACTAAACCCAACCCAAGTTTAAGAATTAGCTATGCCAAAGGGGAAGAATTTATAAAAGAAAAGTTAAATGGTCCCAATCAAAATCTATTTGACAAAGGACACAGCCTATGTTTTTGTGAAGAAAACTCAAATATGACCAACCTCCTCAGACAAAACGGTTGCTATGGGATTTTTATACTTTCTGAGTTTTATACAGCTTTTATACATGGTTTGTTTCTATTGAAGCAAAAAGGGTTTAAAGACTTGGTTTGAAAGATCCTAAAAATAATCAGAATATCCAGAATCAAAAGCTTGATCCTGAATCTTTTGTGGAAGAGCTTGTGCCTTGCTTCAGAACAGCATTAAATAGGTGTTTGGAGTAGGGCTATGCTTGAGGCAGTCCCTCACATCATCCCCACCTTCCCCAGCACTGTTATCCCAATTAAATTAGAGAATGAGATTAGAAAACCACTCTGTGCAGACACAGAGGGACAAGCACTGCTTGTTGCTCTTTGCCTCCTCCTATCTTTGGGTTGGAAGAAATGTGATGAAGAAGTAACCTCCGTTGCTTCAGATTAAGTGACTTGACTGAGGCATCCCAAGAAACTCATGGCAGAACTAAGTGACTTGTGGCGCTTCTAATACCTGGGCTTTCAGTTGCTTGCTGTCATTCCCATTGCTGAAACTGCTCTCCTATATGACTTGATACTAGTACAGGGTTACAGAAGAGCAAAGCTGGCCATGATGGCTTGTCCACCTCTTTGTCTTTTTGTCCCAGTACTCCTGATGCCTCAAAGTGGAGGAAAGAAACAGTCCTGCTTGAACCACCCCCATGGCTGGAGCTGGCGTTCTGTTTGTTTTGCTCTCTTTTGCTTCCATTCAAACTAACAAAGCAAAAGGAGATGTATTTTAAATCCACCTAATTGGATCTGACCACTTCCCTGTATCTTAAAACCCAAAAAAGAGTCTGCCACGTGTAGGTGTTAAAAACAACCTTGGTGAAAGTCAAGACAACATGTCGGGGTTTTGGTACCGCACCAACTTGCACTGTCTTTGGCTGGGAACATGTAGGGAACTGGCTGTGTCCGGGCTGTTGCAAGAGTTAAAACAGTGAGTGGGTGTGAGTGGAGTGGGAGAGGAAGGGGGAGGAAATTCATTCACAGCTGGGCATGGTTGTGCAATAATTTGACCATTGCATCGCATCGACAGTTCCAGTCTCATTGTTGCATTGTTACCTTGTGTAATCATTTCTACAACCCCAGTACAAAACAGATGGAAAGATACAATTCCTCTAGGCCAGCACTCATCTCTTTTGTTTTCATTGTGCCTGGTAGAATGAATGAATGAATTTCTGGGCTGTGGTGTCATTAACTTGTCTACAGGGATGTGCCGTGCTGGAATGTCAGCTGGCTTAATCATGTGCTATGCTTCAATTAAAAAAGAATCATATACACTGTCATAAATGAGTGACCCAGCAACTCTACAAAATGATTTTGAGATAAAAGAATTTGGAAGAAGATTCTTCCAGCTCATTCCAGGACATGAAAACCTTATGGTATCAAAACCCTTCGATGCAATCCAAGATCCCAGAGGTGCCTGGAGAACTCTCTCTCCCTGTCCCCTGAGGAAACGTTCTGATGTTAGCAGTTCCTAGGCTATTGATAACTTCTGTTGCAATTGTGTACGCTGCTGGTGATCTTATTTGTGTAACTCTCCCTTCAAATTGCAGGGGGACAGTGAAGTGGCGTGATGGACGCAACCACGTTGGAGATTTCAAAGAAGGCTTGGAGCATGGGTAAGCCTTAAAGAAAAATCCCAAAGCATTTTTTACTTTCAAAGTAAGCTAAAAAATAGTTCCTCTTAGAGATACAGAGAAGCTGCTTATCTTGCATGGGGGCTCTATTTACTGCTAGAGCCCAATTTATGTGACCTATTCTGGACCCCTGCATTAGGCTCAGTGAGTTGTAACTTAGTGAGTGGATTGCCAGTGACTACAAAAAAGGGAGAGCATGCAGATGACCTGTTCAGATGGAGACATGTCCATTTGGCTGGATGAATCTCACCTTTGATCTCTAAATCTAGGTGAATTCATTCACATAAAATACCTTGAAAAATAATTTCTTGATATCTTTTAAAAATCTCAAATCAGATTTTTTCAGAGGGAAAGAGACCATACTATGAAATTCAAACATTACTTTTCTAAAACTTTTTGAAAATAAGACTTTTAGACTTGGTATTTCTAAATGAGTTCCAGAATAAGCTAGATTTTAAAGGGATAAAGTGTCTCAAATACTTAGTGCTGGGGTTAAGAAAACATTTCATTAATGTCAGAGGTAGAACTGGCCCCAGCCATGTAAATCACTTTGGCAGGTCCTTAGTTTTTAAATTTCATCCAATACAACTGAGTCACATTGTCGTGCTGACCTCCACCATGTGCACCCTGTAGGTTTGGAATATGCCTTGTCCCTCGCCGATCTGAAGACCGGTATGACTGCTATAAATGCCACTGGTACGAGGGCAAGATGAGAGGCTATGGAATCTGTGAGTAAGTAAAACCCAAAGATGGACTCTGGTTAAAGATGGTTATAGCTTCCCAACAAGCTATAACCATTGTAACTACCTCTGTGCTCTATCGGTGAGGATGTTGCTGGGTATTTGTGCTTGTGTTTGAGAGCAGAGAGTGCATGGTGTGCCATCAGCCCTGGACAGACTTGGAGGAGCATATAGCGTGCTCTCTCAGCTGGCCATGCTGTCTGAACTAAACCTTGTGTAGAGTAGGTTCCTTAATGGTGGATGGGATTGTTGGTCTGGGAGTCATAACCATTATCCTGAAGTGGACTGCTTCCCCCAGTTTGCTTCTCCTGCTCACTCAAATTCTGAGCTTAAACCCAGAGCTTAATTTGGGAAGTGGAGTGCCAGATGCTTCTGGGAACAGTCGTTTGCACAACTGTGTCTCAAAGTGGCGCTGTGGGGATTTGGGTGGATCCTGGCCTGTAAAGCACCCTATTGTGGGCATATGGCAGTGTCCCAGCCTTACCTTCCATCTCCCTTCAATTTAGAAGGCCAGAAACAGTAGCGGAAGGGGTGGGAAAAGAAAGGTGAAGGCAGATCTGTCTTCCTGCTTGATCTGATCTACTCCCACCCTGGATTAACCTGATGTCACTGGGATCTGGTTGGCAAGAGGTCAAGCACAGAGTAGCCTCTCAGAGGACAACTGGAAACCCTAAGTGTTGTGTGCTCAGATAATGTTGAAAGCTATCTGATTAGCTTGCATGATGTATGTTCCTAATAGTGGACAACTAGAGGCTCCAGAGATAACAGTCAAGTGAGTGTAATATTTGGCAGGCAGATGTGCCCAATGTACTCAGTTTCCTGGTTTGCTGCTTCAATAGAAGCTATCAAATAGGCACAGTCTTGGATTCTGTTTGTATCTCTCCCTGCAGGTATGGGAACGATATGGTCTACAAAGGCTACTTCAAAGACAACGTGCGTCAAGGGTTTGGGATACTGGAGAACCACTCAGCTGAGCATCCATTTAAATACACAGGACAGTGGGAAAATGACAAGAAGAATGGATATGGAGTCTGGGAAGACAAAGACAGGTAAAGGTGGTATGGATCAGTGATGGCTTTAGGTGCCTGAGAGTTTTCCCCCTCTATTGGCACAGGGAAAGCCTTATGTTCTGACAGAGGGAATTGGGAAGGAGGAACGTGTTCAGTCTCTGCTATAAGGCCTGAACTCCTGGGGAATTGCAGAGTTGAGTTCGTGCAATAAATCTGGCTTTTATGCTGTGTGGGAACACTATATCAGTTAAACCTAGCCTCAGTAGGTGATACATCAGATTGACTAAAATGTAGTGAAATAGAGAAAAAAAAAATGTTTTCTATTGCATTCTAGAGGGGAGAGATACATAGGTACATGGCTCGATGATCACAAACATGGACAAGGCATTGTAGTCACCCAGTCAGGTGTCTGCTATCAAAGGACATTTCATGCTGACAAAATGGTGGTAAGTATCCATTTTCAGTGGACTCTAGGTGTTGGTGGGACATGGAATTCCCCCATCAAAGACAAGATTAAGATTTTCCTTCATAATTAATCTGTGAGGGAAAATAGATGGCAAGAAAAACTTAAGCATTGATGTTTTACCACAATAACATTTTTGAAGAACAAAGCCTAGATGAAATCTTCCATTTATTATCACCTTCACGAGGTACAGGTAGTAACTATGTGGGAGACTCTCTTCTCCTTGCTCATGCTAAGGCACTTTGTAAGCTTTGCTGTTCAACTGACCATCAGGTCACAAGTATAGAACAGAACTCATGCGAAGTGCTGTGCTAGTATATGCAATGCTATGTCTGTCTTGGATATCATCAAGTCTTTACCTTGCCAATGTGAGCTTACCTATGCTTAGCTGTCTTTCCAGTTCATTGAAAATTTAGACGTTGGTGTAGAAAGGAAAAGGGACTGGCATAGGACAGCTGGCTTGGAAATAAAAGCATTTCTTTTCATGAAAAATACGCACTTAAAAAAACAAACAACCCCCTCCCCTCACACCGAATTAGGACAAAATGTTTAGCATGGAAACTCTGTTGGAAGGGCTTTCCATAACAGTTCCATCTGCAGGGAACCAAAATAAAGCTGTCTTTTGGTCTGCCAGCTGCCAAAGGCTCCTTTAACTTCACAAGGCTTCCGGGTGGGAGCAATCGCTTCAGTTTTCCTAGTGGAAAATTGGTATGGCCAAGAAGCTTCCCATGGAAACCTTTTATTTTTGCCAAAAAAGGGCACTTCCCATCAAGAAAACCGTTCCAGCGGAAAATGTGTTACAACTCTAAAAGTGACCACATTTTCTGGCTGGTATGGGTATGTATAAACTGTTGGGCTCAAACCTTGGGCCAAGCCCTAGTGAGAAGAATCTTACCCCACTGGCATAAATTATTCTGTGTCTGTTCTGCATTTTGGTGCTCTTCCTCTGAAATGCGTGCTACTGTAAGCAGCCCTGGGAGTTGGGAGGTAATGGAAAGAGTCATTTCATGTGTGCTTAGGAACAGCTCATTAAAGCCCCATTGACTGCAAAGCAAGGGACAAATCTAATTCTCCACGGCAGCTGTCTTCCTCTTTTCTCTTACAAAGAATGACACAATTGGCTACAGTCACCAGGAGGTCATAGGATCAGGAGGGCCATGAATTTGATCCATATCACAATCCTTGGTGACCACTCGTAGAGTAGGAAGCTGCCATTTCTTCCTTATTTTAAGGAAATAAATGTAGTATTACTGTCACTTAAAACCACCCGACTACCCTGTACATCTCCTCCATGCTGGGATGCCTAATGGGCTGTCTCTAGAACACCTCCTTGCTTTCCTCTTGGGCGTTGCAGGTCATATGTTGAGCTTTCATAAAGGTTTTCAGAACCTGCAGCCCGTAAATAGTCTGAGCCATTGGCTGTTTCTAGATGAACTGGAGTAGGGAGGGAGTTAGTGTCATGAACTCATTGCTTGTGCTTTTCACACGAAGGGTTCTGGGATTCTGCTCTTGGAAGATGACTCAGTCTATGAAGGAAACTTCACAGAAGACCTAACCTTTGTTGGAAAGGTGAGCATTTAGTTCATCTCTCCCATTCCATATGGTTGCTTGCTTTCTAGAAGGCCAATAGATTCTTCAAAGTTTCATGCCCCCTCCCTCCAAAAAATAACATTTTCTTGTTATTCCCTTCCCCCTCTTGTTATCTTTTTCATTTACAGAAGGGAGGCTGCAGCTAAGAGATTTCAAGAGGCAGGAAGATGGAGGCTTTAGTCGTTTTGTTTTTTCTTTTTATACAAGGCTTTGTTTTTGTTTTTTGTTGTTGCTGTTGTTTGCGGGAGATTTTTGGCTGCACTTCACAGCTGCAGTTAGGATGTTCCTGTATTCTTAGAACAAATGTTTTTGCCTTTGTAGTGGTTTGGGAGCACAGGAAATGATGCTTGAAGCAAACAGAGTTGCAGTACCAGTGCTCTGCTAGCATAACCCAGATGTTAACATAGCTGAGGGATCTTGGAAGCTTAATTTTACAATCTGGCTACTGCGCTGACATGTTCAGCATTTTTCAGTTGATCTTTAACTGAAATATCTGGTTAAAGTGTTCATCAAGTGCCCCGTTGCAGGGAAAACTAGTCCTCTGGGTTGTTGCAGAAACGCATGGCAAGTCTGACGGGAAGTGTGTGGTCAAATCAGACTGAGCTGATGTCAAAATAGATACTTGGTGAGGGTAGCAATTGCAACTTAGCCCCGTCATTTACTGACTTGTCATGGGAGGAAGTGCTTGTGTCATAATCTTCTTCAGCCAGAGGTGTTAGGGTGAAGTTGCAGAGACTGCTCCGAGTTTTAAGATGCAGCTCCCTCCAAAATTAATGTTTAGTTTGGTGGTTAGTTTAGAAAAATCTGCTCATTATCTCAAGACAGAATGCCTCCTGCTATGAGCAGTAAGGATTTCAGTCTTGCATTGGAAGCCAGATTAATTACGATATTGTTTAACTTTGGATTTGGTTTAATTAAAACCTTTCAAGTTTGAATCAAGCTACTGCCTGTCTTCTCCTGTATTTTCCCCAGAGAGTTTAAGGTTTTTCTTGGTAGCAGAAAATATTTTGAAAGCTTTTGTGGTGAATATCATATGTTTCCCTCTACTCCTGAGGCCAAACTTGTTTGTGGTTTTAACAAGTAGAGGAAAAATAGAGGAGAAATTGCAGTTTCATGTGTTTTAAGCCAGAAACATTTTATAACTTAAAAAAAGATACTGTCTACTTGTAAAATATAATGCAAGAGTCTTACTCAGTGATGTCTTCACCCTCCAAAATTCTACATGTCATTCGACAGCAGAGATGTATTGTCTCCAGCGATCACTACCTTAATGACACTATTGTTTTGGGTGCTGAAAGTGTGCACCTCAGTGCTGAAAGTTGTTCTTAGTCACCGTTTCAGGAGCTGGCTCTGTTGAAAAGAGAATTTGAGATCTTGGTCCAGCTTGTTTCCTCTTGCTAATGAGATCTTGGCAGAATAACGCCGTATTTCTGTTGCAGGGAAAGCTGTCATTTGCCAATGGTTTCATCCTGGAGGGAACCTTTACTAACAAATCAGGGCAAGGCCTGCAGACCCAAGGCATCCTGAATACATCGAACGAACAGCTGGATGAGAGGATAACCAAAACGTGAGCAAAACCAGCTGACTTCTTGGGTTGTGATTTGTGTTTTGACAATACCTGGAAGAGTATTGGACCAGTCCCTTCAGGGATGAAGGCAGTCCTTGCCTAAAAGAGCTGGTCTGAAAACTGGTGTTTATACAGGGAGAGAAGGAAGAAGGGAGAGTACATCTTGTCATTTAATCTTAATGTCTGGTGGGAAGCAGAAACCAGATGTTCTTCTCCCGTCCTGCCACTGGCCATCCAGATTTGCTCCCATTCTCAAGCTGGAGAGAGTTTTGGAAGCTGAATGTTTGGAGTGCTTTGTTCACGTGTGTGCACGTACCTTTCTGTGTATACAGACAGGTCTGAAGCTACACAGGCAAGGCTGGGTTGCTAAAATACATCACTTGCTCCTTTCCTGACCCTCTGTGCTACTATCCAAAATATTACTAACTGATATTTTAGAGAGAGGAAAGCTACCAAAAATCGAGGAGTGAAGCACAGCATGTGAAGCTCTGAAGGGCTTGGGTTGGGTTGTGCTCTACGGGGAGGAAGGTGTGGAGCCAGGATCAGAGCTTCGGCAGGCAGTGGTGCCAGTGCAGGGCAGGAGCAATTGAGCTGAAACTGTTGGGCCACATGCTTCAGAATAGACTCTTATCCTTAGGCTGAGCCCCACAGAGGGATGCTCTGGCTGCCAGCCGGGAGGGCCTGGGTTCAGGCATTTAACTTAAATGAAGGAGTCTCTGTGGGAAAAAGAGCTTCCTGTCCTCTGAGGTTAATTCCTCTTGCAAAATCCAGTTCAATTTCTTCCTCTTTTCTCCTCAAAGCACTTCCAGTCCATCAGAGTTTTTATGTTGCAGAAACAGCTCCTATTTCCTGTGCTTTTCAGACATCAATAGCTACTGGTGGTGGTCACTCAACTGTCTCCTTGCTATCTGTCTTTTCTGTAGGCTTTCAGTTGAATTACATAGTCTCTCTATCTTCAGAAATATCCATAAGTGGAGCAGAAAACCGGTGATCAATTCATCAGTAAAGTAAAGATTATTGGCATTCCATGCAGCAGGAATTAGTTTTTCTTGACCCAGAGTATCTCATTGCCAGGCAAATAGACTCGAGTTGCTTTTTCTGACTCACCAATTAGGCACTGCTGACTTCTCTGCTCCCATAGTTCTTATGTCGATATCTGATTCTGGAGAACCTCCTGTGTTTGAAGGTGAACTCTGAAATATGCGAGGGGGGTTGCAGAGAAGCCTAACGCCATGTCTTGTTGTGCAGTCAGCTGGGCCTCAAAGAATTCCCAGTAGAGAAGAGGTGGAAGGGAATCTATGACCAGTTCCTGGAGTTCATTCATTCCGGCTGCAAAGAAGAAACAGAAGAGTCTTTTACAGGGTTCCACATACAAACAAGCAAAGAGCTGCGGAAATCTCAGGAATACCTCTTCTGCCACAGGTGGGAATATCATGTGCTTTTGCGGCAACTGAGGAGCCCATCTTTGTAGAGAGGAGAGTGGTTTACATTTGAGACTGCCTTACATTGAACCTATAAACCCAAGCATTATTACCCCATTTTTCCTGTCCATGACACTCTCCCTTTCTTGGAGGAGGATGACTTTTAAGTCTGTATGTAATATTGTGCTGTTGAGGCTGATTCCTATATATATATATATATATATATATATATGTATATATATGTGTGTATATATATATATATGAAAATTTAGGTGGGATTCACTTGATTAAACATAGACATCTGCATGTGGGCCAGTCGATACTGGCTCCTCTGCTAGTTAAAGCAGACCTACCTGATATCGTCAGCAGATTCAAGCTGAACTCATTTTATTTGAAGAAAATGTCTCAAAAATATCAGATGAACATGTGCAGGATGCAACTCAGGCTGGCTGTGAGGGGACCTGAAGGTGATGAGTTTTAGGTGACCACAGCTGCTACAAGTAGGTGGGGCATTTCCATTGAAAAGGGTAGAGTAGAATTCTTTTGTTCAAATAGTCTCATTGCCCCCTTGGTATCCACTTGCAAGACCAACTGGGATTTATCCCAAAGCTTTCCTACATGGTTTTTCTTTCTCACCTCTTAATTTTCCAGGGGGACTGAGGATGTTTCCTGGAAAATAGAAGATATTCTTGAAGAGCTTGTCCACCACCAGGAACTGGAGTCACTACAGCGTTATTTAGAGAAGGTAAGGTTTAAAACCCCAATGATCTGTGTCTGTCCATCAGATGTGAACAAAGGCCACAGCAACTTGCTTTCTGTTAGCACGTACAATAAAGCCAGTGACTTCAAGAGTCTTGTCTAAGATGTGTGAATACCTTTGTGAAGAGGAGGGCTTTCTTGCATGCCTTTTGGGTATTTTGTGTGCAGCTATACAGGCCAGGAAAGTGCTGATAATGCTTTACTTGGTTCTCAAGCTGTGTCAGGGAATAACCAGCTGCTGGAAACGATTAATCAACTTCCATGCACTCAAAGTTGTTTTGCACTCAGACAGCCTTACCCTGAAGCACCCTTTGCTCTCTCTTGCTTATCACAGCGAAGATCGTCAGAGCAGCAGGTTCTACTAAGCACATTTCTTTCTGATAATGGGAGGAGAATGGGCTCTTGGCAGTTAAAATAGACCAAAATTATAGGTGATTACCTCTAGGCTTGTTCTCCTCTGCTGACAAGAGAAGGTTGGATTGCCTTTACGTGTTCTCCTCTGCTCGTGGCAAAGGTGGACTTGTAAAACTTAATTTTCCTCTATCATGCAGGCGTTGAAGTCTTCTCTGCACCCACTGGGAAAGCTGCTGAAGGCCTTGACAATAGCTTTTCAGGCAACATATTCTGGGATTGGGGCCAACAGACACTTGCTGACTATGGCACAAGAGGAAGTCAAGTACTATGCAAAGAAAATATGGGAGTTTTACCAGTAAGTAAAGAACTCTGAGGCCTTTCCAATGGGTATGTTAAGCAGACCGTTGGGATAATTCTTTCACGTCAATGCTGCATTATTTCACATTGTTTTTTTTGGGAGACTTGATTGAAAACAGTGTTGGATAGAGATATTTGTAATAACTAAGCTCTTATGGACATAGGAATTGTGTCACATCCATTGTTCTGTACGTGACCCAAAGGACATGGCTTTAATGTGACTAAACCTCACTGAGACAGAGCAGCTTGGTGAGCTCTTACCCATGATATACTTCATTTATGCAAGCACAGATATGAGTGAGAAACCTCATTAAATAACAAGAGCAGCAAAGTATACCAAAGCATGCAACAATGGTGTTCAATATTGATAGCTGAATGAAAAAGAATTTAATCTTAGCATGCCTCAACTCAACAGGAGGTAATGCGCAGCGTGATTGCATTACTGAGGCTGGGCTGGAGTGGGTAGTAACTCCAAACTGAGGTTGTTCAGCCAGGTGGTTGTGCCCATGGGTACGTAAGGACAGGATCAAAGGCATGACTGGGGTCCTGTTGCTGCTTGAATGTCTGTTTAGTAGGAGATATAAGAAATGCCACAGTAGGCAAAGGTGGGGAGCTCTGCCTCTAACTACACTCAGGGAAGATATTGCCTTAAAATGAGGAGGCTGGATAAAAGCTTTGTTATCAGCCTTGTGTACTTGAGGAAGGCTGCCAGCCCTGCCATGAGGAGTTCTCCCTCCTGGGGCAGTCTGAAAACACCAGCACAGCTGATGGGAATGAGTCAGATTTGATTCAGTTCATCTGCTGCATGTCTGTGTTGTGAAACAGGGTGAAGTGGAGGGATCTGAGCTGTGTTCATGAGCAGTACAACAGGGCTGCTAACCCGAGTGTTGGTTTGTGTGAACCTTCACGTGAGCTTCTGAACTCAGTGCTTGGGAAGCTTGCTTCATGCCTCAAGACCTTTCAGGTGCAGCGTGGGGAGCTTAGCCAGCGTGTCTCTGGCTACGCTGATGATGCTAGACTAGATGAGATGCTTCTGTGCCAAAAACAGGCAACCTATCCTCAGCCCTTTTTGGCATCGGGCAGTCTGGCTTGGAAATATCAAGACAAACCTAAGCTACTTTTTCAAAGTAGAGCATCCTCGAATGTTCATAGATGGATTAATGAATTGGCTGGCGCGACATGTCCTGAAACCTCATGTTTCTTAAGTGAGAATACAAGGAGCTGGTGCTCAATGAAGACCACGGTTAGGATCTCTGGAATGATTGCCCTAGTTTTCAGAAGGTATACAGATATTTTGAAGCACTGATTCATTTCTGGCATCTGCTGCTGGTAATGGAGAATGCCCTCAAACTGTGAGGCTTGGTTTGCTGATAAAGAACAGCTCCTAGAGGCAGGGATCATTCTATAAAGCTCTTTTAATCAGAGGTTTCAGTGTAGAACAATCCAGGATGCCTACAATACAAAATATGCCTTCAGAGAAATAAAACAGTTCTGCTTCTCTTCTAGGGGTTTGCTCCATCTGGCACTGGAACAGAAAGGCCAAATGCCTGCAAAGTGTGTGGATGGAGAGACAAGGTAGGTGTCACCGCTGGCTGTTTAGCTTCAGGCTGCTGGAACCCAGAGGTGTGTTCTAAAATGCATTAAATGCTAAACTGATTGCATTTGTCCATTTGACTCAGGTTTATATCTCACACTTTTCTTTAAGAGTTCAAAGCTTTCAGTATTTTGGCTTGTAGGAGAGCAGCAGCTCCTCCTAATCATGTTCTGTAGCAGAATAAGGATGTGGGGAGTTGGAGGCACGTGGGACGCATCCTTGTAAGATAACTCACACCAGCTGCTGGGCTGGTTGTGTGCAAGATGGCAGAAGAGGAGAACAGGTCTCTTTGCAGCCTCAGGAGCTGCCTCTTATGTTGAGTCCTACATGGCTCTGTCTCATATCAAGATTATAGATTTCCCAACAGGACTCAACTGTGCTTATCTCTGCCATAGTGACCAGAAGGCATGCAGTGTGGTCCTGCCGTTGATCTTGCCCTGCTTCTACCCTGAGCTTTTCATGCTCTACATGCTCTATCATGAAAGAGAAGATGACCTCTACTGTCAAGGGATTGTGGACCTAAGTCTGTTTCCTGACATCAAGCTGCTAGAGTTTCTGGATGTACAGAAGTAAGTGACCTTTTTCATCTCTGGATATACTCCGATGATACCAGCTGGGAAGCTGGCAGCCAGGGAAAGTTCTGATGGCACGGAGGGGAGGAATTATACCATGTTGCTTCCTTGCTCCATCATTAGCTGTAGCACTGAAGTCTTTCCTAGGCTGCTGGAGGAAGTCCTGTCATGGAGTGCCTGCACTGCTGTCCAGAAGGACAATGCTGACTAGTGGATTTTCCCTTAGCAAAACTCTTTGTTTCTAACTTGCCAAATAAATGGTTTCCTCCAACTTGGAAACAATAGGATATAGTTTACAAACGTGTCTCAGAAAGGGCTGTAGACCACCAAATGGTACCTGCTGTGTGGGCACACAGTCTCAAGACAGGGGAAAGGCTCTGGATCCAGACGTTTCCCTCACCCATTCCTTCAGTAAAATCCATCTTTGGAAGTGTTATGTGAAGACTAATGACTTAATGACTCAGACTCAAGAGGCATGTGAGGTTTTCTAAAACTGTGTCATCTGCTGCTCAATGGTTTCAGTGGTGTAGCAAGACACCCAGAATCCCAATGTGATTCAGTCTAGACCCAGTGAGAAGAATTGCACCTGAAAGTGTCAAAGCTCTCCACTGATTATTACAGAAGCATCTGTGGGTGAAATGAACCCTAATTTCAGGTCAATGACAGCTATTTTTTTTCTTCCTGTAGCCATGTAATGAGAGTAGAGAACTCAGCCTCGTGCACCACCGTGACTTCTGCCTCACGTTGAGCGAGGAGATATGAACAGTCAAGACTGACTTAGGGTGGAGTTAAGACATCGACATCTGCCTTCTAAACCTTTTTTTTTTTTCTGTCATCTCCTTTCAGACACCTTTGGCCTCTGAAAGATCTCACCTTGACCACCAACCAGGTAAGAGCTAGCACCTCTGTCATGTCATTGGGGTGGTGCGGGGCTACGTGTTGGCCAACGACTAAGCTCCACCTGAGTGAGCCCAGGGGCCCTGCGCTCTGCACTCAGAAATCCTAAATGACATGTGATAGTTATGGTCTGTAACTACTGCATAGCAGTATTCCTGGGTGGGAATATTTGCTCTGCTCAGTGTCTTTTCAAAGACATCTAAGTTTGAACGCACTTGGATGTCTACAGTTCCACTCTCAGCAGTGTGGCACTGTCTGCAAGAGCTTTATTTTGCCCTCGGTGGGCAGTAAATACGCTTGTTTTGTGCCCAGCACTGAGGAGCTGTGGGGTGGCTCTTGGGGAGATGCTCCTCCAGAGGCACAGCTCTTTGTCTCCATTTCAGAGGCGGTCCCTTATCAAAGACAAGTGTTTCCTGTCTGCCACGGAGTGTTTGCAGAAGCTGATGTAAGTCACCAGCCTTAACCTACTGACAGTCAGAGCTGATGGGGATTTTCCTTATTCTGGGAAGTGCCGTAACTTCACACCTGTTTACAAAAGCATACGTGGTTCAGCCTGCAAGATTGTTTAAAGAAAAACTATTTGTGACATTCATTCAGCTGAAATTAAAATGTATCTTTTGTAGGAATTTTCTTTCCCTGCAGAAGTGTCAAGACAATATCTAAAGTGTTTAAATGCAATCCTCCCCTGGAAAATATCTCCATTTAAATTTGCTGAGAAAATTTTCCTCCATAAAATGTGGCTTTGAAATGGAGTTTGCTCATGATATGCCTAGAAAATTGGGCCTTGCTGTGTGACTGCCAGGTCATGATATAACCCATTGCTCTGGATGCGTAGATGGAGCTAGGTGAGGGATATCCAGGCAGTGTGGTGTCCCAAGATGTTAATGTTAGTAAAACGGAGTTCAATTTTAGAAGCTCTGCTTGATTTTTTGGCTTAGAGGATGTGGGAAGGGAGATAAAATTGTGCAGAGAAGTGTTGAGAGCTGCATCGGGGGAGTCCTCAGGTCCTTTTGTATACTAGCCCTGTTGAGACCCTCCCTTGGGAAGCCATTGTGACTGCTGTCTGGGGAAAGCAGCACAGGTGAGTGTCTTTGCAGGACGTGATGGGCAGGAAAACCAACTTTATAGACGTGACAACTGTATTATTCCCCTACGAGAACACTTCCTTGGTAGAGCTGCCCAAAGTGATTTGTTCCACGCCGCTTAAATTTTATTCGAGGGACTGCGACTCGGGTTAGTCCTGCCTAAAAATGAGAGGTTGGCATTATGGTGCTCAGGACCTGGGGAGGCTCAAGGTCCACCTGGGCCTCATTACACCGTGGTGATGCCTCCTGTCACCACCTTGTAGACTCCTTTTTGGTGCAGCCATTTAAGATGGCTGACAGGCTTTCTGTGGTAGTGTGAAGGTCTGCTCTGAGTCTTTTATTTTTTTAAGTGCCACTGCTTTATCCCTTGACCCGTGTAGCGGAAGCATCTTTGACCCAGCTGTTTTCACACTGACAGCACCACAGTGGATCCCCGCGAAAAGCTTCTGATCCTCCAGAAGACGTACGAGGAGATAGAGAGCACCGTGTCCCGGGTGGTGGAGACGGACTACAAGCTCCCCATGGACGACCTCTTGCCCCTGCTGATGTACGTTGTGTCGCGAGCTAAGTAAGTGGCACCTTTTCACTTCCCAATCCCATGGTCGTGTGCTACCTCAATCAGGAATGGACAGCCACATTTCCAGGCCCAATAGTTTTAATTAAAAAAACAAGTGGTTGTGTTTTTTTTTTTTTTTTTCCTGAGCTGTATTTGGGTTCGCGTGTGCTATGGTCTGCCAGCTGTGGCCTGATGGTGTTGGCCATGATCTAACGTGGCTAGGGACTGGCTGAGCATCCATCCAAGAAGGTGGTTCAGGGTTGTCACGAGAAATGCAGTCTGACTGGCATCCCAGATTATCATAGAAAATAGGAATATGTGGTCTTTGGACGCCAATTGTTGATGTTTTCATGGGAATTATCTGCACACTGGGTTGAGAGAGATGTGAAGGAAAAATCAGAAGACAACAGGCTTTAAATCAGCTCCAGGGCATTTGTCTCTGACTTACTCTGCCTTAATAACCATTTAAGAAATCTCTTCAGTTTTCTGTTCTCAGTGGGGCACTGTGGTTCAGTTTGGAGTCTAGGGAGGTCTTGAATATTGACCATCTGGTAATCGGACTTCTCCTGTATAGGAACGACTGTGAATGTAACATTTCTGCCAAAGAGGCCGTGCCTGTATTGCTCTCACTGAAACTGCGGGAACCTGTTTGCATCCAGTAGAATGAAATCATGCCTTTTTTTTTTTTTTCTGGCAAATTTTGAGTCAAAATCCTTGACTGACTCTCTGGATGTTCTTGGCATCCAACAAAAGGGTGAAATGTTTAAGTTTGGGACTGAGTCTTGAAATCCAGAAGCTTAAAAATAAATAAAAAAAATGTTATCGCTATTTATTTTTGCTACCGTTGCTGTACGATACAGGTTTGTATTGCCAGGCAGCTTTCTTGTCTGCAGGTGATAGAGGAGTGGAATCGGAGAGGCTGAGCATCCTCAATAACATCCTGTCACGCAGGATGCTTCAAGGACTCAGCCTCCTGAAGATTAGGGTGATGCACAGGGAATCAGCAATGGATTTCCAGACCTGTGCCTCCCTCTCTGCGTAATCTGATTTCAAACACCTGCCCAGAAATGGTGGTGCCCAGGGATTTGTCTCAGTTGTAGCTTTTTTTTTTCCCTAGAATCCAGCACCTGGGAGCTGAGATCCATCTGATCAGAGACCTGATGGACCCCACTAATCAAGGAGGACTGTATGACTTTCTGCTAACAGCACTGGAGGTAAGGAAATATTTTTATCAGCGACTGTTACAAGAAGCTGTAGGAAAGCCTTTCTCGAATGGTAGAGATGCTGATGCATGCTCTCAACCCTCATACAATTTTAGAGGGCTGTTCACATGCCTAGCACAGGTTATTTTCCTTCTAGTCAAGAAAATACTTTTATCATTAACTTACAACGTGCAGATTTAATCTTTTATCTAGCCTAGGGTGGCAGTGTACCTTCACTCCGTGTGCTGGAGACCCAAATTTGGCTCCAAAGCTGCTAAATCTTTCCCTAACGGGTTGCTCTGTTCTTTGCCCAGTCTTGCTACGAGCACATACAGAGAATGAGGCTCCACCAAAGAGAGAACTGCCACCTGAGCCACAGCTCCTGAGCCCCAGGACCAGAAGGGAACCTCCTCCCTGCCACGCTTTGTTGACCAAGCGCTGTTGGACGAAGAAGCCATCGAGTCACTGCGGCTCCAGCTGGGAGCTTCCAGCTAGGAAGGGAAAGATGGTTATTTTTCGGAGGCTTTCTCTTTGGCTTTTCTCTTAGACTAGCTACGACAGTAAAGCACAGACACGCCGATGGCTGTGGGCTGAAAGCCTTCGATACACAACGTCAGCTTGTGTTGGGGAATCTCTGTGGAAAGTGGCCAAGGTTTCTTTTTGTCCTGTAGATTTATTTCGCTTTCCTAAAAATGGCAATCTGCCTCTTTCCCTCGAAACCCTTTTTAACTGTTCTCTCAGTTGCTGTGTTTGTTTTGCACTGGTGAACTGACATAAGGGAGAAGAGGTCATTTTGTAGAAAGTGGTCGAATGAAGCCTGGAGAGACATTTTGGTGGGACTGTTTTTGGATGGTAGAAATGTGGCATGGACAAGAGACATCTCTGCACTCCTAAACAACTTGTGCCTCGAGTGAGGTGGCTTTTCCTGTATCCCTAAGATCTTTCTATTCCTCTTCCTCCCTATGCCAAACTCAGTACCTCTTCATTGCACTGTAAAGCTGCTATTGACTAATTTCCTTAAGATACTTGTGTATTTATACTCTGCAGACTCCTATCAAATCTCAGGGATGTGACACTTGCACCTTGAACATGCTGGTGCCGCTTTGTAATTCTGCGGGGGTTTGTGTGTGCCCAATAAAAAGGTGACAGATCTCAAATCCCGGGGAGAAAACACACAAAAACACATGGCCTTGTGCACTGACAGAGCTGCAAAAACACTGATTTTTTTTCTGAGGTGCACAGCCTTATGCTGACAGACCACCCACTGACACCAGTGAGGGGTACAAATCAGATTAAAATTGGGCTGGTTTTTATTCTGCCTTTAAAAAAGGCAAATGGATATTTGGTATGCTGTTGCTATCAGATGAAAATACTAATGTGTGTATATTAGAGCAAAAGCTCCTTTTGAACTAGATTTTAACCTGCTGTTTTTTATAGTTTCACTTTTAAATTGTCCAGGTCTGTGACTTCAGGAAAACAAAACTCAACAGACTGTTTCCTCCTGTTTGTCATAAGTATTATGCTTTAATAAATAGTACACTGGTTACAATGGTTAATATATTGGTATGAGAGTATCCTAATGTATGTTTTACAGTAACTGTATTTAAATAAATAAAGCTGTTTAATTTTTAAGAGAGATTCCAGGTTTGTATACTTATTTCAACCTTGTTGCTGTTTTTAGACTCTTGTGAGAATTTCCTTTCCTTTAACTTTAGAAAATACGTGGCTTGCTTGCTGACTTTCATGGGAATGGAAGAATTTGAAATACAAGACACCTACTATAATTGTAAGAGACTGAACCAATAAAGCCAACCTTTGTGCTACTTTTCCCTGCAGAAATGTGGATGAAGTCTGCTGGACAGCACAGTGCCTAAACCGATCCTGGGTATGCTGAGATACTGGGTTCTCAGTGTAAAAGTTAGACTTGCATTGACATGAAATGAAAAGTATTGTTCACCTAAGCAAGCCCTTTAAGCACCCATGGAATTCACTGCAATTTTATAAAGTGGTCGGTGCCAATACCAGTTAACACAGCATGCAGTGAGACTGGGGAATACAAAACCAAACACATGCTTTCCTACCAGCACCCTGATTATCACCTTTAAAGCATTGTTTCTTGTCTCTGTGAAATCTCACCTTATTCTTGTAAGGAAGAAAAAAGCTCCAGCTGCCTACATTTGAGAATGTAAACAACCATAAGTGACAGCTGTGAACTTTTAATTTCAGAGTTGCTTAGAACTGGCACTTTTTCAGTCCAAAGAAATACCCTGCCAGTAGGATGAATCACAGAGACGTAGTCACAGCTGTTTAAAAACAACAAAAAAAGTATTTTCTTCATACTGTGTTCTTCCATGCTCTAGGTATTGATTTTATTTTCAGGTACCATTTCCTACTCAAAATGCTTAACTTCTACTACAAAATAGCACATGCAGAATGCATGCATGTACAAACTCCACAGGATTATCTAGAAAACGTTGAGATTTTTCAGCCTATTGATGACTCCTACTATTGCACTGTCTAAAGATAAGTTTATTAGTTGCTCTTACTGGTCAACTCTGGTTAAAAATTCAGGAAGTTCTTGACCAGGAATTCAAGTGAGCCCTAAAGAGGCAACTAAGATAACAGTGTGCAGCCATTTGTGCTTCTAGGCTTTCTTGGCAACCAGTAAAAGCAAGAGAGATGCTTCACTGGAAATGCTCTTTAGCCTGAGGGTAGCATTCAGGTTGCAAATTGTGCTCTGTAACCATGCAGTAGTGCTATCTGGAGTGTTAAAAGCATGGCTTTTTTTCTTAGGAGATAATATTAGGCTACTTGCTAGCTTCCCTGATTAATCAAGTCTCTACTTGATGAAATACTGTGCCTTGAAATAGTGTGTAGAAATGAGAGAGTACATTCAAGCTTCTTTTGAGCTTGGGTGGATCGCACGGTTAAATTATTAGTGGTAGATTTGCTAGCAGGGCATCTTCCTGGTATGTTAAAATTAGTCCTGCAGGCCCTGCAGCAGAACGAAGGCTGGTTCTACCTGAGGCTTTCAGCTTTAGAGAGACACCACTGTGTAAAAAACTAGTACAGTCAGCTCTTCCACAGCCAGGCTGCAGCTGTGGAGCCAGCCCAGGCTTAAAGGGGAGCTAACTAACTGGGGTCCTCTAACATTAAAAAGCCCAAGCGACACCTGGAGGCAGGACAGGTCTTACAATAATTTCACTGTGACCATTCAAAGCAGAGCTTAACTGCTGGAGTCTGCAGTGCAGGTTAGTTGTCAGTATGCTGTGCTTTCAGAAGCAGAGGGAATATGGTGCAGACCACTGCAGTCTCAGTGTTTAGCCCTGCCAGACTGAAGCT
The DNA here is from genome assembly GCF_040182565.1 of Anser cygnoides. Lineage (NCBI taxonomy): Eukaryota > Metazoa > Chordata > Aves > Anseriformes > Anatidae > Anser > Anser cygnoides. The sequence goes on from NC_089874.1 coordinate 2,224,565, forward strand.
TGCTCCACAATTTCTGTTCCTCTTCCAGCAGGGCTCAATTTATCAGACTCTACAATAATATGATTTTTTTTTCCCATTATCTTTTTTTTTCCTGGTTATTCTTTAACTGCTGTCAGTTTTAAAAAGTTCTCAGTCAGCTCATGAATGTACTCTCTCCCTACTCTATATTAAGGCTCTTTGTACTTAAACTGCAACAGCTATTACACAGGGAGGAGTCATTCTTCTACAAACACCCATTTTGCAAAAGGTTCATTTTACAAAGAACTGAATAAATAGGAAGTTAGAGTAGCGCTGTATCTATTGCTGCTTTCAAGTGGTGGAGCAATGCCTCCGGAGGTGGAGAAAGTGACGTCAGGTCTAGTTTCTTGAAATCTTCATTAGCACTCAATGATGTTAACACCTTCACAGTCCTCTTTAAATCAAACACTGCATGGAGCATGCCCAAGGTGGAAATGGCAGCTTTTGGAGTGTTTTTTGCTGAAGCTTCGTCATCGAGGCCATTTTCCAAGATAGAAATCCTGTTCTCTGCAATAACTTTGAGGAAGTTGTAGAACTCCTTGTAGTCTATACCCGTACAAGATTTCATGATCAGCTATGGGGGGAAAAAAAAAAAAAAAACAGCATGGAAATGGAAGCAACTCTTCTGTTTACAGTAAGAATTACAGACTTATCTATCCAGAATCATAAGTAACCTTTTTTTTTGTGGTTTCCTGATGGCACTAAAATTCTTTACCTGATTTGAAACTTCACTAGCCCCAAAACAACATGCTGTTTCTTTTAGCTACTAAATGGCTGTGGTTTTTGAAACTGTTCTTGGAGGGTATCAATCTAGCAGCATTAACAACCTCCAGAAATAAACTTTACACCTGCTTCACACTTAAGGTTTTGGGAACATACAAGATAGATACAACACTGCTCACTAATTTTGCCTTCTGAAGACATCATATCTGCAAACACAGAAGCCTCCTGCCACCTTGACCTTAATTTTACTTGTTTTGGATTCACTGCTCAATCACGAATGATATTCAAACCAGTTCTGTGTGACAACCTCTAAGTTCTGCTGTTTAAATGAAAAAGTACTTATAAGTTACAAAAGAGAATGTAAATACTACGTAAAGGATTGATCCCAACACCAATGCTAACCTTGGTAGTTGAAGAACAGTTGACGCATTAGTTTTTTAGACAACATCCTAACCTCCTTGACACAGGAAATATGCACTGACCCTTTCCCTATCTTCCTAAAGTAATACTTAACTTCCTGAGAAATGAAGTTGTCATAAGTTCCTACTTCCTTAGGAATCATGTACTAATTCCAGGTATGAGCTTAAGGACTTGTGTGTCTTAGAGCTCTAATAAGGTTGCACGATAAAACCACCAAATACATGACCCTCTAATTGAGTCGGACAGCGGAAATGTGTTGTTATACCTGACATTGCAGGTGCCAATCATCCATAGGGTCCTTCCACTCATTGATTTCCCGCTGGACAGCTGCTAATTCATCCTGCAGGAAGCACCACATTATAGCTACGTTGCAGCCGTTCACCCAGTTGTGGTTAATGGAGATGGTATCCTCCTGAAGGAAGAGGTTAAATGGTTATTAATCTCTACCTAGGACAGTGTGAGAGGACAGCTGTAATACCACTGATACTGCAAAACATAAAATCATATCCTTCAACAAAGGAAATGCTTCTTTGGCACCAATACCACCCCTGTGCTGAAAAACTGTCTATGTCTAATTTCCCTAAACAACCAAATCTTGTTTCACTTTTTAAATTGGCAAATGTCTCTAGCTCCTCTGTCTGAGCATTCCTTTTCTGGAGGCGAAGATGCAGGGTGGGAGGAACAAGGCTGTTAATTTTGGCTTGTAATCATGACAACAAATTTGTCAGCATTTTCCAATAGTCAACTGCAATTCACAGTTATAAATGAAGACTAACAGCCTCAGCATAAATCGCTCTCATCCAGTATCCTATTTCTCAGTGACTCGTAGCATCTAATAAAGAAGAGCATAAGAAATGAGGGTGCAGACAGCTTCTTCCAATTCTGCTCATTCCCATCTCCTAGCAGTCAATGACCCAGGCAGCTTCTGAGTTCAAGGTTAGTGTTGGCCATCATCTTGAGCAGCCACTGAAAGACTTTCTCCCCCATGAATCTCTCTAAACTTTTTTGTAGCCCAGTTAGACTTTTAGCATCCACAACATGCTGTGGCAATAGAAGTTTGGTCCAATTCAAGCCTACAGTTTATCACTCTGTGTTATGAAAAGGTTATCTTACCATCAGTTATCTTACCAGGTTGTAAACTTGATGGTGCCATCCACTGGGGATGAAGACTATCTCCCCTGCTTCCTGCACGATTTCTACAGGGGGCTGGCTTTGGTTGTAGCGAGGGTAAACACTCTTGTCCTGAAGACCAGGTGCAGTGACATCGAAGGGCAAGTTGCCGTGGCGGTCTTTCAGGTAGTCCTCCTGACCTGGCGGGTAGAGCAGCCATTTCTTCCTCCCACATATATTGGCTGACCAGCTATAGGAACGGAAGACATCAGCGTGGAATGGAGTCCTGTAGGGCAAATCAGAGGCTTGAGTAAAGACGGTACCTAAAATATGTACAATGAATTCATGTCTGCAAGAGTCAAGCACACAGAAGGCAGCCTTTACTATGCAAGCCTGATCCCAAACTGTCAGCCTCTTCATTTACTTCTGTTTTAGTATTCAGAGACCATTGTATCTGCACAGTATTGCAGTGTTTTTATCCTCTGTGCTTCTCCATCAGTTAATTTTTAATCTGTCCTATAAGTTCTTCAACAGCAGGAGATTCTGTGACGTGAACTGCTGAGAATACTGTAAATGCAAATTTATCACCAAGGCTCAACTTAGTTTTTCACCTTCAAAATACCTGACCAGCTCATCAGCGCCCCTCTGAGGCTTCTGTTGGCTCTGCAAATCACAAAAGCCTGATGGTCCCCATGGCTTTTCTGCTCTAAAACCTGTCATAAATCAGCTGACACTTCTTACAGATTCTGTGTAAACTATTTAGGGCTTTTTACAGTGCAAAAGGACCTCAGCTGACTGCGTAAGGACACTTCACATCCAGAAAAAAATCAGCTGCTCAAGAAACAAGACTGCTGAGTTCACTGTTGCGCTGCCTGAAAGTGCACGATATCCTGAAATACCATGTGATAATCCCTGTAAATCTTAAAAATCCCCTGTAAATCTTAAAAAAGTATGTAAAATGACAGAAGCCAAGCTGTCTTACCATGAACCTTTAGGTCCCATGTAGACAAACCGGTAGTCATCCACAGCTATAGCATCCCAGTACTCATTCAGCCAGTCGGATGAGAAATACACGGGCGTTGTATAAACATCTTGCTCTGGGAAAGCTCTTAAAAAATAATGTGTTGGACATAGGTCTCAGAAAAATGCAGCATTGTTCCTTCTACCTCAGTTCCCCAAACCTAGAAGCAGAGACCAATCAGATCTCTAGCAGGCCATTAGTACCTTGCTTCCATCTCCTCTGTACCATTCACAACTCCAGGCTGCGTTCAAAATGCACGCAACAGTGCTTTTCTGTCTCCCAAGCAAGCTGTGAAGCTTCACTGTTATTTAGGAGACTCCTCCTCATTATGGCAAAGACAGTTCCTAATAAACACATTAATTTTAGCTGAGATGCCCGCAAAGCCAGTTGTCCAACTGGATGACAGATCGGGGGTGTAAGGGTTAGGAGGGAACCCAGGCTGTGGGATTTGACAAATGTGTGGCCTCTTCCCACAGTATATACTACCTGCTTCCTATCGAGGCCACACGTGCAGACTTTCTGCAGCAAGCCACAGTACTGATGTCTGTAAAAGCAAACAAACTGGGAGGTAGAGACTGACTTATTTCCTCTATTATAAGTCACTGGCACATTCAAAAGTGAAAACAAGAACTGAAAACAAGAAAGCTGGATTAGAAGCTGGATACATTTAAGGAAGAAGAGATTTGGGTGAAAAGACATAAAAGTCCTAGCCAGACACGGTTGAATGGACAATTCAAGCACCTCACAAGCAGCAGGCTGAAGAAAGAAAGCCTGCACAGGCTGAAGAGAACTTTAATGACTGGGAAAGTTGGCAAAAAAAAATGGATGCTAAAGGATCATAGCTCATATGAAAGAGGAGAGAATGCTCGCTGAATTAAGCACCATTGGAAATGTCTCCCAGTCAACAGTCAAATGAAAGCCAAATGTTACAGTCACCTGGTTCCCACAGTCATGTAAAACACAGATGAAAAAGCAAGCGCTCAAGAGTGGGAGCCTCTTCAGGAAACAGTGAGCTGTTAAAGAATCTCACTGCACGTAGCGCACCAAGAACAGTGTGGCACAGGACTGATATTTCAGTGGGCAGGTGCTAACAAACAGCAGTGCCAGCATTTAAACTCTCGAGCATTAAAAAGACAAGTGTGAAGGCTTCCTGGCAGCTCCCTGCTGTGCGTGGCATGCAGGGGTTTGCACAGTGCTCTCTTACCTGCTCAGGTGCCAGTCCTTTAGGTAAAGGCACCCTCGGGATGAGCGGTAGTCATTTTTAATGTACTCTTTCCAGTAATTTATGTACTCCTTGAAGGGGAGCTGCTCCTTTGGGTTCGAATTGTACTCCTTGACATCACAGTTGGCAACAGGTACTATAGCGTCTCCTGAAATATAAACTCTTTGAGCTCATGTGGGAACAGAGTAACTTGTGCTGAAACTGAACTCCTTTACCCTCATCCATTGCGGTAGCCTCTAATGTCTGGGCACTATCATGCTAAGCACAGTCCAAATCCATAAAGCAACAATCACTTGCCCAGCTCTCACTCCTGACACCACCGTTCTAGGCAAACATACTCCAGACCAGAAGTTATTTACTTAAGGTGACCTGCAGTTTCTTTTTAACAACCTACATTAAGAATTGTTAATCGATACTTACTAAATATAATAATTATTTACAAACTAAAGTCTTGCACCAAGATTTTTCACTGCAAATACTTTCTCCTTGCCTATTCAATAAGTGTCAGGCTGCTCCTGCAGTTACAGTCAATCAGGTATATAAAATGGTACAGTTAAATTATACAGCACTTTTTATTTTACTTCATTAAGGACACAAATTCAAGACTGGAATATGACTGCAACAAAAAGTACGAATACGTATAGAAAACAGATGCATTAACTTAGAAAAAAGTCAGGAGAATTTCTTCAGTTTGGCTAGCGGTTCAATTTCTAGACAAATAAATCAAAGTATGGTGCCACTTAGCATATGTTTCAATTAGGTATTAAAAATGCCATGACTTACCAAACTTCTGCAGCAGATAATCAAAATCGGGCTTTCCATCCCACGTAACCCAATTTCTCCTGCTGCCCCAGCCATCAGTAAATTTTGCTGAGAAAATACAGGGGTGGTTGGGAATCAGGTAATCGCGGAAGAAGTCTGAGTACGTGAACGATTCTACTTTATCAATAAAGTCAACGTGTCCCGCGGGGAGGCAGAACGCGCTCTGAGACGAACTGCTGTAGTCACGAAAAAAGGCGGTGGAGCAGGCAAATGTCGCCCTGTCCATGCAGGCTGGAGGCTCTTCCTGGCTTGGCCAAGGCAGCGAGGACCAGATGCTCCCCCGTTACATGCCTTGATCCTCTAAGTCTGTGAAAACTCACAGGAAAATATGAACGCTGAGAGGTAAAACAGGGTGTTGTGCAAGAGCACCCCACCACACCGGGCTAATTAGGGTCTTCCATGCTTTGTAACATTTAACGCTGGTGGGTTCCTGATGTTATGTGGCAAAGATGCTGTTTTCCTGTCACCTTCTGGCCTGGGCAACCCCGCTCTCCGGGGGCAGTCGGCGAGGGCTGGCTCCTTCCTAAAACAGCAGAAGAATTGATTTCAGTGGGGATCGCTTTTACACAAATTGTTGTGTGTGGGGAAGCAAACCACCCCCAAACACTCGGGGCCACGGCAGACAGCTGCAGACTGTGTTGGAGAGGGGGTTCCTTTGTGAAAAGGGAGGATCCGAAATGCGGCAACCACCCCCCCAGCCCACCCTCCTCAGCCCCTCCTCAGCGGGCCGGGGAGCTCCCAGAGGCGAAACGAAGCGAAGAGACGGCTAGGAGCAGGGAATGAAAGCGGGGTGGCCGCGCCCAGGGCGGGGAGAACTGGCACGGTACGGGAAAAGGCTTCAGGAGAGGGGACGCTGAAGGGATTGAGGAACAGCAGGACGATGAGGGAGAGCAGGGAGCTGGGGGAGACCTGGGGGATGAGGGAAAGGCGCGGCCGCCATTTTGGCGCCGCCATTTTGAGCCCCCCCCCCCAGCTCCACGGGGAGCACCCGGACGCCATAGGGCGACGCACACATTGCCCCCTTGTAAGGTTCGCGGCCCATCCGTGAGGCGAATGGGTCCCGAGGGAGCCGGGGGGACACCGGGAGGCCGCCGCTACTCACCGCCGCTACTCACCGCCGCCTCCCTCGGGGCCGCACGGCGGGGCGAGCGGCGGCGGGAGGCGGAACCTCCCCGTGCCACCCTCCGGAACGCCGGCGTTAGGGCAGCGGGGCCGGGGGGGGAGCGTGAGGAGGGGGCTCTGCGCTCAGCCAATGGGAGCGGGCGGCGGGCGCAGGCGCGGAGCGGCGCTGCGGGGCCGGGAGGGAGGGAGGTGGGTGCGGGGCGGCGAGGGGGCACGGCGGGGGGGCTCCGGGGGGACTGGGGGAGATTTGGGGAAATTTGGGGAAATTTCGGGGAAATCTGGGGGAAGGAGGCGGCTGGGGGGTGGGATGCAGGCTGGGGAGAGGGTGAAGGTTGCGGGGGGTTGGTGTTGGGGTGAGGGAGGGGAGCTGGCCTGGGGGGTGTTTTGGGGTGTCTGGAGGGGGGGAGAGGTGGCCCCAGCTCTATGGAGGTGAGGCTGGGGGGCGGCGAGGGGGGCTGAGCACGGCTGAGGTAATGGCCAGGGAGGAGGTGGGGTGCTGTGGGGTCGGGGATGGGCTGCTGGAAGGTTAGGGACAGGGACAGCAAGGGGTGTTTGGGGGGGGGGGGGGGGTTAGGGACAGCAAGGGGTGTTTGGGGGGTGGGTTAGGGACAGCAGGGGGTGTTTGGGGGGTTAGATGCAGCAGGTGATGGCATTGAGTTTGGGGTGAGGAGGTGGAAAGGGGATTTATGCTGGGAGAAGGGAAGAACGTGGTTTTGGGGGAAGGGTGGGTGCCAGTGTGGGGTGAGTCTTGGGGGTGGCAGTGGGGAAGGAGAAGGGAGCAAGTGGGGGGGGAGGGGAAGGAGGATGGGACAGAGAAGGGTTTGCCACACATGGGGCAGGGACCCTGAGGGGCAGCCAGGCTTGGGAGGTGGAGATGTGGCGGTGTTTCGGGTTGGAGAGGGTGAGACAGGGTTGGGATTGAAGGGAAAGCTGGTGGGTATTAACCTGGGGGGTATAGGGGCTGCTGTGTGTTCAAGGCAGTGAACTGAGGCTGTCCTGTAGTTAAATAGGTGTGGGAGGGTATGGGGGGACTTTAGTCTTCTTCAGAGATCCCCTTTGTATGAGAAATGGCGTGTGGTCAGAATGTCTTTCCCATGGAAGGATGGAAACATTGATGTGGTTCCTCTCAGTGCGGATGCCCCTTCTTAGTAGGGGTCTGTTGGTCTGTTGAGGTGGGAGGAGACCAGCCTCGGGTAGCACAGAGCTGCCACCAATCTTCGCCCATTGCATTTCTTGGAGGGTCACTTGGAAGCACTTTGTCTTGTGGCATCGCTTGGAGAATCAAGAGTTAGGAGCCTGGGGGGTCAGTGTGTTAGACCTTTAGTTAAAAAGGAGGAGTTGCTGCTGGATAGATCTTGTAAACGTTCTTCTTATGAGGGTTGTTGGGCTCATAGGCTGTTAAAACTCATGGTTTGCCAGATGGTGCCGTGTGGGAATAAACCATCAAAGATGCTGACCCTATGGAAACCTCCTCCATGAAGGAGGACAGAGAAGAAACAGAGTGTGTTAGAAACAAGTGCAGTAACGTTCTGCAGGTGATCAGCAAGTGCAGGTGAGGGGAATCTGAGTTATGGAGGCTCTGAGGCAGCCACCTTGTGAAGGGGTGAGCTGGCAGTGCCTTCTCGCAATGTATGTAGCATCTCCTCGCAGCTGGGGCAATTAGTAATGCTTACGTTTCATTAGGTGATCTCAAAGCACCTCACAAGAGAGGGGTGAGTCACCTTCTTTTTGTGGAACCGGCCACTGAGACGTGTTGGCTAAAGAACGTGCACAATTTTGTGGTGACACTGTCAGAAATATAATCCACATTTCTTTGCTGCCAAGCCTAGTTCTCGCTGGCTGTTGTGCTGCTGTGTCAGGGAGACAAATGTTGGGTTGTTGCTCCTTCCACAAAAAAAGCTGGTTTGCAGAGTAGAGCGGAACGTGAATCGTTTGTTGATGTTGGGGAGCCCGGGCTGGGTGAGACTGCCTGTGTTATCTGCGGTGTGGACAAAAATGTGGGCAAAATGAAGGAATTCATTGAGAAATCATTTTGGGTGGCTCCTCGTATTCCACTGCACACACAGCAAGCAGTTCAAGCGCTGTAACCCTTATGAACCTGTTCCTGGCTGTATTTACAAGTAATTTGAAGCCGTTTGTTTCCTGCCATCTGAGTCATTTTCATGGTAATATAAATGACTTGTTTACATCTGTTCATTGTTGCTTTTCTGGGTGGAAATACTGGAAGGTGTCTTTTGAGGCTTTTGTTTCAGTGTGTTTTACAGAGCAGTGAATACCACGTCTTGTCGCTAAGGAGTTTCTAGACCTGTTTTAGAAGGAATAGAATGGGGAGCAGCAAGATGCTGAATCTCGAGTATAATGAGGTGTCCTCTGTGTAGGTGCAAGCTAAGCAGAGAGAAGCAGAGGCCAAGTGTTCTTCGTAAAAGGGAAGATGCTGCTAGTAGAGACCGAAGAGAAGTTTCCCTAATACTAGCTCAAGAGAGCGGAGTTACAAAAACAATAGGTTAATGGTATTTTTTGGTAACTCAGAAAACATGGTCACAGGTCAGTACCCATTGGAGAGATAAAAGGCACAGTGTGAGTGTCACAGGTAAAGCACAGACCTCATGCCTTTTTCCAGCTAAATTCAGGTGCTTGTGACCATTTCTTTGTGTTAAACACCTGAGGAATTTTACTAGTGTTAAAAGCAGGCTCCTTGAAGTTTTGTGTTAAATTATAGTACGCTGTTGAAAGCTCTTCAACAGTAGCTGCGTTCTGTACCATTGATGTCTTGTGTTTTTGTCACTGAATAAAATCATTCTCACATTGCGTAAGTGAAGTGCATGTTTAAACGTTTTTGTCCTGGGGGGAGGTCTTGCAGATCCAATGCTAGTTAAACCATTATATTGAGGAAAAACGTGCTGGAACAGTGAAGGGGCTTGATTACCAAATAGGTTCTTGCTCGGGCATTTTGCCCTCGAGCACAGAAAGAAGCTGACTGTCAGGCCAAGCCCGTGAGCTCTCAGGTGAGTCAAAAGCCATATGACCCAGGGCATGCACACGTGTAACTACACGGGTCAAGTGACTGCTTCGTTTCTTCCCCTGGGCTGAGACAGCTTTTTTTACTCTCTCAGATCCAGGGGTAATCATACCTCCTCTGTTGATTATATGCTGCTGTTTTTTTGGCGTTTCTGGTAACGGGCATAGCAGGACTTTTGCTTTAGCTCCGTTTTTATTTTCACCTGCTCTCCTGGACTTTGAAGAGAAATACACAGGGAAAAAAGTCTATGTAGAGATGGATGGTTCTGTCCAGATGGCAGCTCCCACGAGGCTGCCTGAGAGTTCTGCGTCTACAGATAGAGGTAAGGAGCCTGTGGTATGGGTAAGGAGCGTGTTAGTATGGCACAGTCGTGGGACGGCATCAGTTGCTGATATTTATTATTACCTATTATTATCTATTTCTGGTAATGAGCAGGCTCGAGAGAAAATGCTGTCTCTGCAGGGCGGTTTGTGAACTCAGCCTGTGAAAAGAGGCTCTAGGCTGAGATTTTACAGAACTTCAAGGGTCGTTTGCTTGTTTACCATTTCTCCTTGCCTCCACAGTATGTTTGTGCCTTATTTAGGGTGGCTGTTACTGGTAGCAAGGTCTGGGAGTTGTTTTTCAGATGACATTTTGTTCCTCCGTGCCTGTCCCAGCAGTGAGCGTTGAGCAACCTGCGTTCGCTTCCAGGTTTCCCTTGTGATCCTCTGCAGAACTTGTAATCTTTCAGTGTCTCCGTTTCACCATTATTTATAAAATAACACCTCAGGGAAACAGCTTGTGAGCAGCGTGTGGCTATTTCGGACATTTTGCTGAAAGAGGTGTAAGCAGCAAACAGTTGCATGCTGATGTGGTAGGGGTGGTGTCAGGGTTGGTCCCGAACACGATGCACTCTTGATAGCCTGGGAGGCTGCTGATTTTTTGTTTGTTTTACCCTGGGTCTGATGGGAGCTCCTTCAGTGCCTTTGCAGTATGTGTAGGGTATGAGGAGTTGTAATACAAGATGTTTGTTTTGGTTTATTTTTTGTTTGCTATCGTATCACTTTTCCTGGTAGTTCTGAGAGAGATCTCTCTCTCAAATACTCTTGTGTGACTGTACATGCGTCTCAAATACTCTGTGTACGCGTCTTAAAACATGCTAAATGGGTGGCAATTTAAAACCTTTGAGTACGTAATGTGAGGGAGGGAGACGGTAATACCTCTCGAAGGAAAACATCAGTGTCAAAACCTAGGCAGCTTCAAGCAGTTAAACCTCTAGATTTGTAATTCCTAACTAACAAAGCTCTAACACCGTGATTTAGTTTTACCTGGTGCTGATTTCAGTACTAACCTGACTTAGGTTTTTCCAATTCAATTTATGGCTGTTCTGGAGCCCTGCTCCTGATGGGTGGGTCTTTGTAGTCAGGTTTGGCTGATCGTTCAGGTATTTTTCTTTTCTGTTTCCTTGTGAATGACTGTGTTGTTGTCTGTTCTGTATTGCAGAAAGAATAATCCCTAAATAGAAATTACGATCGTTGGCTGCTCACAAAGCCCAGCCTTGGAGGGAAAGAAAAGCTCTTCACGAGATCTGTTCGATCAAACCTCACTGCATTAGAGGAGTTATCTTCTTTCCTAGATGGAAGAATTGAGGCCAGAGGTTTTAGCTTTTCCTCCAAATTATGGAATTATTCAGTAAACAATTGATACAGAAACTGTATTTCTTAAAACCTGTCATTGATTTCTGGCTGTAGCTACTTCTCTAAATCAATTTTCTGTGGACTTTTTCTCACTGTTTGGCTCACATCACAGCGAGAAGTCTTGTCGCTTGCTAGGATTGTAGTTTTATTAGTCCTGAACAGATCGAGCATTTTCATTGTAAGCCACAGCCAGTTTGTAAGCTTATGTCTGAATTCCGCATAGATTTTTTTTTTTTTCCATATGCCTTGATGAAACTCATTGCCATGGAAATAAGGTTTGAAAAGGAAGGATTTTGGGGAATATGGCATTGCAGTGAGTAAACCCTACCTCAGTAATAGCAAAGTCTTAAACTGGAACTGGGCTTAGAGTGAGGAAGCTCTATTTAAGGGTTATTAATGAGGCAGCGACCTGAAAGTGTGAGCAGATTTCAAGCGTGTGCTGCAGGAGCTCATACCAGTACTAGTTGAGAAAAAGGTCTGATAGTTTTTGTTTGCATTAGGATTTCTTCACCCTTTTTAAGGGGAACAGATAGTAACAAAATCAGAAGGTGTAATGAGTCCCAGGATCAATCTGACTGGGGCTTTGTGGTAGAGGTTTAACTTTTCGTTTATTGTGCCTGAACACCTTGTGATAATGCTGTGGCACCAATCTGCAAATTAACACTGCAATGCATCAAAGGTCTTGAAGATGATGAGTAAGCGAGTAATTAAATCACTAATTACTTACCGGCTGCTCGCAAGGAGTTAAGTTGTGGAAGGTGATTGCTCTGTAACACTCCTGCTGAACATACTCTGGAGTACTGCAGGACACCAGCTGGCCCTCTGGGTGTAAGAAATGGCTTTGGGAGTAGGGATGGAGGTGCAGGACTAGATGTCTCGTTCAATTTACCTTTCCAAACTTGAGATTGTTCTTGCTTACCCAAGTCAGGCCTTGGGCACGTGATGGCTCCATGTGTTTCTGTTGGAATCCCAGATGCTGGTGAGCATGCTCTGTGCTTGTACACCTCTTCCAGCAAGCTGTACACCTCTTCCTGTACCTTTATGGCATCTTTTTCATCCTGGCTTCCTTTTGGGTCCGTCAGGGCTTTCCCAGCAGCATCACTGGGTATTTCTGCTCCTTAATGATCGTGAGTTCTGGTCAGTGGTGATTTGTTGGTTCATTTGCGCTGTTGAATACGCAGGATGGACGTCCTGGGTGGTTTTGTTACATACCTGGATGTCGGTATATGGAAGGGAAAGGAGCAGTTGTTTAATGTGTGTGGTTTGGGTACGTGCTGGTGACCTTGAGTTTTGGTACCTTCAGGACTTTCTTCAGGACGTGTTGGTCTGTGGGCAGTTGCTTAGATGATGAGGTGGGGAATAGAAAGCTCTTTACATGATTGCATGCCCCTTTTTATTGGAAAGCGAAAGACTTGAAAAAAGTTAGTGAGAACTTGGTGTATTCCTGGTTTTGGTTGGTTCTCCTCTACACAAAGGCATGTCCATAATCTAGTTACAAAGCACCTGCCCTGCAAGGAATGCTTAGAGCACCTCAGGTGTTAAATATCCGATGTGTTAACGCACGGGCAGTTGAAGTGGGTGCTGTTGTATATCTGCTGTTGTATATCGTGTACTGAACCGTGATGAGAGCGTTGTAAGAAGGGGAGGCAGCGCTGTTGTGGAGGGGACAGCAGTACTGACAGCCCTGTCAGGCAGGGTGAGTCTTTCTGAGGGAAACAGATGGTAACCAAATTTTGTAAAGCACCTGCAGGTATTTGCAAATCTGTCTTGTGTTCGTATCTAGGAGGATACAGTGAAAGTACTGCCTGTTGTTAAGGATTATTGCTTATTTTTTTTTCCTCTCTCTCTAGTTTCTCCTTCTGGCTTTGAAAGCGTTGCTCTTGTGGGGGAGGCTCTGAACGGCGAGCTGATGAACGAAGACATAAATATCCATAGCTGGCCTTGTTCCTACTACTTGGACACCAACAGACAATGGGTCTCTGGCAGGCTCTCCCTGACTCCTGTCGCGATCAAATTTACAGCTGACAAGACCGGGGAGCTGTTGGTCAACTTCCATCTTTCCAGCATCAGTGAGATCAAGAAGGAGTCTTCAAATTTAATCTTCAGCTCTCTGACCATCCTGGAGAAGAACACCAAGCACTGGTTCAGTTCCCTGCAGCCTAGCAGGAATGTGGTGTTCAACATCCTCGAGCACTTCTGGAGGGAGCAGTTGCTGTCAAGCCAAGGTGCGGGGGCAGAAGCAGCAGCTTTGCAGACAACGAAGGGAAGGGAGCTGACGGGGTTATTGACGGGATCGCAGAAACGGCTGGAGGACACCGCAAAAGTGCTGCATTACCAGGGCGAGCAGTTCGATAACATCATGAGGGGGCTCAACAAGATCGAAGGGGATATGGATGTAGCAGACAGGTACGGTACCATAGCATCTTTTGAGCTAAGCAGTAGTTGTGGGATTTTGTGCCTAGAAATCATGAGAGATCCACAGATATCTTCAGGAAACTGAACTGTTGAATTGCAGCGAAAGTTCAAGCCCGTGATGGTCTCCATGGATCTAGTTCTCGTTGCACAGGAGGGATGGATACAGAAACATAGCATTTTTTTTCCCTGGGGATTTTTTTTGTGTGTGTATGTACCTGTCCTCTGTCCTTCAGATAACTTTTCAAGCCCTTCTGAGTTTCAGCTACAATTGGCAGAAACGGTAGAGATCCCCAGAAGATGAATATCCTGTAAGTTTTGAGAAAATAGACTAGTTAGGGGAAGGGTGCAAATTAATGCGCCTGCTAAAAGACATGTTATAGAATTCACATTTTTATCAATGTCCTAGAATGTACATAAATGAAAAATGTTCAAAGTTGGATTCATTTTGCCAGGCATGGACCAGCCTGCTTTGCTGCTCCACAGCAAACACAACCACAGCTCTGCTTTTCTGGCTCTTTTCAAAGGAAATGTTGAGTGCAGCAGGTGGGCTGCTGACTTGGAAACACTTTCTTAGAGTTATCAGGAGACAACCCCAAAATATTCTTTATTTTAGGTAGATTTTTTTACAACTACTTCTGTTCATACAAGTCAACTTTTGAGGCTGCTTTTTGCGTACAAAGTGTGTATGGTTCAGGGCTTTGTATTTGCCCGTTTCCCAAGAATTTGCTGCCCAGCAGTGAGGATTGTGTCTGTGGTGCAGATATATTCAGGGAAATGGCTGGAGAAACAGTGCTTTTTATGTGCATTGTAAAATAATACTGCTTTTAACACTGCATAGAATACTTCCTGCCGTTAGGTCCAGGTGGTCAAAAATATGTTTTTGAGGGGACAAAGGGACTGTGCTTTGTAACACTGAATAAACTCCAGAGTGTGCTGATGAGAGACCTGGAGAGTCAGGCAGGGCCAGACAGTACCAGACTGTTTGTGGCCATCTCAATTAGACACATAGGGGCTGATTTTTGAGAGCACTGGCTTAACTAATTCATTTAAGCAACAGCAGTTGATATGGAGAACATTTGAGATGTGTATCTTTAGCTGTTGTAGAACTCATTGTGGACAGTAAGTAGTTGGCATCTCAATCAGAGTATTATTTTGACTTTAGTGATTCCTTTTCAAAGTGATTTACTCTCCTTTTTATTCTGTATGTTGCAAATTGGATTCAATAGCAGTCCAAAACAGCCAGGTTAAGAGTAGTAGTGTTACATGTGAAGATAGGTAGCTACGAGTGGAAGCTCTGACACCTGCAGAAAGAAACAAACGCAATAAAGCTCAAACTAGTTGTTCTTGGAAGAAGCATCTGTTTTTAGAAGGCTATCATGTCTAAAAGAAAGTGGATTTCACAGTGATTGTGGTGATGTTCTCCGTGCCCTTTGATGAAAAGCCAAGATAACAGAAAGCTTCAGCAGTAGCTTTTAAAGTTCTGCAGCAATAAACAAAGACCAGGAAAATAAATACCTGCTCATTGTTTTTGGAAGAGGGTTTTGTTTGGGGTTAGGATGCACTGAGAGGTATTATCTGACCTTACGGATCTGAAGAGCTAGATGCTTTGATTTAAAAATGAAAAAATAAAGACCTTGACCAAATGCTAGCTGAGATTCTATTTTATCTGTAGCGTGCAGAGCTTAGCCAGTTTGCTCACAGGCTGAAACACAGCCACTAGGCAAACTGTTTTGCTTGCCGTCTGCTTTTTAGGGAGTTCTAGCTCTTGTTTCTAACACAGTTTGTGTACGGAGTTTTTTTCCTAACGACGTAGAAGATGGAGAGGAGCACTGACAAAGCCCACTTCGTTGTTACATGTAGGTTAATTCAGGCTATTAACATAGGTAAATACGCTGATGTCTCTTGTGTCTCCAATTCTTGCTTACTTTAGAAACTTGCTGAGAAATAACTACAGGGAAAATATAATTCAGGACCATTTGGCGTGTGCAGCAGATCTTGTGCAGGCAGACTGGTGAGCAAAGGGACCGGACTTCGGTGTGTTAATCCAAGGTCGTGAGCGACAGCAGTGTGGTGGTGGTGTCTCTTCTAAAAAGAACCAGGCTCCTCTATCTGTTTTCATATGTTTAAAAGTTTTTGATTAACTTTATCTTGCCTGTACGTGTGGGCTTTTTTTAGATTATTAAATTTGTTCTTGTGTATGCCTGGGTATATACAGCTGCTTTCAGTGGAACCGTGTGCAGATAAGCAGGGCTGAGTCTGACATGCTAGCAGATGTTCAAAACCCAAAAATAAACAAAAAATCAGATTTACTGGCTCCTTTTAGATATATTACTATTCAAGGACAAGGTGCTCTGGTTGCAAACTTGCATTTGTATATGAGGACTGATGGTATAGTTTGTTGATACAGAGGGGTGACTCCTCCGTGGAAGGGCAGAGAACTTGGCTGGAGCTTTTGTTAGGGCTGCACAACCGAAAAATCTTGACTGTAAATCAGACGTTGCACAGCCAGGATGTCAGCCCCTTGGGAAAGAGGGGAGGGTGAAGGGAGAAAGTGTTTAAAAATGAAGGCTAAAAACCTATCAGGAATAAGCTACCACAGTGTAAACAGAGCTTTAGGTTTGTCACACTGCAGCTGCTTTTCAGTAAGTGAAGGCACATGCTTTTCGTGATGAAGTGAACGCATACTGTGTTAGGGATTTAATGACTTTTCACATGTTAAGTCATGGGCATAAGCTGTCGTTGCCCTGAAGTGCCTTGTTGTAATGCTTTTGTATGCCAGGAGGACAGAAAACCCACTTTGTGGGAGTGATACCAGGTCAGTTGTTGCTGTTTATGTACAACAGGTGAGTTGAAGCGTGGCTCTTAATTTGGAAGATGCTGTGTGCTAGCATAGCTTTGAGTTTTTTTGCAGTTCTTCTCTATGCTGAACTTAAGTTGAACCTTATAATTTCAGGTTTCAGCCCTAAATCTGTGATACTATTGTCCATTCAGAATCTGTTATTGTAGAACTTGGTTATGTCTCGTTTGGGTTGTCTTTTTTTTTTTTTTCTTTTAAAGGAGTGTCACGGCAGTGTCAGAGGGCAGCAGAGGCTCCCAGACCCATTACTCATCTCGTGTGCTGTCTCCTAAATATCTGAGGTCCGGCTGTAGCTGGGAGTGTGCTCTTGGAACAATTCATTCTGCCTCCGTTGTCTGTGAATTCAGTGGTTTACTCCCAGTGTGACTTTTTCTGCTTTTCCCAGCAGATGGCTTTCTTTAAGTAGGTCTGTTCTGAAGCCGGTGCGTAGCTTTGATGACTCGTAAACGAAGTGTTCGGTTAGAGCTTCCTTTTTCAGATTAGACTGTGTTTACAGCCAAATTAAACAGGATTTTAAAATTGCAGAGTCTTCTGCAGAACTGCTCTGATTCTCTCCTGGAAAATAAATCATTACGAAAAGTATCTTGAGAGCAGCCCTGCTGCGACGCATATTTTATCAGGCAGTACCTTTCTAGAGTGAACTTAAAGCAAATTAAATACAGCTGGCTCTCCAAGACAGTAGGGAAGCAAAAATACTTTGTATTTCAGTTTGATAAGGCTGGCTTTTCTAGGCTTTATGTTGGTAAATAATCTTCTGTAACATCAGTAAGGTGGCAGTGTTTCATTCAGTGCATTGTTACACACAGTTGGCGTCGTTAGAAGGTGAGGGGCAGGAGGTGAGTGTTGTAGATGCTGACTCTAACATTTGCCCAGATGTGGAGGGGGATGCTGACAAGCAGGCAGCACAGCACGTGGGAAATCAAAGCAAATCCACCACCTTTCGTTTTCAGTGGAAAGAGTACGTGTGAGGCTCACGCCCGGTGAGATCTGTGATGTTGGTCCTGGGGAGAGGACCCCAAAAAGGGGGAACAGGCTCTGAGGATAGAAAATACAACAGAAGGGTTGTGTCCAGCAGCTCCTTGACTCTTGTTTCTAGCTGTATGCAAACCACATGCGTTGTCCTTCTTGCCTGCAGCTGTTGAGCCAGCCCTGGTGGGGAGGCAGACTCTGGGCAGCCTCTGCTGGGCATGTCAGCATGAACCTTGCACTCATCATGTTTTAACAGCAATGGGAACGAGGGCAAAGCAAGAGGTGGCCTCAGCCTATGGGGCTGAGCTAGGGAGGAGCAGAGAAAGGCAGCAGTAGCGATGCTCAAGTACAGAAATGCTGAGCCACAAGGCAATGGTAGCTGAAGAACAAAGGGTGGTAAATTGGCATGAATAAACCCACTGAGACGTCAGATTGCTCGCATCCAAAAGGTGAGATTTTGGGACTGCTTTCCAACGAGTTAGCAAACGAAGGAAAGCTGGTTTTTAAAATGGCTGGATCCTGGTGAGCTGTGTAAAGGATTGAGAAGCAGCGGAGGGCTGGAATCACTATTAAATGCTTAATCTGTGGTAACTTGCTCTGAGCTGGTGGGGCAGCACAACCTTCTGATGGGTTCCCTCCCTTCTAACTTCTAAACTTCTCTCCGCTAGGTTGTTGACGGAGCTCGAGTCTCCTTCTTGGTGGCCATTTAGCAGCAAGCTCTGGAAAGCACCATTGGAAGCCAAGCCAAAGGAAACTGCCACAGTTTCCGATTCAAAGAACCAG
The DNA here is from genome assembly GCF_040182565.1 of Anser cygnoides. Lineage (NCBI taxonomy): Eukaryota > Metazoa > Chordata > Aves > Anseriformes > Anatidae > Anser > Anser cygnoides. Next base: position 2,242,742 of record NC_089874.1, read on the forward strand.
GAAGGAATCATAATTAGAATTCCAGTTATTATCACCCACAGAACAGACTCAAATGTCAAGCCAGGAAAACTCACGCTCTTCGCTTCTGGCCTGGAAATCAGTGACTGCAATTCTCAGGTCATTCACCGGTTTGAGTCAAAGGACGTGGACGATATCAAAGTTCACACGCCGTATGAAATCAGCGTCCGTCAGAGGTTTATTGGCAAGCCTGACACCTCGTACAGGCTCCTGTCAGCAAAGATGCCAGAAGCAATCCCCGTCTTGGAGATGCAGTTCAGCAAGAAGATACAGTTTTTAGAAGACGCCCTAGGATTTGTCGGTGCCAGGAAGTCTCCTCAGGTAGATTTGGGCACCTCCATTTGGCAAGCAGGTATGTGACAGACAAAACGAGCTATCCATAAACAGGAATGCCATTCCCCAAAGTCTCCAAGTGGGTTTTGAGCTTGGAGTAGGATACAGTGTTTGTAAGGAGAGTCCTCTCCTGGACTGTGTTTTACCCTGTGACCTTCTTTTTCCAGTGGTCACCAGTATAGAACTGTACCACGCTGTGGGAAGGGCCGTCAGGAATTTACTCTTATCTGACTGCACACTTCTGAGTCCTCCTTCACTGCTATTTTTCCCTTGGTAGTTTTTAGTTGGAAGCATCTCTTATATAAAACCCATTGTTCAGTTAAGTGTAGAAAGTTTCAAACAAACGTGAAGTTCAGAAAGTTTTTAAATAACACGTGAGATAAACATCAGGTTAATTTTCACTTAATAAAAAATGGAATTTTTATTCAAGACCTTCAGGTGTTTGGATTTAGGAGATTTTTAGATATCAGATGAGGTGAATGCATAGTTTAGTGGTTTTGAAAAACAACACAGGGACCGAAAGCCCTTCACAACAATAAGAATGAAAATCCTTGCAGCTACTAATGCTTCTAAAATTCTGGGCAGGGCTGTGGTTTTTGTTCATTTTTGTAATCCAAACCTGCATTCACTTGGAGAGCTGTCTATTAGGAATTTATTTCTGTTAACGTGCCTGAATCCTTTTTCTCCCTAATTGTCAGTGACCAAAGAGGAAATCAGTGGATGGATTTCTTCCCAGTATGTTAAAAAAGAGTAGAAAAATGATACAGTAAAACAATAGATGAAGCTAATTGCATGCACAAAGCTGAAACTGGATTTCAGGAGGGAGGATAATGTTCTCTTCTCGTCGAGTTTCAAGGGCCATAGCTTGGAAAAGCTTGTTAATTTTGAAGGAAGTCAGTCTTTGGGCATCTGGCACTAAAATGTCAGCACAACAACTTAGAGGAAAAACAACCTGCTGGTTTCTTAAGCACGGAGTTATTCCAGCAAATTGGCGTTCAGTTCCTGATGGTCTTAGGGCTGGTTACATAAAATAATTGGTTATACAGCCCTACTGTGCTTAATTTCCCCGCTGCTCTGCTCTGTTTGCATCTGAGTCAGTGACTCAAGGATATTGCTCTCCTACCCCCACCTGCATTTGGACTGTTTAATTTGGAAATGTCAGGAAAGAAAACTGGAGGCTATGGAAATCCTGACTTCTGCAGCTCCACCAAAACCCTTGTTTGTTCCTCCCCTGGAGACTGCCGCTGCCCGCCTGCTGTCGCAAGATGGCAGTCGAGGACTGGCTTTTACCCTCTGCTTTTTCTTTTTTTCCGTGGCTGCTCACATGGTGGAAATACTGATATTTTTTTTTTTTACTAACTTTTCTTTTTGCTAAAAGCTTCGGGGGAGAAAAGGCCGTGTCTTATGTAGGCATGCCTCTGTGCACACACAAAATGTGCGTTGTCAGATAGCTCCTGTTGATTCAGAGCCTCTCAGATGCGTCCTCGCAGCAGAGCTACCTCTGGCTCACCAAACTGGCTCAAAGCCTTCTCTGCTCTCAGCAGCACAGAGACGTGGACGTTTCCACGACTGTCAGAGTCTCATCTGGATCCTGGCTGTTTATACAAGTCCTGCCTTCAAGTTGTGTGTATTGCACATTTATATAAAAAAAAAAAGTGCAACAAAACTCTGTCATTCCTAAGAGTTCGGGCTTGATTTCACATAGAAGGGGAATTTGCAAAGTGTTTAATACGCACTAGGTTATCTCAAACTATTTTTAGCTGCTTTGCATGTCTTTTCTGACTTTCTTTATTTTTGGACCAAGCTGCGTGGAGTGTTTAAATGCCGAAGACAGGGCAGCAAGGTTCGTTTTGTAACAGAGGCTCTTCTGTGCTGGATTAAGTCCAGCACTTTCCGAGCCAATAACGGCTGATAACAGCTACCCTAGATTAAAACGTGCAAAGAAATCCTACAGTGTGTTAGCAGTATAACGATCTCGGGCAGTGCTGTCTTAATCCTATAGCTGGAGACTGGTATTCGCAGCTTTTTATCCCTTCCAAGGCTGCAGATTTTTCCCTGCACTTTGTTCAGGGGTTTCGTCGTTTCTCATCTTCCCGTGGAGGCAGCGGGTCCTGCAGTTCAACTGGGCGTAACAAAGCTAAACAGAATTGCTTCTTAAATGTTTCTGCCTCTTACTTAATTTTCTTTTTCGCTAGAAAATTGCTGAGAAATGCCAGATCCCCTGCCCCGTTCTTTCTGTGTGCTTTTGTTACGTCCCCCTCCTGTTCTTGTCCTCGGGGAGATGAATGGGGATGAAACGGATGGATTTCTTGGCTTTAATGAAACAATTAGTGTGCGGTGACACTTGGCTGATAAGAAACATGAAGAATCTTGTCTGGCTGTTCGCTGCCACGGGGAGGTCTGTCACCCTCTCCCCACTTCCCCCTTTGGAGGGATACCACGGCAGGAATTGACCATAAGCAGCAGTTTTCGGTGCCTGTTTCTCAGCCCTTCACTGTAGCACTGGTACAGTGAATGCCTTGCTTGTCTTAAACCCTGATGGTGTCTGAGTCCAGCGACTCTCAGCCTGATAACCGAATAATTCCGGGGATTACCAGTTCTCAGTAACTACTTAAGAGGGATTTCAGGTTTGCTGCTCTGGGTTCAGCTTTGTCTCCGTTTTCACGGACAAGCAGCGCTGCCCCGAGTGGATGGGTGTTCGCTGCCAGCCAGCTGGGCACCAGCCCTTCGACGTGGCGATGAGCTCTGGCCTCTGATGTGCTTTTCTGTCCCCAAGAGCTGCTTTTCTGTCCCCAGGAGCTGCCATTGGTGTCCTGCCCTGGCTGCTGGCAGGCGGCAGTGGTAGTGTTTGCCTCCTTCCTTCCCTTTAAGTGGGAGCGCTTCGGGGAGGTTTGCAGCGCCTCTAGGAGCTGAGATGCGTGTCTCGGGTTTTTAGGACCCAGCTGCAGCAGAAATAACAACCTTGCCTCGCAGCAAGGTAGTATCAGACACTGCAATAAGAGCTGCTGCTTTAAATAAAGAGCAGGGGACATGTTATGTACGCCAGGGATTGCGCTCGGCTGGGGTAGTGTCAGCGTCACCCTTCTGTTTCCACGGTTCACCGACTAGATTCTTGGGCTCTGTCTGTGATACATCACTTTTAAGGTCTTCAATTAAAAAAGATTAAAGGGAAGAAGCAGTATCAGGGGGAGATTCCTTGTTTATCTGGTTCGGAGGACCTTGCTGCTCGCTGTCTGTGCAGATGCGTGCCCACAGCCCCCCATGAGCCCGTTCCCCAGGTGCTGCCTTTAAGAGTTTCTCAGCAGTGTGGTCACCTCCAGTTTGGCACCGTACAGAACGGCTCAAACCCTTTTCTAGAAGAGTTTTGAGGTTGAACCTGGCTTTTTCTGCGAGCGTTTGTCCTCTAGCAAACTGCTGTGGAGCAAAGCACAGGTCAGCCTGCTGGATCCCAGCACTCCTCCCCGCTGCTACAGGAGATGGCAGTCTTTGACCACGGGAATTTCTCTTGCAGCCACGGGACTCCTGGGAGGAGTGGTGCAGCCCAGCTCGCCGGCGGGAGGCAGAGAAGGGACGGACAACGACCAGGTTCAGCTGCAGAAACAAGAGAAGGTTTCCCAGGAAGAGGCGAAAGAGCTTAAACAGGTATAAGCTGAGAACTTCCATAAGAGTTGTTTCTCTCCCTCCTTGTCCTTGCTGACGTGCGTGTTCTTACTTCATCAGAAATGTAGTCGTTGTCCTTGAAAAACAAACACACATCTCTTGCTAAAATTAAAAGAAAAAACGTCCATCAAGCATTTGGTTAAAACACACTGATAACTTTCCATTCGTTTTTAACTATTTTGGACAAATTGGGGATTATCAGCAAAATATATTAGATGATAGGGCTGTAATCCAAGGGAAATCCTTACATTTAACCTGCTTTATCTGGAGAGTAAGAAGCTTAACAATTAGATCATTTTTTATCTTTTTCTGTGTTTCTCCTATGCTATTTTACTCCTTTTAGTAAGAAACAGCAGTTCTGTTTCAGAAACACCCACAAGCCTGAGCAGTGTTTTATAAATGCCCAGAGAGAACGTGTAGTTAAGAAACAAGTGTGCAGCCCAGCAGGGTAGAGAAGGGGAAATAGGTTGGAGCTTCTGCTAGAATCTGTTTTAAAGTAATCCAGTCTGATATCGTGCCTCTAAGTGGCTCTTGAAGGAATTTCTTTCGTTAACTGATGTTCAGAACCTGTTTTGTGTGGAATTCCTCTTTGTAGGACATGCTTGATTTGAAACATGAACTGTAAAAGCAAAGGAACGTGGTGTTGGTAGGTTTTTGGTTACAGCAGGTTTACTTGTGATCATAGACACATCAGAATTGGTTGAAGGTTAAACTTTATTCCTGATTATTTTTTTCCTTAACATCTAATTCTCGTTTATGTTCCATCTGTAGTTTGATCATAGCATCACGTGAAGTTTTTGCGAAGTCTGTTGCCTCTTAGCCAAGCCTGCAGCTTTCCAGACCCCTTCTTTTATGTTGTAGTTGGGAATTAGACTACAGCACGTTGTCAGCTGAGTGCATTTGAGAGTCACAAGCACATAGCAGTGAATTAAGTGACTCAAAAATAAAACTCCTTGCACGAAAAGTATATTTACGAACAGTAACCCAAAATATAGCTGGGTAAGTGAGGGTTTAACTTAAGAAAAACGGGATTTCTGCAGAAATTCTCAGTGCTGGATAGTGGACTAGAAGCAGTGTTAGATGGCCAGTGTTACTTGAAACAAAACACTTCAGGATTAACTAGAGCCCAAGAGACAATTCTGGTATTTATTTATACCACACCAAGCCAAGAATTTTTTAAACCAGTTAATGATTTGGGGTAAAATTCTGGGTTGGGAAGGGTGGGGAGAGGGTCTGAATGCCAAATTGACAGCCTATGAGTTGGCCTGATTTTTTTCCAGTAATTACTGAGCACCTGTTCCCTGAGAATCAGACCTTTTTAATCATCATTGCAGTCATTAATAATTTTAAAGTACATGCACTAATATGTATTAAACTGCTGTTTCTTTTCCTTACTAGAAATCACCATATAAATGTACCCTTTTAGACTGAAATTTGGTTATATTTTGGTTAAGGAAGCAAGGTCTTTTGAGTGAAATATCTAATTTGCACCTTTTCAAAATCAGAATGGGCTTTTAACACTTTAAAAGATGAGAAGGGAGAGCAGTTAAAGAGCTTATCACCAAGATCTGTCATTTTATCAAAAAAATCAGCACTTTCTGAAGCAGCGTTGACCTTTTGGAGGATCTTGAGGGAGAGTATTTTTTAATCATAGTTGTAGAAATATCAGCAATCTGTTATTCGTGCATACGTTGCTTTGCACAGCTATTAGGTATTCAGAAAGGCTAGTTGTTCCTCGCTTAAATGTCAGCTTTTCACCACTATAAATCTTGATTTGCAGCCAGACCCAAAAAAGCTGAATACTGCATTAAGGGTTATTGGTAGCGTGATACCCTTGAAGAGCCACAGTTTGTTGTATCTTATAATAATAACAACAAAAAAAGGCTTTCTAGGAATTGCTTCCCCGGAGCCAGTTCGGAACAGCTGAACAGCAAACAGCCGTGGTCAGTTCTTGATATTATCAAAGCGGTTGGCTGTGAGTAGAGAATCAGAGGAAACGTAGGACAGGGGAGCTCAGCATCCTCCAACAAGTGATGTGAACGGGGAGCGAAGCCTCTCAACTGGCACAGCCTGGCGTTTCTCCCTAGCTGTTCCCAGGAGTTCTCCGAACGCTGCTTTTTCTCAGTGCTCTGGAGCTCAAAGCAGAGTCAAATAACTCTGTGGGGAGGCTTAGAAGAGAAGTTGAAGGATGTAGAAGAGAAGAGACACAGGATCGAAGGGCTGGGTGCCCGCTGGTAAATGTGGATTTGAAAGGTGTGAAGGCTGGGGATGTCTCCTAGTGAGGGTCTGGGGCAGCATCATGATAAATAAATATCACAAAGCCTTTCTGTTGAACCTCCTGCAATCAGGGAGACAGAGGTCCTGAAACTACATCCGAGCAAGACATTTAATGGTTATCTAAGTTTATATCGAGGCTTTATCGAAGATTATATTTGCCATGCCAAGTCTAGTTGTAGCTGGAAGCAGGTGAAGTCCATCAGGAAAGCAGGGCATGGAAATGGGAGCTTTGGCTTGTTTCCAGCTGCGTGGCCCTACAAAGTCAGTTGTGACTTAGGTTATAGGGTGCTCCTTGCTGAGGTGTAGCGTGCTGCTTAGACCCTTTTTCTCCCCCCAAAAAAATGTGGCTCATCAATGAATAGGATGCATGGTCATCTGAGCCTGCAGCAGGGGCTTGTCTTTGTTGCAGCTGCTTCCAGCTCCGTTCCTCTACTGAGTATGAGCAGGATGATGGTTAATCACTTATGGAAAGCATTTAGAGATCAAATGGGGGAAATATTATAAATGCAAAGCATTAACATGCACTGAAAACCATGACACTTTGTGGCATCACTCCTTGTGAATGAACTAAGGCTGCTGGAAGTCCTTGTGTTTGACTGCAAACGGTGCTTTTCTGAGCAGTTTTGTTTCTCGAGGAGAGTTTATGACCTTTTATTCCCCAATTGTCAGTAATGTGAACATTTGCTTAAAAAAAAAAAAGAAAAACAAAACCCACCCAACAACCAAAACAAAATCACAAAACCCCCAAAGCTCTTCTCTGTTCCCCTCATTGCTTCTTATAAGACAAGTAGAACTTGTAAGCTGGAGGAGAGGAGTTTGTGATGAGCAGATTAACTGTTGACTTCTCTCTTCTCTCCTTTAAAAGAAAAGTACTTGCTGTGATGATAATAATAGTTGTTTTGCAACAGGAATTGTGAATGACACCAAATTCCTTCAGTTAAAGCTGGAAGCTCTGAACAGCCTGCAGTTGTGACTTCCTGCCTGAGTAAAAGACATCGCCAGGACACGGTGAAGGGGGTGTTTCTGTTAAAAGCAGAGCTCACGCTGCCACAAACTCCATTTCTAGCTGTGCTATAGAGGTGGAGGAAGAAGCCTATGGAGTTCCTGTGGTCTCTGGCTGAGCCTCTGCCTACCGCCTCGCTGCGGCTGACATAATGGCACTGGGTGTGGGAGGGGATGGGATAATATTAGCTTAAGGGCTGTGGTCGAGGAGGGGGAGTAGTTCTGCTCGCTAGATTTGAAATTGTTTTGCCAAACCAGTGCTTTCTAATTTCCTCACGGGTTCCTGCCAAAGAGCTGTTGCCCTGATATTTACTGTGTCTGCACATCACACATGCCATGAGGACAGAGATAGCGTTAAAGTCGTTAATTCCAGAACATCTGGGGGAAAAACACATCCCGGTGCTTCCTTGATGTCTCCTCAGGTCTAGAAGGTTCCATTTCCATCTCTTGCTACATTCGGAGCCTCTTCAGTGTTTATTTACCCTTTTATCGTGCCATCATCTCAGGAAATCACAACCGTTAGGTCAGAGAAAAAGCGTTTTGTTGAGGAACCGTTTGCTCCAAGTGCTAAATACCAAATTTGCTCATAGCATGGCCTTGTTCCACGGCCAATAGCAAGCACCAGGCGGCTGATCTTAACAGACATGTGTAATGATCGTGCCCTGGATTTTGTTTTCTGAAGGCACAATCTGGGGAGAGAACCGAGGTCCTCACAGCTCATGCTTTGTATTTGCTTGTGTGTAACTTAAATATTTCGTGATAGCAAAATAAATGGTGGTAATAAAGCCTGGGAAACTGTTTTTGTCACAGCTGCTTTTGGGCATTTTTTTTTCCAGACAAGGCTGGTGGTGTGCTAGTGCCACCATCAGTGCTTGCTGCTAATAGAGAAAGTAGATAAAAATCAGATTTGGAAGAAAACTATTCTGTTTAAAATTATGGATCAAGAAGAAATAATGGGAAAAGCAGGTGAGGAAGCATAAATGAGGAAGTAGTGACCCTTCCATGCTTCTCTAAGAGCTAGTACTGTAAAATATCTACCATTGTGCCCTTCAGAGAGAAGAGACCCCTTATCCTGGCAGGCTTGCCTATTCCAGCATTTGCTGCTCTCAGGTTTGTGCTACAAGAGAGCCCCCTTTCCTAGAGCAGTCAGAAGCACTTGTGCTGTGGCAGGTGCAGAGCTTGGTTATTCACGCACCAAATGCAGCCCTCGACCAGGCAGAAAAAAATGTGTAAGCTTTGCAGAGCTACAGGCAAGCACTGATGGCAGCAGTCAGAAGCTACCCAAACAGAGTGTTAAAGCAGTACAAATCCTTACATTTTTGTTAAAGTAAGTTACGCTTGTGACATTAACTTTACCAAATCTCCTCTAGAGGCTTATGCTGTGGTGGTGTAAGGTGGTGCTGCTCCCTGCTGGCCCACAGCCTGTCTACAGACACAGCAGCAGCAGATGCGGACAGCCCCTTTTGTTGTTTCGGTGCTGATCACTCATTCCCTAATGTGGGTTTGAGTTTATCCTGGGACTGTGAGTTGGGATTTCCTAGGTTTGTACCTCTTCTTGCTCTCCTGAAATATGTTCAGCACCCGGGGTGGAGCATGGCATTAAATCGTCACCATCAGAGCCTGTTTGCACCACAGTTCAGAATACTGCAAAGGACAGTTCGTTGTTTCCTAATTACAGGTGAATTTGGCCTGGGGGGCTGCATCCACGAGCCCTTTCTGGTTACATGTGCTCTGCTCTAGCGTTCAGACCTCACCTCTGTTGCACAGGCAAAGTGAAGCAAATTAATTGAGGATTTCAGGGAGTTCAAAGTACAACTGGCAGTATTTTCTGCACTCTGACACTTTCCATATTTTATTTTTACCACTGGATACTCAATATGTGGAAGTGCTAGATCATATTTCACAAGCTTTAGATTAAAAATTACATTATTATGATGACATCTCAGGACCCAAACCAAGGTCAGGTCTCCATTGTAAGACCTCTGGGGTACGATCTCATTGTCAGTCTGTGCCTGATGCTTTGGGTCTAGGTCTTCAGGTGATCTGGTGAGCTGGTAAAGTAATAGGGTTAAGTACTGAGGAGGTTCATGGGACTTGAGGTCCTCTGCTGTCGTTCCAGCTGTGTCTGCACAGCACTTGTTTCCAGCTGAGCTGGGCACCTCAGATCCTACTTCAGCCAAAGGAGGGGGAACTTCCTCATTGTCCCAGCAAGCCTAAATCTGCTGTGGTTGAACGTTTGACACAAGACACATTTCTGTTTTGCAGCCTTATTTTTTAACATCCTGAAGAGACAAGGAACACAAGTGCAGAGCTTTAAATGGGAAGAAGCTGGGGAATATTCAGGAACTTGCCTGAAGTGGCTCAGAAAATCTTGGGCATAGCCAGGGCACGAAGTCAGACTTTCCAAATTATAATCTGGTGGCATAAATCCCAGGCTGTCCCAACGTGAGGTTGACCAGTGCGTGACAAAATGTGCCTTTGAAATGCATCTTTGATGGGCTCGTGCCTGCTCTTTAGCTCTGTGTAACAGATAAAGGGCTTCACACGGAGTTTTTGTGTCTTGGTTCACGGTCCAAAGTGCAGGCTGGCATGGAAGGTGCTGCGGCTCTGAGCAGCTGGCAGGACTGGAGCAGTGATAACTGGACATCTTGCCATCATTTTGCCTTGCAGGAACAGTGACCAGCTTTGGCTGTGTTTCAGATTCCAGTAACTCTTCCCAGCAAGCTCTGTGGGCGCTGCTGGAAAAGCACCTTACCTGTTCCCTTTTCTGTTCTCAACAATTGTGTCTTTTTCTGTATTTTCAATGCGAAGTCTGCTCTAAGGAACGCGAAGCCTATGAAATCTGGTTTGCAACTAAAAAGAAACTGTTTTTCATGGCAAACCTGGGCCATTTTTGGCACAACGTTGACTTAGAAATGAATGGAGTGCCTCTTGGAGAGGTGGGAAGGGGCAGTGTCCCTTCCTGCACCCTGTTGCGGCAGCCTCCCCTTGCTGCGTAGGGGTCTCGGAGGAAGTTACACGCACAGCACGTAACCCCGCTTATCTTCTGCGCTCAACAGGTTTCGCAAAATAAGGTGGTGTGGGTGAGGACGTTGCTTGGGACAGCTGAACCTTCCACTGCAAATATTGCGGGGTATGCTGAAGGAGCAAAATCTCTCCTTTTTTAAAGCAGCACAGTGATGTAAAATTTTTTTTTGGAGTGGAGATTGCAACCTGTACTCCTTTCTGTGGGCTGGGCATCGGAGCTGGCTCTGCTCTAAGTCAGGGAAGCGGACCAAGAGGACCTCAGAGCTCTTCCGTTCTCAGTTATACTGTGACACTGTGAAAGCAAGGCTGCTGGCCGTGTTGCTTGGTAGGATTCATTCCATGTAGCACTTTATGTATTTATATATATATGCTTGCAGAAGCAGCTTGAGGGAAGGACTTAGAGCTCTTCCCAATTCCAAGCAGTAAACGTACTTCCTCAGGAGAGGCAGGACCTTATCTCAGCCCCGTTTCCTGGCTCGCACACAGGATGGATCTGATCACGTCGTTTTTCTTTTTGGTGTGTATCCCACACGCATCTGTTACCTCCAGTTGGGGGAATTCAGTGACAAGTAACACTTCAGCAACAAGTTTCACCGTTACAGCGAAAGAACCCGAAGTGTTTCATTTGGGACAGAAACAGTGTTTTCTTCACTTGTAGTTTTGGTAAGAACAGAAATAGGTAGATTAGGCTTGATCCATGGTTTGCTTTGTGTTTCTGCTTTGGCAGCCAAATTGCAAAAGCAGTTATTCACACAGCCGTATTTCTGGCCACTTGTGATTTATGGAAGGAGCCGAGAGATATTTTACGAGATAAATCTCACTACTGTGGCTGACGTCCAGCTCCAGTCAAAGAATTCTGTCTGCATAAAATTCCCCTGCCGTTCTGGTTAGATACAATGCTCCTCGCTGCTTTTCTCTGACCTAGCTGCAAGTGGTGGGGTTGCAGTGGAATTCAGCCCCACGCGTGGAAATGGGGCTGCTGCTGTTCCGTAGCAGCTTTCTGGGGGGCTGATCTATATTGTAGAAGGAAAAAATGTTCTATGATTCTATGAAAACCAAGAAAACAGTTTGTCACTTGTTATGCAAAAAATAAATAAATAAACGGGTGTGTGGAGGACAATTTCTTTGCCGTATTTTAGCAAAAGCCCCAGATTTCTGTGAACTCCACAGCCTGTAGTTCTGGTATCTTAAGTGTTGTTACATAGATGCTTAAGTACCACAGCAGCTGATGTTGTAGACTGCTGGTGCTGGGAGAATTTGTTGATAATTAAGTAATAATTGAGATTATTACTGCAATTGATGGGATGAACTGCTCACGTTGACCAGGCAGGGGGGTCCACCCGGTGGATGCTAAAGGAAGCAGATCGTGTAGGCCAGCAGTGACAGCAGAGACAGCCCCTTTATGATCTGAAGGAACTGCGAGGCTGCATTTCCAGCTGGTATGATGTGATGTAGCTCTGCTTTCCAAATCTCCCCCTGATACATCTGAAGGAAGGCAGCAGAGGCTTGCCTGCCTAGCAGGTGCTCTCAGTTCGTGCTACCAGGATTGTTAAGGGAGTAGCCACAAGAGGGAAGAAAAGGCAGCAATATAACTCGTGCCTTAGATTGCTGCTAAAAGGAGCCAATGTTACAGGGTAAGAAATTAAGATGAATTATTTTGTGTTGTTTGTATCTCTGCTGTTGGAATCAGTTGTGCGAACTGATGAGAATTAAAGTTGAGTAGGTCCAATAAGTCAGTGTAGGGTGGCTACGGATGTCTTCTGCCCTTAAGAATGCATCAGCTTGGCTCTCTCCTTTCACTTTGGAGGCTTCTGCCGTGTTCAGACCAAGGCCTGCTAGCAGTTAGGGAGTAACTCTGGGTGTCTACATACAGTCCCACATATGAATAGTAATTTGCTAAGTGTAGTAATTTGCTAAGTGTAGTGTAAACTGGTTGTTGTATAATGCTGCAGCAGAGTTGTAGCAGGTGCGTCTGGTGTTTGTCAGTCTCTTTTTTGAACGTACATAAGTCTGTGGGGCCTGATGCCGTGCATCCCAGGGTCCCGAGGGAGCTCCCTCATGTAATTGCCAAGCCTCTCTCCATCCTATTTGAAAAGTCCTGGCAGTCAGGTGAAGTCCTCGGTGACTGGGAAAAGGGAAACATCACTCTCAGTTTTAAAAAAGGTAGAAAGGAGCACCTGGGGAACTACAGACTGGTGAGCCTCACCTCTGTGCCTGGGAAGACCATGGAAAAGACCCTCCTGGGAGCAGTATTAAAGCATATGGAAGACAAGGAGGTGACTGGAGACAGCCAGCACGGCGTCACCGAGGGCAAATCCTGCCTGACCAATTCTGTGATGGAGTGACTACATCAGCAGACAAGGGAAAAGCAACTGATACCATCTACCTGGACTTCTGTGAGGCCTTTGACATGGTCTGAAACATCTTTGTCTTGACCATGGTCTTTGTTTGACCGTTCAGTGGATAAGGATTTGGATGGATGGATGCACCTGGGTCAGGGCGATCCCAAACATCAGAACGTAGGGGGATGAATGGACTGGGAGCAGCCCTGCGGAGAGGGACTTGGGAGTGCTGGTGGATGAAAGATTGGCTGTGAGCTTGCAGAGCACATTTGCAGCCCAGAAAGCCAATCGTATCCTGGGCTTCATCAAAAGAAGTGCAGCTAGCAGGCTGGGAGTGGTGATTCCCTTCTGTTCGGCCCTTGTGAGACCCCAGGTGGGGTGCTGCATCCGGCTTGGGGCCCCCCGCACAAGAAGGAAAGGGACCTGTGGGAGTGGGTCCAGAGGAGACCAAGAGGATGCTCAGAGGCTGGAGCACCTCTTTTGGAGAGAAGGGCTGAGGGAGCTGGGGTTGAGCCTGGAGAAGACGTTGGGGAGACTTTATAGAGGCCTTCCAATACCTGGAAGCTGGAGGGGGACTTTTTACAGGGACATGCAGTGATAGGAAAAGAGGTAACAGCTTTAAACTAAAAGAGGGTAGATTTAGATTAGATATAAGGAAGAAATTCTTTACTATAAGAGTGGTGAGGCCCTGGCTGCCCTGAGGAGCAGTGTGTGCCCCATCCCTGGCAGTGCCCAAGGCCAGGCTGGATGGGGCTGGGGGCAGCCTGGGCTGGTGGGAGGTTGGACTTCAAAGGTCCCTTCCAACCCAAACTGTTCTATGATTTTGGGTACAGCCAGAGCTAATTTGTCCCCCTTGACATCCATTCATACAGGACCACGCGCTCGTACCTTGAAAATGACTTGCTTGGTTGCCTAAGTCTCACTTTTTCCCTTATGTACTGTTGTGGTAGTAGTACTACTTTACTACTTCCATGTAGTTAAGCAAATTTTCACGTCGTTTTACCTGATTTCTGCCTAATCTTGCTACACCTTTCGCTGTGTGATTCATTTCTGGCATTGCAACAGCTGTGTCCACGCCATGCCACTCCAGTGTGCAGCATCTCAGGACAAGCTCTGGCTTTAGATGCAAACCTGCCACGGAGATAGTAACAGAACAGCCAGAAAGCTGACCTTTACGCTGATTTTTGCTTCTGATTTTGCCATAAAAAAAAAATCTTTTCAGGTTTGAGTCTTCTGGTCTTCAGTGCATTGTTACACATCGCACTCCAGCTTAACAGAACAAGATCTCTGTCTTTTTATCTGGGATGCCTCCAGAATGCTTCAGGGCATGACTTCAAATTATTTTGTCCTTTAGAGCTATGAAATAACCGATCGCCCTTTGTCTATTACACTTCTCAAAGAACTGGCTGGTCGTTCGCTCAAAGCTCTCGGCCTTTTCTCCCAACAGATACTGCAGAAGCTGAAGAGCCTCGCCTTGGAGACAGAAGCAGAGCTGGAGAGACAGGATGAAGCTCTCGATTCCATCACTACCTCTGTGGACCGTGCGACGCTGAATATCGACAAGCAGAACCGCAGGATGAAGAAACTAACGTAGCGCCCCCAGGAGCCGGCGGGGACGGTACCACGAGGAAGAGGGGAGCAGGGAATTGTGTTTTTAAAGACTGTTTCTTTACAGACTTTGTGTGGGAGCTGTTTGCAATATTGTCTGGAATACAATCCTGTTGATGTCGAGTTTCTGATAGTTCTGAAAATGTTTCCAGACTCGGATGATGTTTGATGGCTGCTCTAGGATTAAAAAGGCCAAGCCTTTTAATCGCGGTGATACAATGATAGTGGGTTCTTTACTACAGAAAATCTGTAAATACGAGGGGATGCGATTTCATCAAAATGAACTTTTATGCTGTTTTTTTTATGTTGTTGCTTTTTAATTATTTTTTTTTAATGCAACAAAGAAGTGAAATGAACTGCATATGAGACTACTTTAGGTGATTACAGCCTATTAATTCTATTAATTCTCTCTCAAGGTCTTTCTTGAAAATAGTTAATAGCTAAACTAAGGGCCAGATGTCCAACTGCAAGTCATTGAGGCTTTTTTTTTTTTTTTGCAAGTTAATGCTGAGGTGAGTAAATGATGGTGATAAAACCTTGTGTTCACTGAAAAAGTAGTTTTAATAGGTTTTGATCAAGTTTTTAGTGTACCCAGAAATTTTATAAGAATAGTGAAGGCTTAGTGGCCACAGCTGTCTGTTGTGCCGTGTCCTGGGAAATCAGCAGACAAAGTTTAGTTAATGTCCATGTATTGGTAAAGACGTCATCTTAAGGTACAGTTCTCATTTTTTTTCCTTCATTGGATAAATGTTTTGCGAACTGAAGTCACTTATAAAAAATAAGCGTCCCCAAAAAGGGATTCCTGATCTTTGATGATCATCTGCACCTTTTTATTTGTTTTTATTCTTCCCCTGTTCCCTTCCCCACACAGTTAGGGAAAGAATTGATTCTGGAGTGAAGGAAGTAATTTTCTTCATGGATGAATTTATTCGGTACATCTCTTGGAGTGAGTGCACTGTGTGCACCTCTCACTTGCACACCGTGGTTTTATATTTTTGGCAGTAGCCTGACGGATGCGTTGTCCTCATGAACACGGTGTTTGTTTAGCGTGGTGCCAAACTACCTGGTGGGAGCTGGGCTGGTGGAAGGTCTCTTGTACCTTTGCTTCTCAGTACCTTCATTTTCCAGGGATCTCCCAGATGTTTGACTCTCTACATGGGAACTTCATGTGTTGTGGGGAGCATCATCTGGTTTTTGTGCATCTACTTCAGGTTCATAGGTTTAGGGGCCTGTGGCTGGAGCTGTAGACATTTGTGTCATTTTGCAGTTGTAGGACATCTGCCTGTCTTGTGGTTATTATTTCTTTGCACTAACTGGTGATGAAACATTTCAAGACTTCTTGTAGCCCTGTATATTTAAAATCAAAAGGAATATTGCCAATTGTTCTCTAACAGGTTTTGTTTACAGTTAGCTCCATTGAGACTACAGGACAGTGGAGACCTTTTCCCCTCCTAACTTAGCAGACACAAGGTAGGAGGGATTCTAGGTAATCCATACCATAGAATCATAGAATCATTTAGCTCGGAAAAGACCTCTAGGGTCATCTAGTCCAAAAGGCAGACTTGCTGTTCACCGCACATTTCATCAAGTCTTACTGTTGACCAGCTATTTTGTTCAAAGTAGCTGTTGTAATCTTTTTTTTTAACGGTTTTGTATTAAAAAAAAATCTTGTATTGCTTTCAAATACAACCCACAACCTTGTTGGTGCAGTATTTTTAACTCGTGAAGCTTTGAACTTTCTGTTCACTGATAGCTGATGTGAAATTTTCCTATTTAAGAGTAACTCAGCCTACCTTTTAAAGAAATATATGGTAGATCACAGAATGTGTTGTTTTCAAGACCTTACTCTACCTTGCTTTGTATTACTTCAAATTAGTTTGTTAGTACTTGAGGAAATTGTACTTCTGCACTGCAAGTCCTCCATTTTCAGTCCAAGTTGTTACTGGCATGCACTTTACATATTTGCTGAATATGGTGAATATATACACATACACTATGTACTGTGAAATAAAATACTGTCTGGGGTTCTCTTCCTTGTTTGTTTCTGATACCCAAATCACTGTTGTTTTACTGTGAAAGGAGCGTATGTTTACATAACTATATCATGAAGTTACAAACATGCTTTTCACAAAATATGTGTTAACTGAACCTGGTGCTGACTGGGAATGGAGCTCTACACTGAATTAGTCCAGATCAGGACTGCCAAAAGTAAATACTAATTGCACATCGTTGAGTGTAGCATTCTTTGTGCCATGTTTTTATTGTTGTAGTTTCTAACTCTAGCTGTTGCATCTGATTCAGTACCTGTAGTTTGTGTTAGTCTGTGTCCGTGCTAAAACAAAGTTGTAACGTGGTTTGTAAGAAGCGCCCCATTCTAGAGCTGTACTGCCTAGCTGAATTTCACATGCCTGGAGGACTTCCATTCTGTAGTTTCTTATTAAATACCTTGTAATAGTGATCTTCTCTCTTGCATTCATTTGGCTGAGAAGTGATGACAAATGCTCTGTCCGCTCTGTTCTCATACCACGGAACAGAACTCTGTAAAACTTCACACAGGATTGTATTTTAGGATAGGATGTTTTCTTTTTATTAAAAAGCAAAATAAAAAGCAAAATATTAACTGGGGGAATATTATCAATGTATTTATCAGCCATCAGCAGACAATGAATTGGGTGAACATAGGCACGATGCACGTGGTGGTTGGTGCTCTGTCCTGGGGACTGGTGCCCAGGAGCTGCTCCAGCTCTTAGTGGGCTGGGAACTGCTTGGGTATGTCACAATGTGAACAGCTTCAAGGTATGCAAATATAGAGGTTTTACTCCAGTCAAAACTTCTCTTACTACAGTGATTTTGTTTCTGTTATAGCCAAAAGTGCTTAGAAAATCCTGAGTTTCAAACCCAAGTGATGTTTTCCAAATAACGTCGCAGATCTGGACCAGCACTACGTGGGGAAGATGCAGCAGGTAACATGCAAAACAAGATTGTTGTCCTCAGTTCCTCATTGAGGCAACTATTACCTACATGAGGCTTCAAAACATACTTTTAAGATAATTTATGCCTTTTACATGAACAATTTATAAGGTCTTTGATGTCTTTTACTATAACGTGAAAAGTGGGGGCTCTGTCATTAAGAGACATAATATAAAAGCAATACAAGGGGAGAGTCTAATCTTAAAGGTATTACCTGGAAAGGCTTTTCAGCTCATGCAGAACAGAACTAGATCATTCTGTATCCTAGGGTCAGGTTTTAATCTGGTGTCTGTGGCAGTGATGAATGGGCCTGAAATACCCAGATCTTAAATGTATTTCTGCATGGGAGTTTGGATGTGCCCTGGGGGATCGCTGAAACGCCGGTAACAAGCACAGCGCTCTGTAGTCCTCAGGCGGGTGCTGTAAGCAGCTTTTTCAGGCAATTAATGGAACTAAAACCTTGTGGTAGCTGTCTGTGTTTCCAAAGCCTGTGCTTTGAAACAACTGGTTTGCTACTCACAGAAGAAAATGGAGCAAAAGGGCTTGCAAGTGTTGAAGCCGGCGGTTGGGAGAGAAGGGGCCTGCATTTAGCTGTTAGGGTGGCGGGCAGTGGTATCTCTTGCGTCTCCTCACCGTGAGCAATATTATACCTCAGCCTGCTGGAGGGAAAACGAGTCTTGTAACTGTCCTAGGCACAGGTTTATCAGCTGGGCTTTACAGAGTGAACAGCACCTGGCTTCCCTGCTGCCCCGGGCTTGCATGTTTGCAGCTCGGCACAGGGCTCCTAAGGGGGCTGCTCGTGCTGTCCACCCGTGCACCCTGCAGGAAAACGCTTTGCCCACCTGCCTGTGACAGCAGCACAGCATCCTCTCGCTCATCCCAGCCCAGCGAGCCCGAGCAGTCACCGGGTGAGCGTTTTGCCTCGTCAAGGTAAATCCAGCGCCTGGGGCCAGCTGCGTGGGAGCCGGTGCGCACTGATGGCAAAACAAGCGCCCTGGCTTCAAGCTGCCTCCTGTTTGAAGTGGAACTGTGTTTGCTTAATGGTTTAAAGGTTCAGCCTGGCTTCTGTCAAGTGGTTTAATTTTAAACCCGTGGATTTCAACCCCTTTATGTTTTGGCAGTAGAGGGGTTAAAGTATTCAACACCAAAATTAAGAAGCCAGAGTTCAGGCATGATTGTGAATTTTTCTGATCGTTTCCTAAGACTTTAATTACATCCTGGATCATTCAGGCTGAGGGGAAAAAGGGCTGAAAACAGCCAACTGGATGATGGTATCATAAGCGATCGCCTTACAGCAGGCAGCACGCTAGCTTCGCAAGAAAATCCCACAGAGCAAGAGCTGCCCTGACTTTTTCTGGTGACAGTTTGAGCATCAAGCCACAGGGATGCTCATGGGGGTGAGACAGTAAGGAGGAGGGAGGGCAGTTGGGCTCTTGCCTCTGAGAAGGACAGTGTAGGTTTGGGTGTAGACTCTGCTCTCAGTGGCTGAGAATTTGTCAGGAGCTGGCAGCGAAGGCTGAGCGTCGGAGGACTGGGTTATGTCAGCCTGGAGAGGGGAAACGGCACTTGAGATTTCTGGAGAAGGAAATCTGTGCTGGGTGGGATGAGGCTGTTAAGGAAAGGAGGAAAATTGAGGTGGGAGATCTGCCCTCCGTCTGACGAGGTTTTGTTTCTGGCAGTGCAGTTGGCTGGCAGAAGTCTTAATTCAAATCCTCTCTTTCAGAGTTCATGCTCGCTGCTTTGGGCGTGCACCCTTTGTATCAAATGAAAAAAGAGGGTCTTTCCCTTTGGTGTTTGAGTTGCTCATCTATAGCATGCCAATATCACTGTTTCTCATCTCTTTACCATCCTAAAAAAAGCTAAGAACCTTGAGCCATCGACAGATTTGTTAAGGATCGGCCTACAAGGAGGACTAAGACACAAATTTTACTGAAGACTGAAGCACAGGGAGGAATAAAACCATCTTGTAATACGTGGTGAGGCTCATGAAGCTTCTCATCATGTAATGTTTATCATAGGCTTGTAAAATGCTTGCTGCTTAACATTTTGCTTTTAGTTTAGACAATGAACATGTATTTCTGTGAGCTTCAGTGCACAGCCAGGCTCTTTCCAGTGGTGCCAGTGCCAGGACAAGAAGCAGCGGGCACAACCTGGAGCAGAGGAGGTTCTGTTAAACACCAGGCAGCTCCTGACTGTGGTTTCAGAGAAGCTGCAGCCAGGGTTCACGTGAACCTGCCACATTGTGGACACTCATGGCCAAACCAATATTTTCAGCTCTCTTATCTTCACAGGACTACAGCATATCAATGCCAACCAGATGCCAACAGGGAGCATCATCTTCTTTAGTAATACCCCATCCAGTAGACCACAAGGAGGGTGGGTTTCATTCTGCTCCTTGGTCGTGCTAGACTGACTTGAAGCGGAATCGATCTCTGACTACTTGGCAGTCAGTGCACTGTCTGAATGCAAAACAAGGTGTTTGTATTTGTATTTGTAGTCCTTGTACCTTGATGCTTTCATGGCTGCTAAAAGTAGCATCTTGATGAGAAGTTTTTTTTTTTTTTTTTTTTTCCCATACAGATCAAATATTCAGCTAGACAAGTGGATCCAGTTCAGTTTTTAGTTATTTTATAAATTTCAGTCTTTTCCTGTGAACTGCTGCACTGGGGGTGGAAATAAATGACAATCAGACCCCAGGTTTGATGCCACAATTTGCTGTCCACAGCTTCCCTTTCCTCCTGGTGGTAAAGCAAGCCAAGGAACTATCCCCTTGGTGTTACCCCATGAGCTTTCAACAGGTCAGCTGCTGCTATTGTCTTTTTTATTATTATTATTATCTTGTGATAAATGAAGACATTTATGGTTCTTGACTTTTGCTTTTGATGGGATGAGAAATTACAGGCAACTATCTTGGAGCTGCAGACCTGCCCCGGCTTGTTTTCTATGGAAGTTTAGGATGGGATGGGACGGGACGGGACGGGACAGGACAGGATAGGATAGGATAGGATAGGATAGGATAGGATAGGATAGGATAGGATAGGATAGGATAGGATAGGATAGTTGGAAGGGACCTACAAGTAACTGAGTCCAACTGCTTGACCTCTTCAGGCCTAACCAAAAGTTAAAGTATATATTGAGGGCATTATCCAAATGCCTCTTCAGCACTGACAGGTGTGGGCATCAACCACCTCTCTAGGAAGCTTGTTCCAGTGTTTGGCTACCCTCACATTAAAGGAAAAAAAAAAAAAAAAGAGAGAACTGGGGAAAGGAAAAGCTGGACACACATGTTGGAGGGACCATTCCCTTCATTCCCTTGATGTTCTTGCAGGCTAAAAGTCTCCTGCCCTAGCCACATGCTACCTGTTTGTACACTCAAGCCTCCAGTACCATCTGTGTCATTACCAGTTTAAACATGACAGGGGCACAATTTTACTCAAATATCTTCTGGAGTACAGGAATCATTGTGGATCTGAATTTTTTTTTTCTTTCTTTGTTTAATACTCAAGCCCCGTTTCCCAGTCAGTGGGATACTGCAATCTCCCACACCTGATTTTGTTGAGAATTAGCTGGTCTCTTTCATACCTATAATACAGTCATTATAGTTCTTAATATTTTCATCTCCTTTCCTCTGTCTTATCATTTCAAGCAGTGGCTTCATACATTGGGTATTTTATACAGAGCATCTCCAATCCAGCACTTTTACTTTGTCAAGCTAATCTTCATAAACAGCCTGATGAAGAGGAAAACTGTTTGCTCCCAGGAGAGGGAGGAACTTCTGTGTGCAAATTTGATAATTAACAGAAATTTATATTCAGTCACAGCTTGATCAGAAGCTTGCTGTGTGATCTTTCATGTGTATTGAAATGTTCTGTGCCTCAGTTCTCATGCGGTCATCTGGGTGTTACAGATCATCCTTTGCCTGTCTGTAAGTTACTTAATGGTAAACCTTTGGGACATAAAATCACCTGCTCATCTGTAAACACTCAGCACAGAGGGTCTTTGGTTGTCACTGTCGTATGAACAGCATTAATCTCAGGTGAGCTATTAAGAAGTTGTTGGTGGAAGTAGTTACCCAAGTCTCAGTGCATCACATTGTCCATAAGTTCCTCCTTTTATCCTTGACCATCTTGCACCAAAAATCAGGAGGCATTGTTTTTCATTGTAACTTTTTTAAAGCTCTACGTACATGTGTAGCATTTCCTTGAATAAGGCGGGGAAAATCAAAATGAAGTCGTTAAAAATTG
The DNA here is from genome assembly GCF_040182565.1 of Anser cygnoides. Lineage (NCBI taxonomy): Eukaryota > Metazoa > Chordata > Aves > Anseriformes > Anatidae > Anser > Anser cygnoides. The sequence goes on from NC_089874.1 coordinate 2,264,223, forward strand.
CTCATTCTCTTTGCTTAGAACCCCCCAACTCATGATGCAGCAATTTTTCCGGGCGTTGCTCTGCTCCATGTAGTATTTGGTATTGAAGGAAAGATCTTATATTAAAAGATGTCTTGTGAAATGAGTATTGAAGAACAACACAATACTTATGTGACCAAGTAGTGCTAATATTTGTTTTCAGACTATTCACTGCTCCCATGTGAGCTAGCTTTAACTGTTCAGAGGTCCAATGATCCTGTTGGGTTTTGTGCAGATGCAGCTGTGGAAAAGCTGAGTTTACTTCACTGGACTCTCAGGAGGTATTTCATAGGGGCAGAATTTCCCCTTGGACACTAGATGTTCCCATTGCACTGGGATTCCGGCAGGAAAGGATCAGTTTATGGTACAGCTCATCTGTCCTTCAAGGCTGGTAGGTAGCCAGGATTCCTCCTGTTTGGTCTTAGAAATGTAACCAAGGTGAATGGATGGTCATCTTGTGTCCTCGCTGTAATTGCTGGGGAGAGTGTCATGGAGACTAGCACTAAAAGGCTGTTCTGGCTCACTCAGATGCCTGCCAGGACTGCTGCCCACCACTTCCATATCTGCCCCCTACAAATACTGCGTGGTATCCCACTCCCCTTCCCATCCCACCTCAGGGTGGGGAGCAGTTGCACCCGACAGTCTCCTCACCTTCCTTGTTCTCATCTCTCTGATTTCCATTCAGCCTTCTCCAAACAGAATCAGAAAATAAAAGAGTCACAGAATCATTTAGGTTGGAAAAGACCTTCAAGGTCGTGAAGTCTGATCATCAACCTGACCTACCAGGTCCCATCACTAAACCATGTCCCTCTGTGTTACATCCATACATCTCTTAAATGCCTCCAGGGATGGGGACGCCACCACTTCCCTGGGCAGCCCATTCCAATGCTTGATCACCCTCTCTATGAAGAAATTCTTCCTAATATCCAATCTAAACCTCCCTGGGTGCAACTTGAGTCTGTTTCCTCACGTCCTATCACTTGTCACCCGAGAAAAGAGACGGACGCCCTCCCAAGCTGGTGGTTGTAGAGATCGATGAGGTCTCCCCTTAGGCTCCGTTTCTCCAGACTAAACAGTCCCATTTCCCTCAGCTGCTCCTCACAACTCTTTGTTTTCCAGTCCCTTCACCAGCTTCATTGCTCTTCCCTGCACATGCTCGAGCAGCTCAGTATCCTTCTGGTAGTGAAGGGCCCAAAACTGAATGCACCATGTGGGATGCAGCCTCACCAGTGCCATGTACAGGGGGACGATCACCTCCCTGGTCCCACTGGCCACGCTATTCCTGATGCAGGCCAGGATGCCGCTGGCCTTCTTGGCCACCTGGGCATGCTGCTGGTTCACAGACAGCACCCCAGGGCCTTTTCTGTGGGCACATTTCCAGAGCCTTCCCCAAGCCTGTACTGCATGGGGTTGTTGTGTCCCAAGAGCAGAGCCTGGCCCTTGGCCTTGCTGAGTGCCCCACGATGGGCCTCGGCCCATTGACCCTGCCCAGAGCCCTCTGCAGGGCCTTCCTCCCCTGGATCCTACCAGATCCCACCCAACTTGCTGTCACCCGCAAACTTTCTGAGGGTGCACTCGATCGCTTCATCCAGGTCACTGACAGAAATGTTAGAGAAAACTGGCCCAGTAGTGAGCCATGAGGAGCACCACCGGCAACACCCTCAGATGTCAGCAAGGATCTTTAGAGGGACATACACGTTTATAAATGCAGGTCAAATTTCCATGTAAAAATTCCTCATTTGCTTTCATTTCGTCAGCTATCCAAGTGGTTCTTGCTTGTTTGGTGTAAAGGTGAATTTGTACTGAAACACTTCAGTTTTACCTGTAGTCTCTTTTGTCATTGAAGGCTAATTTTTTAATGCTTTGAGGCCAAACCCTGCACGTGGATTTGCATGACCAGACCCTGGTTGCCTCTCTTCATTGGACTGTGATGAGTTGCTCTGGGTCTCTGAAACAAATGAATTCAACCCCATGTTCAGATGAATGGATTAAAAATAAAATAAAATAAATAAAATAAAATAAAATAAAATAAAATAAAATAAAATAAAATAAAATAAAATAAAATAAAATAAAATAAAATAAAATAAATAGAACCAGTCTTTGACACCAGGGCCAGAACCTGCACTTTCCTGGACAGATAAACTAGAAGGCTGTGGAGAGCACAGGTATTTTGTTCAATGGGAGTCACATTCCTATATAAGTACACAGACCTATTACTATTATGCAGTCATAAAAATATAAATTAAAGCAGTATGCTGTTTGAATAAAGCATAAAAGAGGTCAGTTCCCAATACAAACTGTTTCAGAAATAATCTTTAGCAAGAATAGAGATTTTAAAAAATATTATAAACCAGGGACTTCTACACCATCCAGCTGTAAAGTTTTGCAGGCTGTATGAACACTGTGTTCTCAAATCCAGCAACTTTATCTCAAATACCATATAATTTGAATTTTTCCTTTACAGTATCACAGAATCACACATGGAATGGCTGAGGTTGGAAGGGACCTCTGGAGATCACCGAGTCATTAGGGTCACCTAGTGCATGCAGCACTGCAACCATGTCCCAGGTCTAAATACCAGGTCCTAATTTCTGGTGATTAAGTGAGAATCTGGATTTTTAATCCATGTACAATTACGGAGATTGCAGAGAAGCTTTGCCTTCAGAACATTACCAACTTCTTTAAGACCATAAAAGCAAGTTGGGGCATTAATACCTGTTAAAATTGATTTTTTTTTTCTTCCATTTCTGTAATTCTGAGACCAGTTCAAAGTTAGGAAGCTGGTGGTCCTGTGCTCCTTCTGTAATGAACGAATGGGGAGGATGCCCTTTAAAGAACCTGGAGCACGTAAGTAGCTCCTTTAAAGCTTAAAGCTTTAAAGCTTTCTGCCAGAAAGGCTTGCTTGCTCCTTGCTCTTTTGGGGCCAGCCCGGGTCCAGCCCCCCTGCCAAAGCAGGTTCCTTAGAGAAGGCTGCCCAGGTAGGCATCCGGACAGGCCTTGAATATCTCCAGTGAAGGAGACTCCACAACCTCCCTGGGCAGCCTGTTCCAGTGCTCCGTCACCCTCACTGGGAAGAAGTTCGTTCTCATGTTGATGTGGAACTTCCTGTGCTCCATCTTATGGCCATTACCCCTTGTCCTGTCCCCACAAACCACTGAAAAGAAGTTAGTCAAATCCCTCTGTCTCCCACACCTCAGGTATTTATACACATTGATGAGATCCCCTCTCAGTCTTCTTTTCTCCAGGATGAACAGACCCAGGTCTCTCAGCCTTGCCTCATAGGGAAGATGCTCCAGGCCCCATATCATCTTTGTGGCCCTCCACTGGACTCTTTCCAGGAGATCCCTGTCTTTTTTGTGCTGGGGAGCCCAGAACTGGACACAGTACTCCAGGTGAGGCCTGACCAGGTCGGAGTAGAGGGGGAGGATCACCTCCCTTGACCTGCTGGCCACGCTCCTTTTAATGCACGCCAGGATCCCATTGGCCCTCTTGGCCACGAGGGCACACTGCTGGCTCATGGTCAACCTGTCGTCCACCAGGACCCCAAGGTCCTTCTCTTCCGAGCTCCTCTCCAGCAGGCCGTCCCCCAGCCTGTACTGATATGTCCGTTTTTTCCTTCCCAGGTGCAGGACTCTACACTTGCTCTTATTAAACCTCATTTGGTTTCTTCCTGCCCATCTTTCCAGCCTGTCCAGGTCTTGCTGAATGGCAGCACAGCCTTCTGGTGTGTCGGCCGCTCCTCCCAGCTTTGTGTCTTCGGTGTACTTGCTGACGGCAGACACTATTCCCTCATCAAGGTCGTCAATGAAGATGTTGAACAAGACCGGACCCAGCACCGACCCCTGGGGAACACCGCTAGTCACGGGTCTCCAGCCGGACTCTGTGCCGCCGATCACCACCCTCTGAGCTCGGTACAATAGCCTGAGCAGCAGCATACAGGGATGTCATGGCCAAACCCCAAATGAATTCCTTGCTTCCGCCCCACTGCATTAGTCACCATGGTAGGTGGGATGACAAATCCTACCAACATTTGGGGCAGGGATGCGAAACCTTTCTTCAGGAGGATCCCAGGACATTTTGTCTGCTTAATGCCAGCCACCTAATATTGCTTTGAGACAAGTTATCAAATCAGCTGAGAAATGATGACTTCTTATTTGTGTATTTATTCTGCTAGGTCACTTTTTTAAAGCCCAAACTAATCCCAAAGGCCACAACTGAAGACACCATTGATGGCATTTTTACATCTGGTTACGTGAGGAGGGCAAAGAGTCCTTCCTGAACGTTCCCTCCCCACCACCTCCCACATCCAGGAGAAGCAGGGCTGGAAACCTGAGCTCCCCACCTGAGGTCAGGGCTCCTTTGGGTGCCATACATCTGCATAAGAGATTGCCCCGGGTTTGGAATTAAATAGCAGAAAAAAGAGAAGGGAAAAAATGACGGAGTGCGTGAAAGAAATTACCTTGCGAACCAGCACAGCGGTGCTGAAGGACTTGTCCTGCAGAGCTGTTCTCTGCATAAGCACATGCTATATAAGACCGAGAGACCCGGATTTGTCCTTCTTTCTTGATTTCTGTGTTTGGAAATGTTTCTGAAGGACTTCAGAGATTTAGGGTATATTTGCAGCCTTTCTGGGCAATGCATGGCCATCACTGCACACCTCAGCTTCCCTGCACATCACATTTAGCTAATGTTAATGACCTTCAGAACTGGCTTTAAGGCCCATGGTTGACACAGGACATAATAGAATCTCAATATTATGATTTACTGTTGTATTTATATTCTTAGCTTGCTGGTGCTAACCAAAGGTTCTGTTCTCTTTTGCATCAAGCTCCCTCCCTCTCATGACTGCAGTTGCCCCAGTAAGTGATTTTCTAGCCTGCTCCTACGTATCTACAGAAACACAAAACACTGTGGTTTCTGCTCAGGAAATGAGAGCATTCCATCAACCCCCGTGCTAGCCGGGAAATGCAGGCTGGTCAGCTGGGGCAGCATCCCCAGGTGCCTCCTCAGCCCGGGCTGAAGGCAGGGCCTGAAACAGCATCCGTGCAGGCTGCAGTGGAAAGCCACTTAATGAAGTTTACAGCGTCCTCTGGACGGGCAGCTCAAGCACTCTGCAACAAATGAAGGGTTTTGACTTTCTGCCCGTAGCAGGTGGAAAGAATTTGCACTCAGATGTTAGTAACAGATGCCATTCTCCCTTATGATTTTCTTTGCATGCTCAGGAAGGTGTTTTCGGCTAATGTTTGGTATGTTGTCCCCCCGGGAGTCCGGTTACTTTTATTATAATAGGATTTTAATTTTAGCTTCTAATATGAAATTAAGCTGGTCTCCAGGTACATGAGAAAATAATTTCCACACCAGCTCTCTTCCATGGCTTCATAACCGTGGGCTGCAGCTGGGCGGGATGGGGGAGATGGGAGGCCAAGAGCAAAGAACAGGGAGCCAGGGGTGACAAAGTGCAAAAGGCAAAAGGAATGGCTAATGGCACTTCAGCATCACTTTCTGAAACCTCCATCCCCAGGGGCATTAATTCCTGCTCTTAGTAAAAGTGCTCTGTCTTTCCTCTGGCCAAAGGGTCACTCTGTGCTGGGTTATGCAGTAAGGGGAAAGATCCTTGGTGTTGCAAACACTGGATAATGAGACCCTGGGCATCTAAATAGTGTAGAATTAGGCTTTTGTACTAAAGCAGAGGAGCTCAGAGTCACAGCAAAAATGATAGAGGTTGCAAAGGTCTCCTAAGGGAACCAGATCTGATCGCCG